>NC_082345.1:57005015-57640348 GCF_027477595.1 Haemorhous mexicanus | reverse complement strand
TGTGTTTGTCAGCCCTGCCAGAGCTGTGCTGGTCACACCCTAGAAGATGTAATGGTGCCTGTGATGGTCATTTTAGATGTTGGCCTCCTGTTGGCTCCAGGGAAAGGACTCGTGGGTGTCCAGTCCCCTTTGAAGCAGCATGTGCTCGTGGTTTTGCTGCTGCAGTCATTCAGGGTCCCCGCCTTGGCTCGCAGGTGCAACTGTTCCCAACAACCAAGAACCGAGCCTGCAGAACGTGAGAGGTGACACATTCTGGGACAAAGAGGGCACTTTGGGCCTGGCCTCTCTCCCATGTGGCTAATGAGGCCACTCAGGAGAGAGACAGCCACCAGCTCAGGGAGGCCGAGGAGACATTTCCTGGAAATTGCTAATCACAGTTAAATACCTGCACAGACACTACAGAATAACATTTAAATAACATGCTTACACCTAATGATGTCTTCAGTAACACTAACTGTATTTATTTCTGATCCCTAAAAATTTTTCTTAAAATAATTTTGACTTCATCTTTGGTTTTTTGTAATTAAATATCTGATGTTATGTTCTCATGCTTTGTTGTCTTCTTATGCTTATCTGCCTATTTGAATGACATTTTTGTGGTTGCAAATTCTTCATTCTCACACATTTTTAGGAAAAAAAAAGACTCAGTTAAGCAAAGAATTTAATGAATCATTAGAGAGCAACACAGCTATGAAACCTATGTATGGGTTATTTTATTCTGCTCAGGCAAAGTGTGAGCAGAAGAAGGACAAGAAAATCTTGAACACTGAACGCTACTGAGGAATTTTTTTCTCTAAAAATAAAAACTAAGATTACTTGCTTAAAGCTGCATGGAGAAAAACAAATAAAAAGTAAAGTATTATAATTTGAATTTTGAATTCTCTGGTGGAATGATTTTTACTTGCTCAATTTTTGAACATGTAGACAAATTTTTTCTCAGAAACATGTAAGCAGAAAAAGCAAATTCCTTCCTAAAGTCATACTTGTAGAAAAATTAGATTTGATGAATCAAGGAAGGAAGATGAAGTTAAAAAAAAAAAAAAAATTCTTCCACTCCTGATAGTGGAAACTGAATAGTTCTATCTGGTAATGTGACTTTGGAGCAAGTAATGGAAAACCTAGAAAAAACTCAGATTAGTGACCTGAAATGTACAGGTCTTAACTTCAAGAACAGCATCCACAGTCCACAGAACCACATTAGTAATGATATAAAAGGGTATGCAGGGACACATGGCTGGCTATCCATGCTGTGAGGAATTTAGAAGTAAAGTGTTAAACCATGCAGCCTGAATAGAACAGACTTAGATGAGAGGCAAAGCTTTTTCTACATTGAATCGCATTGACCTGTTAGTTAGAAAGTTAGTAGTTTTAAGTCAATAAAATCTTGAAAATCTTTTTTGGGGTTTAAAAAAGAAAAAAAGGAAGGGATAAAGACAAAATAACTGTCTTGATTGCTTGAAGAATGTGTCTAAATTTTATATTAATAAAAATTATGTAGTTTTATATTAATGGGAGAACAACTATAAATTATTTTTTATGAGCAATAAGTAAGGCTAAACAATCAGTAATTTAAAAAAATAAATACTTAGTGTTCAATTTGACTTTTCAAGGCCTGTAATGTGCTTATGGTTCAGTTTATGTTATTCTTAATTTGAGAGTGTAAATACGAATATAGGTAGATCTTTTTCTTTTCTGCCTGACAAGGTAACAGTGACATATTATAGCCTCTGTGAGACCCTCTTTTTTCTAAAAGTTCTTTTTCCTGCTTAGGCTGAGACTCAATCCAATCATCTGTATCTCTTTCTTCAGTTTAAAGAATAATGTGAAGCAAAAGCCAAACTTAAGAATTTATTCTAGGAACTCAGTCAATACCAGAATAGCAATTATCTTTCCATGGCTAAAGTAATCTAGCATACTATAATAAGATTCCTTTTTCTCTTTAATTAAAATCCTGAAGGCTTTTGAAGAACTTTCAATTATTTTGAACGAGGTGGACCTGATGATGTGATCTCTATCTTCTCCTGGTTGGTGATGAAAAGAAGTCTGTTTGCAGATTTTTCATTCCTTATGGTGATCAAGACCATTTCTGGATCAGCTGCACTGCAGATCTAAGCATTTTAGTGACTGCTTTGGACTTTTTATTACACTAATCTCCCAAGGACCAAAGATTTGCAACAGGTCTACACCTTCCCCAGAACAGTCAATATGCTGGAATGCTCAGGCATGTATATATGTGTGTATGTTTGTCTGGTATAGCTACGGCCAGTTCTGCTCTCCCACTTGGAACTTCTTTGTACTAGGAAATCTGCACTGGATAGAAAGCCACATTTCTTTGAATCATCAGAATATAGAGGTACAAAGCTGACAAACTGGCCCAGTAGTCTTAGAAGCCAAATATTCAGTGAAATCAAGCTTTAACATCCAGTTCTCATTCTGAGGTAATTTATCAAGAACTAGAACCAAATGTGACATGAATTCACAAATTGTGAAGTTGGTGTGGGGTTATTCCTCTTGTCCTTATCCGTAATTCTGTCCTTATCCATAGTATTGTCAGGATGTGAGCAACATGGAAACATGGCTAATTTCCTGTGGTCCGTGGCGTGTATAGCAAGAGAGGGCTACAGTGAGTAAAAATCCCACTTGTTTGTAAGTTGCAATATAGCAAGAAAGCATTGTGCTGTTACAGGCTTCTGAGTGAAGCCTACAGCTCTGAAATATTGTTCAGAAGCTCTGCTGGGGCTGGGGCTTTCCCAGAGCTCTGCTGGTGTGAACAGTCAGCAGTGCAGCTCATATCCAAAATGCCCTGAGTGCTTTTGGCTCTAACTTCATGTTCATGAAATTCGGATGAACTAAAACTTGAAATTAAAAAAAGAGAGAGCAGGCTGTCTTTGCAATACTTTGGGTTTGTGCCCATTTCCTAAGGGCGCTGTGATCACTTCCCTTGTTTAGGCTGGGGTGACAGAATGGTGTTTAGGTGCAAACATAAAAGGCAAAACCTTCTAGTCTCAATCTGCTGGATCCATTTTTCTGCTTATACTTTGTAATTGGCTCCTCACTACACAGTAAAGTTTTTCTTGGGGAGGATCCTGTCAACAGTAGTTAGTTCCCATGGTCTTAAGTCATCCATCTTGGCCAAGGTTACCAGTTACCTAGTTTTATAATTCAGCCTGGTTTTAGGCTGTGATCAAAACCAGACCATTAAAGTAATCCACTAAAGTAAAAAACAGACTAACCAGAATACATGGATATTAAATCACACAGTTGTGTTGCAGAGTGTGCCTGTGATTGTCATGACTGAGGAAACAGTAGCTGTAGGACATGTGGGGAAGTAAAAGTCCAGGTGCAGGCAAGGCTGGCTAGTTAATGGGCTGCTGTGGAAGGATTCCAATACATAACCACACTTTTTATACTCCGTAAAAATATCCGTGATAGAAAATTTGCATCAAGGGATAACTCTTTCAAAATGAAGTCATGCTGTGGACTTCATTCCCAAATGAGCAAAAACTGGCTGCCTGTTTCTGAAAACTGACTTTTGCTTTTTCTATGCTATTTCTCATTATGCAAATTTTCATTATTCCTGGAAGTCCTAGCTCTAGAATAGGCCATTAAAACCAGTACTTTGAGTCACTAGGTTTGATTGCACTTACAGTAAAAAGCTGTGTTGGGAAATTGATTAGAATAGCTTGCAAAGATAGACTTTTTTCTGGTAATCTCAAGTGGATTAAGGTAAGTTTGAAAGAAGAACAAAGGAAATTTTCTGCAGAATAAGAGTTCCCACACAGGGATCTACTTCAGAGTAGCTACTGCACATTAAAAGTGGCCCTCTGTTTTATTTTGGAATAACTTCTACAAGCAAATAAGTCTAAGTTTCTTTTGTAGCTCTTGTAACATGAAGGATCCTTAAAGAGGGTGTGAATGTGATTAAATTTAGCATCTGCATTGCATTATAAATTTACACATTTTTTTAGGCTGCAGTACACTGCCAGAAAGGTGGAAAGAGGTATTTCTGTCAGTTACAGGCTATTTTAATTGTCAATTATTCTGATTTCAGAAGTGATGTTCAAACAGCAAAGCAAGGCAGTATTAGTATAGGCCTTTACAGACTGCATGGTTTGGTGTTTCATTGATTTTGGTTTGCATTTGTTTCTTTCCCTCCAGATTGTTGTGGTTTTGATGTTAGAGGAGGACTTCTGGCACATGTGAAAATCTTTTGCACCTGCAAGTGCTTCAGATCTCTGACTGGGGATCCCCATTCTAAAATGGTCCACACTGTTATTACTGGCTGTGTTGCCATAGCAGTGCAAACTCTGTTTGATATGAACATTCTTCCCTACAATTACTACAGCTGATGAGCACAGTAATTATTATAGCTTCCTAAGGTGCACTTAAAATAGCAGAGGCAAGGGAATGCATTCTTGGAATATATGGTATGTTCTTTGCAGGCTGAACTGAAAAATCTCTCTCAGTGGGAAAGTTCAGCTTGTCTTCTGTGGTTATGGATGAGCTATTTTTGATTTTTAAGGAGAAAGGTTACATTGAGAAAAGATAAAGCAATAAGCATAAAAAAATAATTTACTGTTACAAAAAAAGATTTAAATTATCATTGCTTAAATAATCTTATTGCTGCTAGTTCTGCATACCCCCAGGCATGACAGAACAGGCCCAAGAGCAACATAAACTGATGTCATACTGGGGAATGACAGAAGTAGGAGTTTTCCAATGTCAGAAAAATGAGTACTTGGGGTACACCACCGAACAAACATCTTTAAGTTTCACAGGTGAGAAGCTGCTAAAATAATCATAATTTAGACACAGCAGAATGGCAAAAACCAAGCAAAAAATCCATTGAAAGAAAACCTGAAAGCTTTTGTAGCCAATATTTATAACAGTGAAGAGTATTTTCAGGACCTTAAAGTTTCACAAGATCACTGGAACTAAGCTTCTGTCAATACAAATTTTCTTCTTAATATAAATATATTTAACATAAATTCTCAAACTGTGATAATGTGTGATTCATTTAAAAGAAGTTTCAAGGTACAACATTTTCTATTGAAATTTTCTTCTTCTTTTAAGTGATGGCAAGCTCTAATAGAAATGCTACTTTGCCAGGGAGCTGCCAATCCTATCTTACCCTATGAAATGCATTACCACTCATATATTGCAAATGATTATCAGACCACAGTTTTTCCTCTCTGTTGAGTGAACAGGCATCAACAGATTTAGCAGGAAGACCAGATGTAAATGAAAAGTAGCATATTGAAGAAGGAGGCATCAGCTGGACAGATCAAGACTTTGCCTTCAGAAAGGATGAGTGTTTATTAATTCAAGACATAAGCAGATTTTACTGGTAGGATAGTAATCAACTTGTAACTGAAGAAAATAGATGAGTGAAAGTGGCACATTGAGAATTGTTTGGGACAAGTAAAGGGAGATAGCTGGGAATGCTAATGATTTCACTACCTATAGTTATATCTGTCTAAATTCAGATGTCTTCTCATTCCAATAAGTTTGATTTTTGAAGCTAAGGTCTAATATTTTATGATTTTTTTGGAGTGCTAATGGTTTTTTTAATGATTATTACATGAGTAACTACTAATAGGTCTTCAATCTCACCATTTGCTCTTTATCCTTTCCAGACTAATTAGTGGGTGTAGAATTCACGTAAGTCTTTAGGTATAAATAGGTATTGAGATACAAGGGGTATTGAGATATCAGCTACCAACTAGCCCATGAAAGTGCATTGAGATATGAGTTATCTGTCTCAGTGTAAAATTCTGTATGAGAAAAGATGGAGGTGGTCCCTAATTCAAAGGCAAAGTTGAAATCTATCCTATGCCTGATATCTTCCTGAATAATCTTGTCTGCTCTGACTCTTTTTGTATTTAATACAGAAGAAAGTGCCTCAAAGTAGGTGTAATAGTGTAAAAACAAACATTTTAAGAGAGAAATAAGCAGCAAGGATTTCTTCACAGTACCAATATGTTGAGCTTTACCCCTATTTAGAAACATGTTCTCTGTGCTTGAAGATAGCAATCTAAAGCTCAAGCAAGTGCTGCTTCCAGTTATTGCTGGTTGTATGTACCTTTTAATACACCTCGTTTTCTATCAGGATTCATTCAATGTGTAAAAAATGGTAGTAAGTGTAGTAATAAGTCAAAAAGAATTGTGCAGTGACAGAATATTTCAAAGAACACCTACACACCTTTACAGCCATTTATAATTATCATGAAAAGAGAAAAAATTTATTAAAAGTTATATATAGGTGAGGGTGTTCATCAAAAGGGAATAATGTTCTGCAGCTTGAGGGCTGCTCGTAAGCCAGGCTGTGTAGACTTCAGCACAGCAAAGTGACCATGTTTGTCATCCCACTCCATAGAAGTATGGTGAAGCAGTGGGCAGTGGTTGTCCCCTCAAGGAACCAAACAGAAGGAATCTTAGATTTCAAGAAGTTTTAGAGAATAGCTTCTACAAAATTAATTATTTTTCCCTCACTTGTGTTATATTTTCAGGAAATACATTCACAAAATGTATTAGATTTATAGCTTTACACTACCTTTTGTAGATTTTAGTAGGCATAATCAGTACTTCAATACCACTGTAACATGCAAACAATTCTCTCCTCACAATATCCTTAGGATTCTGTGCCTCTTAAAAGATCCTGAGTGTAGATGATCTTGTGGTATGTGACAGCAGAGAGATAATTCTCGTAATAGCTTTGACCTGCTTTTGCTTTGCTCTTTTTGACTGGTCTTTAAGCAGTCATATGTATTACTAGAGAGACTTTCTGTAGTGTGCCATTGATTGTTCATCTGACTTACTAAAAGGATTTCAATAATTTACTCAGCTAAGTCATTATTTCCCATTTGTACATTATTGGCTTCGTACTTTCCTTCTCAATTTCTGAGAGCCTATATCATTGTGGATTCACTGCTTTCAGGATTTTTTTTTGGTAGAATGCTAGTAAAATGTTATTACTTTGATTTTTTCATTCTGTTTTCTTCACTTCCTGGTCATTGGCAAAGTGCCTAAAATGCCAATATGCCTTGAGCTCAGTTCTGTGTGTTAATGTTCTCATTGTGTAGGCAATAGCATGCACCTGGATGCAGAATCTCCATGAAACATGACTGATTTCTGACTTTCAGAAAATATCAGATTGTTGGCTTTTTTATTCTGTGTCAGAGCTGTGTGAAAAAGGCTCAAGATTTGTTTGTTTGCTTGTTTGTTTGTTTGTTTGGACATTCCACAATTTTCTAATGTGAAAATCCTTCCAGAGTCAGTCCTGTAACAATTTGTGAAAACTTTTATGTGTGCAGGGGGTGTTTGAACATAAAGAGAGAGCTATGTCAGTCAGCAGATTTTTCTATCTGACTGCTTAGCAGGCATCCATTGCTCTGTGTATTATATAAACTAACCTGACATTATTTACTATGGCACTTAGTTATGAGGTTCCTGTGCTGAAGTTGCCTAGGTGACATCTTCAGAAAGAGCAGACAGTAGAGGTGTAACACTGCCCAGCACCATGTCACCTGCACTGGCTAAAGTAAATATTGTCCATGTAGGATTCTACAGCTCTCTGCCTATGTTCCAGTGCAAGAATGTCCTCACTGTAAGTTAACCTGGCAAACTTCTTTACCTTTCACCCAGTCTCTCTGACCTCCTTTTCAGATCTCCTATTTAGGGATTTCCAGTACTTTGCCCATTTGCCCATATAAACCTTTATCACACAATGGAGTCAAAAGCTGATGTTCACCACTACTTCTCAGACTTATTTTTCATCAGCCTACCTGGCACTGGTTTCAGAAATCTAATAAATAACTATATTAACATCCATTTAGCTATAGAATGCCTTTATCGTATTTCTGAACTCTCACCCCAAATTGTTATTTTTAAAAAACCCTAAGTAAAAGTAATTTTTTAATATAAATCCTTTTCTCTGTTAGTTTGAGCAAAAGGTTGAAAACCGCAGTTTGGTTTTGACTCTAGCACAGACAAATCCCCTCTGGAAGGTGGTTGGGCTGAAATGAAACGAAGGGTTGGGGCATACAGGGGTTAAGAAACACCCAGACTTTACAGAACTGGTGAATGGCACTGGTGATCTGGCCTGCAGAAGGGGCTCTTTCAGACAGCATTGCCCAGCAGATGCCAGAAATCCTGTTTTTCAGGCAGGGCAAAACTGACTGTTTGTGGTTTATAAAGAAGCCATTGCATGTAAGAGAGACTGTGAACCCCAGACCTGCAGCCACACTGGCCAAAGGGGTTGTGGGAGGGTTGCACTGAACCCTGGGTCTGCCTGCTGCAGGTGTAGGTGCTCCTTGCTGCTGACCTTACTGTGCTCCTGCATCCCCTTTATCCAGCAGTTATTGGAAGGGTATTCTTTTTCCTAACTTTTTCCATGCATGTGGCTGTATTCAAACTGTTAAAATAAATTCCTTAAGAAAATTTTTACTTCTTCTCTGCCCAATTCTTTCAAATAAGTGGCAGGTATGTTGATGAGTGAAGGGATAAGTTATGATATGTAGCACCTAGTGATGCATTCATTAAGTGAAAGGGGATTCTTTTTTCTCTTATGTCTTGATGCATGGATAGATATTCAGACCAATTATTATATTACAAATTGAATGGTGTAATGTATTGTTTGATGGAATATGACAACTCTAAAGGTTAGAAGAGGCTGATCTATTTTTTTGATCTATAATTTTAAACACATTTTTACACAAAATTTATTGGTCTAATTAACTGTTAGAAAAAATATGTGCAGATTACTAACTTTAGGCAGCTGCTCTCCTTTTAGGTTTTTTGTGGGTTTTGTTTGTTTGTTTGTTTGTTTGTTTTCCATTCATCAGTGTTTTGTACTATGTTATGGCTTGCAAGAGTGAAAATTTTCAGCTATGCCCCCAATAAAAGTGCAGTTAGTTTTGAAATTAAAGGAAGAAAGCCTTCATTAAATGCCAAGACAGAACTCCTGTGGTGTTTTGGGAGTGGGAGGATTACACACATTCACTGATCTATGGTGCTATGGAAAGTTCATTGCTCTGAGAGCAATAATAAGGAAAAAAAGGTGATTAACATGGGCTTCAGCCATTGTCCCTGGGTTATGCAAAGTTAATGCTGAACTTCTGTTTTAACCCACTTGTCCCTTTCCCAACCCCCAGCTTCTCCTGCTGATACTTAAGGTCATAGATAGAGAATGTCACTGCTTATTAAAAATGAAAATGTTTAAAAACCTTTAAAATATGATTATGTTCTAATTTTATAACTTAATAGAGCCATCTTCCCACTGCCCTCCTTTGAAGTATATTTACAGTTGGCAAGAATTTCTGTTAACATACATCTTTTTCCACATGGAGTAGGTGACCTTACTAAGAACTACAAAATGATTTGACAAATGGTAAAACTGACTAAGGTTCTGTACTACAAACTGGTTTTGGCACTGACTAATTTAGAATGCTTGATCTGATATTACATCCTTTAATTTGTGGTAGTTGGCTGATAATGTTTAAAGTATTGTAGAAAACAATATGGTTATGAAGACAGAAGCCATCTGAAAGTTTATTAAAATCAGTAGGAAAAATTATAATATTGGAGTTGTACTAAAACTTTCAAAGCCGGGGTTAAGAAATGTGTTGCAGTCAAACATTTGTTGAAGACATTAGAATTGAGTGCAACTATAAATGGATAAGACCTGTGGAGAGTCAAATGCCTACCAGACAGATCCTGGAGGTATTTGAAAGCCATGCAGATGTGGCATTTAGGGACATGGTTTGGCAGTGGCCTTGGCAGTGCTGGGTTAATGGTTGGACTTGATAGTCTTAAAGGTTTGTTCCAACCTAAGAGACCTTATGTTTCTATTCTTGTTGCTCTCTTGTAGTGCATAAATAGCAAAGCTTTAGTGCTCTCTGCTCTTAAAAGGAGCATTCAGACTGCAACTCGGTTGGTAACGCAAAGTTTGGTAGCACAAAACGTAAATATGACAGGGAATTTTTCCAAGTGAGGAAGAACTTTCTGCTTCATTCATGTCATTTGTCATTTATAATCATGCTGTTACCTGAGAAGATGACCTTTAGTATTTGTTGTATTTTGAGAACCAAACCTGTGCAAGAGTTTTATTAACTCTTGGGAACTTCAATGTTGAGCAATGTTAGTAGACTCTTGGCTTTTGTGCAGTCACTGTGTCCTGAACACAAATAATAAAGATTCCTTTTTTTATTCCTTTTAACAAGGAAGCTACAGTTTCCTGGTTTCAACATGGTTTCAGCTGAAGTACCTTTCCTAAGCTGGATATTATTTTAATTGAAATGCATGTACTTTTTCACAAGAGAATGAAATTTTACAAATTAATAAAACAAATAGAAAATATTTATAAGAAGAGCTTCCGTGTTATTCTTTCCTTTGATTACAGAAAGTTATTCTTTACAATAAAAAAAATTAAAGTTTTAGCCTTACTCGCCTGGGTAAAAAGAAAAGAAAAAAAAGCCTTTGAGAGATAATAATCTCTGTAATGTTTATATTCACTGAGTAACTGCCTTGCTAAAAAATGATAGATGATTCTGTTTTCCCCCTTTTCTCTTTTTTTTTGACCTAAAATATTTAATGGGAATAGTTTATAATGTCTGTTAGAAATCTTTTTTCTTGCACTTGTTCCTATACCTGGAAAATATCAAGAATGCTGTATTTTAATTTCCTGTTTTGTTCAATGCTTGGATGGAGGATGTAGTGATGTTCATGACTTCTTTTAGATCCAGTTTTCAAATGGTTATAACCATACTCAGTTTGTAAAACTTGAATGTCCCTTGATTGCATGTTCTGCCTTTAATAAAAATATTGCATGTTTGCTGTTGGGGATCTAAGGTCTTGACCAAATGGTAAAGGAGTTTATCTTTAAAAACAACTGTTACTTTCATATTTTGTCAGGTTTTTGTGCTAAGTAAATGTGAAAAATAACAAAGGAGACCAGGACCAAGCTGCCCAAATAATAAATTACTTTTCTTTCCCATCCCTTTTTAGTTGCTTTGTTATAAAAAGTGGATGAAAATGCCAGGTCTCTTCTCTTTTGAATCTGGTTCTGTGCCTGGAGTATATAGCTTGAGAAGTGAACATGAAGAAAGTTAGAGAGAGAAGTGTAGAAGTTGACTTTCCCGAGTCTAATAAAGTAAAAGAAAACATAAACCAAACTTTTATTTCAACTAGGTTTTGTTAATATTCTAAAGCAAGACAAAATTAATAATTGACTTTACAAATTAATATATTGAGACTGGTTGCACTGTGTTCATTTAGACAAATATGCTATTTTTGATGAAATATCATTAATTGTTTGATGAAATACCCTACACTTCCCAGTTCTGTATAATAGGTATAATGCATGTAATGTATAACATCTTCAGTGTTAGATATTTTACTTGCTAGAGTTTTATGTTGGTGGAATTTGGGGTACTTAATGAATACTTCAGTGGAAAATATTTTAGCCATTACTTGCATAACTTAGAAATGCCTTCCTCAATGATTTCATTATCAGCAACCATCAGGATGTGACCACTGTCACTCGTCATCTTGCCTGTTCCTGAACCTTCCTGTCTGTAGTGGCACAATCCATTACCAGGCTGAGCAGTTGGGAGTATGATCAATCAGATCCCTGGTGCATCTGGAAGCTGATGCTCCAAAAAAAAGCAATAAAAAGTTTTTTTAGTTAGTTCAGTACCACAAAACTGACTGTGAGGTATACATGAGGAGGAGCAAAAATATCTTTGCCTTTTGATCACCAGTTGTAGCTCACTGTTAGATTAAACAAACAGTGTTGTGAAAATGTTGCTCTGCTTGGACATTCTACTCCCTTTAGAGTGATGTCCATTGGACAATGCTGGTGCAATTAACTTCCATAGAGTAATGTAATCTTGTAAACACCTGTGACTTAAATGCAGTAAAATTTGGAAATACTCATCCTTGCTCACTCAGTAGACCTGTGTGTAATGATCTCTACATAGGTCAGTTAGCTGCCACTGAGGATGCAAGACCCTAAACAAGGATCTGTCATTACTGCCCAGGAGAACCTATCTTTTTTAATCACACCCAAATGAATAGACACCTTCTGAGGAAAGACAATCAAAAATGATGCCTAGTAGCCTGGAGCATTCTTGCATTTTGTTTTCCTTTTTTTTTTTACTGCCATCAGAGGCTGTCTCTGATCTCACACAGAGAGAAGAGAAATGTGCAGTGAGTTTACTGGATCCATATGCTGAAATAGAAGACACCCAGATGTATCTGCATGTGGAAAAAAAGGCTGATAAAGACTGAACAAATCTATGAAATGAGTAGCCAGAAGAGAGGAGAAAATGGTCAGAAATGCAGAAGTCATAAGGAATGGCAAAAGGCAAGATACAGATACAGTGGGAAGGAGGAAAATTAAGTGAAATTAAGTAAAATCAAAGCCAAAAAACTTCTATATGTTAATAAACATATAAATATACAGATAGTGATGCAAAATAAGTAAGGATGTACATATATGTATTTCCCATGTGAAATAAAGGGAGAATGAGGACAGAAAAATACTACAGACCAATGGTGTCTTCCAATCATATTCTCTTCATGTGAAGATCAGTCTTGGATGCCAATTTATCTAATCAAAATAATCAACTGTTTCTCACACAACTGTGTTGCTCAATCTTAAAAATCTCCCAAATCCACTGCTTTTTAGGAATTTTCTTGAATTGGAGATTACTTTTGACCTGTATGAAAATTCATATTTATGGCATCTCTTTACTCTCATCTATCCACATTAAAACCTAAAAGTCTGAAGGTTATTTGCTTCTAAGCTATCTTCACAGATTGGCAATGGTTTGATGTACATTTTCACTTCTCTGACAAATGGCTAGGCTTCACATCATCATGAAAAGACATAGAGCAGTTGCACTCTGAAACTTCTTGAGATGCTTGCTCCAGGCATGGAATGTGTTCTGTTACTTGTGTACCACTGGTGGTATTTAAACATGTTCATAGAATAATTCAAGTAATTTACATGCTGCATTCAGTAATTCAAGGCATCTGTTAAGGAACAGAAAGGTTAGCTTTATGTAGGTTTAGTCAAAAACTTCAGAATTTATTGCTTGAAGTGATTAGGAAAAAGTATTAGATTGTTGCAATTAAAATTTTTCCTTACTGGATTAAAAAAAAAAAGAAAAAAAAAGTCTAGGCCTAATGCACAAAATCAAGTACATTATAGTGACATTAAAAACTTATATAACTGAACAGAACCAGCCATGTGGAGCAAGACAGCTTGTGCTGGTGACATGATTTCCACAACTGCACTTAGAAACCCTTCATGCTCACCTGGTCCTTAGAAAGCCCATGAGAGCTCCAAGGGCCAGGTGGGCAAATTTGAGCCCTTTTGTTCATTGTGCCCCGTAGGGAAGCCTGTTCTTACACTTTGAGAATGTTTCATGTGCTGAACCAAAGTTCAATTAAAATTTTAACTAAAATGTCAACTTTCATACACGTCAGGTGGGTTTAAAATTATATTATTGCTATAAAAGATCATGTGAATGACTGACTAATATGCACTCAGGTTCATGAAGGAATTGCAAGGGCTGTATTTCTGAAGAGGACGTGCTGTAAGATTGCTTGGACATAGCTATCAGTTTCACCTGGACAATGGCTTCAACTTCCAAAATAACTTCCTAAAGCTAGGATTTTACTCAGCTTCACTCCCAGCTCTGTAAAGTATTTCTTCTGTATGCAGTAAGTGGATTGAGTTAAGCTAGAGACATCCTGTATTTTAGAGCAAATGAATACTTCTTATTGGATTACAGTATTCTCTGACTTGTGGAATTACTTTTGAGCATTCCAGAAATTTTATTGCAGATGTCTCATCTCTATTCTGAATTTTGGATATTTTTGAAATAGTTTTCTCTTTTGGAGCTTTATATAAAAGCCTGTGTAATCTTAGTAAATTGGTTCAAAAGAAGTACACATGAACAATTTCATTTCAGGTGGATTCATAACCCCCAAGTTTAACTTTTAGTACTGAGTTCAAACAAACCAAAAATGCAAAGGAGAGCTCCACCCATATCACTGAATTTTGTCTGGAGAAGGATTTTCCTCTTTGAGTCATAACCAGCATAATAATGAGTAACAACTGGTTTCCATCCAAACAATGAGTGACCTGTTTCGCTAAAAATTAGATCTTTATCTGGGAAAACCATAAATTATGGTGACAAGCTTGCTCTCACAAGTTTAAATTTCAATCTTTGTCTGCAAGATTCACATAAATATTTACTTGGTTTAGATGCAACCTGCTTTGTATATAATTGTGAATCTATTTATTTATTTATTTATTTATTTTTACAGGAATGATGATTTATTCACTTTTTCTTCTATGATATTTTTCTGTATGGTATGACTTCATCATGAATACTGAGTATGGCTTCTTTCACAGTCTACTGCCAAAGGAAATATTTACAAGTGCAACTGGGGAAAGAGAGACTCTATGACTGCTATAAATTTATTGCTGGTTACAAATGTGTCATGATTCTTAGTGGTGCCACATCTAATTTAGAGCAAATGTAAACTTCTGCACAGACAGTGCTCTGATATTCCACTTAAATCTGCAGAAAGACTAGTTACTTGTATAGAAACATATGACCTCATTCTAAGATCTGAGTATTAGTATCAACACCCCAAAATTCTTTGGGGAAGAGTTAAAAGTCAGGCATTCTTCTACAAGGGTCTCATCCATACCCTGCGTCTTTGTTTATTTTGGTTTCAAAACCTTTTCCATAAATTTATCCCATATGTATACTTAAACTTTAAGGGATCACATATGCATTTCCATGGGAAGTAAATTTGGGTGGGTTTTCTTTTCCTTTTTTCCACCCCTAATTTTTATTTAGCTACCATAAATCTAATTCTTGAGAATTAATTTTTTGTGTTGTTTGATATTTGTTTCTGACATTTTCTTACTCGTATGTATTTAGATTTTAGTTAGTTCAGATTACTGATTTCTTCCAGATTCCAATCCTGTTTTCCTCTCTAATATCCTTTTCTGCCTGTATATATGTTTCATTCATGTACTAAATATTTCCTCTGTTGTTTAGCAAGTTACTATGTGTAGAAAAGGTAGACTTTACTATGTAATAGCTTAGTGAAGATAGACTTTTTTAACATCTGAAGTTAATAGGAAAATTTAAAATTGTACAAATAGATTTCTGGATGGATATAATTTTATTTAATGAAAATAATGAGTATATATATTTTGAAGTGAAAATATATCATTATATATAGTAATAGCTAAATAGAGAATGAAGTGTTGATTTCCTTCCAAAATTTCCTTCCAAAATGTTATGCTCCATGAACAGCCTTCAAGCTCTTCAAAGCAACAATCTCTGGGCAGACTTAGAGCACAGCAGGCCAAGTCTCTTGCCAGAGTAGGCCTCCTTAACTCCAGTGGAGGCTCCTGAAGACCATGATGATACTTTTTTTTCCCCCTCTTGATTGGATGTGTCACATATGGAAACACTGGACTTTGATCTACTGCCCAAACATGTGCCTATATTTATGTGAAGGCAACACATCTTTCCATTTTTACAGTTTCTGGAAAAAAGAGTAGCCAGAGGTGGCATGTTGCTATTTGAACAGTATTTTGACTCTTTTCCTGACCACTTTCTTTCTCAACAGAATTTTAATCACTGAAAAGGAAGTGGCACTGTGAAAGATTATTCTGGGAATAGCCCCTTGAGTTTGGACACCATCTTTCTTCAGCCTGTTGGTCTGTTGAGTCCTATGGGACTGCTGGGACTGATGAAGGTCATGTGAGAGTTACACTTGCAATTTGGTTGTGTGCTGGAGTAGAGACCATAGTTTTCCAGGGAAAATGGCATTAGAAAGCAGCTTGCCAGAGCATTGAATCTGCTGTTGGTCCTGGCTGGTATCTGGTGAGCTTTTGAGAAGGAGGGGAGATAGATGGGAGCACTGCAGCTGAAATGAGTTGTCATACTCAGGGCTGTGTACTCCTGTTTTGTACATCTGGGCACTGAACAGAAGGGAATGATATCTGTGCTGGTTTTAATTTACTTAATTAATAATAAAAGCCACAAACTTCAGTAGTAGAAAAATACATGGATGTTTTCTTATAGCTCTTGGCACATCTATATAGACTTTTCTGAAACAAATATCTCCTCTTCAGTCCTGGTGCTATCTGTACTGTCATAGCTGCTATCATAGCTTAAACTAGTACAGCTATGACTCCTGATATTGTAAAAATGTCTTAGTTTGCAGTGTAGTCAAGCCCTAAGCCCTTGAACAGGCAAAAAAGGGACATAATTAAATTTCCTTGAAGAGCCTTTTGAATAAGAAGGATTGCAGGAGCATTTAGCTTTGTTTTCTTTGTTTATCTTTTCCTATTTTATTTTAATCTTCCAGAATATGTACAAATCTCAAAACATTATGTCTTGCTTTCTGGAAAGTATCTTCTCCCCTTTCCCTACTCCCTTCCCATTTTTTGCTGCTTGATTCTAATCATTGGAGCTAAATGCCAAGAGGAAATATTGTTATTGGATTCATATAATTAATTAACAGATTTCTCACTACTGATGTGCACAGCTGTTCAATATTGATTATGGGTAAAAAAAGCTATCAGAAATATTGCATGAGAAATTAAAAAACCCTTTTGGTTTCTGCTCTCAATAGATTCTTGTAAGATTTGAGTAACCCTTAAAATGTTTTGGATTGGAAATTCTGGGGGAACAAATAGTTTAACATACCATCAGTAAGAACCTGGATTAAATTAATAAAGCCAAAAGAAATTCATTTGTATAAATCTTAACACTCAAGAAGTGTCTGTTCCTCAGCAGGAAACAAGTTCTGATGTCAGAACTTGTTCAGTGTTGTGATACACTCTGCCAATCTTCTTTGCTGATTTTTTTTATAAATTGTTTGCTGCTCCTTAAATATATAGAAAAAGAAAGTTGTGTTGAAAATTAGTAGAATATATTTTTGTTCTTTTCCTGTCCTATTCCTTGACAGTTTTGGAAGTTAGCTATATATATGTTATTATTTAGAATGAATCATTGTTCATTTAAGAGTTTAAATGATTAAATGTGTTCACACAATTATGTCTAATCTATTAAGCATGAAATGTACTCAAAGAAGGACATACATGTTTCATACAAGTCTCTAAGAGTGAAGTATTATATTATAATAATATAGGAAAATTTAGATAGAAAATAAAATTTAAAATCAAAGTGTTCCAACTGAGAATTTTATTCTCTTAAAAGATTTCCATAGAAGGTAATCATTAATTTCTTCACTCTCTTCTGACTTATTTCCTCTAAAATTATGAGACAATTTTTTTTCCTGTCACTTTTTAATGCTTTTTCTAGCTTTTTTGTGTTAGCCACTTATGGAGAATGCACACAGAAGCCATATAAAGTTGTGCAATAATTTCAACTCTAGAATTTCATGTGCTTGCAGGTCTGCCAAACTTAAACTGTTTGAAATAAAATGTTGCCTCCCATGTAATTACACTAGTGATGGAAGGGGAAACAAGTTTCAATCAAATGTGATTTGTCTGGGGCTTTTTGAGGATGGGCAAACCTCATCTAATTGCCAATGTCAGTAAGTATTGCACTGAGTTATAGCTTCTGTCAAAAAATACAGTGAGGTCATTCTGATGTCAGAAATACTCTTGATGTGACACCTGTGGATATTTGGCCAAATTGTGAACCTTCTTAAATCTCAAGTGTCTCATTAGAGCCACATTCACAATGGAGACTATTGGTGTTCAGAAACTATCTGCATATTTAATTTGAACTGGGCGTGTAAAAATCCAGGACTGGAAGATGTGAGCAGAATTTTCCTTAGAGGTGCCCCTTTCAGCTGTCAGGAACTATTTTCATATTAGGTACTGGAAAATAGATATGAACTTGTCCTTTGTTTCCTGTATTGCTGCCTAGAAAGGGAGGATGCACCAATGTGTGAAATCAACAGTTGTGAAAAGCTAAAGGAAGTGTAGAAATGACAAAGAGATTAGGGTGAAGGACAAGGTGAAAGCTTGATGAAGATAAACACTTTCCTTAGGCATGTATTGGACTCTTAACAATAATACTCTTGTCCCTGAGATGTGGAAATAATAATGCCAGTAAATCTCACAGAGATGATGTCAAGAGTGCTCATGACCATCTCCAGTATATTCAGGCATTATGCACAGCACAAAAAAAAAAAAAAAAAAATCACAAAGAAATAGATAATAATGTGTTACAAGGTACATGATGTACAGGAAATACAGGGCTCCACACTGAGTGATAGAAACCACAAAGTATCAATTACAGTATTTGAAGTATTTTTCCATCATAACTATTAGATAAGTAGGTATCCTATGGAAAAAGAATTGTAATCCTGGTGTTTAAATAAAAAACCTAAAAAACTGTCAGATACTTATGAAGCCCTGATTCATAAACTGTCATCTAATCTTAGCAAAAAAGCAAAAGGAGCAGTCACAAATCAATAAGATATTTACATGTTCTGAGGTTTGCAGTCATCGCTGTCTAATGTCTTTGTAACTTACCTTTTGCATACTGTCTCAAGCATAAAGAACATGCAAAGGAAAGATCTTTGCATCCTGGCAGAAACTCAGTGTGTATGTTACTGTGCTTCACACTATTGTAAAAGATTTTCCAAACTTCATCTGAAGACAGACTTTTTTTTAACACACCCCTTAATCCACATATGTGTTTAGATCACGCTAGAATATCTGAAAGGCCTTTAGAGGTAAATAATTCTTTATAATTTCAATATGTTAATTAGAAAATATTGCTATTTTAATTGCAGAAGTGTGCATTGTTGACAAAAGAAAGAGAGCCTAATGTACTTTGTAGGTTCTGTGTTGACTGATTTCCCTTTAATTTGTAGCACATTTTCTTTACACTAGTTTATGTGCTTAGATGTGTCCTCATTCGACTTTTGGCTCAAGCAAATAACTCCAGAAATGAAGGATATGCCTACTGAGATCACTTCCTGCTGAAGTCTGGTTTCTTGGCTGGGAAACTGGCTTCTCTTGTTCCTGCTGGAAAGTATTTACAATGGGGATGTTGTAGTATAGTGGCAAAGTTATTCCAGGACATGTTCACGAGTATAAATAGACATATGAATAGTTATGCTAAAGAATCATAGAAGGCAATGAAACTAAAACCTGCTCATAATAATTTTCAGTCTAGGTTTTGAATTGCTGTGTTGGGAGTCCTATGGCCAACTCATCACTAAAGGATGTTGGTATCCCAGACAGGGAAGGACCATCCTCTATTTCTGCTCATGACATGGCTTTTATGAATAGCCAATTGTCTAAATACCTTGAAAAGTTATGGTGATACACCAAACATTATTCTTGTGAAACCTATATGTATGCCAAAATTCCTTTGAGTGCCCTTGATAGAGGCAGGGTCCCTGTGTGGTGTGTCTGCTCTCATGCTGCTGGTCCCAGAAGTGCTGCATGCAATAGTGCTGGAGCTCAGGAGAAGCAGTGTCTGCAAGGCATGACTGTTCTGCAGAGCAGAGCAGGGCCAGGAGGCACAGAGGTGAGGAGCTGGAAAGAGCTGGGAGGAGAACGGGTGTTTGGTTGCATCATTAGACTCACCTGAGGACTGGTAGAACCATCCCGCACCATCCTTCCTAAAGTGGTTACTTTAGTGCATACAAAAAGTTGTTTTCAGGAGTTGAATCTGTGATTACTTCTGTGTACTATCTACAGGTATTTCTGTTGCTCAGGAAGAAATTTTTATTTTAACTGCCCTGTTTGCAAACAAAAATACAGAAATCTTAAGCAATGTGTGACCCATTTTAGCTTTTGGTATGAAGACCTGTGCAGTTAAATGGCACCTAAATCTAATGGCTTTCTGTGGTTGATATTCTAGCATATTTACTTATTAGAAAAATGGTACTGTGACCTTTTCTTTTGACCCCTTTCAGACCTAACCACAAGATTTACATGTATTCTTATTACCAAAGTTATTTCCTGTGTTCTGCTGCTTGTCCTCACATCTCTTATGTATATCTACTTCTTTTAAAACTCTGGTAATTGCAAAAAAATTAACAATACAATGATAACAAATAATAGCCACTTTTTATTAAAGATAAATTTTTCTTTCTTTTTCTTTCAGTTGTTGCTCCACCTTCCTGAAAAAAAACACCCCAACAAACAGATCTCCAGGAAAATCATGCAGATATTATTGATTTGTCAGAAACATTCCATTAAGTAAATGATTAAAAATTAAGGAATTCCTTTGTCTTTACAAATTAATGTGTTTGTAGTGCACTGTTATATAATATATAAAAGAATGTGCAAATACGTATGTAGTTCCTGCTCATATTGCTGTTGTTGTCATCATTGCTATCTTTTTCCCAGAAACAGATTTGAAGTCCTTCTGGCTTCTTCCCTTTTCTGAGTTAACCAGAGTCTTGGGCAGCCTGCCAAGCAGATGAGATTTCTAACTCCTAACTAGTTTGTGCTGATTGTCCCCCCACGCCTGTGGTCTATTACCTTTCTCTCACACAGAGGCAAAGTTTTAGTGCATTGGTGTGAGCCTTGAGTCAAAATAAGGTGCTCCAGCCTGTGTCCTCCTGTACATAACACCTCACCAGCCAGTGCTCATCTTAGATCTCCAAATCCCCTTTGTACTTCCATGGCATCTATGTGCTAGACAGTGTGACAGACTGTTGACATTCTGGATGTTGCTAAAACACTAGCATTATGTTGTGATAAAGGAGGTAATACCACCATTTATTTCCAAGTTTCTGTTGGTGAGGAAAGAGACATATCTCCCCAGTCCCTATGAAGTGTATTGAGTTTTATATTTGAACTATTACTACAGGGCAGCAGAAAAGTCTAGGTGAGAGGTGAGAGCCCAGTATCAGTAATATAGACACTGTGGAGTTCTGTAGAGAGAACCTGCCCTTTATGTAGGTATTTAACATTAGGAAACATTTGTTCACAAGAGCAAAAAGGCCCAGTGGAAAAGCATCTTTTCAACTGGCATATTTTCAACTATTTCTGATGAATTAAACTGACCTTTAGAAATACACGTCTGGGCTGGCACCGAAGCCAGAGTTTCTATTTTTTTAGTGTGTGTGTATACACGAAGGGAGCAGCGAGCAGGGTGACGAGCTATTGTTTGTGGCCAGGCAGGTGCTGCAGCAGGGGCGCCAGGCGATGGCAGCTCCCCCGCCGCGCTCCTGCCGCGCAGAGCCGCGCTGGGCCGGCAGCGCTGCCAAGGCGCTCGGGGCAGGGAACACCGTGATCTTCCTCAAGGCTGCTCTGGCACTTCAGTCATCTGAAAGGTTATGTTGAATTATAACAATATCTGCAGACAGCCCGCTGGGGGAAAAAAGTGGGGGGGACTCTTTGGGTGTTTGATGGGTTGGTTTTTTTCCAAGAAAAACATTCCGAGCTTAACATTTTTATTTTAAAGGCTAGTGCAGACAGAAAAAATTCTAATAATAATTCAGAATTTTGTTACCTAAATGAAACTTTATATACATATACAGACTTCTGTCTTGTATCCAGTTGTCTTATAAGTATTTGCTGCATTACAAACAAATCAACTTAGCAACACAAGGTCATACATATAGTGCTTAGACTGTACCTTCAGAGAAACTCAACTGGTTCATAAACTGGAGGGATTAATTTTTTTTTTTGAGAAAATTCAGCATATAAACTGGTGGATATGTTAAAAATCCACACTTGGAAAATCTTTGAAAAATTTGGAAAACACTGGTTTGGAGCCATTAGAAGCTGAGGCCCAAGCACTTTTGAAGGTGGAGCTTGTCAGAGGAGAGAACTCTAATAGTGTTTCCAAAGCTTGTTTTACAAGATAAGCAATAGAAAATATCAGTTCCAAAGCTCTGATTCATCTTGATTTTACCCACCTGAATGAAATGTTTAAATGAGAGCTAATATTGTAACCAGCTCTCTCTACACAGAGTACTGAGGGTAAGAAGCACTTCTGGTAGTAAGGTAGTAACTTCCAACAGGAAAACCTTACTCACTGTAGGTGCTTTATTTAAATTTCAAGTCAAATCTGCATACAAGTTCTTTCCCTTCTCTCTACTATCTTCTTTTTTTTATTCCACAGGTGGACTTTTGACATTTTTGTACCATCAGAGGTGTGATGGAAAAGAAACTGTCTTGTGTCTAAAGTGTTGCACGTCCATTGACGAGAGGACTAGATGTAGGATCTTGCCACAGGAACGGGACTGTTGCCAGGAAGTAGCAATGAAGAAGGAGCACAAAGCCTTTACATATTTATTTGCCTGGTATCTCCTAAACACATATGCATGATGAAGACTCAAGGCTAGAACAAGTACTCAGATCAGACCATCAAGCTATCAGCTAAACTTCAATTAAATGTTAAGCACTTTAAAAATTCGTTTGGACTTTTGAACTACACTGCAGTATAATGAATATTTTTCCTTTTTTTAAATTTTCTGTGCTAAAAAAGAATAATTGCCTTTGTTGGAACTAACAGTAGCTGGCAGGTATATAAAAATTTTGTTAGTTAAGAGATGTTTGAAGGTTGCTTATAGTTACCTGTTGTCTCAGTTATGTGAAAGACTGGGAAGAAAGAAACTCAACTGATGCAAAAAAAAAAAAAAAAATCTTCAATCTATTTGGTTAGATTGATTAGTTAATAGCGGGAGACAAAAAAAGTAAGTATAAGAAATAGCATATGTATTGCATGTTTGGAGTGGAGCAACAGATTGTTTCAGGATAAGTATAGCTATAAATCTTTTGCAATGATTACTAAACCTTGTAACAACCACAAAGAAAAAGAATGTCCATGCTGTTATTTGGCAACTGAATGCCATTGTGAAATTTCCAACAGGTTCACTCAAAGAATCAGGAAAAGAGTGCTGCTCTAATGGCTGCCTGTCACTTGTTTGGTGTTCAACTGTGATGGGAAGATTTCAGAAAAAGACTCTGCCTGTTTTTTTTAACTTTCTGAAGCAAGAGTTAAAAAAATCTCATGATTTTGCATCATAAAGGGCAGAAGGGCAGAAGCTGGAAAAATTAATGTATACCAGATTCTGCAGAAGCATTAAACAGGCAATTCTCCATCTGAAGGAAAAAGACATAGTACGATACTGAAAAGCAGTATTTCCTTACAAACTGTCTGTCTTATATTCTGTATTAAAGCAGACGCTTGTAAAATTTAGAAAAAAACCCAACTGTTTAATATATTGTTAAAAAATATAGACTAATGCTCAGAAAAACTTTATTTTTTTTTTTCAATCTTTGTATACTTTTGAGCTGACATATCCCATATTTTTTTAAAAAAAACCTGCAGTAATGACTTGAATCCTGAATTGGTCAGGCAGAAAATTAATTCCTTTATATTGCTGTGTATCTTTATAAGGATAGTCTCTATGACAAAAGTGAATGCCAAAGAAAAGATATGATCTATGTTTATTCCTAAGGAAACCTGTACTCTGCCTACATATGTTTATAAAGCTACTATTGCCTCCTACCTGGTATCTTATTTTTGAAGTCTCTCCTTTCAGTTGCCAGGTGATTGTTTCGTTTTCATCACTGGGAATAGCAAAATATTTTAGATGATGCACTGCAATATCAATCCACTACATAGGCAAGCCAGAGGTACACTACTTAAGTGAAAATTCTGCATTAAAATACTGGATTTTTTTTTTTTTAAGAACAATAAGGCCAGGATTACACCATCTATTTATAAGAGTAATTTATCTAGATTTTGACAAATAGTTAGAAAATATTTGAGATTCAGTGCAGCTCTACTACAAAAAGAAAAAACACCTCTTCTTGGGCCATTAGTGGTGGCTATTCTAAAGTTATCAATCAACTGAGCTCATTTAGTCTATAAAACTAGGGGACATGAAATTAAAAAAAGGCAGATAAAGGCTCTTGACACATAGGTAAAAGAGGTACAGAAATAAGATTGTCTATCTTAGCTCAAGCAAGTGGAGATTGCAGTAAAGCAATGTTTCCTCAGATCACTGTCTACATGTGACACATGTTCAATGACAGAAGGGAATGTCAAAGAAAAGAGAGGATCTGTGAGTGGATAGGAAATAGATGAGAGCATTTTCCCATCTCTTCCAGAAATCTAATATAAGAAAGGAAATTTAAGTCAGCCGTAGGAATATTCAGCCTGCCTCAGAGCAGGAGCTTTAGACATTTTATCAGGGTTAAGATGGATAGAGATCAGACACAGAAAAAACCCACCCCAAAATCTAAAAATTGGCCTACTTGGTTTATTCTCCTGGGAATTTCTGAGAGCTCCTGAAAGAACAGTGTCCTTGGCTGTTATTCACACCAAAGAGTTTTTCCTGGGACCTCTCCACAGCCATTCTCTGTCTCAAAAACAGCACAAAATGGCTACAGCAGGTGGTAAAAGCTTTCTGGTAATCTTTTATTCTGCTGTGTTTCCAGGTGATAATTGAGAAGCACAGTTCATTCTTATGGCTCTGTGATTTTTCTGGCTCTTCTGCGGTATTTGTAACCTGGAAATTTTCCTTGTGAACTCTTTGCACACATGCTTCTTCCCACCTGCCCTCAGCCCTTACTCATGTTCCCAGTTTGGAGCTGTTGTTGCCCCTGGAGAGCTGCACAGGGTGAGGCCCCATCACCAGTGCTGTTGCTAATCAGCTGTGTGAAGGATAATTTTAAATTGCCCAAATACATATTTGTGTGTTTTTGCTTTCAGTAGTGTGTTAAAAACCTGCAAAGCAGATCTGTATCTAAGAGATAAAAACAAAAAACACAGAATAAAAAAATAGGTTACTCCAGACATCAGCATTTCCGATTTAAACTAGTACCTTCCAGGAAGATGGGCAAATAAAGTGGGTGAAGACAAATTTCCTAGGCAAATTCCAACAAAAATACCCAGAATTGTGCCAAGAGCAAGACTGACACTATAAATCTTAATTAATTCAAAGATAATACATTAATATAGTCCACCCCAAATTTTCCTATTCTTCAGTAGCCCATGAATCAATATTTGTAAAATGCTTTGAAGAGGACAAGCACTGTTTAAATACCACATATTAGTCACTGATACTCTGGGTAGTGTTGTTGACTTGGTTTGAAGAGTTCCGTGTGATGACTGTTTTAAAATAAATTACTGGTGAAATGACAACTGAACAGTGTATGAAAGGTAGCTCAAAACATTCAATCAACACAGTGTTCTACATTCTTCTTGAAAACACACTGATTTTTACTTTTTGCACGTCTTTTTTATATCAAATGAAAACGTCTGTCTGGGACTTCTGAAAACCTGGAGAACAAATGGAAGTGAGACGCAGAACTCCTATCTTTCAATTGCACTTTTTATTAATTGTGGATCAGACTACAATGCAAGATCCAGGTGCTGTGATGTGTTTAAAGGAGAGGGCCAAAACAATCTACACATGAAATGTGTGAGAGCATGTCTATAGCACTCTGGAGCAACAAAAGGCCAAGATGGCTCTGTTGGGTCCAGAGGGACCCTTCCGTCCAAACCTCGCAGCTCAGCATCCTCACATGGAGTCCTGAGGCCAGTAAGGTGGGGTTAGACCACTGCTGTGCCCCAGCAAGGAAGCCAAATATCCTTGCCATCAGTGATTAGGGATAGTACTCATCCAATTTTTAAAAATGTATTTTGCCCAGTACAAAAATGAGAGATGGTTTTAGAAGCCAGGTTCAGATTTGGAACTAGTTTTCTTCACAGGAGAATGAGGATTCTTACTGCAGATTAATTCAAGCCCTTCTTGGTTTCTGCCATTCAGTGATTTCATTCTCCAGGCTCTTGGGTGTTCACCCTTGATCATTCTTCTACCAGAATAATGTTTTGAATTATGATTTTATTTACAAATAGAATTTTCAAACAGTGCCCATAAAAAAATTGAAATTAAAGATTGAGTACATGTGATTCATACACCACGAAGCATGATTTTAAATTCAGAAATACCCTTTTGAAAAAAACCCTCTGTTTCCTAAATTAAGAGAGAAAAAAATATTTGTAGTATAGAATAAGCAAGAAATATTTTTTTAACTAATTATACATTAGTAAAAAGCTTTTGTACAGTTTATTCCAGTTGTCTTAGGTCAGATTATTTTGCAATTAGATTACAGGATGTTGATTATTAGGATCCCATTTCTTCTCATATTCATTCTGTTTTCCTCTACTTTTTTTCTTAAGTAACTTGTTAAATACATTCCTCATCATGTAATTTAGTAATATAATTCTTATAATACATTAAGATGCAAGGAATCAAGATTTTAAATTTGAAATTTATAGGTTTGTAAATAGATTCTCTATTTTTGTAATTCTGAGAAATGGACACTTGTTCAAGATATTCCCAGGATTGAATTTGGTCTTAATTTATATTGTGCAGGTAGTGCCAATCTTTGCTTTTAATAATAAAACTTTTAGTGGTGAAAAATGTCTGAGCAAGGTCTAATGTGGGAAGGAAGTTTTAACTCAATTAAAGAAGATAAAAGTTGCAAATGATATTGTGCTCATTGACATAATGCAAGCATTTTCTTTCCTGCTCCTGCTCTTTAGCATCTTTAATGAAAACATCTGTTTTATTAAACAGTTTGCTGTTCCTAAAAAGAAAGCTTACGTTCCTATGGAAAAAAGTGCACTGATGTCATGGTGGTAGTAATACCAGTCTGGTATTACTACCAGTATTGGTCACATAATATTACCAGTTATTGGTCACATAAATTCCAGAATTTCGTTAGAAGTTCAAATGATTTATTTTTAAAAGAATCCCGTGCAAAAAAAATATCTTGGCTTCAAATCTTGAAGTCTGCAAAGGGATCTGAAAAGAACATTTAATGTTTGATTTTTTCATCTCAAATTAGGTAACAACCTTGCTGTGAGACACAGGAGATTCTGCAATAGTAGTCCAGTGAAAATACATGACCTTTGCTCCAGACAGGGGTGACAGATAATTAGATGCAATACCTGCTAGAAAAACACTTTAGAATTGAGAAATCAAAATTGCAAAATGATATTTAACAAAGCCTAGTGGTCATTAACTATTTAATACTCACAACAATTTTGTGAGAGAAGGTAATTGTATTTTCCATTTACATTAAGTTCTTCATGCAAAATTCATAAAGGTAATCAGCATATTCTAAGACACATATAAGAAGATGAGCCTTATCCTTGGCATGATGGCTCTGCACTGCTCTTTCTATGAGTCTTGAAAGCCACAAAGAAAAAGGAGAGGTGAGGTGAGGAAGAATGAAGTGAAGGAAAGGAATTCTGGGGGAAAGCACTGGGTAAAGGATCCCGAGGTTACGGCGCATCCACTTGATGCCAGGGTTCTCGTGTGAGGACAGGTACAGAAAGTGAAAAAAAGGGGAATCAGGGTAAACTGTATGCCCTTAATTCAGATGTGTATCTACCCTTTCTACTGATGAGTGGAAAGGTCTTGACTCTTTTCCTTGATACCATACTCAATTGGTAAAACTTACCACCAGGCACTGCAGATTTTTAATGCAGGTGTTACAGCCAACGCTGAGGCACAGCACTTCTTTCAATACTTGAGAAGTGTCAGGGCCACATTGCAAAGCTTTTTAATCCCTTCCAAAAGTATTTCTGCAGGATGCTGTAATCCAGCTCTCAGGGATTTACAGATATATACAGCTTTATTATCTCTGTTCCACTGTTGAGCATACAGAAGTAGAGATGTTGACTGACTTGCCCAGGGCCAAGCAGCATCATGATCACAAATGTTTTCCTAGTTTCCATTGTCATTGTGCACTCATGACATGAAAATGGAAAAAGAAGATATTCAGAAAATATTATTTTGTTATCTGTGAATTCTCTTACCGTGGATTTTTCAATTTACATTTTTATTAGCAAATTATTGCCTATACTTCTTAATAAGAAGAGAATCCAACCAAGGAAACAAACCCAAACAACCTGGAATGTGTTTTTTTACATTAAGTTTAGATGTCTCTGATTTGAGAAAAACAGGATAGCAGTATCACCTTTATACAATTTTTTGTTAACAATTTAAATAAGATAAATCTTGGTATTGTGCTAGATATACTTTTCTTGTTATTCTATGCATTACTTACTGCATCCATACTCTTCTTTTATTACTCTTTTATGTGGTTGTAAATAAATTCCCAAATTCCTAATTAGACATACATATTTTTAAATGTGTTGGCAAAAAATGTCTTCCCCTTACTTCCTCAAACAGTGGCAGCCCCAAACCACATGTCAGTGATATGCCATCCTAAGGTTCAAGATGGAAAATTCATGTCTTGTTTCTTTACTCTGCCAGTGCAGGTTCCCATTCTGGGAAAGAAGACATTTACAGGTTTTCAACGGGATTTTATATTCACCTCTAGCCTTGAAATTTCCCAGCAATATCAGATTTGTCAACCACAAAATTTTGCAGTTCAAGACATTAAAATCAAAAAAGTTTAAAAGGTTTTGTAGTATGTGATGACTCTAGAAAAAGGCTTGATGGTGTCTGAGGAAATTGGTTTTATAGATGAAAGGCTACAACAAGCAGTCACAATAAAAATGCAAATGTTTTAAAGCATTCTAAAATGTCATTTTGTAATAAAGGTGGTGTTTGCCATCCATATAGTATAATGTTTTAGTCCTGTGTAATGTTTTATTGCTAGTAATTTGGTTCTCCAGTTGGAAGGTAATGAAGCCTGCCCAAAATGATTTATAAACATATATATATAAATACATTGTGCTTGAGTGACTCCTTGTATGAAAATAACTCTAGCTATTCAGCTGAGATCAGTCCTTTCATAAGTCCTTCTCAGAACTTGGCTACTATGAAAGAGCCTGATTTTCATATGGGAAATGTATGTGTAATAAATTAAATTCACTCTTTAGATGTCATTGTGGATATTGTAGATTTTTTTCTTTCTATTCCCTAATAGTTATTTTAAAAATAATTCTGTTACTACAAGATACGTTTTCCTCATATGTCAAACAGTACAGATTTAACAAAAACTTTTCTACAACTATACTTTATTTCATTTCTTCTTGCCTGTAGTAAATACAGCAGGAAAAAAAAAAGGAAACTATCATGGGGTGACATAAACTAGAATAAGAAGATTGTTGAACATGAAACCTTCATCTGTATAGGATCAGAGATTCCTGTACATGCTTGCATAAAGTTTGATGAAAATACAGCTTCAGGAAATAGCTACCACCCCATGCTCGTCTACTCTGCTGAACAATGATGTTGTTGATGGCGACTGAAAGTGGCAAACAAATTAATAGACAGTTGTAGAAAAATACTGGAAAGATATGAGTTTTCTTGGTTGCCCAAACTTTGCAAAACAAAGACAGTCTGTCAACCGTATTTTGAAAAAACATTGTGGTTGGTTTGTGTGTGGATTAACAGCATGAATGGCACCTAAAGTCTTTACAGAGATTACAAAAGTGAAACTGAATAGTGCATTAAAGCTCATAACTGTTAGGTCTGGTCACAGGGCAATATTCTGTAATATTATCAACATTGACTCTTTTGTATTAAGCAATGGAAAGAAAAGGGCACACCCCAATTTCACAATTTATTACAGTCTCCAGATTTGTCAAATAATTTCAAACTATGTTCTTTCTCTACTTTAAGTTTCTCTGCTTTAGTTTAAAAACTAATGCTTCAGTTTTTATAGCTCCTTCTATATTCTTTTTGCCTGAAAAATGATCTCTTTTTCCATTTGTTTGCTGTTGTTAGCTACCATCACCATCCAGGATACTTTGAGAATGTACTTATGTACTTGATGCATGTTGAAAAAGGCACTGCATGAACCATACCTCACCTACAAAGCAAATTAGTTGTAGCATCTGTTTCTCTTTGATAAATGTATCTAAAGTTTTTGAAAAAGTAAGCTAGCATTTTTTCACGGTAGTAAAGCTACCACTTTGATGTAATAGAAAACATCTGTCTTTTATTTGAAGAGGTACCAGAGGTTCATTTGTTTGTTTTTAAAGAACAGTAAAACTCAACTTTCAGGCAGAAAATTTCCAGCTGACTTGGGCAACAACAAAAATTTACGAGAGTAGTGCTAGAGGGGTTTTGCCACAGCTGTAAATGGCTGTGTATTGCAAGCTCATATTCCAGAATTAGTGCGAGGGCTTTCCTCACTCCCATTCCCCTCACTCCAGGAGTGGGGAGAGAACTTTCCTTTGCATTTTAGCAGTGCTAAGTGACTTTCTCTTTAGAAATGTTCCTGGCATAGCACTCTGCTTACTGTAGGTAATGACTAAGTTTGGAGATGAGCATCCTATGCAACAGTTTAAGCATGATCTGAACTCTTCACTTGGATTATACGTTTTTTATTTCTTCCTGTAAAGCAAGTGATTCACTGAGTTTGCATCCATCATAATGCATGGGACCTGATAAGATGCATCTGTGGGTCCTAAGGGAACTGCCAGATTAAGTGGTTAAACCACTATCCATCGCATTTGAGAAGTTGAATCCAGTAAAGATGTTCCTTTCTAGAAAAGGGGAAACATAAACCCCATTAAAAAAACCCAAAAAACAAAAAAAAACCAAACAAAACAGGAAGACCTGGGGAACTTCAGGCCAGTGAGTTTCATGTCTCTGCCTGGCAAGACAAAGTAGATTGCCATGGAAATTATGCTTAGGCACATGGAAAGAAGGAGGTGACTTGTGACAGCCAACACGGCTTCATCAAGGGCAAATTGTGCCTGACAAATTTGGTTGGCCTTCTTCAGTGTGGTTACAGTGTTGGTGGAAAAGAGAAAAGCAACTTATGTCATCTGCCTGGACTTGTGCAAAGGAGGGAAGGGACATAATCCAGTGGGACTCTGGACAGTCTTGATGGGATTTTGACCAACAAGGTCTAGTGGAAGATGTTCCTAGCCATGGAAGGAAGTTTGGAACTAGGTGATGTCTAAGGTCCCTTCCTATGATATGATTCTATGATAATCCAAGTTTTTTCTTTCAGTCCTGCCAGGATATATCTGTGGGCACACCCCCAAATGAAAACTTTACACTGTTAGAAGGAAGGCTGGCAGATCAGAAAGTGGGCTCACACTACAGTGTTTTTCAGAACTGATTTTAAAGTTTAAACTGTTGGTCATTTTGTATTTCCCTGAGACACAAATTACTTGCAAATTGGAAGGTCATGGGAAAATATTATTATACCCCTACCCATTTTTCATATTCTCTCGCTGTTACATTTGCTGCCCAGGTTTAGACCTCAATATGATCATTCAACTGTTTCTCATCTTCTGACAATCTGAAATAAATATAATCACAAACACACCTGAAATCAATGTCACATAGCTGATCAGCACTGGAGGTACATAAAACTGTAAAGAATTAACAGACCGATGCTGTTGTCAGCAGTGAGGAAGACATCTCCTGGAGGCAATTTCAAGATTTCTCAGGGTTGCCTGTTTCAGATGTCTGTCTCTTCTGGCCATAAAAGTAGCCTATAGTGTTGGAGTCTTTCACCAAACTGGCCTTGGTGAACAGCCTCTGTCCTACACCAAAGCAGGGTATGACAAGGCAGGGACATCTCTGATTACACAACTTTTGTTCCTGTGTAATTTTGGGAAGTTACTTTTATAACAAAACCTGTATGATTTCTAAGCACATTAAAAGGTCATTCTCTGTTGTAAAATTTTCTTAGCCTTAGGAGAAACTATAGAGTTAAGAACCTTATTGTAAGAATAGCCACTGAGAATAGCCTTTTGTCACTCACTTGGCACGGTACAGCATTCATTTAGCCCAACTATTAAGGACAATTTAGCAAAGTACTTAAACATACCCTATATGCAGCCAGAGGCTATAAAATGGTAGAATAGATTTTTCTTTGTCCCCTGGGGAAGGAGCAAGGCAATCTGACCCTGGTCCTCCCATATTGTCCCTAAGCATCTGCAGAGCTGCATTAAAGAGAGGTCTGTTATATCAGGTCAGGCAGAGATAATGTAGTTGAAACAGCATGTCCACAGGCACATGTACATACACACATGATAAACATTTTGGAATATAGATGTCCCCTTGCAGGGCAATCCTGTTAAAACTCAGCACTGCTGGCAGAACACTCTATGTTCTCTGATTCCAGAAAACTTTGCGAATGAACTAAAATACTCCAAACATACTCTTAACAATTCCTCGTCTATGTACCATATTATTCTGAACACTGTGGAGTACTCCTGTTATTCTTGGGCCTCCTCACAGATGCAGGGACTGAGACGTAAGGTCTGGAGCCTATAAATACATGCTTTCATACTTTATCACTGCTTCTTTCATTTACATGGAAAAAATACAGGGAAAAAGGCAATTTTCCTCAGGCAGCCAGAGTACTTGGACAGGAGCATTGTTGTACAATCGTACAAATGTAATTCTTTATTTCTTTTTTAATATTTTTAAGTTCAGTGTAGGTTTTCTCTCATAGTGTAGACTTTGTGATAACGGTTGCAGTTCAGGATGGGAAAAATGTGGTATTGGGAAAACGTGTAGACAGATCCATCAGATAACAAATAACTGAGTAGAAAGTGAATTGAGAGTGACAGCAGCAGCCCACTGGGGGTAACAAGCTAAAAAGACAGGAAGCCAGTGAGACATGACAAAGACAGTAAATGAAATTAATCTTCTTCCTGCTGACAACGAATTTCAGGCCAGCCACAGCCACCCAGCTTTGCATTATCCACAATTATATTCTGGTTAAATACATTTCCAAATTAACAGGAACTTGCTGTAGGTTTCAATCAACTGGATTTGTGATACACAGAAATAAATAGAAGGGTTTTTCTAGATAGGGTTGTAGATAAATTTCCTATAACCCATTAGGCTCATTGTACTTGTCTTCCATTAAATATTTCTTATTTAAGTCTCTTGGCTTAATATGAGACCAGTATGCAGGCTATAACTGTATTTCATTTCCCTCGAGAGGCTTCTGTGAGTGGTCACTTTTGCAGAGTAGCAAGAAAACACAAATCAGAACTAAATGTCTGTTTTAAGTAAGGCATGATCTTCAATGTCTTTACACTGTCATGATCACAACTGATAAAGGGAATCAAAGTCCAGAAGCACAACACAGGATGAAAAGGTCTGACTTTAAATTAGACATGCACTGATTGAATCTAAACTATGACTAACTGGAAACAATCCCACTTGCTTTGACAGGAATAATTGCTTTTATTGGTGCTCTTCCTCTGCTTAGTTTGCCTGGTATTTCTCTATCAGTCAACCATGACATGAAATTGTTTCTAAAGATATCATCTAAAGAGCACAGTACTCACTACTAATATGTATACTGCTCATCTTTATAAATGAATATGTTGAATTTCAATGAAAAATATTTCAAAACATGATCTGTGAAACATAATATATCAAACAAATTTTTCTTTTTATATGTAGACTTACCTGTTAAGGCAGTTATATGAGTAATTTTAAGTGTATTGAGCAAGACAACTTAATCCAAATGAGAATCTATCCCATTCTATCTGGTCAACACAGACATCACTAATAAACTAATGAAAAAAAAAGAGAGCATTTTATGCCAGTCTTGCTTTCTATTCTTATTTCCTTTTGGAGAATTATTTTTTTTTTCATTTTGTTTTATTAATTCTTTCATGAACATACAGCTATTGACCACTGTTTTTATCACGCAGATAAAATGACCACCTGTCAGAATTTTGGTTTTTAAAGTGTTGCTGCTTTCATAGAAAAAAATTTCTAAAAATTAGCTATGACATATGAGGGATACAGAGGCTCAAAGTTTCACCCAACCCACCTTTGTGTGTGCTCATGCATAGAAATGGACATACACTTCCACTGGAGAAATAAAGAACCATTTACTGTCGATGATAATGGATGCCTTTACAAAAAGGTTAGACAAACACCTGCCAGGATTGCCATAGGTAAAAGCAGATCAAATCAAGCAGATGGACTAGATGACCTTCATACATTTCTTTCATGATTCTGCAAAACATAGTAGTCCTGCAGAAGCATTGATTTCATATCATAGGATAGTACTGTTTTCTCTCACTGGGACCGCTGCCTGAATTATTTCATAAATTTGTCCAATGATAGAGCTGTTGCCAGAAATGCATTGACTTTAAAATCTCCAAAAAGCTAGGAAAGCTCTGAAGCAAAATGTCAACTGAAAAGCACTGTTTGATTTCTCTTAGTAAGCATTAAAAATAGAGCTGGTTGAGCTGCATGAGCACATGTAATTACAAAATGACAATTCAAAAATTCGGTGGTTATATAGAAAAAAAAAAGGTTTTGGAGGTAAAAATAAATTTCAAGTTTAAATAAATACCAAGCAATAGAAAAAAATCCCTGTAAAAGTAATAGGAATACCTTCTCACATGTATGAATTCTATAATTAGATGAAAGTTGAAAAATAGTTTTCCAAAAAAAAGTATTTTAAGAACAATCACTTGCTAGGCAGTGACAGATAGAGGTTAATAATATTCCAAGGCATCTCTTCTCTTATCCTATGACTGTCTGTTCCAGTTGGAAAGCAAAATATAAGACACCCAACAACACAGTCCTCAATCTGACTAGGAAATGTAAAACATATGTTGGAGATCTTGGGTGAGGTTCAGGGTTGGCAAATCTACTCACAATCTGTGTGTAAATGGCTGACCCCTCATCCCAATGGTAAGAAATTTTTGTGCCCCAGCCAAAGCTTTGTTGCAGGTAGTGATTACATGCAATAGCTGCTACATAGCATAGGTTACACAATGATTTGAGGAATTTGTCTTCCTGGACAAGACACACGAAAATGGGAAGAAAGTTCCAGGTATTTAAATTTTTCTCTTTTTGGCACAGGCATATATAACAACTTCAAAAGAACAGCAAGTTGAAAATCAAGCCACATTTAACTTTTTTTTTTTTTTTTTTTTTTAAGTTAGGGCAATTTTTCAGTTTACTACTAACACCAGATCTCTGGAATGACTGTAAAGGATTAATGACTTTTTACACCAGCTGACAGGTAAAATGCTGCGTATCTCCTAATTATTCAACAGATTTTTCAGCAAATATTTTCCATTTGAAGCTAAGACGTCCCTCAAGTCCTACTCAAACTGTTAAAAAGGTGTAGAAAAGGGTGAGATAATTCTTCTTTTCATATATAATCTTTAAATTATATAAGAAAAGAACGAAATGTTTTAAATAAACAGGATAGTCTTTAAAAGTTGGTGGAACACCTTACATTGTCAGAGACCTTATGCAGCAAAAGAGTGCAATAAGAAAATCCTTGGCCCAGCTGGGTTTCAGACCTATTTTTACCCCAGATTCTAGCAACACTGAATTTTGTATAAGAGTGTTTCTAATCAGTAATTGCAGAATAATATATTTTGCTAATAATATAAAAAGAAAAGCCTAGTTTAATTTATGGGTCAAGTTTGCATATAAAGGTGTTTAACTAATTTCCTTCAGATTCCTTGTCATAGATGAGAGTTGAATTTTACTTGAAGCCCCTGTGTAAGACTAAATTCTGGTTTTGCCTTAGAGGGGGAAAAGACAAATGAGGCAGCCCCTCTATTTTCTTGGCTCATAGACCTGCTCCAGAGCCTGGACATCTGCATCAATCCTATTATACTTTGCTCTTTGCACTGGCAACCTTTTGCAAGGTTTCTGTTTAGTTCCTCCTTGGCAGTGTTAGGTTTGCAGTTGGACTCAGTGGTCCGAAGGTCTTTTCCAATCTAGAAGATCCCATGAATGTGTGATGCTGTGGAATGGTCCATCCTTAAGATCAAAATATTTTAAAGTAAGACATGATGAAAGTAGCTGTAGCTCCATTCAATTTAATGTTCAACAGTTGCAAGAGAATTACAGCAAAGTAGGGGGCTTTAGCCAGGCATGAATTGCACCACATTTATGGGGTTCTCACACAATCACATTTACTATCCACACAGCAGGTATGGATGTACCCTGCCAGAGATGAGGGAGGGAAGGAACTACAATAGCATGATCTGACTTCCCAGGAGCAGCAGTACAAACACACCACCCTCAACCTCTTCAGTATTTGTTGCCCAGGATTGCTAGTTTTGGTCTAACCTTGATAAATTTTGACAGTTTATTTATTTCAGCCGAGATACAGAGAAACTTTGCCAAACCTTATCTGAATTAAACATAAGAATCCTTCCTTAAAAGGAATGAGCCAGAAATGTTGACCTGTATCTTCATGTATAATTTGATTTTTTTTTCAGTCTAGACCATAGCCAAGCAGGCCAGGAAGTGAATAAAAAAAGGAGGGGAGGAGGGAGGGAAAAGGTTCATGGCAGGAAAATACTGAACTTAGTTTTCATTTCTGGAAACTTCTATATGGCAAAAATTCAGTATTTGGTCAAAGTACAAATAATTTGCTATTTTTTATAAGTATCCTGTTTTCTTAGGTTTGTAAAATACGATGAAAAGTTTAAACTTTAAGTTGTAACTTTTATTATATTATGCTTGAATTATTTGATAAATGAAGACTTGTCTTTATTGTACCTATCACCTGGGGAAAGAGTCTGTTTAGAATAGTCTGGTGATTTACATAAAAAAGCCTTCAGAACGTATCTCCGACACATTTTGCCTCATTGAATTTTCAATTTTGTTACACTTCAAAGTTAGCTGAAAGCCAGATAAATTTAAAGATAGCTAATTTTGCAAGGTTTGTGCATTATGTATTCTAGTAAATTTATATGATATTGAATGCTCACCATATTCTCCTGATAGTATAATAATAATAATGATGTACAATTGAAGACAAGCAGCATTGGCTCTCCTTGAGTGTAGATATGACTCACCAACACACATACATCTGAAAATCTGTGAAAATATTCAGACCTTTTGCATGGAGATTTTCAAACTGTTGGTTTCAGACAGGAGTCCACAGGAAGCTTTTTCAACAGCCTAAAATATCTACCTTGGTTCTACTTATGTCTTCCAGTCCTGGGGTTTCTTCCAGAACAAAAGCAAATGATGTGCTATCAACCCTCCTAAGGCCAAACTGTGACTCTGTGTGCGTAGGGTTCTGCCACCACTGAAACCTCTCCAGCTGTGGTGTCAGATGGGCTGACACAGCCAAGTTAAGCACTTCTGATGACAGTGGGAACTACAGATCACCTTCTTCTAGGTCACTGGTGCCCAAAATTGCTTCTGTTGAAAATCCAAACACCATCCTCATTATAAAATGCCAATGTAGCCCTATGTGTTAAAAAAGAGACTTTACCTTAAGAACTTGGTTCCTACTCAGTATGCAGGTGTCCTGCTCCCTGCCACTGTTTTCCCTGGGAGCAGGGATGTCTGCCTCAGCAGCTGGGTGAGCTCTGGCAGCCTGTGTCTGCAGGGGAAGCCGTACTTGCAGAAGCTCCTGGCCTGGATTGCTTGTCACAGCCACAGACAGTCCAGGGCAGCTTCACATCCCTGCTCTTGGTAGCCAGGACATGCTGCAGCAAGCCCAAAGAGGAATGGCAGAAATAGATTTCAGGGCTTGGGATAACAAAGGCAGCTACAGATGAGTTAAATAAGCTGTGAGCAGAGACCAGATGTAAACTCCTTTTCAATTCTAAACATCTCTTGTGCCAAGTATTCTAGCTTGACCACCCCATAGCGGTTTGAAGCAAATGGAACTCATTTTTCTCTTCTTTTTTTCTTTCTTTCTGTTTTTTTAAACAACAGATGGCAAAGCTATTCACAGTCTCCGCTTAGACTAAAGTTTGCTGTATTGTAAACAATCATGAACTGAAATTTCAGTCCAACCATTCCCCAGCCCTTGAATATTTTATGCAACATATGATAAAGTGGTTCTCAGAAAAAGTTCATGTGTTACTGTTGTTCCGTTGTCTAGTTGTTGGGATTAATTGTGTCAGGTGGATGAACAGCCTGCCAGACTCCAGGAAGCCAAAGAGCAAAAGACTTTGTGAGCTTTTGCTATTACCACTTTATTGCAGAGTAAATATCTGTGCTAGAAACTGCAGATTGTAATATTGCCTTAGGGGGTCTAGAGTATCAAGAGCAATGTATTATAGATTTCAAGTTCTGACATAATATGCCTTGGTAATTTACTGCTTTGCAGTGGAGTGACTAAACATGACAGCTATGTATATAAAATGATAATAAGTTGATCTACATTTTCTGTTTCTGTATGCTTTTGGAACTTGAACAGGGCCAGCTCATCCTGTTCTTTCTCCAATATTATTGCACAAAATGGCAAGATACTGATTGTGATGATGGCAAAAAATACAAGTGTCTTCATGATGAAAATCATCCTACATAATTCTATTTAAACAATTTTGAGTGTTGCAATGTCACAAGCTTCACTTTATTTATTTTTTTTTAATTAGGGACATTTTCCAAAACCAGTGAGGTTTCACAATAGAAAATGAACTCCACAGCTTGAAGGTAAATCTAATAGATTTTCTATTTATGGTGGAAATATTGTTATATTTAAATCTCTAGAGGTTTTCACTTTTTTATCATGAAAACAAAACAAAACAAAACAAAACTATAAAAACAAGTACAAGCTTTATCTAAAGATAAATAGTTAAAGAAGTATTAAGATGTTCTCTCTCATGCTTGATAAGATTTGGGTGACAGTTTATGACATCTGTCACCCTGGGAAAGAGAAGAAAGAGCTCCTGCATAGCCCTGAACTTTTGCTGTATTGTGTGAGAACACTGTGTTTCTGCTTCACTGAGTAATCCTAAATAGAAAAGTCTGCTAAATTCTTTGCTCTTCCCTACTGAGATGAACCAATGAAAATCATTACCTAACATGATGATCACCTTGATCACATTGAATAAGCACTCAGATCACAGAACTGTAAAATGTAAAGAATACAAGAACCACTAAAGTATCTAGAAAGAGAACTGAAGGTGCATAGAGAAAAAAAAAAACAACACAAAGATAAACCAACCAAAAAAACCAAAAAACCCAACTGAAACAAAAGAATCAAAAAACCCCAAAACAGCAGCACTTTTTAAGTATTGCAGAGGATTAAGGTGCTTCAGTCCTGGCCAGTAAAAGAATTGCTGAATTCAATACCACACCCTGCATAGGAAAATTGGGAACTCTGAAGAAATTGCTCTAACTTTCCATGGAGATATTCTGATATCAGAGAACTACTCTTAATTGTTTATCTCCATTACATAAAAAAACTCTTTCAGAAGCTATTAAGAAAGGCATTAGGGAATTTGTTTATCAACAGTTTAAACTCTCTGAACATTATTGAGGGAGCTGCACAAGTACCCTGTCAGTATGGAAATAGACATGTGATAAGAATGAAAGCCACTTGCCTCTTGTGGCAGACAGAAGTGAAACCAAGACACTTATCTACAAAGCAGGGAACAGAAATTCTGCAATGATTCCATGTTTCCTGTTTATCCCAATTCCTGTTAACCACATTTAGTCCTTCAGTCAATGTGTGTCAGAGGGGTGCTGGGCTGGTGGCAAACACCTACAGCTGCTCAGCACCACAGTCACTACATCCACCTGGCCTTGACATCAGTGTCAGTGTTACTGCTCAGCTTTCTCCTCTAGAAAGAAACACATCCCTTTGTATCCCTTGGTGAGACAGCCTGATTAAAATAGAAGCAATTAACAAATTTTCTTTGTCCCTGTGGATGCAAAATGCAAAATAATGTACTTCATAAGGCCCTAAGAGAGCTGCATACATATATGCACTACTTTACATCAGGTATAAATAGCCAAACTTTTGACTGCTGCAGAACAGCATAGCTGCAATTATTTCAGTGAAGTGATAGCAGTTGTCAGAGATGGAAGATGTTTTCCTTGTGGACAGTTTCTAGAGAGACTAACTCCCTTACACTGCAAAGGAAGTGTCTACTCACAAGAGATTGTCAGGCTTTTGAACACAAATCCTGTAGGACACATAGAGTGTTGTCTTAGTTTCATTCCCACTGTGATATTTGGGAACTAGTTTTAGTTTGGGCCTTGTTTGAAGGACTTCTCCAAGAGAACTACAAATTTGTTGTATATTTTGAGATCTGAATCCCATAGTCCAGGTTAGGATATGTGCCTGGTTATGTTTGGAGTTCAGCTGAGTTGCTTGAAGAGGATACCAACAGCCTGCAGCCCTTTGGCTCTGTCCACACTCTCAAAAATGCTACCCCTATTTTGTCCATAACTTTCTGTTCACTAGTCATGTGTGTTGCATATTAGAAATGAGCCTGGCTCTTTGAACCTCAGGGAGCTGTGACTGCTGCAGAATATTTGGATTCAATGTTGTAAGGCACTGAGCACCCTAGCCACACTCCATAAACCTATGTAAATACCCAGGGTAGAAGAGGAGGGCTGCTCTTAACCAGAGTTAAATATTAAATAAGTAGCAAAAAAAAAAATATTCCCAATATGAAGTCCAATATGGGCCAGGGTGACAATTACCAATATAAAGTCAGTTATTTTTGTCATTGCTGCTAATATAATCACATAAGCAAGAACCTCACTATAGTTCTAATCATATCTGCAGTGACCAACATACTGTTACATACCAGCTTTAAGAAAATGGAATAAAACTGAAAAAAATTACCTGTGAAAATGTTTGTACACAACTTTGACACTGGTCATGCTTCAAATTAACATTGTACCAACTTCTGTAACATATATAATGTAATGCATGTAATGCATGTACGAAGATTTTTAAGTTTAGAAAATGAGAAAATGGTATCTATGTGAAAAAGGAGAAAAATATTGAGTGAAAATTGTAAGGTAATGAAATACGGATTTCTGTATCATTTTTTCTTTCTTAAATTACAGACTTTTTGGAAGGCAGTTACTAAAAAGACCCTGGAATAAGAAAATGAAATAAACAAATATTCTATTTATTTACTAAGATACTAAAATGTCTTTTTTTGATTGTTTGGTTTGGGTTTTTTTGCTTTGTTTCTGGGCAGAAGAATGAAGAATTGTCATCATAAAGAAAATTTCATAAACAAAATGATTAAGATTAATTTCTTTAAACTGTACTTAATTCTGTAGAAGAAATACATCATGTAAATTATTATTATTTTCTCCCAAATTAATGATTAAGAGTAGATTTCCATTATGAAGTACTAACACAAGTTGTCTCACTGAAAGATAAAACACAGAGAGCTTATAAATAAAAATAATGCTTTAGATAAGACTACTTAGCATAATAGAAGGAAAATAAAGCAAAACTGTGGTTATACAAGATTGTGCTGTGGTTATCCTCTTCCTGCAGGTATTTTTTTGGGCTTGAAGCATGAATTGTGTCTGAAGCCTTGTGAAAACTTTTCATCAGTACTTGTTGATCTAATGAAGTACAAGCCTTGTTGGTTTGCTTATGAACTTTGCTCTGCATATGTCCTAGCTGCAGTGAAATATTACTTACACACTGATTTTAGAAATATATGAAAAATGGTTTTGTAAACAGAACCCTTTCTTATGAGGAAACATATGGAACTGGTTGAAATTTTCTGTAAGAACACCCTTTCTGATGCTAATAAGATATCTTCCACATGGTGAAGGTTTCTCCTCTGCATCCAGAAAGAGAGGTGTAGTGAGTTAGTTGTTTCTTCCAAAACCTTCTTGTTTCTTCTTGTTAGTTACTATAGATAACAAAGAAGAAAAATATCCACATCCTCATCCTATTTCAATTCATATTAGCCAAAGCTGACATTACTATAACTTCACGGTCCCAGATAAATATGGTCAATAACTACACCAACAAGAGTTTTTTATTACCTTGCATTTTTTCAATATTTTAATAATAAATAATGCAAGACACTTCTATTGGGAACCGATCAAGGGAAGAGCAAGAATGTATTTTGACCCGGTCAATTCTCAGTCCTAATGCCCAAGATCTTGACTTAGCAGATGAATACCTGGAGTAAATATCTAGATTTCTTGTGAGCTCCCAGACCCTGGCAGTATTCCTGACTAATGTATAACTTAGAAATCTTTTTCTTCTACCTTTTTTTTTTGTCACCCAAATGAACACATGATGATTGATCAAAACCAGCACAGCATTTTGAAACTATTTTTCCAGGAACTAAAAAGGTAATTCCATATACTTGATTTCAGTAATTTGAAACAATAATTTGCTTTCAAATATGCTCAAAATGTTCTTAAAATGAAAGCAATTGGGAAAAATTAATTACTAATTTATCCATTTAAAATCACCAAAACTAAGAAAACAAACCCCAAATATTTTCTTATTCCACTCTTTTAAGAACTTTGAGTTTCAATGGACCAAAACCCTTTGTTTCAAATGGCTGTATCCAGAAATTCATAGAGACAAAGTATTCAGTCCTAGAATTTGTAATTCTGAGTATGTTAGGAAAATATGCTTTATGACAGCAGATGATTCCTTTGGACTGGATTTGGCAGAGTTGACTCTTTGGTGAGTGCAATGTCACTATCTCCATGGGCCTGATCTAGCGACTGCCAATCTATCCCTTCTCCCTTCTCACAACTATAAGACACTGAGACATGAACTGAAGCAAGCAGACTACAAATAGTATTATCTGGAGCTTTTCAGCTACTAATTTTATTTTTTCACCAGAAATTTGCGGATATGAGAAGTGAAATATCTTCCTCTTCCTAATACTATCAACACAGATGTTCTCCCAGTCAAATGTTTCAGGAACCTGTGTCAAGAAAGTAGGAGCAAAAATAAACATTGAAATAGATGGAGGATGATCAGGGCACATTTTACAACTACATTCCAACACTAAAATACTTTGAAGAATTAGAGCAACAAAAAAAAAAGCTTCCATTTTGATAAGAAAAACACATTAGTGAAATTAATCCTAGGTGAAAATAAGAATATATTAGAATAATTTAGTTTTCACAGTTTTGTGGCAGAAAGACTAATTTTTCTTTTTTTTTCTTTTTTTTTTTATTTTAGTAACTTAAACCAACAACATATTAATAAAAATCACTTCATGGTAAGTAATAATGAAGAAATATTGAATCCAATGTTTAAACATAAATATACAACACTTAAAATATTATCTTCAGTGAACCCCTGAGACTGCTGAAGCTTCTAGATTCTAAGGAATAACTTCATAGGCAAGTTAAAACAGAAGGATTATAGCCAAGATGTTTCCAACTTACCATGGAGCGTATCTTTTATGAAGACATAAAGTCTTTTCTCATAGCAACAGATACTTCTTCAAAAACATACAAGCTTTTGGCTCAGAAAACCTTTAGTAATATTAAAAAAAATACTAGAGTTCAAAAATTTCTCTAATTTCTTTAGTTTTTGGCTGGAATAACATTAGTAAAAATGTTTCCTCATGCTGAAACATTTCTTTCCATGTACTGTAAAAATTTTTTAAAAATGCTACTCTATTTAGTATGACCTCTAGGCTTAGACAGAAGTAAAAATATGTTCTTGCTTGGGTTATTGCATTTTTCTCCAACTTTCAGAATCAGCATTTGGTAACAAATATTTTTTACTCAGGGTTTATTTATTTGTTTATTTATTTATTTATTCTTCCACCCCTAGTGCAGGAATGTCTTATTTGGCCTTGGCAACTTATTGAAAAGAGTTTATAGATGCTCTTACTTTCCTGATACCTTTATAGGAAGGGGTGACTATTTTTCATTCCCTTAGAAAATATATTTTATCATAAAAATTCATGGTGAAGAATAGCATAAAAACTTAAGTGTAGTTAAACAGCTTTGTCTCCTGCCCTTCTGAGTTTAGGCACTGAGCTGAGAAAATATATTATCTATAAATACTGTAGCTTCCAATCAGTTTAGCAATGCATCTAATTGCATCTATTCTATGGGAGTTTAACAAGCCAGTTTTCCCTGTTTATGACTGAAGGCTTTCACAGTAGCCATGTGCTGTATTCTAACCTAGAAACTTCAAAGGCAAGTTTTGGTTAACTTAAGCTTTCTTAAGATTTGATGCAACCTTAACAGGTTGCATGCTCTATTAGAAAGGATTTAGGCAGTTTCTTACTATCCTTGAAAGTATATAAAAACCAATAAATAAATGGCTCTACATGTTCTTCACAAACCCATCATTGCTGAGGGTGGTTGTTAGGAGCAGGCAAAGGAGAATAAGTTTCCACAGATTTTCCATTCTGAAGAGGCTGCTGATGATGACAAAGGGGATAACAGGAATTGCTTAATGGAAGACAAAGGAGGTCAGTGACTACATCCAGAAAGGACTGAGTAAAACTCTGAGATACTTTTCATACTATGAGCACTTCTGTGCACATAAGTACATGCACCTATACAGCACCTTGCTTCCCCTGAGATGCCAGTCACCAGCATTCTTATCCCTACCATACTAAACATGAATGTGGAGAAGCACAAGGGCTATGACAATAAATATTATGGTGTGTAATCAGTACTAGAAGGAGCTGCTAAACCTTTTAAATTAACATAATTGAAGTTCAATAACAATCTTTTGTAAGTGCTGATACACGTCAAAATGCATTAGTTTCAATTTAGTTGCTCATTATTTTGCTATCCAATAAAGAATGTCATAAATTTGTTATATATTTACTAGATGGAGCTAAATAAAATAAATTATAATGAAGCAAATTGGCACACCCACTACAGATTTAGTAATAAATATTTACAGATGAGAAAAGCAATGCAAATCTTGAAGATAATGTTAGTCAGGGAAAGTATTATAAAAGTAGTACATAGGGAAATAATAGTCACAAGAACAACAACAAAAAATTGCACTAGCAGGTATTTTATTCAGATGTACCCCATGGTATAAGTTCATATCCTCATCTCTTGGGCCACGATAACCAGATAGATATATGTAACTGGCTTTGAATGCCTATAGCATGTGCAGATTTTCCTTTTTTTTTCCCTTTGGTTTATTAATCTTCTTTGTAGTACTAAAGATCAATAGGATGGACATTGGTATTCTTCAAATATTCACGAGATGAACTAATACTCTAAAAGGAATTAAAAAAGAATAGTATTAATCACACAGTTCTGTGTTTCTGACAACAAAAGCATAGCAGGGGAAAAATGAGGCATGACTATCAAAAAAGTACTTCAAAACTTCAAGGGAAGATGGAAAGAAACTGTGAGACATGAAAGCCCCTTCCCTGTATTTGCTTTCAGGTCTGAGAACCAGTCTGGGACCCCTCTGTACTTTAAAGCAGGTGTTTAACACTGAGGTACTGACCTATGACACACTCTGTACCTCTTGGATCAATGACATGGAACAGGGAAGGACAGGGAAGGACAGGGAAGGACAGGAAACAGCAAAGCACATATACCCTGCAAACCCTACAGTGCTGGCAGCTGTGCATTGATAAAAGACTTATTTGCAAGATTTTTGTAGGTGTGTCTTGTGCTCTGTATATGTTGAAAGCAGTGTTTATGCTGATATAACCATATATTAGTATAAATGGCATAATGGTGTCCTTATCAAGTGTGTACATAGTCATTATGTTTATAATTCTTCTGTCAAAGGAGTCCAATAGAAATGGGGTGGTTTTGTACTTGACTCTGAATATATGCTGTTGTATCAGCATTTCTGAAGGTCATAAATAATGGTAGAGGTATTTTGCATGCTGCATGTATGCCTAATATTGTGGGCATAGAGCAGAGATTTCTTATGTTTGAAGAAAAAATAGAGTCTTTTTTTTCTTTTTTTGTTAATTCATGAAAGCCAAGTGTTACCAAATATACATGGTATGACAAGTAATCTTCAATTTCCATAGACTTAGCTAAATCAGTGGAATTCAAAGCACATAATAATGTCCCAATGTATCTATTTCAGTGCAGCACCAAGGGCCTAGACCGGTGTGTTGCTAATGACTAACACAAGCTAATAGCTGTTTGTGTGCTTCAAGGTGGTTGAAGGGCAAGCAATTCAGTTTTTGTAACAGCAACAGTAAGTCATTAACTCATGGAAATATCTCAGCTAACTTGGAGAGTAAAGAAAGAACTAAAGAAGTACTTTATTTTTCAAGGCAAAAGTGCATGCATTTGGTTTAAATGAGTTTTGTTAATTACAGAGATAGGCAATTTTACTATAGAAATATAATCCCTAACATTTATAGAAACTTCCTAAATCTCTGACACTCTTGAAAAGCCCTGTAATTTTACTGGGCAGATATGGAAGAAGCAGTCTGTGACAGAAGTCTGAACAACTATTCTTGAAGAACAAAAACCAAGAAAAAAATCCTTATTATTTGACAGCCCTACAATACTGTAGAGTTTGTTTTGCCATGCTGAAATAACGTGTACTAGGGGAAAAAAATCTTAGGGTACATAAATAGAAATTTTATCTAATTCTGTCAATACTTAGAGTTAACCTAAGTTCTTCACATATCCCCCTGGTCTGCAGTCATAGTCAGAGTTCTCTGGGTCAGACACTGCTTTGTCCCTAGCTGCCTTTCACAAGAGGTCCAAAAGCTGCTACCCTCCAGAAAGATGTTGGAGTGATCTTACTAAAGCTATAAATTGAGGCTCAAAAATCTAATTAAAAATAAAATAAAATAAAATTTAACATGGAAAGGAATACCACATAAACATTTGTTTATGTTCTTTGCTTGTGATGTATTAATGACCCCAAGAAGTACCAAAGCCTCATTTTGGATAAATGCTATGCAAACTTATAGAAACCACTTGTGACACAGACAGCTGTTACAGTAATTACAGCAGCAAGTCCAGCATTGTAGAAGAAAACAGTGGGAGTGGAGATGATTCTTTAAAAGAGATAATTGTACAGTGTTAAGGCCTGACTGGGTATATCTTTACACTCAGCAAAAACAGGTTCAAAAGCTGCCGCTGATAGATATGCAAGAAGAGGAATATGAGTTTGTCAAGCCTCAGCCCTTCCCCCGGCACGTCCTGTTCCCCTGATCCTTCCTGTGGCAGCACTCTCTCTGTATGGCCTGCAGTCCTGATGTCTAATGTCAGCACCTCTCCAGACCTGACTCACTGCACTGCTTCAATTTCTACATTTCTTTAATGTGCTTAACATATAATGAGAACAAACAGCCTCCCATAAAATTGACTTCCCCACATTTCTTCTTAGTGGTTCTTCTACACAGTGTTCATGTGTTCATGGCACATTTTACAAAGTTATCCCTATTGTAATTATTTTTGGATGTTTTGCTGTGTGCTTTAAAAGGGTCTATCCTTGTTTAATTTAGCACTTGTTTTTGAAACAGGTCAATTAAAGCAGTAAAAATACTTTTTTTTTCCAGTGTACATAAAGCTTATTTTAGTTTGGTTTAGGTAAATTAAGAGGGAATGTGAGCTAAATGAAGCAAAACAAAAGAAGAAAGAAATAAAAGCAAAGCCTAGTCTATATGTTAAATTTATGCCAGCATAGCTAAGTAAACTTGGCACATTAAAAATCACTGCACTAAGCAACATCACTATCCTAGCTGAATAATGGTAGCATAAATATGCCAACAGGAGTGTCCTCACTAACTTGTTTATTTCATTCAGGTACAATCTCTGACAAATTGTGACATTTATATAAATGCAAAGAAATTTCTAAAGAGGAAATTGGAGTAAATGGAAATTGGTGTAAACATTTTCTAAAGTTTTCTGCTTAGTGTTTTCAGTATGGATAGGCTATCAGATTCTCTAATTAAGTGTCTGAAATTGATTCAAATAAATGTAAGATCACAAAGAGACCTTTGGGAATCTCTCTGGAATAGTGATGACAACCACCTTCAGTCCTTCGTCTCTCAGAGAGGTTGCTGGCCTCCCATTCAGCATCGGTTTCAGATCTGTATTATAGTCCTTTATAACCAGGATTAAATGAGCAAGAACCAAACATGAAAAGAAACTTTTTTTTTCCCCACACAATGCCTGAATAAATGGTGATACTCACTGATGCAGAATGTTGTGTAAACCAGAGGTATAAACAATTTTGAAAAGCCACTGTTATGGTGGATGGGCTCACATTAAACATGTGGCTTGGTTACAATACCACTGCAGGAAGCTTGAAACCACGAGGCTGTCCTAGAAACACTCCCTTCAGGCATGCTCAGCTCCCTGTGCCTCAGTAGCCCATGCTGAGAAGAGTTGGTCAAGGCAGCTGTCACAGCTGTGATGCTGAATAAGGGGTTTGCAAGGCTGGCCTGTTCACTTTGCAGGAGCAAAGAAATGTTTGTGTAATAGCCCCACCACCAGATCAGAGGTGTCAGGGGCTGTGGGCAAATCAGCCCAGGGTGAAGAGGCAGCACTTACTGAGCACATCTTTCTCTGTCCCTTTACTGCCCTGCAAAATTTTGCATTTAAGCAAAGCCAGAGCACTGCAGCTTCTCAGAAGATGTATTTGTTCTAAGTGCTCTTCAAGTAAATTTCCACATTATGATTTCCAAATAAGTATTCCCTCTGTTCCATGTGGCTTCTGCCCTTTGTCTTGTCCCAGGAAACTTACTTAGCCATCATAATTCCTGACAGAAGGTGTCCAACTCCATCTAGCTCAACTCTGATTTTAAAGACTCAGAGCGTGTATCTGCGTGCACACAAAAGGTTCAGTGCATAAAGGTCTATGGATATATTATATAATTCTTCCATAATGTAAATAAATTCCATATATCTATATATTCCATATAGTTTGTTGAAGATCATACTTACATCCAAGCTTTCTTGTCCTAGATATGAAAATGACCCCTCATATATTAAATGCAATCAGTCAAAAACTGGTGTTAGGTATTCTGAGGAAAGACATCTTCTGTAATAGCTTTTAAGAAGATGAAAAGTGAGAGGTTTTATAAGTTAGGTGTTCCATATGTTGGTGTCTGGGCAATGATTATTTTTAAAATATTGAGGAAAACCATTACTGCCCATTAAGGTTTAATTCGAGTTCCTCCCAATGGCTTAATTGTACACAACCTGATTTATTTTGGGGTCTTCTGTTTCTTCTATGATAATTAAAAAGTAGACACATGCTAAAATTTTAAAAGGAGAAGAACCATTGTCAGGTCTTTGAACTGGCAGCAAAAAGAGCCTAGCAAACAAGATCCTTACCTACAATCAGGAAATGTTCTCATCAACACTTAAAAGTTTGGCTTAGGGCCTTCAAAGGGATTTGGATCAAATGAACAGTCTCATCACATAGTAAAAAATATAAATATGGGCTTATAAATACAGTGCAGCAAAGATCTCAAATTAGTTTATCATGTTGAATTTTCAGACCCACAAATGAAAGAAAAATTACTTATGTTTTTCTGGAAGAACTAGTAGCAGAGGGAGATAGCAACTTTGAGAGTTTGTGATATTTAAACCTGGTAAAAAAAACCAAGAAACAACTGTAATTTACATGTGTAAAAGTGGCTGTGAAATTCTTAAAGACCTGTCATTTTCAAAATCCTTGAACACAGAGAGATTAATAGAGCTATAATGATTCAGTTACACTGAAAATTGCTTCTTGATGTCATCCAACATAGTGTGCACAGACAAATTCTTAATTTTCCAATTATTTTTCTATCTATTTTATAATACACATGACACAGTAGGGCAACGATAGAGTAAAGAGGAACTGTGGGGTGAAAGGGGTAGAAACTCATAAACTGTAGAATTTCACACTCATCACAAACAGTGTCAAAATGTTTCCATGGTTGTATAAGGATATCATTCCATGAATCAAATTTTGAGTGGTGTTATTTGGCTTGCAGATCCTACAGTTAAGTTGATGGCTGAAATCCGGAGGTTCACTTTCATGAGTGCGGGGATTTTTCTGCTCTGCTCCACTTTTCCTGTTTCCATAAGGTGGTTATGTGTTTAGAGAAGAGATCCATGAAGTCGTAGGCCCTGATGGCATTTCCATTTGTTGGTCTCACTGCTCCTCCACAAGGGATTTTTTCCCCCAAATTTATCTTTTTTCCCTCCAAAAAAGAACATTACAGTACTATTACAATGTGGACCCAGTAAACATATGGGAAGCATAAAACATTGTGCATGAATGGTGACATATCAAAAATCAGAGAAGCATCACTGACCAGTTATCCTCACTCTTATGCTGAGATTGGTTGTTGGGAACAATAATCTTCCGTTTCATGTCTTTGCTCTGTCCATTTTGATGTTTACAATGCTTCCACAACCAAAATGAAAACTAAGAAAAAGAGCAATATTTTTTGCACAAGGTCCTATTTTCATCTGTGATTTAGTTTAGAGATCCATCATTGGTGTCAGTGACAATAATTTTGGTAAGGGCTCATCCCCCCTCTGAGCTACCTAGAGAATAACACCACATCAGTCTACTGTCTTTGGTATTTTGCTACTACTCACTAGCATCAAAAATGTCAAATAAAATCTGGGCAAAGTCTTCATAAATTCAAACTTCTCATTTGTACATTTGCTATTCCTCAAATCTCACTTTTAAACAAATTTTCACTATACTTCTTACAGACAAGCCCATTTTTCTGGAGTGCCTTTAGTGCTGAGGGAGTTACAAACTCTGAAAGAGAAATATTCCAAGCAAATAGGGTAAATATAAACAGTCTCAGCTTGATTTACAGGGCCAGATTGTGGTTTTGCTCACACCAGTTGTACACTTGTATAGTCATATTAACATGAAGTGATTTCTCTCTGTGAAATGAATTATTTCCCTTCTTACCAATGAAAAGAAAGAACTATCAGTTCTCTCTTTTCTTTCCCCTCTTCGTATTTTTAATAATTTTTTTACAAGGGCAGACTTATTTTGTTATGAAGAAACTACAAGGAGATTAAGAAGGTAGTTCTTCATTTTTGATCTGTTATGATTTTCAGTTTCTTTTCTCTTGAATATGACAATTGGGGTCGTATTTCAGCAATAGCAGCTTATTCATAACAGATGAAAGACCCTGTGATCTTTTTTGTGTCTTTCCTGTATTTTCCACAAACATGAGAATTTAGGTGAGTGTGGGTAACATACGTAGGAAATTATTTCCTCTTTTCAGAATCCCTTTTCAAATGAGAGGTATGACTGGTCTTATAGGAGTCTTGCTCCAGCATCCCACTGGCTTTTTGGCTACAAAATTTGTTGGCAAATGCAGGCCTTATGTTCCCTCATTCCTTTTAGGCACTGAGGTGAGTAAGGATGTTCTGCTATTCATACCTCTTTACCAAATCCATACCATGTCAGAATATCCCTGATGACTTTGAATGCTTTGTTATGCAGATCTTTATTACACAGATAAGTCTCAGCTTTCACTTCACAGCTTTAATTTTTATACAATTTTTCAGACCTTGATATGAGAGTTTTCTGAATTGGAGGTTTTCTGACAGAGAGGAGGAATTGTGTTATATCTCAGACAAAATAGTCATTTGAGTAATTGTGATCACAGCAGGGTTAATTTTTGTGTCTATCAAAAGGTGCAGAAAAGTGTTGCAGAAAAAGTTAAGTAAATACAGCCGAAGTTCAGGTTGCACTTTCTGTTAAATAATTGTGTTTGTTCTTCTCAGAACAAACACAACCGTTTTTGATCATAATGATTTTTTTAAGTTCAATGAATCCAGATTTTAAGTTTGATTTTCATGACACAAGTACTTAAAACAATGCTCAGCATGTTCTTTATAGGACCATAGAATCGTTAAGGCTGGAAAAGACCTCTAAGCTCACCAAGGCCTACCATTAAACCAGCATTGCCGTTCACCAATAAAACATATCCCCAAGTGCCACATGCATGTGAGTTTGCACTGAAAAATATATCTCCATCCTTTCCAAAGTTTCCTGAAGTTTTCTGGGAATATCATGCAAAGATTTCTGAGCTGGCTGCATAAAGGCAAACTTATGTCTGGAGGTGGCAAAGCCACAGCTAGAATCTGACCTTCTCAGTTCTCAGATGTTGACTCTTTCCAATTTGCAAGTTTGTACACTACAAAGCCAGGCGCCCTGGTTCCATATTTCCTGGTTGGGATGGGCGTTTCTTTGGGATAGTATTAGCCGTTTCTTTTGAAATGTTTTCTGGCAATCTTAATGCCCTGGATACAGCATAAACTGTTGCACCTGTAGTGTCTCCAGGGCCACAAACCTGGGAATGTCCTCATGTGCTTCCAGTTGAGGTCTCCCTTCCTGGGGTTTCCATCATGTCCCTCTATTGTGTGGCATAGACACAGCCTTGGGCAGATGCCCAAAGGCATTTTGAGGGGGAAGGAGGGAGGGAGGGGTGAGAGGGGTCCTTTCCTGCAAACCAGTACAGTGACCCACATTTTTAATTTCACTTAGGTGCTGCCGGTCACCTCTTCACTCCTCAAGTCTCTCAGTACGTGTGTCACCATCCTGCCCCAAACATGTATGGGTGCGTGAGGAAAAGGAAGAAGCTGCCTGTGTTCTTTTCCCTACTTGGCACACCTTGCATTACAAGTGAGATTTTTGCCTTGAGCATCCATTCTAAGAGAGAACACCATACAAATAAAAGCAAAGTCTTTCTTTCCGTCATGTCATTAAATAATAATCCCAAAGTAGAAATTATGTACAGTGTCTGCAAAATTTATTCTTAATAATAAATGTTGCCTGTTCTTAATGTTCACTTGTAAACCCTCTGGCTTTCATTGCAATAAAACTAATCTTCAAAGTTCTGAAGCAATATGAAGTTTCTCAATGCTCTGTTAAAAACCTCACCCAGTTTCGAAGGTGTCCGATTTCAGAAGTTGACTTCTTGGCTGAATAAAATATCTTTATCCACCTGTTCAAGGTGAAAATTTACATCATCTACATAGGTTCTTTTTTTTTTTTTTAATGGAGAGAAACTATGATTCTCTCCATTAAAAAGAGTTCTAGGAAAATATTTCTCTACCAAATGAGTGGCTGAGAAGATTCAAATTAGTTGTCCAAAAATAGCAAGTTACCTATGTACTTTGTTCATATTTGTTTTTTTCCACTGATGTTTTTATTTGCATTATAGTTGTGCCTGATCTAGATCAAGACAGGTAATGTGATGGTACACAGACAGATGCATTTCCTTTCCTAAAAAACTGTCTATTTTCAGAAACAAGAGGTGGGTGTAAGCAATACAGCTGGGGGGAGAGGATAAAGGTGAACTGAAAAGATCATGCAGCTGCATGAGTAATGAGTGTCTAATGGTTTTGACTAAATTAATTTGGTTTTAATTAGTTATATAACTCTTGCTTGACTCTCCCGCATTGTGTCTGCAGAGTTGGGAGTTAGGAAAACCATCTCCCTGTTTTCAGATTTCATCTGGAAATTATTTAGAAACAATAAGCAGCTATAGAATGCCATTTTAATGCAGTGTATTTTTTTTTCTCAGAAGTCTGTGGTTGTACAGTATTGTTCCTCTCAATTCTAGCCCTCAAATCTAGTACTGAGGCACTTAGAAAAAAATGCATGCTTTCACAAGGCTGTACCAAACTCTGTGAGAAATAACCGAATTGTATAAACAATGAAGTAGCGTATTGCTGTATGTGTCAAATATAAGCATAGAAATTAACCAAATACATATTGACTGTCTTCTCCCTTCAAATTCTTCCCCAGCATGTAGGAGGAAATGAAAACTCTGCCATGTGGAATACAAGAGCACAAGAGAAAAAAAAATCATGAGATTGAAGGGATGACATTTCCCACAAATGGAGAGTAAAACACTACATGAATAAAGTAGCTAGCTAAGGCTCCAAGCCCTTATTTAGTAAGATGTTGTAACCCCCCAATATGGTTGTTCTGAAGTTTAAATCCTATTTCCATGCTCATATTCCTAATTAGTCGTGTGTAGTGCTTTGCTGAATTGAGGCCAGTAAGAAGACATTGGTGAGTAACCCCATACATTTAATCACTACCAGTGATCTGAACTACATGCCTTTATTTGGTTTAAACTGTTATCCAAAAACCCACATTGTTCTGCTTCTGATGCATCTCCTACTTGCTTCTTTTAGATATTATTCCTTTGTGAACTTTAAAGAGTTAAGATGGAAATAATGTATTCACATACTATTTTAAAGTGAAGTGGGGGTTTTTTTGGCTTTTGTTGTTTTGGGGTTTTTTTGAGTTTTTTTAGTGTTTTTTTTTTTTTTTTAACTTTATTGACTAATCTCTTTTACAGAAACTTAAAAAAATGTAAGAAGGAAAAAAGACATTCATGTTTGATTTGGGACTAAGCCAGTGTCAACGTGACTGATGATGGGAACGCTGATGATAGGTTGGGTGAGTCTTTCAAGTTCTGAAACATGTAGAAACCTGCTAAATGGAGCTGAGAGATCCTGAGAGAAGAGCTCACCTGGTAATAAAACTCACTGCAGGGAATAAGGGGAAAAAAACTAACAACAAAACATGCCAGATTTAAAAATTCTCACCCTTCTGCATATGCTTCAAATCAGAGAAGAAACACTAGCTGTTGCAAGTGAATATTCTGTGCGTTCCTGATATACAGAAATACAGGTTGATATTTCTTTTTCAGTAATATCTCCAAAATACTCGTTTCTCCCTTTAAAATGACTTGTGGATGTGGTTTCCTTTATATTGAAATACTTTGTAACTTTTGGTGTTTCATTAGGTGCAAGAAAAAATTCTAACAAATATGTGACCTCTCTTAGTTTTCTCTGAATTTAGTATTCACAAAAATTGTTTGTCTGCCAGATGGCTTAGTCAGAATTGAGTTGTAGCTTATACCATATACTGCATATTTATACAAGTACAACATTTCAAAGCCAAAATAGTCCAGTGAGGTTCCCACCTCCCCTGCTCCTAGTATTGTGCAAGTGCTTCCCTCATCCAGTTCTGTTTGCCAGTGTTCCTCTATGCCAGTCTCAGCAGGTGAGAACAGTTTCCCCTAAGCAAACTCTGCTCTGTTTCTCTACTGAAACTGAAACAGGGTATGGCTATTTTATGCAAGCCAAAGTCTGACTATGCCTTTTTGAATATAGCTGAAATAAGATAACAATAGCAGCTGGGAGGTGCTGCCACTGGTTTCTGATCAGGCTGAAGGTGCAGAATGTTAGCATATTATGAAATCGTACACTGGAGTTTCTTGGTTACATGCTTAAATTTCTATCCCATGCAGGTATTTATGCAATGGTGCTGCCAGCTCTATTTTTATGTTATTTGGCCATTGCACCTAAGGTGGCAATGCTTATTGCACCTTTATTTTGACGTGCTCATACACCCTTGCTGCTGCTTTTGTACTGTTTGTTGCTTCATGACCTGGCCACAAGATTCAAACTGTAGTTAGAAGAGTTTTTGTATTTGGTACCAATAACCATTATAGCTTCATCTAACTAAGATCAAAACATTAACACACTAAATAACTTGTTCTAAAAGGGCAGTACAAGCCTATTATGTTTACCCCACATTTGCATGGATCCCACCTATGTGCTAAACTGATGAATTTTACCTCCTTTTCTAGACTAGCTGGACTTTTCAGTCATTTCTAAATTAATATACATTCAGTGTCACTGAAGGCCTCATGTCATCCTATTCATAGTTACTAACTATTATTTTGGAACCAAAATAACCAAATCCTCCTGTCTACCTTTGGGGTAGAGGAGAGAAGAAATTTAGCTGCTTGAAGACCAGAGGATATAATGCTTCAAATGGTGGTCTTCTTTAAATGCAGATGACTTCTGAATTATGAACCAGGAAGCCTACTAAAAGTAAGAAGGAATGAGCTAGTGAGAAATATGTCAGGGAAAAATAAACCACAGAAAACAATTGCATCTTTCAGTCATGCAGAAGAAGGACAGAGTGTAACGCAGAGTGTAACACTAGAAGTTAATTTAAAACTTGGACTGTATGTAGTTTCACCAGAGATTTTGCTTGGAAGGTAAAATAACAGGTAACCACCTGTTTTCCATCTTTACTCAACTGTCTTGGTTTTAATCTTGTCTTTGTTAATCTATTTAAAACAAAACCAAACTAATTCATTTAGTATTATACTGTGGCTCCACTGGATTTCTTTAATAGCTTTAAATGTGAGTTATCCTGGCAATTTATTATTTCTGAATAATATTAAACTCCTACTACAAAAAAACCCCTCACCTCAAGTCCTCAAACCTCTGTCTTGAAGAAGAAAATAACAAACTTTTAGTTCTTAACACTAGCACTGAAGTATTTTCTTTGGTCATTCATTCAGAATGAATAAAAAAGACAACAAGCTAAGGACTATAAAAGCACTGTTCATAGCAACAATGTTTTTTTTAAACCTGCCTATTTCTGTCCATCCATCTATCATTTGCTGTAGGCACTGTCCTTCTAACTTAACCCACTGTATTCTCTGTTTGATTTGGACTGCCAAATGACAGAGCAATTCAGTTTAGAAGGGACCTTAGAGTGCTCTTGCTTCAGAGAGGCAAAACTGAAAGTAGATCAGGCTGTTCAGGACCTTGCCAGCTCTGACAAAGGTGGAGATTTCCTGGCCTTTCTGTTTCAATGCTTAGTTATCCTCCTTATATCTGTCTGAAACCCCTCTAGGCTTGGTCTCTGTCCTTCTCTCATCCTCCACTGAGCAGATTCTGGCTTCATCTCCTCGGTGCCCATAGATACGGGTCAGTCCCATCCTGCCCCAGGCTGGACAAGCGCAGCCCCTCACCAGCCAATTGCTCCAGCCCACCCATCCTGGTCACCCTATGCTGAACTCACTCCACTTTATCAGCATCCTTGTTGTCCTGGGGGCCTAAAACTGGATGCAAGGATCCAGATGTAGCCTAACAAGTGCCAGGTAATGTGGGATGATCATTTTCCTTCATGTGCTGGCTATCCTCCCTTTGATACAACTCGGTGTGCTGTTAAGCTTCCACCACTGCCAGAGCACACAGCTAGCCCTGACCTCTGGAACAGCTTAAAGTGATAACTTAAACTGATTTGGCAATTAATGCTTTAATTGTTCTCCTCTCAGTTCACAGCGTTTCCTGGGTCAGAATAAATGAAACTGGGTACAGAATGTGCAAACCCTTAGCAAGAGGTTGCAAACATTATAATTCACCTGAAAAGCATGGGCCCTTCACTGTGAACAGCAGAACAGATACTTACAGCGTAGGATCCAGTCAGTGGGGACCTGAAAGACAGCTTCTGGGAATCTCTGCAAGCCCCTTGGTCATTTAGTAATTTAGATTTCTTTCAACTCCACACTTAATGCTCTTTATGTATTGATCACCTCAGTGAAGAATATCACTGATCCTTCTCTACAGTGGATGCCCTCTTTTGATGCTTTCTCTCAGGGTAACATTTCAGTGGATTAAAGCTCTGTATATTTGGGCAATGTTTGTCTAACATTTATACTATGCTTTCTTATGTAACCCTGCTTACACTGATGAAATGAAATTACTGGCCTGTGAACTGATCTGCCCACCAAAGCTTTTGGATGTGCAAACGTGTACGATTAACGTCAGCAACGTGAGAGGCCATGAAGTACTGGGAGCACTCACATGGGGAATGGAGTATGAAGTGGGACACAAGGCTTTACTCTGCAGGTCTATGAAGATATTTAAAACCAGGCATGTGACTGTTTTAGTAAAGCATTGCAGCACTGCTAAATTTTCTGGATAGTAATTGATTGTAGCTATTTCAGAGATACTTATCAAATACTTACTTTTAAAATTCTCTGTTAATGAGCACAGGTAAAGTCTACCTCAGCAGATACTATATTTGTTTTATTCCACTTCATCAAATTTATGCTGAAATCAATGGTGGTTTATTACATTTCACTACAGATGTATGTGTGTGTACATATGTGTATGCATATATGTATGTGCACGTGAGACAGGTAAGGAAGAAGGAAATCCACTGCTGCTTGTGAATTGTCAAAGAAAAAAATCAGTGTTTATGAAATGTGTCACATGAGAGAAAATTGCTGAAAGATCACAATATATTCCAATTATTTTAAAACAAGTTGCGCGTTTTTAGTTTGTTGGGTTTTTTTTTCTGGAAGTGTGCAACATTTTTTCTCTCTCTTTTGGTAGCATCAAGCCTTCTTGAGATGAGGAAGATTGTGACTACTCCCTTTCCAGTCTGAACTCTCTTTATGAAAAATCCCTATAAATGTCGCACCTTTTTTTTTCTCTTCCTCTTTCTGAGTGTCACTAGGACAGTTTATAAATTCAGACATTTTTTTCCCCTAGTGAAATTTGCAGCTATATGGAAAAAAAACCAAACAAACTCCAAAGTCTTCTACTGGGAATAAAGGATTTTGTTTTCCATGCTGACTTGTGCAGGTTGTAGTTAGAGGCTTAATACACTATTTTTGCTTGAGTGCATTTGTGGCCTGGCCTTCCATGATAACCTCTTATTGAATTGCTGCAAAGGACCATGGCTACTCCTAACTGTGCTAAATAGTGGGAAATATCTCTCTAAGAAATCTGGAACAAGGAACAGAGCGAAAGAAGCAGGTATACAAACACTGCAGTGGCTAATTACATAGACTGTCTGCAGTGGCCAGGTCTAATAGACATCAAGGCACCTTCTCTTCAGCAACAGCTTAAGTTGCCAAAGACTGGCAGACCTGTAAAGTAAGCAGTCAGAATTGCACATTGTTTTTTCTTTGTTTCCTTCAAATTTTCATGTTCTTTTCATCATAGTTACTTTCCTATCAGATTGCCTGAATAAAGTTTGTCATTCTTCTTCTTTGTAGAAATACATCTGCAGAGCATTGCAGCCAAGAGAATCATGTGCATTGGAACAAAGATTACTTTCTGTAAGACAAATTCAGATTTCATATCTCTATGAAGAAGAAGAAAGTAAGGGATCCTGGAGATTAGAATCACTAATGTGAGAAATTGCTGCAGATTCCAGAACCCAGACAAGATCTGTATTGTAGGATCTTGTGAAAGAGAAAGTGATTTTGCACACTTTCATATGGAAAAAGTACTCCACTGCAAAGTGGGATTTTAACATTTTTGCAAGAATTTTTTTACTTGTCAGTGCAAGTGAAGAAAATGCACTCTCAACAGCATAAAAATAATTATTTAAAATTACTATAACTTGTACAAATAGAAATGCTTTTGAAAAAAAAATTAATACTTACAATAACATAATATAAGCCCCAGGCCATTTAATGATTTTTAAAATGTACATCAGGAGATAGAAAACACTTGTTAATGTAGATTTAACTTGAAATGTTGGTGGTTGATGTGGGAGACCATAGGTTTAGTCTTTTCCAATTATTTTTTCTCTACTTCAAGTTGAAATACAGGTGGACATCTGCTACCAAAAGTTAAATCTTTATCGGTTTTCTTTCAGAGTGAGTTTAATTGTTCTATAACTAGGCTGGGCGCAATGCAATCTAACCCATGGCTACATTCATTTATTTAAATTGCTTTAGAACATGACAGTGATAGATGATTATATGAAGTTTGTGTTATCAACAGCAAGCTCCCCACAAAACAGTTAAGTACAAGCAGTGCAATAATGTGAACAAATCATTCAGCTAAACAAGCTGGCAGCTGGAAGATCTGGTTTTAAATACTGAGACTGCAATCATTTGAAGTGCTGAACTATAGGCACTCTTGATTAGCATGTGATTCTAAGAGAAAATAGGAAGGGACTGCATAAAGTGGAACATTTTCTCTGTTAGGTAAAGCCAACATTTATTTATCTTAATTACAGTGGCTTATAAGTAAAAACCCCTTTTGACAAGACTTCCTACAAGATGAAGTGCTACTTAGTTTGCAAAAAGAGTCAAGATGGAAAGTGAATGTAATTGGAAAGTGAATATTCAGAAATATTGTTTAATAGCATACTTGAAATAAAGATCTTGTAATTCACAATTCTGAGGACATCCAAGCCATGATATTAACCTTTCCTAGTATTAGTTGTACAGCAGTTTAGGTACCTTGCTGCACTGATGCCACAAATAATAGCATTGAAGTTCATGTATACTGACAGCACAATCTGTTCCAACATTATTTTTTTCTTTCCCTTTAAGTGCTGCTAGATCAAATGGCCATTTGACTTTTTTCTAATATTCTCCACAGAATGTGCCCAGCAGTTTTCTTTGTGGGGCAGCAGTTTGGCTTCTCAAAAATGATGCTCACTCTACCAGCCAGTAATAATATGGACTTTGTTAATGGTTGATCTATAAACCCTTCCCTTGTTTTTCTCTGGGGCTTTTTGTTTGCTTGGTTGGTTGGTTTAGTTGTTGTTGTTGTTGATCTATTTAGGTTTTTTTTTTCTTGACATGTTAATTTCTTCCTAGGGTTTAATGTCTTCTGCTTGAATTCTACTGCAGGCAACCAGGACACGTATATGTGTTGACAATATCTGATGATCCAGAGTAACTTAATGGAGTGATATGAAGCTGCTCCAGCCTGTAAGTAGTGGGAACTTGCAATGTTTTATTGAGAGAAAAAAAAAGTGAAAACATATCTGCCCAACAATTTTTCTTGTTAAGTTTTTGTAGATTTCTATTGAGGCATAAATCCCACCACAGTATCCATTGTGTGCAATAAGAATATTTTGTGGTTATACTGGATAAGTTTAGTCTTCAAAGTCCCAGATGTTTAAGATGTCAGTTCATTAACTTATACCACCTCAAATATCCTGGAAATAAGAAGGAATTAATATTTCTTGTTTTCAAGGAAAAGTGTTGCAGGCAGGACCCTGCTTCTTGACCTGCCTTCAATGTGGCTTACAGGCAAGAGCCTGAACTTCAACGGGCTGTACCCAGTGCTTAGGAAATGAATGGAGGTAGGGGGGGAAAGGAAGATTTCTATGTAATTGGGATAATTTCCAACATGACTCACCCTAAATCATAGCAAAGATTTTGATCCCTTGAAACTGCTCATTGTGCCAGAATTACACAGCTGAGTACTCTCACCCTCTCTTTCACAATCTCACTGTACAGCAGTTTACCGAAAATAATCATAGTAGTGCTCCACCCTGAAAATAAAATACTGAAATCAGCCTGAGGTTACATGAGGGAATTCTGCTAGTCTGAACAGTGAAAACAAATGAGAAAAAAATAAGGAATTACCTTGAATGTAGGTGGATTTCCCCGGTGCTCTTGTAAAGTGATATCAGTTTTTTGACATTATCTTTCTTTTTATGAGAAAGGCTACTACATGGCCACAGGTTTGGTCCCATGTGGGTAACCTGAATCCACCCCAGAGCATGTTATATACTTGTGAAAACGTCAAGAATTGATGGTAGAAATATTTTCACCAAAAACTTAGGTTCTCTTTGACAGAATTCTTGAAATCAGTTTAAGTGTTACTAATACTTTCACAAAGCAACAAGTCTAAAAATATTAGCATAGAAGGTTATAACAGGGTTGTCAAGATTGTGGGTTCAATTCCTGTATGGCCCTTTCACTTAATAGTTGGACTGGATGTTGCTTATAGGTCCAGTCCCTCCAAGCTCAGAATATTCTGCAATTCTGTGAAGTAAATGGAAGGAAAATTGAGTACATCATCAGTACAGAGAAAACAGAGAAGCTTCAGGCTTCACACTGCTCTTAGCAGTCTTTCTTTCCACTGTAGTGTTAGGAGTTGAGCTTTATTTTCTTTTACCTTGACCTTTATTGGGGAGAATGAAACTTGTGCTCTTATGAGGAACAGGTATGGGAAGAGTCAGGTTTGTGAGTCAACTGTTTTGCAAGTGCTGATGAAGAGGCCAAGATTTGCGTCATACTGAGAGGAACCTTCTTTCACGAGGGGGTCAAGATTGTTGTTGCCTCATTTTGTCAAGGACTCAGTCTGTAGTGGTTAATTGAAGATAAATATTTGTTAAGTGAAATAAACCATGAAATTAACAAAAAAAGGAAAGTGCAGAGACTGATAACTTGCAGATGGGAAGTTATCATTTAAACAAACAAAAAAAGGTGTGTTTATTAAAAAACAGATAAATTTTATTATGAAATAATAATTTTGCACATTTCCTTACAGCAAAGAAAATAATATTAATCCCTGGTCTTATCCTATATGGCAAAAATACTGTCTTGTAATAAACTAATCCAGTATTGCCACATAATAAAGCTAATATTGTTGCTTAACATTATTTTAGAGGAGGTCATCAATAGTGGCAGCAGCTGCTAAATGTTTCATGCTTAGGAAGAGAACACATCTGAAATGATTTATGGGAATACAGACAGTTTTAGCTGCTCCACAAAGAGCTACATGAAGAAGGCTGAGTCCTGATTCAAGCCCAAACTTTCTTCATGTCTTCACTACTTCGATGCAGGACTGTTCTGAGTCTACAGCATCCCAAGGAAAAATTCAGGCTCCTAAATTCATTTGCAGTGAAACCTACTTCCCACTGTGCAGGTTTCCAATGTCAGGCTCTGCAACTTTGCTCTGATCTCATCCCGACTTTTGCTGAGTTGTTGTGGGGCTGACACCATGCAGAGAGCTCAGCTGAGAAAGTCTGTCCCAGAAGGCTCAAGGCTAGAATCCCTTCCCCCTTTTCACACTGTTTATGTTGGAGCCAACATCAGTGCATCTGCCATAATTCAGTTTAATATAATTCAGAATAAATTTTGAATCTCGTTAAAAATATAGATCTGGTTCTTGCCAATCAGATGCATAAATTGATAAACACCTCACTGAAGCATGGCTTTGACCAGGAAGGTTGGAAGAATAGGAAGTGATTGTATCTCACTCAAGGGCTTAACCTCCAGGCAAAGCCTTGAGGGCCTATGAAATTTTCAAGAAGCCAGTATCAACAACTTTCTGCTTTCCAGAGGTCATTATTTTGGTTAGATCAGTTTGTGACTCTGGCACTAAAGAACGTCACATCATTAGCAAAAAATCCACATTTCCTTGAAGTAGAATGTTGTCAGTATAGCTTAGGTTTGACATTGGCCTACAAAATATAAATTATAGTTTGGAAACACTGGTTATCATTTCTAAAACCCAGACATGATTCTTTTTCTCTTCTTGCACCATAAAATTTTGGAAATATAAATATTTTTTAAAAATTAAACTAATAAAGCATACTGGGTCATTTGCCTCTTTATTACATTTCTTAATTTGACAACTAAGAAATTCTCTGGGAATTTTCCCGAGGAAGAATTTAAACTAGAGAAATGAAATCTATGTTGGAGATAGTATTGCTCAGAATTTGAGATTTACTTCCTTTAAAAATAATTTATTTCCATTTTAAATCCTTCAATTCCTGCCTATAAAAACACTGGACTAATTGAATATTAGGACATGCTTTCTAGTCTGTGCTGTATGCAAGAAACAGAAGAGAAACATTTCAAAAGATATGTTAGTGCAACATAGTCTTCATTTATAATGCCAACAAAGTTTTTGTTGTTGTATTGATTCTTTCAAGCATATTTGTAAGAGATGTCCTTTGAGGGGCAACTTGGCAGTCTACAGTTAGGAGTACTGTGGATCCATTTTCTCAACATTTACTATCTGATGGCCCAAACATGCCAAGAATTAATATCTTGGTGTACCACCTATTGTGTTGTCAAGACTCACTTTTCAGGGGAGTGTGTTTGTTGTCAAAGACCACTCTAGTAAAACAGGCTGTTCACAATCAGCATCGAGGGTAACACATTCTTCGGAAATTTCAGACAAAGCCTGTGTGTTCTATACTAAGTACCTTTCTTGCTCATTTGCTCTCCCTTAGATTTAATAGCTGTTTCTCTAGCCAACCAATAGCTTGGCATACCCTATTCCATTTTCTTTGCCTGGCCCATTGCTCTTACACTGGCATAAGGGACACTTCTACTGCTTGAAAATGTGACAACAATGTCTTCCTTACACTTTTATATGTCTTCTCTCTGTGCATGTCAGCCTCAAAAGACACAGATCTCCTTAATATCTTGTGTCCTGGACATAAAAAGGGTCTGTCTATCATATGGGCTTTTACTGCTGCTTTACCACTCAAGGAAAACTGGGAAAACTCTAAGGCCTTGACAAAGAAAGGGGTTCTAATCCAAACAGTTCTGCTAAGAACTGCCTGGCTGTTATTACTGGAGGCAAGATTTCTCTGGAGAATGTCATCTTGAGAGATTGCATCTGTAAGCATCCTCAGTAATGGGGCATCCATTTACCTTAGCACTATTTTCATTGATGCTTCATTCACTTCCTGCCTCTGTTCTTTGTTTATTGCAATATAGTCATTTCACTTTGTCATTCCCTAATTCATTTCTCAATTGGATGCTGCCTTCTACTTTCTCATCTGGTCTTAATACATGCAGTTTAAAAGGAGTCGTTCATTTCATACATATAATTTCTTTTTTATCCTGTTCCTTCTCTTTATCCACCAGACTTAACCTCCTTTAAGGGAATATATAGTATGTATTTTCTGTTAATAAAGTTTTCTGTGTTATATGAGGTGTTAATCAGTAGAAAAAGATGCTTTTCATTTTGAAGTCACAGTGTTTTTCTACCTCTTCATTCTCCTGTAACATAACTTCTCAGTGGAAGGAGGGGTGAAATTAGAAAATTGAAATATAATTCTACAGATGTATCCTCAAGGGCTGGAGCATCAAACCCAAAATATACATTTAGGGGGAGGTGGGTGAGCATGCAGAATATATTGCAATACATAAGAATATAAGTAACTGTATAATATATGGTTCTAAGTATTTATATGTAAAAGTACATAAGATTTGCATTAATTCTTTTTGTATGTGTACTATATAAAATAAACATAAATAGAATAGAATGGAGTAGAATAGACTACACAAAGCTAGAAAGGAGTGTGGTGAATGAAATGGTGCAGATTTTATGGGAGTAGGTAACACTACGTCAGATTTCTATTCTGTCTCCATATGTTCAGAGTAGAATTTATGGATCATGCAAGGGACTGAAGTATAATGGGAGAATATTTACATTTCTATAACTTTATGACTCTGGCTTAGATGCCTAAATTTTCCAGCAGGTCACCTATGACCTTGTGGGAATATAGACTTCTCCTAACATTAACTGGACCAGAAGGCTGACCAAAATGCCCTGAAGTAACCTTTGGAGTCTATGCTATACAAATCCTGTAACAAATTATGCCCCATATACTGTGATCAAGCACTTGAGAATTTTTCATCTGGCTTAATCCATTTTGTTTGGTGTACATAAATTGGAACAGGAGTGAAAAGCCAAGTCTAGGTATAAAAAGGACAAAGCGTAGTCTTAGATTTTGATAGTCAGGGTTAATATTACTCTTTTCATCATCTTGTCTTCTGTCCTCAGGCCAAGCAGCCAAGTTCAGATAAATCTACTCACAGTAGTGTCCATAATACAAAGAATTAGTTGAATTAGTTGAATTGTAATTTTTCTTTTCCAGTTTTAGGGACGTTATGGGGGACCCTGTGCAGTGATTTACCCAGATGCAGTGAAATCTCTTATCAATCAGCATTTTGCTATGGTTATAATAACACATACTATTTGGGTTTGGAACACAGATGCACTAACACCTAGGGTGAAAAAAAAAAAGAGGTCTTACATTATTTTTAAAATTCTTAGTGCAGAAATAAATTATGATCATTGGACATAGAGCATTCTTGCTGCTATATTCACCTACTATATTCAATAGTAGGTCTACAGATATGAAGAGGACAGCTCATGGAGCAGGATATTATTTTCCCTGAGAAAAGCTGACAATATGTCCTTGAGATACTAAATGTGACAGAATTCAGTGGGGCATCTGTTAAGAGAGACACAAGTTCACAGTCTGGAGCACATTTTCACATACTATTATGTAGCAGAAGATTAGCACCCCATGAAAAATCACTTTCAGTTATCCAGTCTAAAATAAATATAGATTGTATCAGATTTGCAGAGGTGAGTGCTGACCTATTTTTTTTTTTTTTGTAAGAAAATATTAAGTGATTGCTTCCACTTAGCAAGTTTGTGAAATATAGAAAAATAATGGCTTGAAATATATATTCTGTTTGCTTTATGTTGTGTGTTATTCCATAACTATGTAAAAAAAAAGAAAGAATGTAGTGGAAAACAACTGAGGCCATCCTTAGAAATGAATGGGCTATGTGCAATGAAATCATTAGCACAACATCCTGCAGGATACAAAAAGCAGACTAGCAGTAATTGCAGTCCTGCAGTAAAAATCAATAAGTGCTTCCCATGCCTTTCTGATAGAGACTGTAGCATGATATTAGCAACCTGTGAAACAATGGGGTACCCATTTAATCTTACGTGAAAGTATAAAATGTTTATCAACTCATCCATATTGTCTATGCTTGCATAACTCCTCAGTCTCCTGCTATGATAGTCTTTCTGATAGAATCCTGAGGAAAGAACATCTCTTTTATATAGGAATTATGTGCTGAAGAGGAGTTAGAATGAAGTGGTAATACATTTCAGCATTCCAAAGTAAAAAGAAAATAGTAAACTTAAGATACTGAAGGTCTGTGCTACACCATAGGACTTAATTCTTCTCTCTTTGTGTAAATGAAGAATAAATCTTCTGACTTCATTAGAGCAACACCTCATGAATCTGTTATAGTAGGGGAATTGAGTCTAAAGGACAGAACTAACCCATGTTTTGCATTATGGCTACTAATTAAAAAACAAAGAAGACTTTAATCCTTGTTACTTAATAGCGGCCTTTCAAAACTACTCTTCAGCTCCCAAAATGTTAATGTCAAAGGGACTTCATAGTTATAGATCAGATTGTAATATTATGCTTAAAATTATTTCCTTTAGGGATGATACTTGTCCTCCCTACCTGGGTACTTACCAGGTACTTTTTCTACCTGAAAGATTAACTACTTTTTAATGGGAAATTGAGTTGCTTTCCAAAACGGAGAGCTCAAGAAGCATGTAATAAAATTCAGTCTCTTTCATGAACATTATATTGCTCTGTGACTAATTTATGTCTCTGTCTTTTCCGAATTGACATGGCAATATAGAATACCATTTACTTACAATTCAGCTAATCTCATTTAATAAATGTATCTTGCAAAAATACATTGTTATGTCTATATAGTGCATTAACAAATTCAGCTCCAAGTCTTCAAAACACTGACTCGGTTCATCACACATGTAAAAGATTATCTTGAATCATATACTTGAGCTAATAACTTCTGGGTAAGCCACTTAAAATGGGAATTAACTTCAAGCAACTACTTAAATGTCCTGCTCAGGAAAAGTCAAAACCTTTTCCTTCTTACTCTCTGCCCCACATCAACTGTCTGAAAAGCATCAAAATGCAGCCCTGTTCTACAACAGGGAAAACTTCTATCCACAGATCAAATTGAAGAACAGGGTGATATGAGTAAGTGTGTTACTAGCTGCAATAAATAATAGAAATTACAATTAAGCAGTAAAACCCATTAGGATAATATAAGTTTCAATACAGTGAAAACAATATAAACTAGCATAAATAAATATATTCATTGCTTCTTGAGCCATGTTTACTTCTAATAAGTCTTGAGGCAAACAACATTTGTAACAACTGTTCAAACTGTAAAAAAAATGTGAACTCATGTTTCAAACTGTCTATTTCAAATGTTAAAATAAGATGAAAATAATGATTCTAGCCTCCTCTGCAAAAACTCCTTAAAGAAAAGATGCTCCAATTTTAACACAGTTAAATGTGTGCTTTATTTAATTAAGCTGTTTAAATATTTCACAAGATATCAGATGTTTTCTAAAAGGTCTGGGAAGCAACATTACATTGGCCTAGACTGCTCTCATCTGATTAGCCCTCAGTACAGTAATCAAGACCATACAGAGTATTTCTTTCTGAAAATAAGATAATGTCTATCTGATCAACTTACCTGTGAATAAACTGCAATGAAATAAGTTTATCACTGCACGAGGCCATTAGAATAACCAAGCAGCTAAAGTCTGCATGCTCTCTATGCTCTGTTTGTTTGGCCATAAACGCCTCCAAAATCACAAATTCTTTGTATAAGATACCAGCAGAACTAAGTAAAATAGGTCCATTGCTTAATGTTCCATTAAATTTTATGTGTACCATAAACCAGACCTACACTGGATAGGATTCTTAATTTAATTATGAGATTATCATTCAACTTTATCTCTGGAAATAAATACCTACTGATTTTTATGAGCCTTATTTTCATGTCTGCTAAGTAGCTACATCTCCCAATTTCACTGGAAGTTGTGAATGACCACCACACATTTAGGTTCAAAGGATGGGAACCCAAATGGGTTGGAAACATTTGCCTCAAAGCTCAAAAATTGCCATTTGTTATGGCACAACAGAGTAATGTCCAGACTCAGAATCCTGTGAAGGTGACACACACTTATGGTCATCACCTATCTGCATGCTTACACGTAGCCTGGCTTCATACTACCATATATACCTAAAGCAACTCATTAGGTTAATTACAATGCAGTTGTCAAGCTGCAGATTTTCAGGCCAGAAGGGACCATTCTAACTAAATAATATGACCACTTGTGTAAGACAGATGATACATTTGCCCAGAAATTTCTGCATCAGACTCAAATTTTTGTTTAAGCTCAAAAGTAGCTTCTGGAAAAAAAGACTAATAAAGCTTGTAAATGACTTTTAATAATAGCATCATGTGGCATGCCACCCCTAAATGCATCCTGACTTACCTTCATGTCTACACCAGTGTTAGGTCAGTCATTACAATGTTTCTGCTAACCTATTACATATTGCTTCATTACCTTACAGCCATCATTTAATCATCCCATTTATGATGCACAAGCCAGTGCTGATGTCATTTGAGGATACTCCTGTCTGATTACCTTCTCTATATATGCAAATCAGGTTTTTTTTGTGATTCAGTGCTGCTGCACTTGCAAAAAATCAACCGAACAAAAAAACCCCAAGCAGTCTTCACTTCCAGCTTTCCAAAAATTTGCTTTGTTTGTTTCAGGTGGATACAATATCATCATAAACAACAACTTGACATCTTTGTTTATTGAAAATATATGTGCCAATTCTGTAAGCTAAGTGATTTCCTGTGCAGAAGTGATATTTACTAAATTCCTCATGTAATCAAACTAATAAATAAATTTACTTTAAGCCTGTGTGCCCACATTGCACACAAATAGCCTAGCATAGGTTAGTGGATTAGCTCTCCCTATAAAAAGTAGCTAAACTAAGTGTTGTAATAAGAAACATGTTTCAACTGTAATGCATCTTTTTGATAAATAAGGATAGGGAAAGAATAAAATTTCTTTTTATTACAGCTAAGAATAAAGTAATATACATTCAGAGAATATGCTGGAAGTTCAGTTATGACTCAGAATTTAAAAAAAAAATGTTTATGATGTGGATAGGTATGCAATTTGATATAGCAACAGGACTCCCTAAATCCAGTATGTGCAGCTTGCAGGTCTTTCTTCTAATAATGAAAATTGTTCAAATAGCAGCTACTGTGCCACACTACACCAAGATCATCAGCAAAATTTACAAATTTATTTTCCATACCTTTCTATTTCCTATATGAGTGTGTGAACTTTTGGACTGGGAAGCAGTCTCCAGCTGCTGGGTTGAGAGACATGCATGGATACTTGTCATCCCTGTGCTGGGTCCAAAAATCTGGGACGCAGTATTCCACTTTATCTCAGCAAACTTCTGTTTTCTACAGAGAAGAGATGTTTGATTTGTGGGGGAAAACCCCAAAAATCAAAAAAAAAAAAAAAAGCCCAAAAAACCCAAAGAAACAAACAAAATAAAACCCAACAACAACAACAACAAAAACCCTCAAAAACCAGGAAAAAAAAAAAAAAAACAAAGCAAAAACCAAACCCACAAACAACAAAAAAAGTATACACCGCAATTTCTCCCAAAGACCACAAAGTATTTCCTTGGTGAAAACCATTCTCAGTCATGTAAGCCCTGTTGGTTCAGGCTGCTCTTAGGATGGGTCAGGTTGAATGGAATTCAGGAGATGTCATGTTCAGCCTCCTGCTCAGAGCAGAATGAGCTGAAAGGGCAGACAGATTACTCAGGGCTTGGTTAATTTGGCCCTGGAAATAAGTAACCATGGAACTTTTATATCCTCCTTGAATATGTTCACATCATGAAACAGTTTTTTTCTTATATCTGGCCATATATTTGTTATTTCATTGCCTGTTGTCTCTTGTCCTGCCCCTTTGCCCTCCACCTTCTTGGTGCCCTCCCTGTAGGTGTTGAGGGCTGCCTCCTTCTCCTCTTGAAGTCATCTCTGCTCCAGGAGGAGGAAGCAGCTTCCCTCAGCCTCTCCTGACAAGGCAAGTGTTGCCCTGCCAATAACATGTGCCAAACTCAGTCCAGTATATTTGTGTCTTCCCTAATGGAAGGCCCAAATTGAGCAGGAGCTCAAGACAGCCCAGCAAGTTGTGTGCACATGGAGATAATCACTTGTCTAATTGACAGGATGTGTCACAAAAGTCTGGGATGCTGTTGGCTCCCTTCACTGCCAGAGCAGGCTCTCTTGTCTTACACCCAGCTTAATGTCTGCCAGGATTTCCAGGGGCTGTTCTGCAAATCTGTCCCCCATTCTGGTCTGTACTGTTTCAAGTGCCTCTTCACAGCTAAAAAGGTGCAAGGATTTGCATTTGTCCTTGAATTCATTAGGCTGCTCTGAGGCTATTCCTCCAGAAGGCCCCTCTGGATGGCAGCCACGACCTCAAGTACATTGGCAGTTCCCTCAATTTGCTGCCAGCTGCAAACCTGATAGGAATGTACTCCATCCAATTCATTGCTCTGGTCAGGTGATTTGCTAGGTGTTGTAGGAAGGAATGAGACAGAGGGAGAACACATCCTTTCCTTTTCCTTCTGCTAAGTTGCCACAAGCATCCATAAAGAGTGATAATAGAAATAATAATCTTCCAGTACCTAAAGAGTCATCAAGAAAGGTGCAAAAGGACTTTTTACAAGGGCATGTAGGGACAGAACAAGGAGTAATGGCTTCAGGCTAAAAGAGGAGAGGTTTAGATTAGATATCAGGACTAAATTCTTCTCTGTGAGGGTGGCGAGGCACTGGAACAGATTGCCCAGAGAAGCTGTGTGCTCTGCATTCCTGCAGTGCTCAAGGCCAGGCTGGATGGGGTTTGAGCAACCTGGTCTGCTGAAAGGTGTCCCAGCTCAGGACTGGAGGGCTGGACCAAGATGATCCTTCAGTCCCTCTCCAACTCAAATCATTCTGACTCTGTGATCCACAGCTTGCAGTTCAATGCTGCTGTATGTAAATGGAGATTACCACCTCTCCTTTTTCTTTGCCTTTCAGAGACTTACCATGAGCAGGAAGCAGTTTGACATTAGTTTGAGGAAAGAAAGATGTTCAGTATAGGGTCATAGAATACGGCTTCTTTGCATCTAGCAGACAAATAATGAAGATTATGTGTGGCTTCTTGCATCATTACCTTTGCATGTATATTCACTAATAAATATTTGACCCATATACTTTTGTTGTTTTCCCTAAGCCAAATAGTACATCTGTCCTAGACTTTGTTCTGAGTTAAATGAGCAGTCCTGTGCTGACTTTCCAAAAATAAGACAATCAATGTCAAAGGTGGTACCAGTTTTTTTCCTTGGTTTGGGTATTCTGCTAAAGGCTTTGAAGAATAATTGCTAGTTCTGTGGGTGTGACCAGATACAGAAATGCAAATCTTGATGTTTGTTTTAATTTCAAGGTAATTTCTGTATGCATTCAAAGTTTTTGAGTGCTTATGTTTTTATATCTCCCATTAGGATGAGCTATGGCAGATTGATATTCTAGAGAAATCTGATCATAAACACCTACATGTTGATCAGTTAGTAGCATCACTCATGTACATGAAATTAATTCTTGACTGATTCCACAGGGTTCAAAATATTGCTACTCTTTCTAAAAAGTCTCTCTCTCTATGCACAGATAATGGAACATCTTTTGCAAATTTATTGTAAATGTATGACACATGCCAAAAGATTTAGTGCATTCAGGTCTAGTGAAACAGGTATGTGGAAATAGTTCATACAAGAAAACCTTTGGAGATTTGATAGCTGAAAGAATTAATGTTCCTTACTAGTTGAGCTTTTGTAGTCCAAAAAGATGAAGGAAAAAACTATAATTTCATAACTACTATCTTCATTCTGCAAAAAATTTCAGTACTTCAGGCATATGAATTGTCTTACTGAAGCATGAAACCTGCTTTATTGGAAAAGGTTTCCCACCTTGATGAGAACTGAGTAAAAGACCATTTCATAACACCACAATGGAAGAAGCAAAACTCTCCTGTTAAAATGCAAGTCCATAAAGAAGGGGGAAATCTAAATTGTTTTCCAGTATCAGGAAAGGAGGAGACTTTTAGAAGCTAAGTGTGTAGTGCAAGCTTAGATCACTTCAAAGATCTAGAGCTCAGCTGGTGCTTACAACAGCAAGTATTGGAGCTGGGGCTACTGAGGTGGTACCAGCATGGATTACCTGTCATGTGATCAGTAGTCAGATTGTCTGACACATATTTTGCTTCATCCTTTCAAAAATCCCTAGCACTTTACGTATCAATGCCTTCTTAAAATGAGAAACAAATGCCACCTAAATACTGCGTTGAGCTGTCACAAATTGGATAATTTCATGTCTTTCCCAAAGCTATGTGTAAAATAAAAATTACCTTAATGGCCTATTTCTGACAGCTGAGCATTATTATAAACAATATATACTGCAGGAGCATGTGGAGGCTAAATCACGTAGGTTTTGCATCGTGCAGGCCCCTTAAAGGAGAGGACAAGAGTTCTGCTCCAAGGAGTTTGCTGCCTGAGAGATAAGACATAACTGGCATATGCAGCCAGCAGGCAGGAGAGAGCAAACCGAAGTTTTTAGTATAGAGGAACCATTTGAATAGTTATGTTTTTTTCTCCTATTGAGGATTTTTAGGATAATCATAATACAATTTATAAGTGGCTTAAACTAAAAAAAGACTCCAAAGACAACTCAAACACCCAAACCCAACAACAACAGGTAACAGTCATGCTTGTTTTTCATAATTTATGCTTAGTAAAAAGTATATTTAGAAAATTAGTATTTTTCTTCATATCAAGTTAAAATCAAAAGGGAAATGTATTTTCAGTATTTTAACACATAAGTCTTCATATCTAAAAGTATAAGTACTGGCAATTCTAACAGTAACATTGCTATATTTACATGCTGTCATGGCTGATATTGCACTTAGGAAAGTGCAGTTACGATATATTTGCAGCCTTTTTCAAAACCTGCAAGTCAATTAAACAATGAGCAACAGATTAATCCAAATTATAATACTGATAGAATGTCCATTGATAACAACAACATCAGTAACAGATGAACTCTAATTTAAGATCCATACAGATTAAGAAGAATGGCAGATATCCTGCAGGTTGGAATACACATATTTAATATTCTAGAATACTGTTGTGGGGATTCCCTCTCTCCCTCCAATTTACCCCCTCATATCTTCTCAATGCAGTAAATAATCTGAATGCTGATCTGAATTCATTCCTGAATTCTCAATGCTGATTTAAATGAAATCTTGTTAAACTATTCTTAATTTCTTTTAAATCAAGGACTGGTAATCCCCTTAGGAAAGTATCACAAGCAGAAATCAATCTTACAAACTCTGCATTTCTAGTGATGTCCTGGCTTTACAAGAATAGAGAGAGCTAGAATGATGGAAGGTAGAAGTAATGATACATGCAACCAAACACTTTTATTTTGTATTATTAAACTTTAATAAAGTTCTTGGATAGACCATGAAATGGATCTCTTAAAGTCAGTTCCTCCATTCTTACACTAAATAAAATATAGGAGGTTTGTGGCAATGTAGGTTGATAGAAGTAGAAAAGGTTTGGATTTTAGGATGTTCCCAAGCTCACTTTTTAAGAAGAGCATTAAGTTGAAACCTGCCCATCTAAACCACTGCTTGTGTGGTGTAGATATTATTTCTGTAGTGTAAAATGTCATTACTTAAATTAGGATGAGAAGCCAGTACCCTACTGTTTTATCTTTACTCAAGGAAGCACGTTTTATAGGATAGGACTTTCAGAGAGAAAAAGAACCTTAATAGCTACAGCTATATCTATTCCTGTGTAAAATATGATTACAGTACAGCAACATTAAGAATATTAGCTTAGAAAGTGTTTTGAATAAATTGATCATAAAAAAGAGAGGAAAACCAAATCCTATTTAACTAGATTGTCATTTCTCAATTTTCCCTGAGAAAGGTTAGCATGTAGCAATTCTACTCTCAGGGAAAAACATATCATCCTTTAAATCTTAGTATGTTCTAGGTCTCTTCTTCAGCAGTGGAGAGACCCATTTGTTATTTGAGCTAGCATAAGAACTGAGTTATATTGGCTCAAATATACCAGGAAGAAGGTACAGTCTTCTGCAGTCATAAACACTGACGACTGCTTTATCCCTTTCACTGTTACCTGTAATTAAAAAAATGGTCACTGTAGAAAGATGATGGGATGTTCTCGATTGAGCTCATCTTGTTTAGTTTAAAAGGTGATAAAGGTGATTAAACATGAGCAAATCATTCTGTCTTGATTTCTATCAAGTGAGAAGAAACTAATATTTTCCAGGTATCTTTAGATGTCTGCTTTTAAAACTTGGTCTTATTCACTAAATATAAAGGAAACTAGGAGTTCCCAGTAGCATACTTAGGAAAAATAAATAATATTACAGCAATAGGAATATCCTCACACAATGTCTGTGAACACTCACACTATAACTGTGAACTTCACACTATAACAGTTTAATGATGCAGAAGAAGCCTGCAAGTTTTTCTAATGTAAGTTTTTGGTTTATGTTTCCTGTGTACTTTTTGCTCTTCAAACATAATCTGCCTCACTAAAACACATATCTGATCAAAAGAGAGAAGCTGAAAGGTGGCAATCTACAAGAAACATTTAAAAAAATATCTCTATTGTGATGTGAAAGTTAAATTCCTCTATGGGAATTATAAATTCTTAACCACAGGAATTATAATTTAGGATAAAGTTTAACGCTAACTTCATTTAAGCTTGATTTTGCTATACTAGGTATGAGCTTCATCTATCACAACACTTAAATGTATATTTGATGTTAAGTAAGCAAGTAATATCCTTGACTTCAGGGACAAAATTTACACCCAAGTTCATACACATTTGTAGATCTGAGACAATGTATTCAGAGAACAGAATCTAGAGGTTAAAACCAGGCAAAACTTTGTTACTTTTTCATAAACCTAACCTCTGCTCCATTAGGTGCTAAGGTAATGGAATGATCAATAGCTATTTAAAGTTTTACCCAGGTTAATCATTGCACAGAAACAAGCTGAAGATTAAGTTAAATGCCTGCCTGCACTTTTCACACAGGTAGAGATAAAAACCTTCAACTGTGACATTTAAATTAGTGAACCAAAGTTGAGAATAAACAGTCCTGTAAGTGGAAAGCTTTTTCTAACACTTTCCACCCCTCTTCAAATACAACAGTAAAGCTTATCTTACAGGCTTATCATATAGGCACTTAATTTTTTTCCAGTCAGGAGCTTTTCACACCACTAGTGACAACTCCTCCTTTTGTAAATGGCTACTTTAAAATTTCTTCTAAAACTCTGTTAGAAGAATAGCGTTCTATTTTAAATATGGTGTCAGACATTTTTTCATTTTCTTTCCTTCTCATCTTCATCCTGACTACTTACATTTCATATATTCTAAATTTCTGTCCCACTTAGACCTTTTTATTATTCAATAAAGTGGTTTCCTTGCTATTGCTGTCTTATCTTGTTTTGATTCTTTTAAATTTTTTGGAAAGAGAAAATAACATGACAAATAAAATCCATGGCATCATATCAGGAATGTTGAAATAATATGATATTATATAATATGATATAACAGTTCTTTATAGAATTCGCATCAAGTCAGACACAGAAATCTAACAAAAAAATTCTTATAAATGTAAAAGTAATTACATTAATTAATGGCAGGACATGAATCTCTTCTGATTAGTATGATTTATTTGGAAGAACACAGTTTAGGACTTTGTACCAGCCTTCTTCAGGATATTTTAGTTGGGATCACATTGAACTTATTTCTTATTATTTGTCTGTTACGAAAGGGGAATATTGAGTTAAACCGAGAGCAGAAAAGAAATCTACAGCTCAGACTCAGGACCCTAGAGAGCAGTTTGTGCATTTTTTGGCTACACTGCATTCTTCAGGTATAGGGGTCTGAATCCTGAAAAGGATGAGAGAGTAACTAGTGGAATCAAGTACTTGACTTTTTTTAGGGTTTGACCACTATTAAAATATAAATTGCAAATAGTCTCTTGGATGCAAATCTGTTCTTTCATTGGCATGACCTTGAAATGCACAAATCTCTGAATGCTGTATCCTCTGTTTTTGGGTATCCTACAGGACAGAAACCACAGGCAAAATGTGGACAGACCAGCTTTAAAAGAGTTGGGATGAGCTCTAGGAGATTCCTCTTCTCAACTGAAAGAGAAGTGATAAATAAAAATTGACACTCTCAGGGACACTACGATTATTTTATTCATGGAACATCTGGGACTGTCTGGTGCAGCAGCAAGAACAAGAAATGTTAATTGAGTGATCAGTCATGGCTCCCAGTGAGTCACGCTAGCACAGACACAGTGCAACAGCAGCAAAGGCTTCTGCAGGTCAGCTGAGAAGTTTGAGATAGACTTTTCTTCCTTCTCCAGTATTACCTAAGTGTGGTGGTGATTTTCATGTCTTAATACCTTAATAGATGAGAATGAAGTAAATGATTTTAAAACAATGAAGCAGTGAATCTCTGTGAATACTCAAAGAATTTGTTTTCTTCTGTGGCAGTTCAGGATAAGAGGTGTCACTATTTTTACTTTCAAATGTAGATAAATCTAGAAAATCTATAAGCATTGGGTAGGCAGTCAGTGCTGTCAAACAATTGTCCTTTATGTGTCAATAGAGGTTTTCATGGCATTTTGAAAAGGAACAAACCTCTAGTGAATTTTCATATTTTTCCCATATGGTTTGTGGAATGTAGATACTTTTCCTTTAATCTGAAATAATTTTTGAAGTCTGTGGAATTTGACATTTTCTGATTTTAGCAGGAAAACTCAACTTCCTTTCCTGTTTAAAACAAGCATGTTGAAGTCACTCTTCTCTGATCTTTTTAATAGTTTCTATATCATGCAAGGGCACTACCCTTTCTAAAAAGCAGGGTCATTAAAATTTGTATGCACCTAGCAGGTGAGAGATTCAGATTCAAATATAAAGTCTGCTTGATCTGAACTGGATGCTGAACCAGAAGTTCCTGCCTGAAATGTATTATAAGTAACTATGTCAAAAACCTTCTGACATGAACTTTCTTTAAAGTGGACACAGAAACTGCAGTGAGTAGAAGACTTCCCTGAAGACTTCAACTATCTGTGGAGAATAGAGAAACTTGAATAGAAAAAATTTGGCAAATCAGAATATCCTGCAATTTTTTCAAATGACCACTCACTTTGCAAAGTGAAATTTTCATTTCTCTCAATCAAAGGGTGAAGCAAAGATGTGATTTGAGCTTTGCTCTCCAAAATGTGATTTCCACAATATTTTCCTTTGAAAAATATTGATAAAATCATGGGCTAAGAATCTTGAAATTGAATCTTTATCTGATGTTACAATGGCAGATAGTAGCATAAGATGGTCAAACTGGTAAATTTTTTGTTTCATTTTCTCAGTTTTTAAAACTGAGATATTAATATCAGCATCCTTTGTAGGGTGTGTTGAAGTCACTGAATTAATACTCCATTTTTTTGATCTTTCTGTTGACACACTGAATCTGTACCAACTTTTTAGTTGTCCTGTACTCAAGTTGCTGTCATGTTAACTGTGTGCCACACCTCTGTCCAATGGTCAAATAAATCCCCCACAAAATATCAAGTCTTTGAAGATGAGGACAACAAAAGAAAAAAACAGGTGAATAAACACCTACTTCTGCCCAGCCTTTAGTTTAAGCTTTTGCTTTACTTTAAATTCTATTTATTTATTTAGCGTTGTCCAGGAGGGACCCCCAGGCATAAAAGCAAGGGTAAAGCCCATTCAAGAAGCACTGAAAACTCATGTTTTGTTCCACTGTTTCATTTCCCATCGTGTCACATGCTCATCCACATGGTTATAAGCATTCTTCCACAGCTTCCTTCTCCTTGGAGGCCTCAATGACTGACACAGTAAGGAATGCTCTGAACCCCACAAGATTAGGATGCCTGCATCTCACTCAAAGGACTAAAGGCACTGCTTTGATATCACTGCTTGTCTCCAGCAGCATGTATTTCTACTGACAGCTTGAAGCCCTATATCCTAACAATGACTCAAAAATATTATAAAAATAAGTATTCTACACATGGAATTCACTAATCATTAATGTATAAATTATATAGAAGGTGTATGTGATATAGCAAATCTACCTTGTCAAAACCATACTTGGCCAAGGTGAATGAAGCAGCAGAGTTCAGGACTACAGTAGTTTGCAAGAGATTTTCTTGTCACACAGCCTAAGTGTGTTTGGTAGTACTAAAAATGACAATTTCATTAGTGCAAGAGAAGAGATGCAATCTTATTTTACTACAACAGTATAGATATGATCTCAGCCTTATTAATTTCAGTTGGAATCCACATAAATATAGGTGCTATCGTTGAAGAGCAGTTTTTGCATGAGCCAAAATTGCTTAAATGTCTGCAAAAATGATCCTTAGCAAATTGTTCAATTAATGTTTGGTACTACTCTTCAAATACTTTACTTAATGAGCAGTGTTTGATTAGGTACATTTGTATATAAATCAAGTTATTTAAAATAATTTATTCCGTGCAGAGAAGACGACTTTCACTAAATAATGTATCTACTGCAAAAATGTCCACCCAGCTTGTAGAATAACCATTTCTCATGCTTCAGTACTTTATCCATGTGCCAAAACTGCTATGAACTGGAAGAGGTCCCACCACAGGTAATCAGCTGACCACGGGTTCAACTGAGTTCCCTTATCGGACTTCGTTTGTTCTCTGCAGCAATTTGTCTATCTCACAGCTGTAATAAGGCAGTGCTTTATATTCAGCAGGTACAGAGTTCAAGAACAAGTTATCAGCCAATTAGCTGAACTTAGGGAGAGGGTCAACAGCTACCTGTTACTTTTCCAACAGTTTATATTTGCTCTTCTCCTGGCACCATTCTACCAAGTGTGCTACAGCCCTGTGATGGTTTCGAGTAGAGCAGAGCAAATGTTTCACAGTAGCTAGTGTGGGACTACGCTTTGGATTGTGCTGGAAACAGTGCTGGTAGCACAGGGATGTTTTCATTGTTGCTGAGCAGCACTTGCAAAGTGCCTATGCCTTTTCTGTTTCTCACACCACTCTACCATCAAGTGGACTGGAGGTGCGCAAGGAGGTGGGAGGGGACACAGCTAGGACAGCTAACCCCAAGGGATTTTCCAGACCAAATGGCATCATGCTCGGAATATAGAGCTGTGGGAAGAAGAAGGGGGAAATATTCAAAGTGATGGCGTTTATCTTCCCAAGTAACCATTACATGTGATGAGGCCCTGCTGAACACCTGCCTGCCCATGGAAAATTAATTAATGCCTTGTTTTGCTTTTCTTGCACATATGGCTTTTGCTTTACCTATCAAAATGTCTTTGTCTCAACCCATGAGTTTTCTTATTTTCACCTTTCAGACTCTCTTTTCCATCCCACCAGCAAGTGGAAGGAAGTAAGTGAATCACTGCATGTTCCTGAGTTGATGGCCAGGGTCAAACCATGACAACCTTCAATGGCCACAACTGTACAATGCAATGTCAAAGTGATATTTGCCATAAATGTTTTATAATCCCTTGGTTATCTGGTCTAACATGCCCAGGGAAAAAAAAAAAGAATAAAACTGATTAAAAAAAAAATTGTACAATAAACACCAGCTCTGTATTAGTGGAAATTAATACACAGGATATGTTATAATCCTGTTACTAAACCAAATTAGTTTTTTATTGTTATATAAGGTAATATCACATTTTTATTAGTGTTATCACACATTAGAATCATGTAAAAATTCTTATCAGAATCAGGAACATACTTTATAATGTAAAATAGAATTGCTTCTTGAAGAGCATTTTGTTTGATTTCGCCTCAGACTTCTTCAGCTTTTCACAGAACTTGGTGTTCTGCATGGTATTTTAAAATTTCTTCAGTGGCTGGGTATCAATATTCACCTGAAATCTAGATATTATTGAAAAGAAGAACAAAATGTGTGCCATAGTACTTCTCAGTGAACTGGAGTCTTGGGTTATTTCCATGGTTATTTACTCTTTATGTGAGCACATAAAAAAAAATCTTTATAGCAGGCTTGGTCTTTGTCTACTGTAAATCTATGTATTTTAATCAGTCTTTCTCAAACATGGACATGCATTGTTCGCTTTCTGGGGATGGAACAGTCCATTAATTTCTGGATTCACTTCAAGGTTTCTGGGCTACAAATCTAAACTGAGGTTTCTAGCAAAGTGTTGGAACATCCCTGACCAATTTATACTATGGGCATAGCAAAAATTTCATGAATTTCCAAGAGAAGTCTATGCATTTGGTACGTGTCCCCACCATCCTCTTCTTAGCTTTACATATTCTAGCAGTCTTGTATGTTTTTTGTCCTCTTTATTGCTTATCAAAATCTATTTATAGGCCATTTGTAGTGTTTCTCTTTATGCAGCAAGGTGATTTCTGTGTCCCAGTATCTCAAGGGCAAAGAGATTGTTCACAGTGTGACAGTTGCAGTTTCCTTCATAACAAGTCATTGATCTTGTGCTACTGAGACCTAAAGCATCTGCATGCCTTAGGAAGATGCCCTTCCTCGCCTCCTTTACTCTGGAAAAACATATTCAAGGGGTTTTGTTTATTAAAATAAGGCTTCACAAAACTGCTGAAGCATCTCTGGCCAAGCTAAGAAATGGTTGTTTCAGAGAACTGTTATTTCAGTCCACACCGACCAACAGATTTGAAAGATTGATGTGCTGATGGGAGTTTCCCTAGCTCCTAGCAAGACGAGTAAGCTTTATCCACCCCTAACTTCCTGCTCCCACATCAGAGTCAATAAAATATGTCCACACCACAGCAGGGCCAGAGTGCAGCCAGAAGCTATAGCTGAAGGCATTACTGAAGGTAAATTTGAGCTTATATGCTGGGTTATAAACTGTGGTGGCTGAAGTGCTGACACTAATTTCTGTCCTCTGAGGATGTTACTGATGCAGAAGCCCCTGAGAGACCACCAGAAAAGCTTAGGGTATAAAAACCACAACTCTGTTCCTAAATGTAGCAATGTTTGTATGTCAGGGTCTTGAGATGTACAACTGATCCTTTAGAAATAAAGCAGAATATTTTTGCCTATAACTGGTGCTTTTTCAGAATGAATGCATACAATCTAAGAAATTACATTATACAGTCTTCATTCAGTCTACACTGCTCAGAAAAACTGTTATTCACTATGATTGCAATAGGAAACTAATTTAACTGTTTATTATGGATAATTTTAGGAGCCAATTCTTTAGTTTACTGCACACTTTTGTGGACACAATTATTACTTTTTGACGTACCTCAAAATTATTGCCTTCGCTAAGCATTTAGTGGTTTTTTAGCAGTTATCTTTCACTTATGCTAAAACTAATGTTTCTTCTGCCGTGTATGTATTTATTCTACTGTTGTGGTGCTTTCATCATTACTGTTGAGATTATTAAAAACAACAACAGCAACGACAACCCAACCAACCAAAAAAACCCCAAAAAACCCCCAGACAAACAAACAAAAACCCCAAAACCACTTCCTGGAGTTGTATGTAATAATTAAAGCTTATTCTTGAGGATGACCACTTTCTCAACACATTCGCTATCTTGGAAATCACGCAATTATCTCTTTCTAAAAAATTGCTATTTTTACTAAGTTGTTATACTTTGTTCATAACATCAAACTTAGAAAAGACAATATTGCAGCTCTTAGGATTGAATTTGCTGTAGAGTGTTCCACTTCTTACTGGAATTGATGTCACAACAAGCAATATTGCATCAAATTTTTGGCCATGTTGCAAAATCAATGTCTTGCAGATCCTATGCAAAACAATATAAACCATGTTTTGAATTTGACAGTGTTCATCGCTCCTTCCTTCCTTCCTTCCTTCCTTCCTTCCTTCCTTCCTTCCTTCCTTCCTTCCTTCCTTCCTTCCTTCCTTCCTTCCTTCCTTCCTTCCTTCCTTCCTTCCTTCCTTCCTTCCGCCACTTCCGTTCCTTCCGCCACTTCCTTCCTTCCGCCACTTCCGTTCCTTCCGCCACTTCCTTCCTTCCGCCACTTCCTTCCTTCCGCCACTTCCACCCCTTCCTTCCTTCCTTCCTTCCTTCCTTCCTTCCTTCCTTCCTTCCTTCCTTCCTTCCTTCCTTCCTTCCTTCCTTCCTTCCTTCCTTCCTTCCTTCCTTCCTTCCTTCTGCCACTTCCTTCCGCCACTTCTTCCCCCACTTTGCTTCACTTTGCTTTATTTATTTGACTTCAGTCAGATTAGAATGTGTATACAAGAAAACTCCAGCTGCAATTTTTTTTGCATGTGTCTCTACCCAGTTTTGTCCAAGGAATAGTATATCACAGCTTTAATCCTGAATCTGCATCTTGGAAGGTAAATCTGTTCATGTGTGTCTCATTATACTCAGCATTGGTGTCTCAGTTATGATAAAGCTTGCAATAAGACCAGATTACCCCTGAATTGGAAGATATGCTATTAGGAAAATGTTTAAAAGGGAATAGGTAGAGGCATAAATTTAGAACATTTTCATCGCAGTGTAATAAGAAAGAAAAAGTATTTCCACACTCCAATTGGTTTATAGTTTTATTTCTGTAATCCAATCATAATTTCATTTTCTGGCTCAAAATGCAATGGGCCAGACTTCTTTGTGATTCAAGCTGATGCAGCAACTGTAAAGATATTATATTTTGTTCAATTAGAGCATAAGAAATAGCTGAAGAAAACCAAGCAATTAAGCAAAAGAATAAACTAATATTTCAGGGGTACTCGCTTATCCAGTCATATTTAATCCCTGCCAGTGTAGATTACAAGGAATACAACAACAAAGAAAGTTAACATATTGCATTTATAACCATATACTGAATGTATTTCACAATCTGTTGAGTACATTTAAAAATGCTTGGAAGCCATCCAAGCTCTTAAAAAAATTGATATATCTCTCATTAGCATTTTGAAGATGTCAGCCATTTTTATATTGGGTAATAGAAAGTAATCTGCCAGGGGAAATAGTGTACTGCTGTGTGTCAGAACAAATATGATTAACACTGTACCAGATGCATGTCCTCATGAACTCCCAGGAGGAACTGCAGAAGTAGACCTTGTAGTCAATTATTGAAATTTGAAGTGCTCTGTACCTCTAATTTGTGTGCACCAACAGTAACTTTCACACAGGGGTACCAGAAATGCTGCTTGTGCATGCCTCCACACAGAGCATTAATAAGCAGATACATGCACATCATTATCCATGTTTTCCTCTTCTTCTTTGCTGATTGTCATTTTGTTCAAGAGAAATTAACATGCTCTACTGCTTCTACATAATAAACATACATTTAGCTAAAAGTCATAGAAAGCAGAAAATATATTGTTGATGATGATGCTTATTCCTTTTTGCTTATTAATGGTCTAGGAGAGAGATAATTAACTTGAAAAGTGGTGTAGAAAAAAGGTATAGTAGTATGTAGGTATAAAAGTGTATTTTTTACTGGTATGTTTTAATTTTGCCCCTCCATCTGAGGTTAGTGCACACTGATTTTCTTTTAACTATTTCAAGAGCAGAATGATAGAGGATCAGCACATTTATTGTATTTTTTGCAGTTATCCTTCTCTCTAAATATCAACTGCATAAATTTTGTCTGATGAGTGACACCATATGAATTGGTGAAGTTCAGAGTTGGCTCATAATTTGTGTGGTAGAAAGTGTTTTTGTAAAGTCAACTGAATTTTTCCAAAAGTCCTTGCTTCAGACTCCTTTCCCTGAAGACCTTTTGAGATACATGTGAGAACTGTTCCCTGCTTCATAGGCATGAGGTCAATACAGGCTGTATCACAGGCCAATGGTTCACTCAAGGTACTTATAAATATTACAGCTGGAGCAGACAGGAGTCTGTCAGCCCATGACAGTCCCAAGATAGTGGGATGCAAGTTGTGTGAGGGCATTACAAGTGTTGAGTCTGAAGGAGTAAGTGCTGCTGGAAAGAAAGACCAGTGGTTCAAAAGCCTTGACTTGATAACTGAAGCTCTCTGGGTTTAGCCACTTCAGAATAGCCTGAGGAATGAGGTCACTATTTTTTAATGCATTAATAATTTATATTTATGAATAAATATATTTAAACATTTAATTTTTAATAATGAGGTCACTATTTTTTAATATGTGCCATATGAGAGAAGGATATTTCTTATGTCTCCATTGCTTACACTGTGTAAAATCTTCCCCTGGGAAATTGATAGTGAACAATGTTAAAGAAGGAACACACATTTTCTGGTGACTAACATGCTGTCCATCTATCACCTCAACCCTCGAGATATGATGGGACATGGAGGAAGCACCTCCCATGGTGCCCTAACCAAGCACTTGTCTGTCTGCTGTGTGGACATTGGTCTTGCCATATACTAAAAATGAACTGCTGCCCTAACACTTGCACTAAAGAGTTGTCTCTCGGGTAGACACATCCTGAATATGTACAGAATTGAATTATCATGCCACATGCTGAAGCACTTATGAAATACCCTGTGCTTGTTTGCTGTTTGGTTGGGGTTTTCTTCTATCTTGCAAAACACTATGCTTTATAAAGAGTAATTTTGGCCACAGATGGAAGAAGTGTTCAACACCCAAGTACTGGAAGAACTAATTATAATAAGTTGTACGGCAGAGCTCTATACTATGAATTTATTTGAGAAAAATGAGCTTTGGTTATGATTATAGGAGAAAACACAATTCCTGACATTTCTTTTTACTGCCCACTTCCTCCCCCTCCTGTCCCCATCAGTTATCTCTCTTCTATCTGATCTGAGTGCCAAGTTTCAGTTGCACCCAGACACCGTGAAGGCAAAGACATAGTGCCATCTGGGTTTGCTGTTTTGCTGAGAAAGGAACATTGATCTGTGTCAATGCTGTACAGATTTTCATTCTAATTACCCACCCAAGCTCATGTGCACACTGAACAAGACAGGTGACAGCAGTGATAACTGCATAACTTCACATAGGATGGATAACCCCACTTTGGGCTTTTATTGAGAAGCTGGCTGAGACTAGCTAGTGTGATCATGTAGGATGAAAGAATAGGACTTCTGAACTTCCTCATTCAGAACAGAGTAAATAGAAAGCATTCAATGAACACTGTGTAGAGGTCTTATGTTGGGAGAAGAGTGAAAAAAATATAAATAGAAATAACAATGTACTTTTATAGCAGATTAAAAGTGCAAGTAAATTAGATTCTGACAGAAAAAAAGTCAAAGAAAAACAAATGTACCGTGGCTTTTTTTTTTTGGTATTTTTAAAAATTTATTTCCATGAGTGTTTTAATACATTTGAGAGCAATATAAGGAGAAATGTTCCACATGCCTTACAATTAATTTAAGAGAGCTAGCCCCTTTCCTAATTTTACCATCTTCCTTTATCCATTTGTTTCATCTATCACATGAAAGACCATCTGTTGGCAAAAGATTATTTAATTTTCAGGCTGGTCCCTCTATGGAGGCATTTAGGTCCCAGCCTCTAAGAATGCTGTGGTTCTCGTTGACTCTCTGTACTTTATTTGCCCCCTGGTGAAAAATCAAAGCAAAAAGCTTGAAGTCTGGGTAAAGAGCTTTCAGACAAAAAGAGTTCTGAAAATGTTCTCAGATGTAGCAGATTTGACCAGAGTCCCTTATGACAGAACAGACGAATGCCCACAGGCACCTGTTAATAGTACAAAACACACCTCCCAAGAACTTAGCAGACCTGTAAGCTTCTGGAGTTTTTAAGAAGGTAACAATGGACAACACCTACAACCTCCTATGTAAGGTAATTGAAACCTTTGGGCACGGCAGGAAAGAATATATATTTCAGGTATACAGGTAGGAAAATATTTTTGAACCCCTATCATCCTCATTTCCTTTTTATTCCTGTTTTTGCTATGGCTGTTTGCCCTTTTCAGCAATAACAAGGTTTAAATTTTTTATCTGATGTTTTCAGCATCAATAAAATACATTTTGAACACTGTATTCATTCATTGCGTCATTGGTATGGACTTGAACAGCAGCAATTAGATCCAGTCTTAAAATAATTAACTTTCACTTAAGAGAATAGGAGCTGAATTTTGAAGCAGCTTGAGAATCTGGGGGTGCAACTGGGAAAAAAAAATCTGTCTTCAAAAGAACAAAAGGATTCTTTAAAAGATTTGTATATTTTCAGAGGGTTTTGCAAAGATGTCTACTCATTTATTGCGATTTAAATCTTTCAAAAGTGAAGCCTTGGGAATCACTTTGAATCATAAGATTTTAACTTCTGGAATATTAATTTTTAAGTTACATCTACTCATATTTAAGTTAAAAGAGACATTTCATTGTGCCTTTATTGTAATATCAAAAACCAGGAGCTGTTTGAAGTGCTTGCTCATCCTATTTCAGTTCCTATTGTATTGGAGACATTCTCGTAATCACTTAGACTGTAACTCTCTGTTCTTTAGCTCTCCAGCCACAGGAGTATTCCCACCCTTTAAGGAGTATTTGGAGGAGTACTAAATTAAATATTGTGAGGTTTGATATCGCATGCAAATCGGTACAATTGAGAGGAAAAAAGATTCAAATAATTTTCACTGGAAATAATTGACTATGCTATCAGTGTGCAAATGAGGGTTTACATAAACAAAATAGTACGTGCATATACATATATGTATATATGTTCATGTGTATACTCACATATATTTTGAGAGGGAAAGCAGGTATTTAAATTAGGCAGACAAAAAGTCTAGCATTTAAATGTGTTCTAATCTTCCAAATGTCATTGGTTTATTTTCCATCTCATTTTGACTTGATTTTTCCAAAACAATGTATTTAATCCCTGAGCAAAATTGATAAAAGGGGTGTTAGACAGAGAGTAAAGAACCTTCCAAGGTTATCAGCTTGTGAGAGCTCTGCCACCTGTATCTTCCCAGAGTTCTTCAGATCTTTCCTACTGTTTGATTTTCCACTCTCTGCTGTTTTACATCCAGCTGTTAGAGTTTTACCAGGTCCCATAACCCAGGCCATGTCAAGGTTTGAACAGGAGCATGATAATGGAAACAGCAGGCTGGCAAGACAGTCTTTTGTAAAGTTTTACAGGAGATTTACAACTGTTTTTGCTGAAACACAAGCTGTGCTGGGGTGAGGAACCATGGGGGGAAATTTGGTGAGTCATGAAAAGGCTAGAGCTGTGCCATCCCTTTGTAGACAAGAACTTCAAAAGCAGATTATTGAAAGATATTTCAGGAGCATTGAAAATTATTTTTAAATATTTTGGAAGAGAAAAAATTAAATCAAAACATTTTGTACCTCCTCTATCACCCAAAATTTCATATATGGAAAAAAAAAGAATTTGCTGATGTTGCAGATTCTTGCTACTGTTGAAGTTCTGTGTGGTTTGATTTACTAAAAGAGAGTACCAAGATCAATCTGTTCTGTAAAGGGTAATCCCTTCTACAGCCATGCACATGGGCAACTGTTTCTATTTAATATTTTACAGCCCAGCTCTCAGTAACTATGGACCTGTTTGTGACTGAATTCCGAATGTAAACAGTGAGTTGTTTCTGATTGTTGTTTATTGTTTTTTTCTTCAGTGGTGATAAAAGCTAGAAAACCAACCAAAGGTAGAAACAGTTGCAAAATAGGTAAAACACCCTCTAGGAAAATAACACACTAAATTAGTTTCAGTGCTAGAGGTGGAAGTGGTAACACTGTCTTTTATTAAGATTCCCATTATAAGTTGTTGCAGTCTGCAACCTATAATTTTGTTGTGTTTTAAATAATTGAGCTGATGTTTCAAAAGCTGATTGTCTTTCTTAGGCCAAATTACATTTTTTTTTGTATATATTTTAAGTCAGAATGATTTGGATATTTCTGAAAATGAAGCTTGAGAAAATATATTTCTTTGTTCATATTAAATAAGATAAATGCTTCCTTTGAAATAAAGTAAAAGTTATTTGAAGGAAAAGGAAAAGGTCTTTCCATCAGGGATGTTCCTTTTGCCACCTGCAGGAAAGGCTGCACAGATTTGCCTAGATTTTAAATCTGTCTGGACTTTACAGGTCAAATGGGAAAACTCAGAAAAGCCATAAATAGTTGCTTTTATCTGACCTTGGACCTGTTTAGCATTTGACAGTTTGGTCTTCGTGTCACTGTTATAATCTCAGGAACCTTGATGCTGGCAGATCATCTGTTCAGGAGCTCCAGCACAATTTCTATTCAGAGAATGACCGTGGACTTAGCCCAGAGTGCAGGGTAGAGCTCTTACACACTTGCACTCTGGCAGACAAGTCTGGTTCCTTTATGCTCTTGCCATGTATTGGCACAACACCACTAAGCATTTCTGAGACCTGCAAGCTTTTTTACCTTCCTTTTTTATAGAAGTCAAGATGCTTACATGTTACATTGTACTTGCATCCTCATCTGGATTTCTACATACTTAATCTGTCATACAGCACAGGAAGAGCCAATTATTCATACATATGTATGAATGTATGAATGGCTCCCTTTTGTTTTTTTTACCATTTTTTTTCACAAGACTGTTCTCCTTGTGCAAGACTCTTCTCCATGTAAGTACATTTATGTGAGGACAGGAGTCCTGCCTCCTGCATCTGAGTTTGGTAGGGCCTGCTTTGACTTATTATCCAGAATACCTGTGTATGATCATAGCTACGTGAATGTCTTAGCAGGAATACTGAGCCTACTACCACAACCACAGACAGAGAACCTGCCCATCCTGTGTAGTCTGATTTATCTGCCCCTGGCCCTCTCTCGGGCTCTTCTTCAAGGACTATAAAGGAAAATGCAGAAGAGTGAGGGAGGAATAAGGTTGCAATAATTAATAAGTACAAGCAACAATAGAATTGGGAAGGAGGAGAATTGGGATCAACAGTCAGAAAACAGAAAATTGGACTAATCAAGCATGAGACTGGATGCCCGAGGGAAACAAAACTACATGAGGTTTGCAGTGAAGAATGAGACTGGAGTCTGGTGAGTGGGCGATTGCATCCAAAAGCTGGTGAAGAGACAACATATAGGTTGGTCTGACAAGAAAAATAGCATGAATCAAGGGAGCAGGGGAGAAAATGGCATCTGGTTTGATGAAACAGAATGACAAGGAAAGAATGATTGGACAGCTTGCTGAGGCGAAGGATAAAACTGCCACATGATACAACAGGCTGGAAGCAGGATTGCTTGGAAAACTTAGGTAGACTGTGAGGGTTCAAGTATTGTGGGAAAACCAGTCTGTGTAAAGGAGGTTGTAGGGACAGTAAACCAGAAGAGATTTTGTTGTTGCTTTTGTTTTAGCAGTTTCAAAAGACTCAAGGAAAGAGCAAGTGAGCCATGTTGGGTCTAAGGGTAAAGAAGAAAACAGGGAGGAACAAGAAACCAGGTTGGTGAAATGGCAACAGGATGCTTGGAGGGGGCCAAAAATCTGACTCATGGATGGAGCAAACAGAAGCTCCTGCTAGAGTCCAGGATGGACCCTTGATTTTAATTCCAAATTTCTTCTATAAGCAAATTTCTGCTTCTATCTGCTAGTAGAAGCACTTATGTGGGTGACATTTTAAACTTATTTCTTGTACACAGAGCCTAAAAACCTGCAACTGCTATGTTTTAGTTACTCCTTTAGTTCCAGACCACAATCATCCATGCTCAGGACTCGTGGGGAGGCACTTTGATGCCCAGAGAGGGAGTGTCTCTGTTTTCAGGTCACAGCTGAATGGAAGTCACAAAGTCACACATGCACACACAAAACATATACATGGATACATCGTATGTATCTACATAAAAGAAAGAAAGCAAACCCCAAACTTAAGATATTCAGAAGTTTCAAAATTCCAAGATAAAATTATTAGGGTAATATTAACTCAGCCTGCTTATACATAAGCACTATGAAACAGTCTTTAGTGATGTGATCATTTCCCCAGGAATCCTAATGCATTTAGTGCATGAGGCATATTCAAAGAGTGAATCAGGTCTTAGTAATAAGAGTTTGCTTGTAACTAAAATGGAACATCAAATAGAAAAGTGAGAATTTCATGATTCAAATCTTTGAATATGGTTCTGAGGAATTTAATTTCTTCTCTCATTGTTACCATCTGCGTGATGTTAAGCACGACATGCAACACAAAACTTTTCTGGGGTCATCACTAATTGCACGTTCTCCTGTTCTACATGTTCAGCATGAGACATAAGGATCTCTGAGAAATTCTCTACAGTCAGAACTACGGCTAAACTTACTGGAACCTGAACTTGAAAAACATGAAGATCAGCTTCTTGGGAAAATGGAATAAGTGTCACAAGCTGGCACCTTAAACTGCCGCAGATGTTCTGACCTTTGATCCCTTTCCTCTAACCTGTCTTGCATTTGCAAATTGGAAGTTAAAATAGCCTTGGTTAATAGGGGTGTTGTAGAAGCAAATTTAGGAATGTTTGTGACATGACCAAGTACTCGTCTCTAGCATTGAATAGCATAGGAAATATTCACTTTAAAATTATTATTCTGCTTACGTGTAGGATAAGGATTCTTTGAAGTAGATAAAACCTGGGCCATTGGTCTTTTGCAGTCATAACTACACTCGGTTAACCCAAGCCTCAGTTCTAGTCATTTTCCCAAATGAGTAACCATCTCCTTTCATTTGCATTAAGCAATAAATACCCTTAAAAATAAGAGCACATAGTCATGTAATTACGATTAATGCCATAATGTAAATATACAAAAAGGTTGAATTAGAGTAGGCAATCTTAAAGGTGTTTATTCTAAACTCTGAGCAATAGCTGCTTCTGTCTTAATAAAGTTCTAACAGCATTTCATCTACATTTAGGCATAGAAGAAGTATTTATAAGATACAAGTGTGTGTGTCTCATACGGCCATAATACCTGCTTTTTTCACTACTCTTTTTGTCACACTTCCTCACTGCTTCTCTTTCCGTCATTTTGCCAATGAATTAGGGGAATTCAGTAATGATTTAATTGAGCTTTGAAAATTTAACCCAATTCTCTCTTAATATAAAATAGTGTCTGAACCAGCAGGTCTGAGTACATGTGAAATGAAGTAAAGCAGGCTTATGAATCCACAACTGAAATACAGTTTTTGAACATGTACTCAGTGTGTGGGACTTAGTGCAGTACACTTCTGAATTGTTTGTTTTTCCAGCCACTAGTCCTTAAAGAGGGTACATTAAATGTGGCAGTAACCACAGAGGAAGGCCTGCTGCCAAAAAAACATATTACTACAGTTCAAACTAATTGTTTTCCCTCTGGTCAAGTTACCCAGAAATACTTGCTTTTCTACAGCTCTGCAGCAACAGTTAGTTAGATTAAATGATCTGCCTTCAAGAGAATTAGAGAGATTTTCTGAGGTTCTATTACTGAAAAAGGCTTCCTTCTTTCACAAATTATGTATCCTTCCTGAACAGGGTATTTTTACAAATGGAGATTTCTATCGAGAACAATCATTTTATGGTGAAAAATGTTCCTTCCTTGTGGATGCCTTACATTCCATACTGTGTGGGATTGCTGTAGGATATGAAATGATTTGCAAGTTACTAAGGGAATAAAACTACAATGGGCAAAAAGCAAAATTAACTATAATGTGTGGGACTAGCATCTTCTCATTTCTTACCCAGATTTACAGGACAGGGAATGAATGGACAAAGACTGGCCAGTGTTCCTGGATACAGTAATCAGCTTCCTTCTTTATCAGGAGACAGTGGATCTAAAGCCATGACGGGTCGAAGATTAGAGGAACTAATTCCTTTCCCCTTTTACAGTAAGTTTTCTGTGCTCCCTTAAGGCTCAGCGCTGGGATTTCACTCAGCATGAGACTTTGCTTTTATGGCACAATCCAGAGCCTTAGAAAGTGTGAAGATATTCTCAGCACTCTCAGAGCTAAGTGAGACAAATTAGCTTATCAGTCTCTGGTGGAAAGCTGAAGATTGTTTCTTTACTTATCTCTAAATAACCTACTATTAAGCTAAATTTGATAGAGGAAAATTCTGTCATCTGAGAAAAAAAATTATAAAGCCCATGAATCAAATAAAATTTTCTGGAATTGGTCTAATGAGCTGAAAAGGGCTGTTATTTAGTAGAGCAATTTAGAAGACCCTGCTTTGCTGATTCTATATATGGAAACTGATCTATTGATCGGATCTCTTACACTAATTGAAAAAGCTAAGAAAATAGACTGAAGAGAAAGGATTCTGTGAGGTAGAGATAATGCAAATAATTTAAATATTTTATATTGATTTAAAAAAACTGCAATTAAGTCTTTCTTGTAATTAGTAATTTCTTTTTTCTACCAGGATAAATACATTGTGCCTCAACATAGTTACTCACACAGCAGAGTACAAAGCAAAATTGGCTAACGGTCTACTGTTGGCCTTTCCTAAGTGGTAAAATGAAACATAGCTTAAAAACAATCGGGCATTACACAGAGATTCTTTTGAGAGGAGTGTGCAACTTGACAGGTCCTATGAGCTGCACAGGAAATTCTTCATGTGTCTCAGTCACAAGAGGTATATCCATGACCAAGAGGAATGGGACCTCCAGAAATAGTTCACATAAGAGATTACAGCAGCTCTGCAAGGCTCTGGTTGCTTTATTTCCAGGGGTTACAGAGTTGTCTCTGCTGCCTCTTTTTTCCAGCCTCTCACAGCTTCCTGCACCACTCCTGTTATATTATGGGGTGAGAGAGGCACTTTGTCTTCAAGTTACAGACAGACTTGGGAGTAACTACTTATCTAAAGGATACGAATAAGCTACCAGAACCCCAATGCAATGAAGTCATACTGAAGCTACACTTTTAAAATGTGCACTTCATGGCTCATCTTCAAGCCTTTGTAGTTTCTCGTTATTCAGTAATTTTCCTTTCAAGGAAACCTGTAAAAACTCCTGCGCAAACTAAAACAGTATTGTATTTTCAAGGAAAAAAAAAAAATTACAACAGGTAACTGATTATTTACTCCCTTTTTGAGTACATGCACGTACAACATTTTCAGCAGCTTTTGTATCTTGGTTATGCCCATTTTCAATACATTGCATAAAAAACCCCATGGACTCATCTTGATTTTCCTAATTATGCATGTAGACTAGATCAGTCAAAACAAAGTTTCTAGAAACACTCCAATCCAGAGGTTTTTCTGATACATTTCATAGAAAAACAAACAAAAACTGGAATTCACCAGGAATTTGGGACATCATGCAGTTGGGCTTTTTTTACTTTTGTCAAACAGCAGCCATTGGAAGTCTTGAAGAAGACTTTTTATGACTTTTTCAGCATGCTGAAAGTTGTATTTTGTTTTAGATGTAGCCAGAAATAATTTTACCAGTAGTTGTTTTCAGGCTTTTCATTTTCTCTGTTTGGAACACAAGGGCTTTAGGATGTTCTCAGGTTCTGTTAGTAATCAATGTGTTTCTGCTGGTAAATTTATTTGCTGTAATCAATTTTTCTGAGAAATTTAAAATCTCCATGGTGGGGTTCTTGAAGTACTAGGTCAGCTGAGGCCCTTTAATTAGGAAAAAAAAATTGCTAATGGAGTACTGTTGAGAAGAACTCAGCATGGAATTTGTCTTTTTAGTTGGCCTGACAGTCATAGTCCTAATTTGCTACTTGGTGCTTCAGACAAGAAAAATTCTAAGCAAATGTTCTGAAGGTTGAAGTTACTACATTTTACTTTTGCAATGGAGAACAGAATAAAAGGTAGAAACATTGTGAAAGGGTGTTGCAATTTCAGAATTAACTGTCTGAAATGTAAGGGCAATCCTGGAAGGTAAGCAATTTGAACAAAATTAGCTCTTAATTTTAGCCCTGTCTAGAAAGCTGTCATGTTTTTCATGTCAATCTCTTTATTTAATCATTTAAGAATTTGATCAAACAATTTATAATTGTTTAATAAGAACCACAAATAATAAAGAATATTCAGGGAGTATATAAGAAAACCTCTAAAGTAATGTTGAAGAAAAAATTCTATTATTTCTCATAATTGCTCTTCATTCATTAGAAGACATATTGGACAGGATTTTCCATCAACATCTGTTCTCTTACTTTTGTCAAAGAAAGGCTTCTCATTTACCCTTAGCCTAAATTCAAATTATTGTTCTCCACTGTGCATAAAGGGCCTAGACTCCCTATTGTCTTGCACAGTGTTATTGTTTATACAATTTTATACAATTTCAAGGTGTATGTGAAAAGCAGAATGCTTCTACATCTAGCACATGTATTCAAAGGAGCAAATTAAGTGCATACTTATGCATTGTTTATTCTTATTAATAATCTGAGGATCATGGTTATCCTTGTGTAAAACCACATAATTTTCCACTATTATAAAAATAATTTTCATTTATTTTCCTTTATTTAGGAAACCTATTAAACCCACTGTCACAGCAATTAGAAGTGAAATTACTTGATGTACTATGAAAATGGCTTTATTTTGCAGGGGCTATTCCCATATTTCTAATAACTTACATACTTGCTTCTTTTGCATAGAAAAGAACATACCTGTGCCAATCTACAGAGTCTTATTCTGCACACTTCATAAGCCAAGGCCAGGAGACTTTGAGCTGTAACAGGTTTTACTGCTTTTAAGAACATGTATATATGTACATGTTTGTGCTAGTGATGTACTTGCAAGCAAATAAAGTGCATAAAACATTAGAAAAGGGCCCAAATGTCCAGTCTTCTCTACAAATTGACCAATTATTAAAACAAAAAACAACCAACCCCTTCCCTCCCACCCAGAAACCAGCCTTCTGGAAAAAAAAACCCAAAAAACTTGTTGAACCTTTTGATAGAGATTGCTCCGAGTGTAACCTTCCTTCCAGGGTTCAGGTGTTAACACTGAAACATTGAAATATTTTGTGCTTCACAGTCCTTTACCAGTGCCTGATGACTTAAATCTTTAATTATGGCAGCATAATGCAGCTTTCTTTGCTCCAAGTAGTGCAAGTCCATACTGGCATTTCTTCAAGCAGTTTTAAGTGTTAATTCCCCTGCATTGTATAGTATAACTACTTAGTGGAATTCTTTAAAGGTCTTTCAAGAATTCTTCAGCTTTGTTTCTCCTTTGTGTGAAACAGAAGCCACTCTAGGACACTCTGTAAACTGTCATTTGGGTAATAGTTCCTTTCTATTTCCTAGAGCCAAATATAATATTCTGTTCTGTATTTAATGGCTGTAAACGTTACAAGAGGTTAATTTCACCATTAATTTCTCTTGGAAATTTCCTTTTGAGTGTGATCCAATTGTTCCATGTCTTTTTTTTGTGTGTGTGTGTTTTGTTCTCATTCTTCATAAAACAGTCTATTTCTGTCTTTCCTTTTGATCCATGCTGTAAGAGGTGCTTTCCCATTATTATGTAGCAGACGATGCTTCCACAACAATAGCAGGGAGACAGGCACTCTGTCCCACGGGGAATGACCTGGAGGTATGAAATGCTAATTCGAAGGTCATGAAAATGGGGATCAATGAGAAGGAGCATGACACCAGGCCTGCCTGTGACTGGGATGGCTGTCACCAGAGAGAGGGCTGCTGATGCACAGGTTGTCAGCTGGGGAAAGTTCTCACCAAAGACTCTGAGCTGAGCATAGGTGAGTGCTTGAGGCAGTAGATGGAGCAGATTGAGTAGGTGGAGCAGATGGATTAGAATACCACTGGTAGCAGGGTCTGGTAGTTCCAAGCCATGGATTTGGTCCTTCACCTCTCCCTAAGTGAGAGGGTGTGGCAGCTTTCTCTCCTTATGAAACTTTACCTGTGCCATTTATTCTTCAGGGCTCTCTCTATGGTGTCTGTGCCAGCACAGAAACCTCTATGAAGGACACATACAATTTCTGTGGCATGAACTTTGTTTAATTACTTGAATAGTTCAAGCAAGAAAGGCAGACAAGGACCAGTTTCTATCAAACTCCCTCCCTTTTTCCTAGAACTCAGTTTCCTACATTCCTGTCTGTGTTAAGCTCTGGGAGTGCTTGGAACTCTTCCTATGAGCATTCCCAGAACCAAACCAGAGGGGTGTTGCTACTGCAAGGATGTTTTTTAAATAACTGAAATGTGCAGCATTTGTGAAGATTGATTTTCAGAAACCCCTTCAAGCAGTATGACAGTGATGTAGCAAGTTCTTCAAGCTGCACATACTACACTGTAAAAGAACACCCTAATTTTAGGTTATTAATTCTTTTAAAGACTAAAGCAGAATCAATCAGTTCCCCTTAATCCCTATAAGTGCTTTTCCTTTTAAATTGTTACTTCAATTTTTCAAGGCTTCAGTTCACAAAGGAATAGGAATTAGCTCTGCAGACATAACAAATTATTCATATTGATCCTGCCAAAGGTGCTAAATTATTAATAATCAGCCCCTCCCTATCCAGCCAGTTTTAAATTCACAAAAAGCCCTCATGAAAACTCTGGTGTAACCATCTGGGCACATCTGGGCACCTTTTTATTCTTCCCCAAATCTGTTTCATGGTTTAATCTTCTTCACTAATTTATGTTACTTGCAATACACATGAAGGAACATACAAAAATTGATTTTACCTGTTTTGCTTTCATATTTTGGGAGGCAACTAGTATTCTTAAATGCACTAAAGTTCCACCAAAGGGAAACAGATAAAAAAGAGAGAGAGTCAATATTCTTTAATGACATTCCAGCTGTCTTAGCTCTCAGAGCCTTGTTTGCAGACAGCCATGTCAGCACTCCAAGTGAAATAAACTTTATTGGCCTGAAGTGCCAATAGTGAATGACTGTATTACAATTGCTGATATGCATACTCTGGTGCCAGAGACTGCTTAGACAGGATGAATATTGTTGTTATAAATTACTCCTCAGAGTAGAGAAAAAAAAAGTAAACACTTGTGCTCCGTTCTCAGACGAGCGGCTGTACCGCCGGGCGTGTCTGCTAGATTTGCATTCTGAATGAGCCCTGCTCTCCACAGAGATACTGGAGCACTATTTAGAGAAGGTCTTTCAACACAGAGTGCTGCACTTCTCCCACATGAGTGCAATCTCTGTGCATTCCCTCCCCTGTCATCATCACTGTACCCTGTGATCACAAGATCACAAGAAGGATGAAAGAGGTTATTCCTATAATGGGAGTCATATTCCATTATCTTAATTCAAAGTGAACTGTCTTTTTCCTCTGGAAGTGTCTCATCATTTTAAAAAAGGGTATGCCAAAAGGGCAAAACTTTGATATCTCTACTGGACAACAATATATATATAGACAATGAACACAAGATGAAAGTGGTGCTGTGAAGCATGCTGGCATGCTGGTAGTTTCATTATCATATGTCATAAAACCATTAAAGATTAGAATAGCCCTAGTGACTCCAGCACCTATTCATGCAATAAGATGCTGTTAGATAAAAACCCATCTGAAAAAGTTCTGGACCTTAACCTGTTATTTATGCATACTATATATTCATAACCATCTCATAAGACCTTCTAACTTGTGCATCTGAAGTAAAATTTTGCAACTTTCAATTTCATGCTTTTTAAAGCCATTTCCTATTATATATCCAAAAACCCTTTAACAGTTGCACCTCACCCATTCAGAGAATTGCACATATATGAAAGATGCATATGCTCATGTGTTAACAGTTAAAGCAAGATGGGTGTACATTGTGGACCAGAGTCAGATTTTAGTTTCTTAATAGAACAGAATAGAATATTTCACTTGGAAGGGACCTCCATTGACCAGCTAGTCCAACTGCCATCACTTTTTTGGTCACCAGGAATTTGGCAGGACATTTAAAAATATTTACTATTTTTTGTAATGCATTTCTTCCCCCTCTCACAAAACAGCCTTGCCTGCTAAAAAATGCATGGAGTTCTCTCAGGGCATAGCTACTGCCCAGCCCTGCTGAGCTGTCAAAGTCACTGTCCCATTGCTTAGATACCTCCCTGTCTCAAAACAAAGGACTGGTTCTGACACGCTGAACACTTTTTTCACAGGGTTCCATGTCATAGAGAACCATGAAAATTTAAGTTTCTAATTATCCTTGGGGCCAATCTTGTACTTTTTCAGATCAAGATGAACTCAAAAAAAGGAAACAGGCAAACCTGATACTCAAATGTTCAGCCTTTTTATACAGATACAATAGAATAGCCACCAAACCAGAACAGAATCAACCAGTAGAACAGACAGATTACCCTGAACCATTGTTATACCATTGTTATAAATCAAGGCATCTTATGACTAACCATCAATGAAATTTCTAAGTGAAGTTTTAAACTAAGAGACAGATCTTCACTACAATCAAGCCATCATTCTTTCATTCTTCCACTGAAATTAGGACCACACCTTGTTGTTTATTAATAATGGTATATGGTTTCACTTCTCCTTTTCTTCTTCTTCTTCTCCTTTTTCTCCTTTTTTTTTTTTTTCTTCCTACTGGAAATGTAACAGGAAAAAATCTGTTAAGATTATCCTTAGGGCTGACTGGACTTTTGCTTACTTTCCCAAGTGCTATTTACAGGTACAAACTTATGCAATGGTTTTAAAATACCATAAAATTGATAGCTTCAGAACTCAGATGTGGAAATGTCAACAAAGCTTGTGTTTTGCTCAGATCTAAAAGATCATTAAAGTTTATATGTGCTTAGATTTTGTTCCTAACTTTGGCCAAGACCTAGACTACAATGATAAAAATAGCTTGGCAGCATCGTGTAAACTCAAGCCATCTGCACCCAAATTAAGCAAATTTTCTGCCTTTGCTGATTAGTATTTTTGGACCATTGCCTCTCTGTATGGTTAAACTAGTCTAGTCTTGCCAATGGGACATTTCAAACAGTGCAAAAACTATCTGCATCATTTAAAAAGTACATCATCTTTTTGAGTCACATAACCTACACTTATTTTTGTGGCAGCTGAAGTACTAAACGCAAGGCCTGGATTTTCTCTCTGAAGTGCCATCTGAGAACTTGAAGGAAGAGCTAAAGTCATGAAACAACAAACTGTATCCAACCTCACATGGTTAATATAAAAACACAATGTTCTCTTTTTATTTAATTATGGGATTAACAAATTAAATTGGTAAATAGTTTGGGTTTTTCTTTCTAATTAAAAACATTCCATTAAACAGCCTTAGGTCTCCAAGAAGGAAGCTAAGAATGCTGCAGGTGATGTGGATTCTCCACTGCTGACTTTTTTTATTATACTGATTATAGTTCTACTGTAACAATGTCTATGAAGCTCAGTCAAAACCATAAACCATTTTGTTAGAATCTGCAGATGAAAATATCGTGAAGGAGTTCCAAGACCCATATCCTCCCAATTCTTTCAAATCCGTAGTTTTTATCAACTTATTTTCTTTCTTTTGTATATGAAGAACATAGAAAATTCTGCCCAGTACCACTGGGCAGGTAAATTCATGTTTCATTGGTGAAAATTACCTATATGATTACCTTGAAGTTTATATATGTCTTTACAATGTATGTAGCAGAAATTAAGTGAACTATACCCCATTTACCTCCTCATTATATTTCCAAGGACACACCACTTGTTATGGGCTCTAAAGAACCTGAAGTGCAATAAAATAATTAATTACAGTTGCAAATCTGCAGAAAAATTGAATGACATAATGCATTTCATTTCCAAGCTGACTTGTGGCCAAAAAAATTTAAAAATAAAAATACAGGGCACATTTTTAAAAAGGATACTTCAATTACAACTACACAAAAGTGCTAAAGGGAGATCGTCAAAGTAAGTCTGTGTCTTGACCTACTTTTCTCTTTATACTTCCAGGAATAATTCTTTGTCCCTGTTATGAAATAAATTTAGAGCTTGGGAAAAGAATTAGAGTGAGAGCAATGGAGACTGAGCACTGAGGTGAGTTACAGGCTTAGCCAGAGAAGTCAGAAAGTTCTGTATGTTCCCTGCAGACCAGCTGAGCTGTGACACAGAGAAAATGTCTGGGAGTGAGAGGTGGAGCTCCATCTTCTCTTTCTGTCCTTGTTTTTTTCACTAAGGTATCTGAAATAAGGACCAAATTTAATACTAGATTTTGTCATACTGACAATTGCCAAACTCCAATTGGACTGAATATCTATCTTCCTGTTCTGCACCCTACATACCAACAAAAAAAACCAACAAACTTTTGCACATTAATGCCTTATGTTGGCCAACTTTTAAAACCATCCATGTCAATCTATGTAATGTATAATTTTTTTTTCCTTAGAGGAAAAGAGCCCCATGTTCTGTTGCTGGAAATCAGCTCACTTTTTCCTGGTGGGTTCCAGCTTTCAGCTAGTTCTGATTCCAGATCAGGCTAGTGAACAGATATTAAGTCAGGATGAAAAAACAGTGAAAGAGAACTCATTTTTATCCCTTAATTATAGATCTTAGTCACTTTCTGAGTATAGCTATATACAAGTATTGTACAATCTGCCAGTAAAATACAGAGGTGCAGCATACAGGCGAGGGAGAGGTCCTGGGCATGGGGCTGGGCTTGGAGTGTGCAGTGCTGTTTCTCTGCCCATTGTTAAAACTCAAAGCATATTCTAATACTCACCCTTATTTACAGACTCTGTCTGTATAGCACGTAACAGGAGCAGTTCACAGCAAAATGCTTAGATATGCTGAAGTTAATTAAAATATACTAAAACTTTTCAATGTAAAGAAACAGTGATTTCCCAGTTTACTGCACAGATCACTTTTTGGGATATATACCTTCTCCTCCTCCACACCCTGCCCTTTTGACTCTGTCATGTTCCTCCCATTTTGTAAGCAGATACCATACTAATAGCCTCATCTTTATTCCCAGGAAGGAAAAAGAAAACGAGAGACATGAATGAAGGTGTGTCATTCACATACCCACTCTCCACTCTGGAAATGCCAACTCCCTGGTGCTACATCCTATAGTAAGGTGCATTTAGCAGGTGGAATTTAGATGTTAAGTAACAACTATTTCCTGTCCTTTAAGAACAAGAGAAAGGCCACACAGGTTACATCCAGCTCAGTATTTTTTCATGGAAATTAAGGTACTGTCAGATGATTAAAAGAATAGATATGACATCTTTTTTTCCACCAGTTACTAAGTGGGGCTTAGTGAGCCCCACTAAGCCAGATGTAGTTCCCATATATTTGTTAATCTTTTGCATTTTTCTCTTATAAGGACCAAAATGTTGAGACTCATTCATGATAGTGCTTTTATTTGCTTGATATATTTATAAAATGTAATTCAAAAGTTTGGAAAAAGATATAGACTTCAAAGCATAATCACACAGGAAAAAGACCAGAAGAGTTATTACTTTTTGTTGCTGCTGTAGCAAGGAGAATGGCTCATAGTTATTACTAACATGAATTATAATAAAGACATTTTAAAACCTGCAGAAAGTATCGCCACTGCATGCTGTAACAGGCATAACAAACCTGTCCAATTTTGGCTTCATATTGCTGTGGGTGAGGTGTTAATAACCTATTGGAACTGAAGCTGATTACAGGTCTCATTAAACACATGGGTGGAGTAAGCATTCAAACACCCTGAGTAGTAAAAACAGCTGTGTATGCAGGAGCCAAAACACACTGCCACCTGACAGGAGCGTGTTGTCTAATGAAAAGCATGAAACTGAGAAATGGGTGTTGCTGTTGTGTAAGGGGTGGCGTGGGCAGGCGGCAGGAGCCCGTGCAGAGGCGCGCACACGGGACAGCGTCTCTTGGGCTGGGACGGAGCGGCACACGGCTGTTCAAGGTAGTGCCATGGTAATCATACACTCGGGAATGCTCCCTCAAAGGGCGAAAACAACAACAGTCATTTCCTTTCACGGCAAAGGAAATCACTTTTGAAAATCTCAGGTGTTAAATGTGAGTCCATGAAATGGTGAGCAATATCTGTAGTGTGGCTTGATTGTTTTGTTTTGGTTTTTTTTGTCTGCTTACACTTCTGCAGGATATTTAGGATACACATTATTTACTTATTCTCCTACATTTAGTCCTCAAAAATATTTCGGTTCATATATAAAATGGAGACAACAGAAAATTTGGCAAAATTCTGGAAAAAAATGAGAATAACTATTGATGAAAAGTGCTTTATAAGTATAAGCTATTAATTACCACCAGTCCACCCACCTACTTTCCTAACAACCACTGTCTGGCAAGAAAAAAATCCAAAGCCTTTCTGTATTATCCAAACAAGTGAAAAAAAATAATTCAAAAAACAGCAAAAAATACCCCTTAAGGTTAGTTGCAATAAATAGTCAAGAATCATAAAGGATAATAAAACAAAGGATTTATTTGTTGCATTTATTTCAGGAACGGGAATTGAACTCGTCTTATTTTCAGTGAAAATGTAGAAACACAAAATAATGTAATTCTACATTTCATACGTTTTTCCAGCTTTGGCAGAGGAAGTTGATAATGCTTTGGAACACAACAGCATCTTCTGATAGAATTTATGCAGCTGCTATCTCCATGGGGTTTCTGAACACTGTATCATTCAGGGTACAGTGGTACATGTTTGCTAGAACTGGTTTGTTGGCAAGTGGATATACATGCTCAGTAATGGTGTTGTGTGGATGTATGTAGATTATAACACAAAAAATGCATTTAAAAATATGCTCAGTTCTTTTACAATGTTAATTCTTCTGTGTACTGTGATATCAGAAATGATCCATTTCTAACAATAGCTCTGAGAGGAATACAGAAGCCTTTACAAGTATTCCTGTCTTACAGAGAAGGGAAAGTGGGACAAGGTGTCTTTAAAATGAGTGTGAATTGGTATCACAGCCACCATGATGGCCTCTCTGCACGGTTCCAGTTAACTCACCTGCTGCCCCTGCAGGTTTGATTCCTCCCAGGCATGCGCTGTGTCTTGTGACACTTTCACATCAAAGGCTGCCTGAGTGACATCTGGCCTGCAGCTGGTGATTTGTGTTGTCTGTACACTTCACACCCTGGTGAGGTAAAGCCAAGACAAAGGTGACCCACAGAGGCAGGTAGGAAGTCTCTCCCCACCATGCAGCAGGTTTAGCCACTTCCATACAGATCCTGCAATGTGATTACAGAACCTGCTTAGAGAGTTTTGCTGCTGACTCCATCCTAATGACTAAGCTTGCCATAATAGAGACTCTGCTCAGGCTTGCTACCCTTCAGCCAGCGCTCCACAAAGAATGCAGGAAGGATTCTTCCTCAATGCCTCCTGAAAAAGCTTTAGAAAATAAATAGCATATTCAAGAGGCCATATTTTGCAACAGCCACAGTATTTTTAGAGACCAGGCAGTGTCCTCTGCACCACTTTCCCTGCATCAGGATGCCAAAAGGAGAAGTTTGTCTCTGTTGCAACTAATATGTTGAGCATCCTTCCAGGGTAAAATTTTCCAATCCACAAATAAGACTCTACTTCTACAATTGTTACCAAACCAACAGCTCACAGTGATCCTGTGAGGAATGGCAGCAATGAAGTGGGGTTTCCTGCAAAACTCTGCCTTTTAGGCCACCAGCTTTAACAGCTGGGACAGGCACCTCAATTAGGACATTTATGAAAATTTTGTTGTGTTTAATTCTAGTCTTGCACCTGAGCCTTTCCCTTAAACATGCCTATTGGCATTTCTGATCCATTTAGACTCCCCATGCCATTTATCTTCATAGTTGAAAGAAATTATTTGCCTTCAGACCTTTACCCTCCAAACTGTATCACTAACTTTATCGTCTACCTAGGTAGGGAGAGACACACCCTGAGCATGATTGTATACACTATGTTTGTCTAGGCAAAGGGGCAAATGTCCTAATAAATATCTTTTTCTCTAGTCTGACTAGAGGAGGGTGCATTACCTGTTGAGCCTTCCGAAGAAATTTTCAGTTGTTGCTCTGAGAAAGGAAAAGAAAGGTGAAAGGGTCACATTGATGAGAAAGGCGTGTACTTCCCTTTGGAGAAATGCCACTAAATGGTCAATGCACACTTTCATAGAGGCAAAAAGTTCAGCTCATACACAGCCAGATTTGATTATCTAGTTTAAAGCAAACATGCAAAAGCAGTGAATCAAATCCAACAAGTCAAAATAAATTAGAGTACATGTTGTATATTGATAACAAACAATTGCATACATGAATGAGTCTTTTTGCTGTGATAATCTCTTATGGGAACTTCTTTCTCTGACTGCATGCACGTCAGAGCTGTGAGAATTCTACTAAAATGCAGTGACCTGCTATGCAAACACTGCACTGACTTTGCAGAGATCATTTGTTTAGCAGTTGTTTCATGAGGTGCTTTAAGACATATTAACTTTTGCGTAGATAGGAACCATTTAAAAATCTTTTCCTGTTTCTCAATGTATTGACTCAGTAATGTACCTGGCAGAGATACTTGGGAGAGTATAAACAAGCAGACTGTCACACTTGGGAAATGCACTTTTCAGAGCAGGATTCTGTATAGGAGCTTAATGGATTTATGAACAACCAGCAATGTTGTGACTCTGCCTTTCTAATAATGAATCAAATTTCACCTCTTTTGGCCATAATTTAGGCATTAAAACCACTTGGCCACATTGTACAAAATGACTTTCTAAAATTTACCGAGGACAAAATTAAAGGCATGACTGCAGACTTGCTATAAATTTATCTATTATACTGTGGTTAGCTTTTTTCCCTAACATTTTGTGCTTTTCATGCACTGCTGGGGACTGAGAATCCAGGGTGGGGTGATGCAATTTGATGAGAGCTGTGTTTGTAGCAGTGAATATCCAGCCACATCTGCAGCATCTCTGACTAACAGCTCTTCAGGGTCTCTGACGCTGGAAAAGACCTTCAGATAATTTGGCATAACTCTAGCAAAAAAAAATATCCAAACAGACAAAGGAGGTCAGAGAAGATCCCACTCAATTTTCCCCAGAAGGAAATAGAAGTGACACTCTCTTTGATGTTTTGATTATATCTTTTTTTTTTTTTTCTCAAGAGCTTCTCATGGTTTTTTACTTTGCTATTAGTTCTTAAAAGGTCATTACTGGTGTACTTGTTGGAGGTTGAGGATAGAGTTTTTGTTTTCCTTTTCTGACTTTCAAGAGGGATTAGAAATCTTTAAGTTCTTCAGATCATTGATTTAGATCTGAAAAATCAAATCTTTGTAGATCTCTTTTGAAATAGGATCTGAAGTAGCTTTCCTATTTTTCTGTCATTCTTGACTGCCCTATTTGTCTTATCAATCTCATTCAGTATCCAGGGTCACTTGCCCATTCCTTAGTTAAAGTCACTGAGACAGATTCTGGCTTCTAAATATACACACATTTCTTGAAATGCTCAGAGCTGTTTTGAGCTATTTTGCTGCATGACTTCCATCAAACTTGTAGGCCTTCCATGAAATTTGTAGTCCTATATTCCTCAGCTGGCTTTGTAAATCTTGATTATTGTCTAAAATAGGATTCCTGAATGTGTTTGCAGTAGCAAAACTTCAGCACTATAAACTGAAGGTTATTAAGGGATTATCTTTTTCATGCATCTCCATTGAAAAATAAGCATGGACAATCACTGCTCCATTTCAGCCTTCTTGAAACAAAATATTTTGTTTTTTTTCTTTTAAGGAACGTCTAAGTTTCTATTAAAAAGCAAAACATTACACAAGAGAAACAGTGTACTTCAAAATTTTAATTAAAAAAAGAAAACATTGAACATTACTAAAATGAAGTATTTTCAGAGTTTGAAAACAATTGTTGAAATTCAGAAGTCCAACACAAAACAAAATTTTCAGTCTTCCTTACTCTCATTAAAACCTTTTGATTACTAGTTATCCAACATCTTGTGCACACCACATGGCCCAGAGGGGATAGTTCTCCAAGGGCTGTCTGTCCAATCTCAGTGCAGCAGGTCAGCATGGAAGCTGGGGTGTTACTTTTGGTCCTGACACTGGCTAGAAAAATATCCTGGGCATATCTATGGTCCTTAGTCCAGCAATATGAAAGTAACATCTTTGAAAAAGCACTTTTTGAACTATTGAGTGTGAAGACGCATAAAAGATAATGTTAAGTTGCCATTGCTATCCTTGGGTGTACATGATACCTCAGTTTTCAAATGTCACTGAAGCAAAGTGGTTTTGTTAAGCAAAACATCAATCTCGTATGATTCATGTAAGGTGGAAATTTAGAACCCCCTTTGGCAAGGGAATGAAGGGGAACTGATTTCCTACATACCATACTCTCTACTGCTAAACTGAAGAGAATTTGCCAGCAGCAGCCCTACCATCTTCCCCCCAGCTTAGTCTGGGAAATTTGTCCCACGGATACCCCGAACATGGAGTTTTATAGGTAGGACTGGCAAAAAGTGCCTGTTTTTGTATCCTGAAACAGCACAGCTCTTGACAGATCACAGCCACAGAATTAGCAGCTGGTGTCAGTTTTGCAACAGTTTAATAGTACTTTTATATTCTAATTAATGTAAAAATAATAATGACATAATAGCTATAATAATATAGAATAAATATTCTCTGTTTTAGAAGAACAGTTTGAAAATCATTAAGTTACTTGTTTTGTACCCATTTTACCCATTACTATTATGTACCTCATGTCATTCTTTATGTGCAGTTAAATAGTAAATGCTGTCCTAAAGAACATGATGGGAATTTGAAATGTTTACATCAAATATAAAAAAACCTGCAGTTAATTTTCTTGTTGCTTTCATTTATTTATGGTGCAGTTAAATTAGGATTTTTTAAACTCCTCAACAGAATCCACATCAATTTAAAGGAGAGGAGAAATGGTTAAGCAATTAAAAAGGATGCCATTCTATAAGCTATTTTTGAATTTGACTTTTTATATTCTTTCCAATGCATATCTAATTTTTTTCTTTATGTGTAATATTTTTGCTTACTTCTTTCTTCCCTGATTTTTTTCCTTGCAATTCAGGAAAACAGTCTCAGCAGAGGAATCAACTGGTTAAGTTGGTTATATGCTCTGTTGGGTACATATCAGCAGAAATAAGGAGCAGTCAGATATCTCAGTGGGGTGTGGGGGACCCTGTGTGTTCCCTGGTTGAAATGCTGCCTTGGCTGCTGTGATGAAGTTTTTACTGTTTTTACATTAGCCTCTGTTTTTACTGAAATGAATAAAGAGAAAGAAAAAAAAAAAAACAACCAACCAAAAATATCAAATCAGAGCAGGATATTTGAGTTATTTAATTTCCAGTGAGAAGGCAAACATATATTTTGTTAGTGTGTTCAGTCTAGAGAGTCCTGGACTCCTAATAGACATGCACATCTTGTCTGATGTAAGTCCTAGTCCAATTACTGAAAGAACAAGTCTTTCAAACCCAGCACAGGAGTCTAATGCACCTTTTCTAGTTTCATAGATGGATCCACGAGCTCTCTGTAGACCTGGGAGCATCAGTGCACACGGAGAAGCAGGAACAAAACTCTGTAAGCTATTCCATTATGACTTGATAAAAGCTTTGAAATTAGCCATTGCAAAAGATGCTTTCTAGTTTATCAGCAATCAAAGAATTAAAAATAGTTAAGAATTGTAAAACAGGCACCTTTTTTTCCTTTCTGCTTCTTTATTCTAGAACAATTAGTGAAGCAATTAGCAGTAGAGGGATTCAAATCTCCATAACAAAGCTCCAAAGTAATTTTATGAGAAAAGTTCCCCGTAACTTCCATTTTAGTCTGCTTGCAGACTCTGGAAGACAGTGGTCTGATGAAATTAATTTCATTCAGCCATGATATTACTTTTTTAAAAAAACTCCAATATTTTTACTCACATTTTTATCCTTTTTCTTTTTTTTAAAAAATCCTTGATTGCATTGCCAAATACAAGAAACATATGCAAAAGGAGTGAAAGGTGATGAAATACTTTCCTATTGACTAGAAATCAAAGGACATATTCATTTTTCAAAAGGAACAAAAAAAGAGATAGAAGTGAGAGTTAAAATAGATAAGTGGAGTATTTTCTTTTCTGGTTTGGGAAATAGAGGATTTATCTGTTATACATTGTCTGATGAGGAACATTGAATAGATTGTCTTATGAATTCACAGGATTGTCTTGTGAAGTTTAACATATTTTTATTTATCAAGAAAGTGATATTCTCTGGGTAGGAGGATAAGTTTTATTGTGTTGCTATAAACTATTGAAGATATGTTTGGTATGGTTTACCCATAGCTCTACTTCATTTTTGCTGGTGAATGGAAGTTTAAATTAAATATTTGCTTTTTATTTATTACTATTTAAAGTTAATTACATATTAAGTTTAAAGGCAATCAGATGCATAAAGGCATGCAAAAGCAAACCCCTCATTAGTCTTAAAAACATCAGTGTTTTAAATTTTTAGTCAACAATTGAAATAGTCCACTGCAAGATAAAAAGTTTGCTTTCCTGTTGAATTAATTCTCCAGCAAAATAAGTCTCTGTAAGTATTTCATTGCTCATTCAGCTCTCCAGAGCCAGATGAATGAACAGACGTCTGTCTGAACATGATACTTCAGAAAGCAGATCATACAAGTGGAAGGATCTTCCTTGTTTCCAGAAAGACTTCTAAAATCTTAATCAAAATTTTAAAATGCTTGCTATATAGGAAAATCACAGAATAGAATCACAGAATGGCCTGAACTGAAAATTATCTTAAAGGTCATCTACTTCCCATCCCACTGCCAGGGGCACAGTCAAAAAATGTGGAACACTTCGTGAATTTGAGGGCCATGTTAGATCAGTTTAAAATTCCATTTTATAGTGCTGGTCTATATTCCCAGAAATCATCAGTGATAGGGGAAACCAAGGCAGAGGATAATTTTGGAAAGCAGACGCACAATATTTTCTGAAATTAACAAAAGTCACTCAGTATATTCAAGGATGAAACAATAAAGCAAGCTGTTTATCTACCAGCAATCACATTAGATGTTGAGACTTTGACATAACAGCAGATAAAATTCTATTTTACAAATGCTTTATCTGAAGTAGTAAATTGTATTGTAGATGCCTGCACATGTGTACATGTGTACTTGAGCCATAAATTGAATTATACAGCTTTTTTTGGCTCGTAAAAATCAGTGAAAAAGTTTTGACTCTATAGCTAACAGGACTTGTTACTAGCTTTCTTGCTTCTGTTTTAATGTTCAAATGCCAGGCTGATGTCTCAGTGTAATTCCTCAGAGATATCTGGTGGTATGTAGAAAGAACTGTACATCATGGTATATTATTTGATCTCTCAGAGCACAGTAATTTAGGAAAGAGGGGGTTTTGTATTAGAACATAGCAGCGTGTTCTTAAAAAGTCAGATGAAGAAAACATCATGAATATAAATCTTAGGCTTATAAAGGGAAACACTGAATTAAGACTGAAATCAACCACTGTTTTTCACTTCATAAAATCAGAATACATGTGATGCAAACTTGGCAGTGGCAAGAACCCAATACCTAGCTTACCAAACCTGAAAATCCTTTTTTTCGCTGCCTCTGATCCCTTTGATTTTGCTCTTTATGTTTTGCAAAATGCCTTAAGAGCAGGATTCCACAACATGGATGTTGCTGCCCACTGAGAAGTCTCTTTTGAGTTCAGGAGCAGAAGACAAAACTGTAGAAAGAAAGGGCCATATTCAACAGAGCTGCTGATCTGAAGAGCAAACCAATATACAAGGGACGTGCTGTAACTTATAATATTGCTAAAGAAAATGAGAAAGTGAATGCAAATCGGATCTCATGTTACATGATACTTGCAGAAGTAATGGAAGTGACATCAGGTGTGCAGCTCCTGTTGAAGCTTTGTAGCTGGAGATATTCCCTTGTGTGGGTAAGGTGGGCTTCAGCATTTGGGGAGAAATGCTTTGAATAGGAGCAGCATGAAAATGCATTGAACAAAATATACAGAAAAGGCAAATGAAAGGATAACACCTTTACCTCAGAATACTTTCAGATTTTCCTTGCTCATACATTTTCTCTGCACTCTGGTATGTAAGATCTTAATATTGTTCTCTTCTGCCTGTCAAGCATGTGCCGGATGTGGTGACTTTGCATATTATATTTTGCTGTGTTTATATAGCGAGAGAGAGATGCAGATATGTTATGCAACCTGGTTTTGGTTTGGAAGACTAGTATAAGTGAGAGTTTTACAGTTAGGTGTTTTTCAGTATCACCAAAGTGGACAGAAAGCAGTTCATAAATGAGGTTGTGCGAGCAATGAAAGCAAACAGAAAAAATAAAATAAAAATTAATAAAAAAAATCGACATTCTCTTTCTGTTCTTGAGTTGGTGCTTTCTTCAAAGCAGTGGTGTGTTGGGCACTATTAATGTTTCAGAAGGTACACTAGAAATGAATAACACTGAGTGGAACCGCAATGCCCAGCAGATATGTGAACTGTACTGTGAAAACTGGCAGGTCCTTGACAACCTTTGCCAGTCTGCATAATGGTTAGAGGCAATGATTTTGATCTGACTTTGCAAAACAGGCATATATGCAATGAGCATCAGCTGAGATAGTGAATAGCTCCTAAAACAAGCCCTTGCATTCTCCCAGGATAGCTGCATTCTTTAGTGCTAGTGATAACAACTGTCTAGTGTTTGCTGTGAGAACCCATGCCAGTAAGATCAGAGGAGTCTTCTAATTGACTTCAAATAGAATAATCTGAGTGAGGGCTTTCTGTAAACACCACAGCAGTATTTTTTAGCTCTACACTAATAGCATATCTCTAACCTCACATGAGATTTTCAGAGGGGCCAAGTTGATTCATTATTTGCCAAAAATGACAGAGATCAGTGTCAGCAATCCAGCGGCGCTGCCAAAATGGCACCACCCTGTTCTTTTGTCATTAGTGCAAAGAGAAATGTGAGGGGTTTGTTAGTTTTCTATTTGAATGTTATAAAGTCCAAAAGGCCATGATTGCAGTGGAAAAGTTATTGTTACTGGCTCCAAATATTAGGGACAGTTAACTTTATTATAGCAAAACTATGCTGTATGCCTGGGTTTTGAGGCAATGTGTACTTCTGTGACCACTTACACATAGCTGCAGTGAATTTTATTTTCCCAGAGTTCAGTATGGCTAGAAATATGAAATTATCTGTCTTCACTGTGGAACTTTGTTGTTGAAAATGTTTGCCCTCATTTGCCTCTCCTACAAAAATACAGACATGTAAATAGCAAGTGTTCACGCCCTAAGGAGAGAATGAAAGCATTCAGAGATCAAGGTAAGACTGAACGTGGGAAAGAATTAGATATGGAACCTTTTACTAATCTCCTTTGATTCCAGTTCTAGTATCAAATTAGTCATGATCACGTATTGCACAAAGAAAGCAAATAATCTTTCCTTCTCTATTTCTTCTTTTTTCACATAGCACTAAGTCATAGATCAGTACAAGGAATACACAGTGTAAACAGTTTTAACAGCTTGTCTTTGCAGAGTTCATCAGCTTAGAAATGTACATAGCAAACCTCATGTTGTTCCAAAAGAAGTCTGTTTGTACCTGGTTTCAATAAACACTTTTTACCCAAGGTATAACATTATTAATCTACTGTCTAATACTAATCTGCTGTCTAATGCTCTCTCCTGACTTCCAACACCTCGAGGAAACCAAGTACATTATGATCAGCCTCTTGCAATGACTTCAGCATGAACAGAGAAGGTTCAGTAGAAACACAGAGTTCTGTGACAGAGTCCAATTAATGCAACTGAACGCAGTTACATGTAGGAAAAGTTTTTTAGATTTTAGAATTATTAGTTGCTTCTTATATATTTTACATGATTACATGTCATACTCTATTTCTTGACAGTGTAATGGCTTAAAAGGTGTGATTCTTGGGAATGGTCCTGTGCAGGGTCAGGAGCTGAATTTTGATGATCCCTCTGAGTCCTTTCCAGCTCAGGGTATTCTATGATTCTATGACTCACTTTATCAGTACTGGAAAAGCATGTGCTTATTTGAATTCTAGGGAAAGAATACAAGCCCTTTTTGACACCTTGGTCCAGCACAATCCAAAAAATAACTTTTCCCTCAGAAGGTTTTCTAATTTTCAGCTAGAAGTTCTAGCATCCCAAAATGCTTGTCTGAAATTGACTCTTTTGAAATGGAAGAGAATAGATGCTTCCTTAACACAGTCATTTTTGAGGGGGTTCATTGTATAGAGTATGACAAGAGATGAATTTTAGCCTACTGAAGCCAAGTTCCATAAGTCTCATAGAGCCTGTGGAGGAAAATAGATCCTTCCAGAAACAGTTGCCAAAATCCCACTCTGAATAACTTCGATGGAGGAGGTTATTATAATACCTTCTGAAGACTATGGAAGAAACCCATGGAGATTAGGTCTGGGCTCACTATTTCTTTTAGAAACATCCCACCAAATTTCTTCTCCTCCAGGAATCTTTCTTTTTCTATCATCTTAATATCTTCTTTGCCATACAGTCATGGATTTGTTAGTGAGCTTCTTAAGGTAGTAAGTGTATCCACCCTTGTGTGAAGAGCTAGTGGAGGAGAGGGGACCCTGACATCCTAGAAGCAGAGGGGCTGAAGTGGTGCTGTCTGAGATTTTCATTGTCTTCAGCAGCTGAAAATGGATGGCACAGGAGAAATTTTAAATGTGGTCCTTGCTTGTTATTCTGGAAAGCACTTCTGTTCAGGCAAGTCACTGAAAAGTAAGAGTCATATTTCCATTGCTTCCTTTTTTTGTATGAAAACCCCTTTTTTTAAAGCATATTTTTCACAGACAAATTAAAATACATTTCCTTACTATCACAGAAAATACCAGCTTGAAATGGGAAAAATGGTCTTCAGACAGGAAACACAAGACAGTACAACACATTTGTACTATTTTTCACTTGAAAAGTCCATCACTATTTGATCTTCCTTTTTGTTGTTATTTTAGAAAGCAATCTGTGACCTCTGCTGTGATGAAGTGGCTTTCATATTAGACACTACTTACAAAACCAGACATATTGTTTAACATTCATTCCGTTTTATTCACACAATCATTTGCTAGTCTAAATATGTTTGGAAACTATGGTTTATCTGCTATTTTATTTAGTTAAAGCAAAACACTTCTTCTAAACATCTGTTTTACTGTCTGTCTAGTCAGGATATTCAGATTCCTTGAGATGCACATTCTCTAACTATCTCCAAAATTGTAAATCAATAATCAGATTAGTAGCTTCTAATAGAAAGCAAGAGATTTGCTCTTCCTGACTGACAGCAGTCATGTTGCTCATAATCAGGATTAGTCCTTTCAGGAGACTGAAGATTACAGTGATACATAGACTACAGAATTTTCTTTTCTCCTTCAGTGTCTCTTCAGCTCTTTATTACAACTTGGACAGTACTATATGACTTCTGTCTCTGCTCCTAAGATCACCCAACAAACCAAAGAGAGCATGATGTTTGCTTTTTAAATGGATAGAATTTGGCATTATGAAAGAAATTCCCAGCAGGATGGCCTCCCCTGCTGAAATATGTCAGTAGCCATCTCTCCTCATTATCCAAATGGCCTTTTTGATGAATGGCAGCAGCAGTCTTTCCTTGTTATAGCTAGTTAGCTGAATGCTCATTGCTATTGTTTTAGCATAATTATCTTCAGGGTTAGGTGGAGGCCAGGCTGTTCCCCATTAATGTTACAATACTGGAGTTGATTTTTGTTCACGACTGTTAGCACCAAGGCATGAAAATAGATTGTGAGTACTGAAAAAACTATCCATCATTTAGTCATGAGGAATGTGCAAGAACATTTTTTTATTCATTCCTTTTTTAGACGGTATTACTTTAAAAATTCTTTGAAGTATGTAAACTTATGGTCACGTCAAATCAAATGCTACTAATCTGTTGAGCAGGAAGGAATTAATATATTTTCAGGAATGTTTGTATCTCCCTGGCTTGTTTGAACTAAACATAATCTCCTGATGTCATTGCATTTCTGAGAAGGGGGAGAGAAAAGGAAGGAGAGGGGTGCAGTTCATTAGTTAAGAAATGCGAAATGATTGTGTTACTTGAAGTTGTAACAATGGAAAGGTTTTGATAGTTTGAGACCTTATTGCAAAAAAGGGGTGGAGTAAGGGGGGGATTTCTGTGCTGATCTCTTGATAATATATGTCCCCTTACTGTAAAACCTTGGTCCTCCACCTCAGACTGCATGCCTGTTATATAAGCTGTTATTTGAATTATGAAACTGAGATCTGATTGCAATTCACTCATGGGGAAATAAGCCTCATAGGGTCTATTCAAATTTTCAGGCAAGGCATATGTTTGTGGTGCTCTCATATCCTCCTCCATTTGCTATGTAATCCTGCCAGATCGGGCACAGAGGGGAGAGGTCCCAGGCACTGTGTCCCCATGGGGAGCAGGAGGAAATGGGAGGGAAAGGGGACATCCAAGGGGTTGGACCTAGTCATGTATGATATGTAGGGAGGTCTTTATTTTTTTCTGTCAGGGTTTTTTTCTAGCACAAGAATCTGAGATTTCTTTTCTAAATTCATGATTTGAAACTACAAGCTGTGGGATTTCTCTAAGCTATCCTAACAAGTGCTGGAGTTTCCTGCACACGAGCAAGAGGAAACACTCCTCTCAGAACCCAGAGATTTAACCTGAACAGATGAAGTATTTGTATATATTTTTTTTTTGTCCTCTTCTCCTTTCCACGCCTGGCCCACCTAAGGTTTTGGGATTACCACATTCAAGTGAGGTGTGTTGTTATGTACCTTTGTTATTTGTTTCAATGAAGGAGACAGGCAAACACACTGAACATGAGTTTAAGCAGTGTTGTGAAGTACTGTCTTGCTTGTGTAGAAGTGAACTGGAGAATGAATTCAAAACAGAACCTGTCTGATCAGAGCAGGTGTTCCCATTGTGGCAAGACTAGGAAGTAGGAGCATGGGAAGGCTGAGATGTCTGTATGGTGCTAGACATGAAAAGTAAGACCTGGAAATGTATATGTCAGGGTAAGAATTAGTTCCAGCAATTTGCAGGACAGCCTCTAGCCACTTAAAATACTTTGTTTTTTTCTTGTTCCATGATTTAAATAAATATTTTTAGTTTCAGTAGGAAGCTATGCATTATTCAAATGACAGTTCTGGTACAATTTATTCAGATGCAGAAAGCACTTTAAATTGATTTTGAAACTAATAGCAGAAGAGAGGAAAAAGGTGTGTGGGAGCATGAGCTATCTTACCAATACATACACAAATAATGGTGTATTTCATATCTTGATAGAATTATATTTTCTGGTCTCCAAAGTGCTAAAGAATATTTCTTATTCTTGACATTGACTTTTAATTAAGCATATTTTTAGTCATAAACATGAGTATCAAGTAGCTTATTGGAGAAAGTTTTCTTATCACCATTTAAAAAAATACAGGGAAGGGAAGGGAAGGGAAGGGAAGGGAAGGGAAGGGAAGGGAAGGGAAGGGAAGGGAAGGGAAGGGAAGGGAAGGGAAGGGAAGGGAAGGGAAGGGAAGGGAAGGGAAGGGAAGGGAAGGGAAGGGAAGGGAAGGGAAGGGAAGGGAAGGGAAGGGAAGGGAAGGGAAGGGAAGGGAAGGGAAGGGAAGGGAAGGGAAGGGAAGGGAAGGGATACTGTTTAGTAATTTTGTGGACTACGAGTATTTAAAGTTGAATTGGAATACAGTAGGAGTATTGCCCACCTTACATTAATGATAAATTTGTGCTGCAGTTAATGTTACTGAGGAAGAACTTTATTTAGTTCTGTCATACTGTATGCATTTTTCCCAGCCATTTATATTAAGAACAGCTTTTGTGTGTCAAATAAGTGAACCTGGCTCTAATCTGCAACTGATTTACTGCTCTTGCCTTCAGGGCCATCATCTTAGTGGAACCAGAGGACATATCAGCTTTGACATACTTTACAGGAAGTTTTTTTGAAAATATCAGGCTTGCCAAACCCTAAGGTCGTCAGTGAAACAGTCACTGATGGAGTAAAAGCTGAGAAGTCCTTGAGGTCTGGGCCACTGCTGAACATCAGATTACAAGCTTCTCTTATTGAATAAAAATTTAAAGGATGCCCTCAAGATCAGAAAGCCATTGTGCACATGCCTGTCTTTGAGCATGTGTGAAGTCCTGCTGATTTGAATACGAGTCCTTCCTGCAGCAGAAGGCCATGGGAAGTTGGAGAAAAGTATGTTCAAGATCAAATGTCATCTTCTTGGGCCTTGATCTCCTTGTGAGGTCTGAGTACAGTAGCGTCTTTTTTTTTTTTTCCCCTTAAGATCTTCCTTTCCTACCACATAAAAATATACTTAACAGAAAGCAGAGTCCTGATTCAAACTGGTGTTGCTTGTCACAGTTATTTGGATAGACAGATATTTTGCTGGATGGACTCCTGACATGCATTTGTGTATAAGTGCTGTGAGCTCTCACTAGGAGCTTCAGGCTCAGACACTGGGTTTAGACCTCTTGAAAAGCTGATTTTTTGCTATCACAAAACATGTGTGCAAGAGACTTAAAATTAGCAATTCTAGAAAAAAAAGAGACACTGGATTAAAAAAAAAAAGTAAAATAGCTATTTAGGCAAAATAATTATTGAGGTAACAATAAGTTTAATGTTTCTTGGGATGGATATGCAATAAATATTCCCACTAGTGTTCTATGCCTCTTATCCCTTGCTCTGCTTTTAATGACATAAATTTCCCACAAGGAACACAAATAGGAAGCTGAGGGAGAAAATAAACAATGATCTACTTACTTTGAGGTTTGTGTTATTGCTGTCACTATGGTGTCAGAAAGCCTCCTATGTAAAACAGGCTTGTTTTCTAGGGTACTTCATAACTACCAAAAAGAAATTTGAAAAGGATTTACATTAAGGTTGGAGGCTTAGAATATGTTTTCATTTAGAAATAAAGGAAAGTGATGTTTATATTTTGAAGGGATTACAATTGAGTGTTGCAAAAGTTTGTTGAATTTTTTTCCTCTAGTTTTTCTATCTTATAGGGTATAGGAGAAAACTGGTTTTGTCTTGATATCATAAAGGTCATTATAGTAATCTTATTTTGGGTGCATTATTACAGCCATTTAGATCAGTTAAAATAACTGAATGTTAAATAACTGTACTTTTAAAAAAAATCTAATTTCTTGGTATATATGCTATTTTTAAGTTTTCTAGTATAATGAATATCTGTACTCTCCTCAAAATGTTTTTTTTTTAAATAAAATTCATATTTTCTTCCAATGTGTCCATGATTTTACTCTCAAACTGCTCATTTCAACACCCTGCATATCTGTGTTGGTAGTTGCAGTTGTATGCTTTGTCTTTGAAAGATGAGATCAAGTTTGTGTTGTGCAGCATTTGGCTGTGTATCTTTATATAAAATGACATTGTACAATTCCTAATGCAGTATCTCAGACACTAAGTGGTTTGGTCTCCTTCTTTCCTCTGTAGAACAGAATTTGAAACCTGGCTTTCTCCCAAAACTAAGGGCATTATAATGTGGGAACTCAACCTGCTAAACTTGGGAGGGAGTGGATAATTGTTGTTGTAGGTGTTCACATACCAGAGCATTTATATTTACTCCTGTTTGTTTCTAGCAACCCTTACCTCAGCAAATTTGGCAAATCTCTCCATTTAGCCCACATCTCTATTGTTTACAGACTAATTGCGGAATTCAGCATTTGCACATAGAGCACTACTGTGGTGTCTCAGGAATGTCTCCTTCAGTGACAGCAGAGATTGTAGTTCTTTGCCTGGAATATAATTTACTGAAAAAATTCCAACTGTTTGACTTCATTTGGAATCACATCGGAGCTGTGAAGAAAGTGTAACAACACACAGAAATAAAACTGCTGTCAGTGCCAGTCTGTGAAGAAGTGCTTGCTGAAAAATTATTCTGTCTTAAGGTCACTAGCACTTAAAGAGAATCAGAAAGTTCCATGACCTTGAAAAAGAAATAATTTTTGTCTGCAGTTCTTGGTTGGTGTGAATCAAGCTTAATTGTGCACATGATGTTACTGATAAAGAGATGTTAGAGTTAAATATTATAACTCTTACAGTAGTGCTTTTGATCAGTGTTTTACTGTATACAATGGGCATTTGGGAATATTTTCATCAAGCTGTCAGTGATAATTTCCCAGGCATTTTTTATAGATCTCATATCTTAAATGTGTGCTTGAACTTCATGTTTGCAGCCTGCACCTAGAAAGTAAAATTCAGCCTATACTTTTAGCAATTCAGTACTTTTTAAAGGCTTTCTTTATTTATTTGAACATCCTATTTTCCTGAAATCTTCCTCCAATGTAGTGCAAATGGAGCCTTAGAAAAGGGCCCAAAACATGACCCCAGTATCCTGTGCAGACCCCTTATACAACCAAATGTACACCAATTGTACTCACCACTTGAATCCACAGAAGAGAGAGATCCACACTCATGAACTTATTTGCATGATCATGGACCAAATTTCAATGTAATTGGCTTATTCAAATCACATTAGCAGGAAATGCAGACCAAAAAATGCAAAGAATGAAGGCAGTTGCAGCCTTATCTAAAATCTCTTACACACAGGTAGTCTATTCACTTTCTGAAAGTCCTGGGAATCAACCCAAAAGTTAAAGGAAGTAGCATAAAAATAGGGCTGCAAAGTTAGAAATTATTAATAGCTTTGAGCCCTCTTTAAGCTTCCAGTAGGTGAGCGATATGTGCACCTTAACATCACCTTTGTATAGCCTATTTTCAGTAAAATGTAGAATGTCTCCAGGTAAATTTCCTTATATAGCATATGGATTTTAAATAATTTTTACTGAGTTTCTCTTTGCAGGATAAGGTTATGAGTATTTGCTTAAGAGTTGTGTATGAAAACTGGTTCTCAAATGTCTATAGTTTGAAAGAATATTGCATAACATAACAAAAAATTATCCAGTACTCTGTAGTTTTGGTGGGCTAAGACTGGCATATTCCCATTTAAAAGAGAACCTCCTACACAACTATTTCTACTTAAGGTTTGTCATCTTGTACATGTGATATCATGTAATTTCTTTTGAAGCCTGTTACTAATTTAATAACATCATGAGAGAGTGAAATTTCACCATAAAATAACTCTCAATATTCAGCAAATTACAACAATTGTGTCCAAGTCTCTAAGAAACTTTATAAACAGTGTAGGTTTACATAAAGGTTTAAACATACTCATGTTTAAGAGTCTTAGCCAATTTGAACCATCTGAAATCTTGTTATAAGCAGTTAGTACAAGGAACTGCTCAAAGGAGGGAGTGGACATAGTAGAAAGAATAAAAAGAGTAAATGATACTATTTGCTTTCCCAAAAAATATAAGATGCAGAAAATAGAGGATGGTTTTTGAAGCTTCAGTCATAACAAATATGTTCATGTAACTATGTAAATTCTTGGTGATCTTATTTTTGCTGCCCTCCAGTTCCATAAATTAGTTTCTAGCATACTTCCAGGTCTTTGCTCTGTACCCCCTCCCTGCTCTGTTAGCTAGGTAACTTGCTGGAGGAGGATATCAAACTCCTACAGATGCTATAGAATGTAATTTGCTTATTCCCTGGGTTTCCAGTCTCCTCTGCTCCTGTGTATTTTTGTTTCGGCTCTGACTTCATCTTCTGCACATGACCACATTTCCCTTCTGATACCTTCTTCTGAAACTTCCACATCTTTTTCTTGTTCTCTTCCCATCAATCAGCTTTCTGCACAAATGATTTTACTCCATTACCCTTTCTCCATCAGTCTCCAACAACCTACCTGTAGCTGAATATCCTTCCTTTTTTCTTGATCATATCTGGTCTTTCTTAATTTGAGTCTAACACTTTTTACTGATTGATTCTCCAGATCAGGAGGGCAAAACACCAAAGGGAGAGATGAAATGAACTCTCAGGAGAAGCACCAACAGCTTTCTACAGATTGGTTGCTGTCAGTCTTCTCCATATTCATTTTAGTCCTATATTCATTTTAGTCCTTCATGCAGGTAGACTGTTCTGAGAGTTAGTGGAAGGAAGTACTGATTTTGTATGAAGTGAGACTTTCAAGAGATGCAAAGTTGAGTACTTTTTAGTATCTCTTGTAGAGATGTCAAAAGTGTAAAGTGACTGTCTCCCACATGCATGGTCATTGCTTCTTTCTCTGCAGATAAAGAGGCATTGATAGGTTTTTATCAATCAATCAATAGGGTAGCAACAAAAAAATGATCTTACATTGTCTTTCTTTTACATGAATTCCACAGCTCCCTCTCCTGAGCTAAGCCTCATTTCTTTACTGCCTAGAAGAAACTGGTAACATTTTGTTTCTTGAATAGTGTGAGAAATAACTGGAATAGTTTTGGTAAAATTTGCCATTACTGAAATGTTCAGCATAAACAGTTAAAATTGGGCAAAGTTATAAACAATTGAAAATGTGGCTTCATGAAAAGAAGGCTCAAGCTCATAATTTATACAATACAACAGTTTGACACATGGTATTGTTCTATAGCATGACTTATAAGCTAAATTTTAAGAGCTGTAGTTTGAATGAGAAGGAAGAGAATGTGAAGGAAGTCCCCCTCATAAACCTAGACAGACTGTACTCAGAATATCGGTGTCCTTACCTTGAGAACCTCAGGTGGAGTGGAGGCAGCCAGTGACTTGCTTTCTGTGCTGTTTGGCAGTCAACAGTTTACAGGAGGACAAGAGTATAAATTAGAATCAGTTCTGTGTTTTTTCTGACCTGAGCCTTAGGAGAGAGGTCTTAACAGCCTACCTGCCCAATTCTTTAGTGCCAATACAGCTGCAAACTATTTCTATCTATATCCAATAAAAAGATTTTGAAAATTAGAGGATTTCTGATGAAATAAGAAAGATATACATTAGTACCACTGGTTTCTTTTTTACTTGTCTGAAGTCTTAAGCTATCTGTTTAGAACTACTACGCACATTCTGGACACTCGTCTAATTCTCTCTTTTTGAATGGCTAGCTACACTTTGCATATTTTTAAGCATTTAAAAATTATTTTCTAATTTCCTTTATTCAAACTATCTGCTTCAAAATTGTCTTTTTAAGTTTTTGTTTTCTCTTTGTGGTCATTAGTGGCATGCACATAAATTTGGATGTGAGAGTGTTGTCAGTATATACAGGACACAAAGGGCTTGAGGCTGCTCCTTTAATAGTCTCAGCAAAAATCCATAGTGTCATGTGATTCGTAAGACATGTGTGATCAATAATTTGTCATCACAAAACCAATAGCCATTTTCTCCATTGCAGTATTTCCCAGAAAGCACAGCAGAAACAGCTGTGCTTAATGCAATTTTATAAGAGGGATGCCTATAGAAGTCTTATTGAGGCCTAAATTTTAAAAAATATAAATAATTTGTGTAGCTCCAAAAATGAAGGTAAGATGATGAAGAGTTTTTGGATGTTGCTATTATTTAATCTCCTTTCTGAGAAAACAGTAGCTGAATGTTAGAGCATCTTGAAGCCTCTTCTTAAAGCTGTGGATGAACTACTGGGGAAGTGTCCTTGATTTTCAGATGTTTTATGGAGTTAAGGAGCACTGCATTTTTATTGAAAAGTTCTCAATGGGGCTTTGATGATATTGTAAGCATTCTGAGTATTGTTAATTCTATTAGAAAATTAGAGCTTTGAACGTTCGTCCTTCCTGAACCTTCATCATGGCAATTAAGTGACATAAACTCATTAATCTGCAATAAAAGTAATGTCCTCTTTTGACATATCTTTAATAATAGAATGGCTTGGGTTGAAAGAGACTTTGAAGACCATCTAGTCCAACTCTCCTGCCAAAGGCTTTGATCCCTTCAGCTAGACCAGGGGGCTCAAAGTCCCATCTGATGTGTCCTGGAACATCCAAATTCACTGAGATCAGGTATGACAGTTCTTCAGAGTGGCATTCTTTTTGTAGCTAATGGAGCACAGCCCTTGGTGTAACTCAAAAGGCACAGAGAGTTTATCTTCATGGGATGTGAAGTCTAGAGTGGGGTGGGGAGTGGGGAAAGACGTGTATGGGAGGAGTCTCTTTGTGCATGTTAGAGACTGAAAACCAGAGATGTTTGTGAAAGTAGTTCCAAGGGTTTTGGCAACAGGAGGAAAAGCCACTGGCTTGGACTGGCTTACTTAGCAGAGTGAAGAAATATTTTGGAAGGACCCATATGATAAACTATCTAATTTACCTTTGATCTTGAAAGCTACATTTTTCTGTTTTTTCATTTCTCCATCTATTGTTTTCAGCTCCCACTGGTTTTGTCAGGTCTGCTAAGGGCCTGACATGTAAGCTCCTAAGGGCCTGAAATATGCTTGCCTGTGTGTTTTTCAAAAGCCATTCTGAGCACTACACATAAATAATGCATTTGTGCAGTCTGCACACTGTCCAATCCAATGTAAGTTCTCTCTTTTTCAGAAGAGAACCATTAAAAACATGTGCACATACATGCTAAATTGTCTTCTCCAAGAAATATAAGAAGACCCCTTTTATGTGGGGTGGACTCCTAGTCACCTCTGCTGTCAGTAGATAGTTGGAATTCTGGCAAAAGCACCAAGCAGCCACACCAGCATTCCAGTGCTCAGCCCGCGTGCCTCTGCTGCGAAATTTGGTCTTTGCAACACTGGGCAGCTGCTGCTTGTCAAAAGTATGAACAAAATGTAGTCAATTAGGAACACAAACTATACAAACCATTTTGAAAATAAGTTAGAAAATCAAGCCTGCACTATGACTCATATACTTCAGCCTGTCCAGGACTTATGCAGAAACTCATAAGAGACAGTAAAAGACATAATCCTATTATTATTATTATTATTATTATTATTATTATTATTAATAATAATAATAATAATAATAATAACAACAACGGGAAGAACACTCAGAAAACAGATTTCTTTGCCTCCATTTTCGTAAAACATTTTGCTGCAACGTGTTATTGGCTAGAATAGCAATGTTAGAAACAACTGCATGTGCCCAAAAAATTGCAAAGGAAGAAATTAATTATACCTTTAGTTTCTGTTTCTCCTGATGACCAGAAAATTCCTCTTTCTTTCTCCCATAAAGCAACTTTTGAACACAGAATACTCTTGTACATTTTGTAAAATTTTAATATAGATTGTAAGACAGAATTAGGCTTACTTTTCCATATGCACTGAGAAAACATCTTGGACCCCATTCATGTAAAGGTATTCCAAAAAAACGGTGTGAAATATCAAAAGTATAGGCTTGATCCTTATAGCCTAATTATGTTATTTTGCATTTATTAAATAAACACAGGAGCAAAGAGTCAAAACCTTTGTTATACCCCACATGTGCTCAGTGTGTCATGGTAGATGTTTTAGAGACAGACCAGTGTGTATGTCTTCTCCCAGACATGATGGTTGAAGAGCTACTTCTACTGGCCCTGGCCTTTGAACCACCTCCCACGGGAATTTCATTGAGTGGAAAAGCACAACATTAGACCAACTCTTTCCAGGTTCCTGAAGTGCCAGAAGCCAGCTTTGTCTGGAGATACATCAGAAAGCTGACCTTCAAGGCAGTTATGTGATCCAGGCTGGGATAGCTCTGACAGGGTAAGCTCCATACACCTTGTAGGTCAGTTGACATGAACATGCATTTTTTTAAATATGGGTCTAGTGACCAAAATATTCTAAAAAAAGGATTATTTAATTAAAGTAAATAAGTTTATACTGTCAAATTGTGCCATCCAGTTAAGATCAATTAGCCTTCCATGCCCAAAAAGGAAGTGTTCAGAGATTTAAAAAGTCAGCAATTTGATTAATAAAGCAGTTATGACTTCAAAGTGTCAAGGGGAAATAGTGAAGCTGTAAAGGAATAGCAGTTGTAAACTTGGTTCTTTAGGTTAGTCATTTTACCCAATGGTTGGTTATTTACCCATGTAAACAAGATAAATATAATGAAGAGGCATAGTGCACAGACTGTGTGTTTGAAAAACAAAAATCAGTTACTAGGAGAAAATACTTAAAAATATGTCAGAAGAGTAGCAATCCCTGATTTTATTTTAAGCAGTGCAGTTCCATATGTAGCTGTTAAAGAACCATTTTCTCATAATGAGTGTAAAGTGTAAAATTCATCATCTTGGTTGGATGAAAGGAGATATAAAAATGCACACTGCATTGTCTACCTTCAAGTAAGGCAATGAGATTAAAATGAAAATGCTAATTACAAAGCCATTCTAAGTAGCAGCTGAAACTTAGGCTGCTTACAATTAGCACATCAGTTGTTCAGCACTCATGCATATCCCTGACTGACAAAAAACCACCCAAAACACCATTTTTACCCAAATGTAAAGAAACAAACACAAAGATAGGTGGAGTTTATTGGCACTCTAACAGGTGATGCCCAAAAGAAGAGACTTGTTTAGAAATTGTAAATTCTGGCAGTACCTAAAAGTAATGAATGAAGAAGAAACAAGTTAAATGCGAACTCTTAGGAAGTCAGGCTGAAATTATTTTGACAAGCAATTTTGCTTAACTAAAAATTACAACCTCTTTTTGAAATGAGGTGTTGAGAAGCTTTCCTGTGAATGGAACTCAAGCTGGAGCTTTTCTACTTAGTAAAAAGATGACTGAGATTACAAAATGAAAGAATGAATAGGAAACAAGTATTCACCATTTCTTGTTCAGTATTAAGTGCATCAAAAATCCCATGATGCTGAAAATTTTATTACCATTAAAATTATTCTTTCCATCCAATTAGTAATGAAATTATGAATTTTCTTGCCTTATTATTAAAAAATAAGGTGATAAGGTGAAAAATACAGGAGGATTCAGAAAAAATTTAAACAAATGCATGGTAAGAGGTCCACTGGTGTCAGCTAAAGATGATGGTCTGCAGACAATCACCAGTTAAGAAGCTCTTAAGCCATTGCTATCTGTAGTACAGAAGGAATAGACTCATTCTGCATAGTTGTGCTGTTTTGTATGTTTTTCTTCAGTATACATTATTAGACCCATAGATACAAGACCCTTTACTAAACAGCCCTCCAGGTTTGATTTGGCATTACTGTTCTTGAGTTCTTAAGTTGAAAAGATGGAGTAAAATACAAATATTTTTCTGAATTTCTGTGATAAAATTTGTTCTTTCTGTTAAACAGAAAAAGACCAAAACTGCAAAATGCAGCTGATATTTTTATAGCTGAAAAAGAGCACTGTAAATTACTTCCACAGAATATAGCCACATTATAATGAGCTATGAAATTTAATCTAAAACATTAATGTTGTTTTCTAAGTTTCCTAGCATTTTGCATGTGGTGAGACATTGGTCTCCTAGTTGATAATTAACTGTTTTGAAAACTGAGTAAAGAGAATTTGCTTTGTAAATTTAATTCCTAGGAAGGCTCTCAGATGCTGAAATGTATGCAGAGGTTTTCATTAAAATCCTTCTCATTTGTTTTTACAGGCATTATTCTTACTGCCTATATTGGTCTCATGTATTTTAGAACTTGTTTAGGTCTGAGAATGTCTTGGGCACTTTGTGAACCAGAAATGTCAGTTCTCTGAAAGGAAATTAAAGATGACATCACTGGCATAGGAGGACTGGTCTAAGTATGAAGCATTTGAATATACTTTACTCAATCTTAGAGTGCTGTGCTGAAATAATTTTTCTTATTTTCCAGAAGCTTATATTACATCAAGCCATCCAGCTAAGACTGCAGAGTGGTAGGTATGTATAGCACATGCTTTTTCTTGAGTTCTTACTAAAGCCCAGTGTTTAAAGTAAGCACAGCTGGTGAGGACAACTCAGAAGAAACCTTGCTAGCATGTAGCTGTACTGCACATTCAACTGGTACATTATTAGTTGTAAGTACGGCCAGGAAATTTTTTTTCCTGGATGTCCCCTGTCAAACAGATCAATAAGGTAGGATAATATATTGATAAAAATAATAGTGATAGGTGGTTCTATCTATTGTATATCAGAGGCCAAGATATTGTAGAGAATTATCACCATCATCATCATCATCATCATCATCATCATCATCATCATCATCATCATCTAGAAAGAGTTAATTATCGACTTTTTGCAAGAAATATCAAGCAGTTATGGCTGATCTCATAAATGAGTATATGCTCATATTTTCTACAAACTCTCAGGACTTCCAGTGTTTTTGAAGCAAGTACTTCACATCACACACAGATAATATTTCAATAATGTCTTTTTAATCTGTCTTTTAGAAAAAAGAAGGTTGAAGGATTCAAAACCATTCAAGCTGTGAGATACCCTCCCAGTAATGTAGGATCTTGCTGCTTTTGGCCAAATAACACAAGTATAATGTCTTCAGTAACAGTTAGAACAGATTAGAGCAGTTCTTTACTATTTTTGCATCATAGCTATACAGAAATGCTTCATCTTCTTTACTGACATCCAGGTAAGTGTAAAAAAAAGCAGAAGATATTAGATCCAGGGGGCATTAGAAGGGCCATGGACAATTTAATTTTCTTTGTTTTACTCTGGCACAGGACCTATCTTTATGAAAAAAGGAGCAAACATTCATTAGCAAACATTGTGATGATTTACAACATCCTGTATCTTCCCTAGTTTTAAAGTACATAAAGCATCTGACAGGAAAAATTGTCTTTCAGCCTAAGCCTTTCACTTTGGGTCCTTAATAATAATAATAATAATAATAATAATAATAATAATAATAGTAATAATATATTTAATAAGCATAACAAATGTAACTGTTTGTTGAGCTATTTAGGGTTTATAAGAACAAGTTGATATGTTCATGTCTTTGAGTATTTATGTTTGTATGATGGCTATTACAGTATGAATGAAAGGAGAAGAGGAAGAACAGGTTAATGCAATGTGGTTTTTAATTTTTATTTTTAACAGAAATTACATTACTTTTATACACTGTATTAGTACAATTTGCTGAAGGGAAAAATATGTAAAATTAAGCACTTCCTGAAAAAAGATATTCAAAGCAAATTTATTTTCCTCATAATGTTGTGGATATAAAATAATGAAGAGAATATGTGCAGTGCAATCCAAATAAATAATTTTTCAGGACATTTACTCATGTCAAAAGTTGTGGTTAAAGGGAAGGAAAACATTCATTTACAAAAATGTGTGCTTTAAGCATGAGAATGGATCTGCTGCCCCACTTTTCTATCTTGATTCTTAAGAATTCTTTAGAAAATGGGTTCAACCATCATACTGTACTCTCATCCACCAGAGTAGCTTCCTTCAATATGACATTTAAAAGTCAACATTGAATTGTGTGATTTTTAACTTCAGACAGGATTTGCTAAACTATATTTTTTCTCTAAATATTAGTAAATCCAAGCTGTAAATAGCCTTAAACCTCTTGATACTTAAAGGTGAACTGGAATTTACTTTAGATGACTGGGTATGATGCACGGATAGCTTACACATGCACTATTAGATTTTTTCTGTTGAAATAAATTAGAAGAGTTTTAGAGATAACTTTAAAGGTCACCTGCTAATTATCTATGCTGAACATCCTCAAATAATGTGACATATTACAGAGTGAAGCACAACTAAGAGTGGTATTGGAAACAGTGAACTTTATAATCAAAGGGATGGCAAATAATAAAGGTTTACCTGGAAAAAAAAATGAGCAACATTGGCTACTCAGGTCAACAATTATCTTCTACTCTGCCAGGATGAGTGCCTTTTTCATACACCATATTATTCTTTAACCTTATTCATTCATTATTTTTTCCTTTTTTATTATTTTTTATTATTTTCTGACAGACAAATGAATAGCATGATCAACAGTATCACTCACAGTTCTGAGCCAAATGAATGTGTGTAGGAGAGTCACTTAGCAATGACAGTATACCCTGGATTTGACATGTCTATAAACCTAAAATAATTCTCCTTCCTCTGGGACTCTGAATTCAAAACTCTCAGCTTCTCTTTGTTTCCTGATATTTTTTCTGAGATTGCTTAGAAGGCAAAATAAACCAAACTTTTATTTTCAGTTCTATTTTGAACTCCTGGACAAGATTTAAATTAAGATATCTGCAGAAATATGTGTAGAAATCTAGAAATCCCATAGTGATATCCTGCAGCCAAAATATATGAGTAATGTGGGCACAGTTTGGCTATCTGTGAAGCCCTGGTGTTTAGGGACAATTTGGGGTATTACAGAACTAAAGTAATATTGTAAATATTCTTTTGTGTACAGTTTTTGAAAAAAAATAAGCATCTTCCAGACCCCAATTTAAAATTTGGTAGCTGAGCACCAAAAAGAAAGCACTCAAAATTTCTAAAAATCTAGGCTTATGAACCTTAGCTTATCCAGTTAAATATGGATTTCATTGCAAGGCCTATTTTGCACTTTCTTTCAGATAATTTCAAAATTTCTCATTCGATGGCTGTAGTTCTTTTATGTCATATCACTTTACCTTTTCCCTCTCATGTCCTGACCAAAGTAAAATGCCATTTATTTCCTAATAAAAGTAAACCTTTTATTCAGTCATCTGCATAGTTGTGTAGAAACTTATGGTCTTTTGAGGGTGAACCATAGGAAATAAATCTGTATGTATAACTTCCTGTGGAAAAAAAAGGTAGATGTAAATTGCACTAATGAGACCCAACCCTATTTTGGGATATTCAGAGCTTAAGTTTTAGGAACAAGGAACTGAGGCAGGAGGCAGACCATGGACACCACAGTGTGCCACTGGATGGGGGCTGTGCCCCTGCAGAGTGGGCACCACTCCATGCTCTAGAGTGGGAAGTTCCACGTCTGCACCCAGACTTAGGGGACCAAACCCTGGATTCAGAACAGTAGATGGGTTACATCCTTGTCTTGCTCTCATGGTGTGCAAAACAGGAGGCTAAAATCTGCACACTCACCAGTTCTATTTAGGAAGGACAAACAGAAGTACCCAACTTTTCCTATACAAGCAATCTTGTGAATTTGCTCATTTTAGGGGCTGTAAGATTTCAAGAATTGGCTGCATGATCTTGTAAGTCTTTTAATGTCTTAAAAGACTTACAAGGAGTAGAAATTGGAAGTGCAGTGTGAAGCTGTAAGGCATCTCAAGTGAGCCATGATGTGTGTGGATTAACTCTGTGTGTCTTAGAATTTGAATCTTGAATTTAGGCAGTTCTCATGAACAAAATATATTTTGTTCTATGACTAAAATCTGTAGGTCCAATATTGCTTTCTTGGAATCATTTATGGAAATGTCATTTGTTTACCTGAATGTTAGCAAAAGGGAGAGATAAAAGTTGTCCAAAATGATTTTAACTTAAAAATTGGAGGTATGTTTGGAAGGATCAAATCTTTCTTTTCATGCTGATGATATTTTTATGTAATTAATCTTATTATGTTGGCATTTCTTCCTAAAGCCATATTTCAAATTTTACTTTTGTTTGCATTGTTGTAGAAGTTCCATTCATTATCTGATAGACTCCAAGAGAAAGTACATAGAAATTCAGATTATCAGACACATTTCTTAATACTTTAAGGCAAGTCTGAGGTAGTTTTCTTTGATTCCCTTCGTCACTGAGGATTTCAAAATCTAAAGTTTATCTACATGACATTTTCATATAAACCAGAAATGTGCTACTTTGAGGAAAAAAAACCACATTAAGATCTATTTATACTGTGTGCATGTGCCATCTTTCTAAACTTGTGCTGTTTGATGAGTGGTATTTATATTGCATTCACACAGGGTAATGTAAGAAGCTCCCTAAATCCACTGGATTATGCATGTGGAATCAAAACTATCTACCTAAATCTATCTGCTTATTCAGATTGAGGAACATAATTCTGAAATCTAGTAACAAAGTCATTAATATCTTCCTAGCAGCTAATAGACACTAAGCTCTTTATACACACTCATTTGCTCCCAAATTCTCAGAAACAATAGTAGAAGTAAAATCTGAAAGAATATAATCTTTATTGGCATTACTGTACATTTTGATTCCTTACAGAATAATTTAAAACATCTTTGTATATTCAAAAATTTTTTATTATTATCTTTAGGACCAAAGGTTACACTACAATATCAGAGGTCACTAAGATATCAGACTTAGCAGAATTAAATATCATAATTTCTTGAAACAGGAAAATAAATTAAAATAACTAAGCTTCCTTGAATTCCAAAAATTGCATTACTACGCCTGTTTAACTAGGGTGCATTTCACAACTATTTTTTTCTGATTTTGCATCCTCAATAGTGTGATTGCAAATTAAAGTTCATCCTAAATTTGTTTCTGTTGTTCCTGTTCTGTCAGTTTTTGAAGCCTAGTTTTCTATTAAAAACATGCATAGATGCATGAAGGCAGCTTTAAGCCCTCCCCCCCCCTTTTTTTTTCTGGTAAATTAGTCTGAAGGAGTTTCAATGCAACCACGGGCCACCTCCATACAACTCTTGGCATAATTGAAGAACATTGTCTACTCCATTACACAGCTACTTCAATGGAGTTGGAGACCACCTCCTGCCCCACTAAATCTCCATCCATATAATAAATTGTGCTTGTGCAGACACAGCAGAACTTTGAGTTTTTAGCTGTCCAAATAAAATTTAGGGAGCCAATATCGCTTTCTTCAGAGCACGTGGATTCGTGGAAAGTGTTTTCCCACATGAACCCAGAATCACCAATAAGGCTTGTACTTGTAATTTAACCCAATGTTTAAGCTTAATGTCCAAATACACACATGAAGCATTGAGTTTCAGGTGACAGTCAAGAATGTGGAGGGTCCACTGCCTCCCCTGCAACCAAGGACACAAGGTGGTTTTCTGGATGACAGTCAGTAAAGAACTAAACTCCAAAGAGCCACATGTCCTAGATCCAATCTCCCCAGCAAAGCTCTGGGTCAGTGATCAACCCATTACTAAGTCTTCTGAGGAGAGGCACAGAATGCTTTCCCTTTGGATAAGAGATAGTTCTTTTTAATGGTCATTTGTGTAAGTCCCAATAATGGGATTGTCCCAGCAACAGATCAAATATATACTACTATTTCCCTTTCTCTAGCCCCACACCAGAAAGAAATGTATTTTTATTTATGTAAATAATCAAATAAAAAGGAAAATCCTCCAAATCTACTTTACCTACAGTTGCTCTTTCCCTAATTTTTTGGCACACTTCTGCAGATCAGTTTGTAAACAGTGTCATATTTAGTAAACCCGAACAAAACTTGCAACACTCTTGTCTGGGACAGATTACTGAGTACAGACAGTCACTGCTGCAATAGAAGCTGAGGAAGCTTGTATGAGTGGGAGTTGTAGCACTGTACCTTATCTGTTGCTCATGAATAATACCCGCAGCCATCCACTTTTAAAGAAATGATATAGCAAAAAATTCTAATAAAATCTGCTAAGTGCTTTATGAGTCCCTGGAATATTTTTAGTTTCATGTGATTGAGCGTCTGAAACAACCTAGTGTGGCATCAAATGAGTTAATACCATTATACTCCGCGGGTAGAGGTGACTTTATAAATCTTGAAAATCACAGAAGTTATTCAATCAGTTCTGGGCTCTTTACTAGATATGCTGAGCACCAAATCAGGATGACCAGCAAGGATCTAATAAACTAATGCTTAGATTATTTTGTAGGTAAGAAAACAGGCTGTTTTTATTGAAAAGATCAGCTGAATAGGGGGACATGATCTCAGATATAATCTTTTTCTTTCTTCAAACAAGTTTACCAGTGCTACTATTCATGTGGATACTGAAGGAGTTGAAAGGCTCACCTTCCTTCTCATGCAGATTTTTACTCCTGAGTCAAATAGGAGACTTTATTTAAAATTATCATGAGGGGCAATCTCCCTGACTCTGGCCAAATCTTCACATTGCTCCAAGTCCTTGGCAGCTGACTTGGAATTTAAATTCTGATTTCTAGCCTGATGGCACAATGAACTGCCACTGGATCTGCTGAAGGGCTCAAACTAAAATCTTTGACTTTTTTTTTGCACTATTTAAAGACTAAAAATCTTCTACAGCCCTTTGCAACTGTTTTATTCCCACCCCAACAATCTCCAGGCATTTTGCTTGTCAAACAATCCAACACCGAATGTGCTGGTTTTGTTTGCCCTATATTACAATGCAAAGCTACTTGCTTCTTTAATTCACTGCCAAATAAAGCTGTTATCTCTGGATAAAGGGAACTAGGCCAAATGGTGATAAAGTCTCAGGGATGAAATGAGATTAAACCAGTTCTACCTCACCTTGCTATTTGCTAATTATATATGTGCTGGTCAGCAGAGCTCGCTGTCTGCCTAATCATATGTCCAAAGGTCAATTAAAAGGGGTTAATGCCCACAAATTAATATCCAATGAAAAGTATTAATTGGCATAGGGGTAATACCTGTCCTTTTCTTTCTTTTTGTATTTTCAAGACATTTTTGGGCCATGATACATAATGTATAGAATTACAATGTCCTTCTAAAACACAAGAGGATTTAAAGACATTTTTTTCCCTTTAAATTCAAAATCACTTGGCAAACTCAATTCTAATGCAGGACTACAATCAGGTCAAAGAACTATCTTTCATTTCTTTTTTAATTAACACTTGGCAATATTGTTAAGGAAAGCATTACTCAGAGAGCTGTAGTCATGTTAGTACCAGAAACCTCTCCAGGGCAACAAACAATGCTGCGAGGTTTTCATGGAAGACTTTTTGAACAGTGGCTCACTTTACATCTTTGCTGTCACTGCATACACAAACACAGATCCCTCTGTGTAAAATGGTTGACTTATAACTAAACCCAGCAGGCAAATTTGTTTGGCTTGTTGAGGGGCAGTGAAAGGGAGAGCAGGAGTTTATCCACTCCTGCCCTGCTTGCAAATACAGCCGACAGAGAAAGATGCAGACAAGGGCAGTGGTGTAACCAGGAGACAGGCTGCTGTTCTCAGACTGCCCCAGCCTACCCACTCAAACTGGGGGCTGCCCCTCCTGGGTCCTTTTCCCTCTTGGGCCCAGCTGTTCATTCATAGCCATCAAGGCATCTGGGCAAATCAAGTGCAAGTGGCAAGAGGATCAGGTCCTCTTGCTGTGCTGTCCAAGCAGCTCCTCCTGAGGCACCATCTGGTGCTCAGCAGGTGAGAGGAGGATCTGCAGCCTCACAGCTGCTCTGCTCTGAAACACACACCTTGCCAGCCTCCTGTCCTCCCATTTCAAAGGAGGGAGTAAACCAAAAAATGATGGGGAGAGGCCTATTGCACAGAGGCCAGAAGTAAAAGAAAGAGAGCTGAGAAGGCAGGGAATAAATCAGGAATGAAGGAGGGCAAGAGAGAAAAGCAATGTAGACAGAAGGGAAGGGCTGTCAGAGAGATACCTCTGTGTACCGTGTCCTATGGCTGAAACAGGTGCAAGAGGAAAAACTCAGGGGAAATTGGTATCAAAGCATTAAAACTGACAAGTTAGAGCGCATCTGTGGTTTTGAATTTCAAAGAGTTCACAGGTTAGAATCAAGGAGTGGGGTATTTAGGTTCAAAACAAGAGCACACTCAATATCTGAAGCATAGAAAGCTGAAGAAATGCCATTTTCAGGCAGTACAATTTCTTTGAGACAGGACACATATGGAATAAGTTGTCATCAAAGCAATGAACATTAGCAGATGTCTAGACAGCTTTGTGAAAAAAAAGATACTGATGGTACAGCATGACACAGTACGGATGCGAGATTGCATTTAGAAGTGGACTGTCTTTTTAATAAAGGATATTTCCTTGCATCTTTTCCGGAGCAGATTGACATTCTTTTGAAACTCTAGCTACTGAACATTCATAAATTGCTCTGAGATCATTTAGTCAAAACTGCGAATGCAGTAATTTGAGTTCTTCTAGCAGACATTTCCACTTGTTCTCAAATCTTCAGGAGAAGGGACCAGAGCATCGTGTTTTAATTAAAATGCATTTTCTGTTTTACCTGTATTACCTTGTTTGAAGGTCTATTACTGAATATTCGTAGTAAATGGCATTGTATTGAATGGGAAGAAACAAATAATAGTACGGAAAGGAATCAATGTTAAGTATTGTAGTAGTTAATATCTTTGTTAATGAACTGGAGAAGAGGATTAATGTCATGTTAATGAAACTCACAAATGAGTATCTGTGGATCTGTTTCAGATATATATATATATAAAAATAATGGGATGGGATCCCATGGAAACAAAAGCTAGAAAGAAAAAAACCAAACCAATAGTTCAGGAAATTATGTTTCAGCATAGAGGAAAATAAGTGGTTTTGCATCTCTACACATATATAGATTGTGTGTATACATAAAATGAGAGAGTAACATGAAGGAATAATTTTGAAAACCCATGAAAGTGTGAACAGTTAATTAAAAGTGGAGAGTTAATTAACTCTGATTTGAAAGAGAGCGGCACATAAAACCATGGAGTTTTAGGCTTCCTACCATTTCTTGAAGGGTCTTAATTATCCCTCATTCCATATTGCAGTGGTATCTCAAAATCTCAAGAACATTCAACCATATTTTAGCTCTGCAAGGAAAATGCTTTTTAGACAAATATTTGAATATACTATTATTTTTTATCTTATAGACAGGGAACTTTTGGATACAGGAAGATTAGTAGCTAGAGTCAATAGAGGACTTTCCTAGTAGTTACTGAATGACTTCAAATTAATACAATGAATTAATGCAAGGCAGCTGCTCTGCTTCCTATCCTGCCTCTCTTCTGGTCCCCACTAATTTAATGGTGGGAACATTTTCACTGCCAAAGAAACTGAACTTCAATCAACTCTGTGTAGACAGTACCTCCTAGCTGAGTGCTTTAACCAGCACTAAAAATGAATCTTTGCCACAACTGTAGGAGGGAATTCAAACTTACCAGCCAAAAAAAAGGACAGAGGGAAAAGAGAACAAAGCAGGATTTTGGGCTTGAATATAGGTAATACAATAGGTAAAATGTCTTTGATTCCAGAAAAAAATGTCTTAATACCTAAGTATTGAAATAAACTTGATAGCCAGCAACATTTACAGCTGCTTAACCTCCTTAATCAAGAACATTTAGGTAAAGATCCATGTTCCAAAACTGTAAATGCATCACTGACTTAAGCCTGTGTAACTCTAATGGCTCAAGTTCCTGAGATCTTGATGACCTCACTCTTTTTTTTTTTTTTTGCACAAATCCTAGTAAAGGTCTGCCTTAAGGACCTCATTGGAATTTGGCCCTAGAGGATTTGCCTAAAATTACAGAGGACATCTGGTTTTTTCAGTGAAAAAAGTTCAAATCTTTTGATGCCCTGGCTAGCATTTAAACTATTGTGCCATCCTTTCCTGACAAAAATCAACACACCTAAATCAACAAGTTCATAATGCTTTGATATGTAACTGCTTAGAACATACACCCAAACCATTACAATTAGTTCTGTCTCTCCACTTGTGAGGGATATTGACAAATCTGAAGGTAATGGCAAAAAAGTCACACAATTGATGAAAAAGGTAGAGGAAATCATACGTGGGGGAAAGACTGAAAAAGCTAGAAAGTATATTTAGCATGTTTAAATAATAGTCAAGATAAAACATGGAAAGATCTATTCCTATTTAAATTATGTAAAACCCATGATAACAGACAGATTATTTAAGATTAAGGTTATTTATATTTCTATAAAGAATAAATGAAAAATGGTCTTGAACTTAAGTAAAAACTGCAAGCAAATTTCTGGAAAGGTACAGTATTGGGATGAGTACATATCAGAACTCCTGTGCTATAAATTATATGTTTCAAGTCCCTGACACCTATCAGAGTGTGAAAATGACTCCTGCACTGTACTGGTGAAGACTTGGCCTAGGTGGATCTTGTGTTATTTGAGTGTCTGTTACCTGCAACTTAGCAAGGATTTTCAAGATTTCTACCATCACTGACTAAAAAAAAAGTTCATTCTATAATAGAGCATAACCAATATAATTTCCTGAGATGGGCCAGTAATGTATTAATGACGTTATTTATCCCATTAAATGCTTGTTCATCATGTGGGAAGAGTTTAATCCTTGTAACTAATAATCTCATTATTAAATAAAACTGATCAATTAAAAAAAATCCACATTACCTGTCAATAAGAGTAGAAAACTAGATTAATCTCTCTCCTATTTCCATATTTTTGATGCTGCTTTCATCAGGTGATGAGGTTGTTCTTTGCTCTCTCTCTGTCTATTAAAAAGAAAATGTACTTGCTTTCCAGATCAAGATCTTGGTATTTTGTGTTTCATCCTCTGTCTCAATCCTTCTTTTATGAGGATGGCATATTTACAGTAAGATTTCCTTCCCTAGAGGAATCAGAAAATCTATGTAGTCTTTCCCACATCAACAGCATCCATGAACACAAAATCTGCTGAGAAAAAGGAGACAACTAAAAATTGTTAAGGACCGGTTCCCAAATCATGTGGACTCTCATTAGAATAACAGAATCATAGATTATCCTGATTTGGAAGGGACACAAGAAGATCAGGTCCAAACCCTGATTCCACACAAAAACCTAGAGGTAAAAACATATATCAAGGAAAATTGTATACATATAACTTGAACACCAAACACCAGTTTTGGGCCATGGACTCTTACTTGGGCAGATTGTGCTAATGATTGATCCACCTACTCAGGAAATTGCATATTCCTAATATCCAATGTGAATAGATGCATCCCCCTGATACAGTTTCTTAAGCCATTCCCTCACATGTCTCAATAGACATCAGAGATAGAAGATCAGCATTTTGTTTCTACTCACCTTCTTTCTGAAGTTGCAGACAGCAATGAGGTCACATCACAGTCTCTTCTTTTCTAAGGTGAACAAACTAAATATCCTCAGCCACTTTTCCTGAGTCTTGTCTTCTAGTCCTTTAATTATATTTGCTGCTTTCCTCTGGACATATTCCAATATTTCTATATCCTTCTTATATTGTGGGGCTCAAAACTGCAATCAGACTGTGAATTGAGGCTGCACCAATGCTGTATTGTGGGACAATGACTCCTTTCCACTGCTTAGCTGCACTGTACTTCATGCACTCCAGGATATGATTGGACTCTTTGTCTGCCAGGGTACATTGTTGGCTCGTATTGAGCTTTCTGTCAACCAAAACCCCCGTATTCCTTTCTGCACTCCTGCCCTTGTCCCCCCATTCTATGCATATATCCAGGACCACATTGTTCCAGGTGCAGAATCTGGCATGTGTCCTTGTTAAATTTCATATGGTTGGTGCCTGCCCATAAGGCTCTAATCCATCAAGATCTCTCCTGAAGGTAATCAACAGCTTATCCAAATTTTGTACTGTTGGCAAACTCTGTGCATTCAACTCCTTTGTTCAGGTCATTGATAAAAACATTGAAGAGAATAAAAGGGCCCCTAAACTTGAGTCATGAGGAGCCCCAATAATATCTGGCTACTAGCCAGATATTCCATTTACTACAAACTCTTTTAGCCCAACCCTTCAGCCAGTTGTTCACTCATTGCAGTGTATATATGTCTATCTGTGTGCTGGACGTTTTGTCTTGGAGGATACTGTGAGAGACAGTGTCAAAAGCTTTGTTAAAATGAAAAAACCCTAACATTCAACAACATGGCCGCTATCTTGCCTCCATCCAGGAGGAAGGTAACTTTAGGATACTCATAATAGGATACTCATAATAGGATACTCACTTAGTAAGGCATGACTTTCCCTCCACATACCCATGTCAGCTTTGACAGATGACTGCATTGTCTTTCATGAGTTTTTCAATACCTCACAGAATAATCATCTCTGTAATTTTACCAGACACCAAAGTAAGACTGGCAGGCCTATAATTACTAGAATCTTCTCCTGCCCTTTTTGAAGTATGAAAAACATCTACTAGCTTCCAGTTGACAAGGAGCTCTGCAGATGTCCGATACCATTGGTAAATAACTGAGAAAGGTCACATAGTAGCCTCACCCAACTCTCTTACTACTCTGGGATTAATCTCATCAGACTCTGTAGACTGGCCCTAAATTCTTATAGTATGGCTAGCTACCTAAACAGCTTTTCTGAATTTGCTTACTTTTACTAGCCATTAAAACATTTCTTAAGTAAATTTGTTGCTTTTAAAACTACTTTATGATATGTAGTTTTAAATCAGACTGAGATATTCAAAACCTGCATAATAGAGCTTTGGTTCTATTTCAAGGTTATACACTGGAATCAAATGTGCCAACCCATGCATATTAAAATATCAGATTGATTATACAGACAGGTTTCTTACTGTTCTTCTGTTGTTGTTGTCTTGGTAATGACAGTGACAAAATTAAACTTCTTCTTCATCACCACATAAAAGAGGTAAATGACCTGGGAAAATAAGATGTAGTTTATTACTCATCATTATTAATAATTGAAATACTTCCTTAGTTCCATTCGATGCATATACTAAGAAAGCAAGAATGTTTGTGACAAGTTTTACTGTAGAATGAAGCAAAAGTATCATCTGTAACCAGTCACATAAACTGGTTTCATATGAAAGTGCTAAATTGCCTTTTGTGGGTATGGAATTCCCTAATTGTTTTCAGGAATCCCAGATAAGTGACCTGATAACTCTGGTGGCTGCCATTTGTTTTGCAATTTTTTCCAGAGTCCTCGCTCATGTCAAGTTGCTGTGGTCCTGGGTTATAGTCAATAGAATGTATGATTCTGGTTTGTTATGGTTCTCTTGCTATAATTTAACTCTTATTTTACCATCTTCAGTGAGCTCCTTAAACAAATATACAGTTTATTAACAAAAACTTTTAAATAACTAACTTTATTTATTGATCACTCACATGCCTAAGACTACAGAGGTGACAAGGAGAAAATGAAGCAGATCTTTGGCCACCAACTTCACCTCTCTGCCTTGGGAACACTTCTATACTTAAAGATATTCAGTAATTGGTCTTGACACAGCCTATATTTTGCAGCATTTTTTTCCTTGTGGTTCTATATAGTATAAGAAATAATCTATCTGTCTATCTATCTATCTATCTATCTATCTATCTATCTATCTATCTATCTATCTATCTATCTACCTACCTACCTACCTACCTATCTATCCCATTTGTCTCTCTCCCTTACTACCCATAAACACATCAAAGAGTAGCTAAAAGGAAAGCAAAAACTGCAATAACTGAGAGTAGGTTCTAGCTGAAATGACTGATGGTCAGGACCTTTGATGGTATCTAGCCCTATATATCTTACAAGTGTCATTAAGTTTCACTGGTAGGTTCAGGCTGGTCTATCTGCAAAACCTCTCCAGACCAGTCTGCCAGGAAGCTCCATGAAATCTCCCTCTTTCTCTAACCATTCAAAGTTCTCTATCAACCTTATCTTTTTAATTTACATTTTAATCTTTGTGGAAGGCTCCTGAGCAGTTAGTTTAAGAAAGTGAGAGCCTATGTTTCCATAGGAGACTAGTAATTTAATTTCCATATCTTTTAAACTAAGCACTTAATTTTCAGAAATTATTATATGTTTATACCAAAGGGTTTCTTGGGGCAGGGCTTGGTCTTGTAATTAAGATATATTAACTTAATAAAGAGAATATACAAGTAGGATTTAATTGTCAGATTCAGGTGAAATAAATTATTTTGCAGTAAAATTTTAGTTTTTTAGTTTGCCAAATGATGCAAATAATTTCTATTTTGTTCCACGTGAATAATTTCATAATCTATTTTTAACTTAACAGAAAATTATATTATTTTCCCATTATTATGTCTGCCTTGCCTGCAGTGTTTAAAATTTTTATAAATATCTGAAGAAAAATTCTACAGTAGGAGGAGAGATTCTATCCTAGTATAAACAAAACCCATCAGTGTGAATTAATAAATGTAAGCAGACAACAAAGTTAATGAGTTTCCATTTTTTTCCGTGTGGTCAAGTTCTAAAAGAACTGCAAGACAAATAAACCTATTTAAGTCTTGTGCCTCAGAATTCAGCAATGCCAACCTGAGGCTCCATGGGACTCTGGAGAGTCCTTGAAAAAGTTCATAAATCTAAGATTAGGGTTTCTAGATCCTTAAAAATTTAGACACAGCCTTTGGAAATTTCATGGTAGTGCTTGGTTTGCTTAAAAAATCTCAGTAACCTTTTAGGATACTGTCATAGGATACTCAGCCCAGATTCCAGACTGAAGTTTTTCTCTAAATCTTTTTTCTGCTTTTTATCTTGGGGTAGAAGCAAAGGTAATAATAAAAAAAAGATGGACCTGAATTATCTGCTTCATTAAGATGACTGAATGTCACAGACATTTTTTATTCTTGATGTCTTTCATACAAAAAGTAGAACTTCTAAGAGTTATCAAAGGATTTAGTTTATGTTGTATTATCAAAATGTCTGCTACATTAAATTAAAACTGAATTAAACTCAAGGTTTATCAAATTTTTTGGTTGCTTTAGTTCTGATTACTTTCCTGACTGGCAATAAATTTCTGTTTTTTCTTGTTTCTGATGTGAATGCTATTCTTTAACATTTTTTTTCTCTGGTGTTACAGGTCGATAATCTTTGAACAGCTCAGCATGAGATAGACTATCCTGTCTACTTATGCTTATTTGTCTATACTTATATATTTCAACTTATAATCAAAATAATTAGGCATTTCAGATATGCCTTAATGTTTAGATGTAAATTGCTGACTGCACAGTTACTTGTAGGTACTGATGTCATGCTCATTATCTTAAAGCTATGAAGAATTTTCAGAGCACAGGCACTTTTTTTAGAAAACAAACCTATGTCCTAAGTACTAAAAAGATGCAGCTTATGCAAATATATCCTTAAAGAAATGTCTCTCTGTCTCTTCCTCACTACTAAAAAGCCTCCAAAATTCAAACAAAATAAATCCTTTTAAATGACAACTGACCTAAATAAATTTTAGAAAGTAGTAGGAATCTTGAAGACAACATCATGCTTCCAAATACTTAACAAAACACACAGCTGAGAAAAGGAAAGACAGTCAGTAGATTTCTTCCTGCAGAGGAAAAGGGTGAATTGTCCATTTGTTACATATGGCAGAATATGAGTGGGAGAGAGACTCAGGTTCTGTCCACACACAGGAGAAATCTCCAATCAGATCCTTGCCAACTGTAAGACACAAACCAGTAGCAAACTAGGCTGTATTTATTTTTGTGACAATTTATTCCTCTTACAGGTTTGGCTTATGAAGCTGGACAAATCTCATTTCTTTTTCTTTTCTTTTGAAGTGTTTATGGTAGGATGAGGACTTCTAGGCTGAAATAAATTAAAGTCCCTGTCATTTAGCTCAGCTGCAACTTCAAATTTTTAAGTCTCTACTGCTTTTGGATCTACCCTGTGCCAAAAGCCATAGTGGGTTATCTGGAATTGCCTCAAATATCACTGCATGATGTTCCATTGTGTGGCCATTCAGGGGTTGTCTCTTACCTGCATGTTTTGCTTAGAAACCTTCCATCTGGATAGTTACAGGTTGAGGCAAGGAAAACCCTTAGCACAGGCCTTCACAGAGTCAGGATGGAAAGGGTGAACCAAGAGGACAAAACACTCAGACTGTCCACCAATCTTATCCTGAAATGGCTGCACTGGAAGCAGAGACAAGATTTCCTTTTTCTCTCTGGCCTAGTAGTAAGTATTTGAGAATTCAGTGCAGAATTTGAAATAAGTTCCTGTCATGCTGGAAGTTTGAATTAGCAAATTAAATATAATTCATTAATGGTATTTGAGCCCATGTTGTACTAATTAAAACAAACTTACTTTTATTATTTGCATAGTGTTGCTCTGCAGCTATGCACTTGGAAGGATAATACTGCCTTGAGATGCCAGTTTCTTGGCATCACTCTATGCTATGAACAGAGCTGTACTGGAGCTATTCTTAAGCTGTACTGAAGCTTCTTGTTCTTTTTTGAATTTGTCACAACTACATAACTATGAAATAACAACTTCTCTAGTTAGACTGTGTTAAAGAACTGTTTCTATAACGACAAACTAAATCTACTTTGTAAACTCATTTTCATATTAAAAATTAAGTCTCTGCTCTTTCCATATCACAAATTATTTGTGACTGAGAGAAAAAACACTGAAGTACACTTAGAGGGGAAAACAAAAAAGCAGTAGAAAGTCTGGGGGCATAGTGGCCAAGAAAGTGCTTTTAAGATAGGTTTGAGTTTCTACTGTATGCTATGGCCAAAATAAAGGAAGTTGGAAATGCCAGGAGTGATCGCACCTATATAAGCATGTAGGACTTGGAGTGTCCTTACTGATCGGAGTGTCTCAAGATTTAAGACACTGCCAGATCAAAATGTTCGGAGACGAGAAAATTTCAGATGAATTATCGACAGAACAGACTCATGAGTGCAGCTCTGGAGTCTGATCCTACTGGTTTTTCAAGTCACAACAGCAGTGAAACTCTTATGCCAACCTTAAATCTTTAGCCATACTTAAAATCTCTTCATAGTCTCAGATAGACAGAAGAAAGCTGAAGAATTTCTCGAATAAAGACATGTAAGAGAAAAGCAAAGTTTTGGTAAGAAGTTAATTTACAAGTCTAGTAGCATATTACATAAAGTGATACCTGAATTTGTAAAGTTAATTATATTAAGGATATCTTAATCCATAAAGTTTTTCAAGATAGTAGCTTGACATCCTCTGCTTCATGCATTTGTTCAATTGTTGTGATTGTTGTCTTGAGACACCATTTTCTGCGACTCCTACTTACCTGGGAAAGTCCTCTGTCATTACCCTGTGGCTTTAGGACTGATTTATTCTGTTTCCCCTACTTACATAAGTAAATTATTATTAAGACAATTTAGCTGATATTAAATGCTTTTATCAAAGTCTTTTCACCACGATTTTTTTGTGTGCAGGACAGAGTGAAGAGGGTGATCAAACTAAAAAAGGAAAAATAGGCAAACATAAAGCATTCTTTAACTGGGCAAGTCATTGACATCCCTATTAGCTCATTGGACCTATTGGCATCCATAGTTAATTAAAGCTGCCAGAAGCCTGGTCAAAATTGCTACTTAATGTAATTATAAAATATTTTTAATTTAAATTGGCCATTAAGGAATTTTTCTGTTGCTTCAGTTCATGGGAATTGATATATTGGAATGTTTCAATGGTTTTCAAAGGTGTTATGCTGGGTCTGTGAAGGTCAGTAGCATAGGAACATGCCTGGCACCTTTCCCCTATACATGATTCCTCTAGGCTGGCAGAATTGTTCTGTGGCCTGCCACTCTGAGTGACACTTGCCAACCAAGACAAATTCTGGTACACCACAGATTCCAGGCTTTAATAAAGAAAGGTGAAGCTGTGAATAAATATCTCATATTTTTCACCAAGTGTCTTCTGCCAATTATTCAGAATTGCTAAACTATGAGTAGCAGGTGGGAAAGCACAACAAAATCCTTTGAAATAATAAATATGATTTATGAAACAGCCTTTAAAACTAGTCACAATGTAGATTTTTCAAAACGGAGAGAAGAAATTAAAATCACTACAGTTAATGAGATGAGACTATAAACCTCGGAGAAACAAACCAGATACTTCCTGAGAGGAGGAACACACTATTTGTTTGCATTAATCTTGACAATAATGTCAAGAGTTTCTGATCTTCTGAAACTCCATCATATTCCCTTAGGGTAGTTTGCACAATCATCACTTGCATCAGTCCTGGGTTTGTGAGGCTTCTCAGTGAGTCAAAGTGGCAGAGAGCTGACTGCAGATAAATTAATCCCTTGTTTTTCACCTGAGTCAGAGAGCTGATCTAACAAGTGCAGGATCTCAGGAAGGGAGGAGGAACATTATTTGTAGCAGCAGCCCAGTTTTATAGCTCCTTAATCCAGTGATGAAACCACACCCTTGGAGTATATTTTCTTTCCTCTCTCCCATCTTCTTCAATATCTGTGGCCACCCTTAGGTCCTTGTTGGTTTTAACTTTTAGCCCTCTTATAAGAATAAGATTCTCTTATGTTCTTATTTCCCATTGTCTGTAAACATAGACTCAATATTGGAGGTCTATAAAGTCTGTCTCTACTGAAAGCAATTGGATGTGTCAGCATTAAGACAAACTCTATAATCAATTTCCATCACCAATTAAAGTTAATCAAGGTTTCACAGGAGAGTCAGATCAAGTTCTAGGTGGTTTTATCAGCCTACAGGGGAAAAAAAGCAACACTATTTTGCACAAATGAATTTCAAAGTGATATTTACTGTAATTGCAAAGAAAATGTGTGGAAAAGTTTTGAAAATATATGCCAAAATTCTTCATTCTGCTCCACCTTACTATTTTCTCAACTGAGGACTGCACATTTCTGACTTCTTAGTACCTGCCATAGTACCATCTCTCTCCATTCCCTAGTATGGCTGATTGTTTAAGTGGTGCATCCTTAAGGAGTGGTTGGAAAGATGCCTGTGACTAACAAGATGAGATCAGACAATGAAGGACATGTTTTCATCATTTTTGTCAAAGTAAATGGTACAAAGAGAGAATCAGACCTTTTTTTCTAACTAAAAGGGAGACTATAGAGGGATGACATTGCTGACATTCAGATGTCTAGAGGATGGTGATATGGTGGGGAGAAGAGATGTTTATAATTGATTTTTCAGTTAAGTGAGTTCCAAGGGTTATTACATACAAGGTGTCAGGTCCACATAGCACTGCCAGTAAACATTGGTGATATCCACAGGCATAGTTAGGGTGCAGCTATAGGAAAGGTAGAGCTGGTATCTTCACTTCTCCTTTCAGCAGTCAGCTATTCTTCTTTGCTTATATGGTCTCTGGAGCTTAATGATGAGAAGATTTGTCATGAAAATGGTAAAAAGCACAATGAAAAAAATCCCTCTTCTAACACCCTGGAATTAAAGCATGTAGTGTTGTGTTGAGTCAAACTGGTTAAGCAAAAAAAAGAAAAAAAAAAAACAGGAAAGAAAGTGAAAAGGGAAGAGGAGCAGGACCTTTTCATAGTGATTGGCTTAGCTGTCTTGTCTTAACCTCTCTCTTAAGAATTATTTATAGAAAGTGTATCCTTCCTTGGCAAGGTTATTTTAAGAAATCATTCTACATTACCAGGGAAAACTCTACACAGCTCTATACTGACCTGGATGAGATGGGTTGATTTTATCTGGGTTCTGGTGCTTTTTTTGATGGGTGTTTTAAAGTCAAGAGCAATTTAATGATTTTGACCCATAAACATCCATGCCAATAAAAGTTTTACTATGTCAAACTGAGGCAAAAAGTTGTCATAGTTTAACCACAATCCACAACTAAACATCATGTAGCCACTCATTCTCTCCTTACTGTCCTCCCCAGCCAAAAAGAGAACGGGCCGGGGGGGGGAAATTAAATTTATGGCTTGAGATAACAAAAGTTTTAAAATTAAATTTAAAAATATATGCTAATCATGATAATAATACTAATAATAGTAATAATAATAATTACAATGAAAAATAGAGAGATGGAAATAAAATCTTAGAGAAAGGAGTGGTGTACAATATGATTGCTCCTGCAGTTCCTATATTGAGCATGGTGTTCTTTGGTGTGGAACATCCCTTTGGCCAGGTCGGGTCACTTGTCCCAGCTGTGCTCCCTCCCAGCTTCCTGTGAAACTCCTCACTAGCAGGCCACGGGACACTGAAGTTCCTTGATTCATTATCAGCACTACTCAGCAACTGCCAAAACATCAATATGTTATCAACCTTATCCTCATACTGAATCCAGAACACAGCTCTGTACCAGCTACTAAGAAGGAAACAAGCTCTATCTCAGCTGAACCCAGGATAGTTATTCCATGCAAGACTGTCCTAGTGTCAGAGAGACCAGGGAAGGGCTTTACCAGGGAAGAAAAACATTGCATAAGTACGCCACTAAGTACATCTGAAGAACTAAATGCTGTTAAATAGTCCTGAATGAACCTCCCTCCCTCAAGAAATATTACAATGCCCATTGGTGTGCTAAAATTATCCAAAAAGACTCCATTACTTTAGTCCTGTTCCTTTGCTTATTCTTTCTCTTTGCAACATTCCTTTGCTTATCCCTTCTCTTTGCAACACTCCTTTGCTGTACCAATATTCCACTTTGTCAGCAGGGAATATTTAAAAAGGTCTTTGCAAATGTCACTTCTTTATACACTCATTTAAGCTCAATGTACTGGCCAACCACTTCTGTGAAAACCAAATCACAGAGAACAATTCAGGAAAGCTTCCTGATGTAACTTGGCCTGCCAAAAAAAAAAAAAAAAGTGGTGTTGCTTTTTCTGCCTTTTAGATTTGTCTTTCCTCTAAAACACGCATGTTTTTTTACACATACAAACACACAAACCCCCCACCATCCTATGATGTGCTTGAAATTATTTTTCCTAAATAATCGCCTGTTTTTAGGGAATCTTCCTACTGATCCTTTCTCCCATGAGGACAACTACTGTCCGTAATCTGTCCTGTGCATATTCTGCTCTTTGTTAACCATTTGGAAAAACAAAACCACCTGGACTCGTTTGTAGTGTTCATGAAAGGAGTTTGTTCTCTTAATTAAGCATGTCTGATCTAAAATAATTCTTCCTTCCAATGTTTCATAACCTGGAAATGGAGAGTTCAGAGAAGTGATGGATGTAACTATCTTATTGACTCTAGTCTAAGTAGTTAGCTCTTAATTCAGATGGAAAGATGTACAGATCCTGTGAAAAGCAATGGTTTACATTTATATTGTCTACTGATAAAACTGAACATGCAAGCTTCAGAAGATCAACCTTCTACTGTCACATTGGAAGCAGTGGGTTATTATAAAAACTATGAACTAAGTGTAAGATTTGAAAATATTTTAGTGCAAATTTAAAGAATAATTGCACATCTTTAATGTTGTCCCCAATTATGTCTAGTTAATTAATTACTAAGTGTTGCTTAAGCTCATAGACTTTAGTCGTAAGAATAGTGTCAACCTATTAAAACACCAGTTTTCCAGAAACAAAGACTCTGACCTCCAGATGTAGCTCCAGCAATTAAATCTGTTAATGCTTTAATTTCTAATATAAAAAATTGCCTCGCAAATATCCCTGTACAAACATTAAAACTAAAGTGGTAGAAATCAGTGTCTGTGGTAAGAAATGCATAATGAATTCCAAAATCATTATTAAATTGTCAGGAAGGAAATGAAAACATAGATGGTATATATGTTGCAACTGCAAATAACAGGTCAGTTCCACATCAGGGGAAGACCTGGAAATTCTAATACCAGTTCCTTGCTTTTCAAAGAAAGGAAAGGCAGGCCAGACCACACATCTTAAGAGGTAACTTTTGTGTCAGTCAGACTCAGAATAAGGCACACAGGAGTAGCAGAATCTGGAGCCCAGTTTGTCACATTCTTCTCTATAACTACAGATAAATGTATGGAGGTACTCTATGGCAACTTGGCTTTTTGAACTTTCTTCTCTGGCAGAATCTGGAACACTAATACCTGAGTAAATGTAGGATATTTATTTTTTTAAATCAGGATGCTTGATTTAGCAGAGAACTGCTTATGTTGTATGTTTAAATGAATTATTAAATTAACTACTTTACATTCATCTTTTATTTACAGGAGAAATTATGGGGTCCAAACACTCTCATGTCCCTAAAATATTAAATAACTTGAAATAAAAGACTACATATATTAACATAAGTAAAGTCTCTAAACTGTTATTGATTAGATTTTGCTATTTTGAAATATCTTGATTCTTTTTATGGTTACAGATTTTGTTAATCAAGACTAAATCTAATAGAAGAGTACTTGTACCATAATAAACTAGTTTACATTGCATAAACTTACAGACAAGCAGTTAGCATAATTAAAAGATAGCTTGCATAACTAAAAGATAACTCACATAACTTGTTAAGATATTCAGTATTAGATGCAGATTTTTTTTATTTCCTCTCTGCTACAAGACCACAAGAAATGAAACAGACTGAAACCTAAGTGTGACATATCATCACTTAAAGAGACCTTCCATTTTATTAAATGCCTTGCATGGATGTGTCTGCTAAAAGTGAGAGACATGGCAGTGGTTAAGGAAAAAGAGAACTTTGGAAATCTGAAAACAGAGCCTAAACCCCAAGGAAATGAATAATATGGGAGTGCTTCAGTTTCTGAAAAAGAGAACTCCATTTGAAGCTCTCTTGCTAGGTATAAGGAGTCTGAAAGAGGCAGCTTCTTATCCCATGTCCTGAATCACTTCCACAGTTTGCACTGGTGGCTGAGGAAAGATGGGAAGATGTAGACATGCTGAAGAGCTGTGCTTTATAGGTATGTGATAGTCATGTGGACACACATATTTTAGTCAAAACAAACCATTTTAAAAATACATATGGAGTCTACATATGCCACATAAGGAATGCCACAACTAAAATGTGCTGCATTTCTTTAATAATATTTAGGTTGGAATTTAAAGTGATAAAACACTAGTAGACTTCTCTGGTATGGCAGAAGAGCTGGCACTATAATCAGACTTCAGAGGAATTAGAAACAAAAGGCAACAAGATACTCTGAAAGCTTCAGCCTGCTGAAGCCTGTGATTGAGGAAATTGCACTGAAGTTAGTGTCTGGAAAAAGTCAATCAAAATGCACATCTGCATGGGACATTGCAGGCAGGCAGATTTCGTGCAACCTCTGAGCCAGGAGGACCTGAGGACTGTGGCATCAATCCAGAAATCACGTGGCTGATTTACTGCAGCAGCATAAGCAGGTATTTCTGGTTCTTCTCAGGGTATGTTATTTCAGGGCGAGCAATACGTTGGTGCTGTGTTGGCCTTTGTCACATTGACTGGTTTTCAACTACCTGCAGTTTTCCATGCAGAACACAGATAAAGGCTAGTCAGACTTTTTTTTCCTAGGGGAAAAACTATACCAGACAGAGCAAAACCACAGGAGAACCTTTATCTGGGACTCAGTTTTGGTACATCACAGTAGTAGGCTCACATCAAAAAGCATGCAAGACTGCAAGGTGAAGAAGTGCTTGTAGTCTAACTGGTGTGATCAGGTATTTGAAATACACTTATCTCTTCTGCAGACAAAACACCTGATTCTAAATAGCAAGAACTTCAGCTATGAATAGTGATTAAGCGCATTACTTTTTTCACTGAACATAAATAAAAAACCTCAAAAACAACAACAACAAAAAAAAAAACAAAACAAAAAAAAAAACAAAACAAAAATCAACCAACCAAACAAACAAAAAACAAACCAAAAAAACCAAAATCATCCTATTTTTACCAGTGCTCAAAATAATAGGATTATCTTCAGTCTTGAGTCCAGAGCAGAAAGCTCTCTTTGGCTAAAGGCAGAGTAGGACAAGGATTTTTATTCTGATGTTTCTTTAAAAGTGTCTTTGTGGGGTTTTGTTAGTTTGGGCTTTCTTTCCTGTTTTTATGTTGGTTTGTTTGTATGTTTTGACTGAGCTATAGGGTCTTTTCAAGTGTTGATATACCTTTCACTTTTTATAGCTGTCCTTCTGCATTTTAATATTTCATGCATGGTTCTAGGAGTTTGCAGCAAAATTAAAGAAATGCAAATATTTTATCTGAGCAAATTCACTGTATTATTTACTGAAAATGGAAAATTTCCCTTATCTGCCTTTCTCTTTCCCTTGATCTACATTACATTAGATATTGAAGTGAATGGTTACTAGAAATGCAGCAGATGCTAGAGCTTCTGGGGTCTTATTTTGGAAGTGTATATTTTCTAAGCATTCATACAAGCTTAGAAATAGAGGAAATTGGACTGAAAAATACAGCATGTGTGTGGAAAGCTGAACAGAATATGATGGGCAGAGGTAAAGAAAGGAGAGAATACACATCTACACTTCCTGCAATCCTCCCTTAAAGTAAATACTTAATATACCTACATCAAATCATTACGTAAATCTAGATTGTATGCAAATCTGCTTCAGGGCAATTAATATGAATCATCTAGCTGAGCAATAAAAGAAAGCTATTAATCATTTAATCCCAGTTTTCAGCCTCTAGTGTCTGCAAAAGTTGCTATCTTCAGCTGGAATCCTCAACTAAACACAGCTGTTGAGAAGCCAAACATTGCTCAGGAGGTTACTTTCGGCAAGTGATCTGTCATTGCCTGATATATATTCCTTTATAAGCAAATCTGCTCCCAGATGTGTCCATAAGTATGGCAAGCTCTCCCTCCTGATGACTGTACAGATGTTTGCTATGAGGTAGACAGCTCCTGGGCTCCTTCGTCTCTTTCATACACTGCTTGTGGTAAAAGAGCCCTGGGCTGAATGTAATCCATTATGTCACTCATTCCTTTAAATATTCTGAGATAATAATTTGAATTATTTTTACATGCAACAATTTACACTGCATAGGTCTTGAAAGAGCCCTGTGAAGTTGTTATACCTGTATCTCAACCCATGGAAAAAGGGAAGAAATTTAACTGGCGGCAGGCATACTTTTTGAAACAAAGGTCAATCACTCTTTCAAAATAAGATTGATGTAGAAGACAGATAGTTTATGAATTCATCTTGTAATGTGCAGCTACAAAAAAACATTTTGTTTCCCAAAGATCAAGGAGTCAGAGAACACAAAAAGGTGCAGCGTTGCCAGACACTTCCATATGTATCACCTAAAGTAATCCAAGGCAAGATTATGTTCTACAAAGTGCTCCCCAGAAAAAGCCACCTGAACCACAGGTGGAAACTTAAGCTTGTCTTTCCTTGTGATTTTCAAAGTGTCCCTCATGTCCAAGCCAGGAGAGAATAGCTATCCCTACCTGAAGCAAGGAACTGTAAAAACAAGATTAACATTTTATTAATGTTATTAATGGACTTTTGGATGAAAAAAACTCATAGCTTTTCATGTTCCCTCCATCAGCTACCTGAGACATCTAGTACACTGTTAACAAACATTGTGCACACTGGTTTTTCAGCTGCAACTTTAAGCTTTCCAGATAAATTGTCAACTGAAACTATGTGTTTCACCACAGTGAAAAACTGAGCTGTTTAATGTGTTTTGGTAAAGAAGTAACCTTAACCAGTCATAGATTTACTTCTGAGGGAGGATAACAGTGTTGAAGGAAAGAGAGAGGTGTAAGCATAAGTGGCTACTGCTTGCATTTCTACATCATGTCACACTGCTTTCTGCTTCTTCCTCAGATCACATCACCAGGCCTTGTCCAAACTTCTACAGGGTAGTTTTTCAGCCTATGCATAATGACAAAAGCTAAGACTAAGGAGGGATTCTAATGGTTGCGGTGTTTCGCTGTCATTTGTTTCATTCTCAATCTGGCAAAGTCAAGAGTAGTTAAAGACCCTCTCCTGGGAACTAGGATATAAGTGCTTTAGTTCTCCAGAAAGAAAAAAAATTCTCCCTCCTGTACCCTTAAAGTATAAGCTATTGTGTGAGTGAGGTCACATTTCTTTCCCTTGAGCCTTGAATAAAAGTAAAGGGCCTCAAAATATTTGGACTCTGTCCCTAGAGGAATTCATAGTTATGTCCTAAGAACAGAGTCCTCAACATGAACAAGCAAGGGAAACCTTGTCTGTTGATCCTAAATGTGAAATATATACAAAACTGGTTAGATCTGATAAAAACAAATTAATTCTGGAAAAATGTGGAGGGCAGCTAGTTATTTAGGGGAAATAGTGATGAAAGATAGGATATTTATGGACTTTCCCTACCTAAAGGTTTTGAAAGAGAATTTTATTACAGCACCAATAAACTTAAATACCTAAATTATGTGAACCTGTCCCTTGGTCCCTTCACAGAAAATCTTTTCAATTCTTTTCAGTATAACCGAAAAACAGATTTTTATGTATGTTGGCATATGGCTGTTAAGGGTTGTTTTTTTCAATTTAGTTGTGCAAGCACTATTTGATGAACAATGTATTGGCCAGATTTTGTCCATATTTGTCAAATAAATTATTCAACAAATCATTTTTGCTTTATTTGATCAGCTATAACCGCCTTTCTGACTCTTCTGCAATCTAGATGACTTTTAAATAAATAAGTATGCTTGCCTCCAGAGACTTTAGGAGTCGAACAGCTGGTTTCCATCACCATTGTAAAAGCCTTGAGGGTGATTCTGGATGAATACCATTATTCTTTCCTGATACAGGACAGTGTGTAAAAAGAACCACAGAAAGATTTTGCAATTTAGGTACACAAGAATGTTAGGAAAAATGAGTTCTAAGTTGGCATTTGTTGGAAAAGAGACAAGATTCTGAATCCTAGTTTAATATGAAGCAGCTAGGTGACACCAAGGTGCCTCATTTCTTAAAATGGGTCAGTTTTGTGGGGTGGCAGGTGAACCTGAAAAATCAGACATCAGAAACTGAGTCTGCAGGACAGTCAGTTCATCAAGGTAGGTGATACCACTCACAGAAGGAAGGAAATAAACTCTTTAAATTCTTTCATTTTTTTAACAAGAAACATTTAACTTTGATAAAGAACCTTAAAGCGTTTTTTCATGAAGCATCTCCAATCATAAAAATCTGATTCACTATGCTTTTACTGGATAAATGAGAAAAATATGCAACTGTGTTTCCTAAACAATGATATTCAGAGTTGTTTAAGCTCAGTATGGCATTTCCAGACTGCTATTGTTGCATGTAAATATTCGCTTGCATAAAGAAGCACATTTTCTACCACAGCAACCTCAGGGAAGCAGCTGGCTGCAAATGGGACTATCATCATTATCTTTAAGTCCTGAAGGAGACATTGTTGTAATAATAAAGGCTTACAATTGTTTTACCTAACTTGCAATTAAATAACCTTTTTTTAATAGAAAATTTGGATTAACAGGGGAAAATTTGTTGAAGAATTTGCACTCGATTCTTCATGGTTATCATCAGCCTCAGGGTTGTACCTTACACTAAAGGTAAATGTATACATAATTTATTTAGGATTCATTAATTATTAATGAAAGATTCAAGTGTATTACAGGTGTATATGGTATGTGCCATGGATGATTATGAACACCATAGTAAAATGTATTATATTCACTTGCTGTCTATGACTACAAATTATAAAGTTATTTGTCAAATTCTGTAGTCCTATCTTTAAAATAATATTTTAGTAACCATATGCTAAGCTCATATTAGATGTTTAGAAATTTTTCTTTAAAAAAAAATTTATGCCCAGTCAGTGGCTGGGCAAATGTCATGTGAAAATACACTGCCTCAATTTATTTTACTGATTCATTCTTAGAAAAATGGATTTATTTGTGATTAACAAATTATAACTAGCATTTAAATTATATGTGTTTCATTTTGCTGCAAAATTTGTACTGATAAGTAGAACATTGCTAGATGGAAGATCTGGCTGTGATTATTCTCAACTTAAGTGCTTCTTTAGGCACTGCTAGACTAATTGCAAAAGCTACCACTGTGAAGGGAAGGAACAAACAGTTACATGTTAGCTGGAACAGTGTGAGTTGCAATCTCACTGAATCCTTTTGGATAAAGCATAGACAGTTAGACTGATGAGAAAAGACTGATGCTAAGTCTTCCTACAGTGAACAATGAAAAGGAGACAGCTTTCTGAAGGAATCAGTTTCTAGATAGGTCTTTTTCCAAAACAATGGGGTGTGATAATATGTTTGGGGCATATGTACCTGCATGTATTTATAGATGTGGAGTGCCATGTGATTATAGCTGTCAGTTCTTCAATCCAAGAGTAAGAGTATGCTACTCATGACAAAAAGCTGGGAGACACTTAAAAACAAGTGAATTTTAGAAAAAAGGATGAACTTTAGAACAAGAAAAGCAGAAGTCCATCTCTCCGACCTGTTGAGGTTGTTCTGAATAACTGCACAGTGACAAAGCCAGCTCTCAGAAATCTCTGACTCAGGAGGCCAGGGTAAAGGAATGTTGAAATGAAGATTTTCCCTTGTTCAAGGAAAATTGGATTAGAGAATACCTGATCAAACTTGACATCCACAAGTCCATGGGCCGTGGTGCATCCAGGATTGCCAGGAGAGTTGATGGTCATAGCAAGGTCACTCCCAGTGGTCTTTGAGCAGTCGTGGCCATTAAGAGAGGTGACTGGAAGAAAGCAAATCTCACATCACCACACACAGAGTCAGGAGGTGTGGACTGGGTCAGTGGACAGTGAGATGGATTGAGAACTGGTTGACTAGCAGGTCCCAGAGGGCTGTAGTCAGTGGCACAGGGTCTGCTAGGAGGCTGTCACTGCTGGTGTCCCCCAGTGCTCAACACTGGGCACACTACGAAGTTATTCATCAATAGCTTGGATGAATGGTTAGAGTGCCTCCTCAGCAAGTTTGGTGACAGCACAAAGCTGGGAGGTTTTCCTGGCTTCTGAGAGACCTATAGACTGGTCTGTACATAGGACTTAGAGAAGTATACAGTAAATTCCTGGCTACATTTTAAATACATCTTATGTCTGTTTCATAATCTTCTTCCTTCTCCTCTGCAGTGAACATTAGCTTCAAATGGACTGAGGATCCTTTAAACAATTAAAGATCTAAGGCCCTTTGTCATATCTTATTCATCACATTAATCTGATTAAACCTGCCACTGAAGTTGGTATTAATTTGAATTGCAACAAGAATACTAGTTTTGGCTGTCAGTAGAACTCTCCTAGTGGGTACAACTTGATTATTGTGTGGTAGATTCTTTCTATATATTTTTTTACTTGTTATGGGACATCAAAATTGTATACATGTACAAAAATTAGTAATAAACCAAGTAGAAACACCTAAAAATTGTTATTGATTCTAAAAACAACTGAAAAGGCACTTCAATAAAACATGACCTCTGTTAATATAAAGCAGTTGTCCCCTAGAGGATTTTGTGAGTACTGAATTTAGTGCTTTATCCTGTAGTGGAATTCAGTGCTTACCTATGGTACATAAAGCTGCAAATCAAACAGGTGCATATGTTCTGTGTTACAAAGAGGAAGGAGGGAAAGCACCTTGAGGAAATTCTAGAGAGAGAAAAGTCAATATTTTTTCAGTAGAATCTGCAAGTGACGCATAATTTAACTCACGTTTTAAAGCAATAAAAAAAAAATAAATTGTGCCATGCTCGCTGCGATTTTTAGATAAAATAATCCTGAAGTATTTCACAAAGATATAGATTAGATGTTCATTACGTTAATGGACTTCCTCATCAATCTGTTCTTTGTTCACTTAGATAAAGTTGTTCAACACTGTTTCCATGTCGAACAACTCCTGATTTTGAATAAATAATTCAACAATGAGGTACACTTGTCCACAGTGCATGAAAAGGGGAATAAATTGGAAAGAAATGTCAGTAAATTGACAATATTAAATGTCAATCCAACTTTGATTACATAAATAAGGAAAAGGGAGCACCAACACCTCCAAAGGGTGCTAATATTTACCTTGTTACAATTGCACATGAAACCTTACAATGTAGCAAAAAATGGTCTCCATAATGACAGAAAATAAAACACTACCTTTATCATGTCATAATATCAACATTACTGTTGGTTTTAGTAACAAGGAAAGGAGGCAATTAGCTTGTATATATATGAAGCACTTACACTGAAGCATTGCAATGAGAAGAAATAATATTATTCTCTGTTACATCAGATTAATTTTGTTGGAAATTGTGTCTCAGGGGTTGATATCAGGAAATTCTGAGAAAGAGAAAATAATCAATATAGTAGACACTTGTAGAAAACCCAGCCAAAGTACACATTTTTATCCAATTGCTCCTCCAGTATTTTTTACATTAGTCAATGGGGGAATAAATGTATTCTATTTATTTTGTTTGAAGGTATTTTGGATAGTCAAAGAAAATTTCTATTTATGATATTTAAAATGTAGAAGCATCTTTGCTTCATACAAAATGCTTTTCTTCATCTGAAACCATGTATAATCTTTGAGAAAACAAGTAAGCATTTTTTTAGTTTTGCGCTGCTGGCTCTTCCACAGAAACTGTCACTTTGCTCCTTGTCTTCCTACCTGTTACAGAGGAAATATTTCCTGGAAACCAGATAATGATTTTTCAGCAGTCAAATTTGAAAAAGAAAAAAAGACCATGGTGTTTCAGTTTTCTTTATTCAAAAAATTTTTGTTTGATTAGATTTAAAGGATACATTTAGGATTATTTTTCTAGGGCTACAGAGTAAATTAAAATTTGAAAAAGACTTTTCCAACTGTATATTATGTTCCCACAATACATAAAATTATACTATCTGATGATAAATTAAACAGTAGCACTTAAAAAAAAGTAAAGAAAAATAAAAAGCCACAAATTTATAGTAGAAGCAATAATGGGACAAGCCAATATTTTGATTATGAAATCCTGAAGGAACTCCTTAGTTAATATTTAGATATTTACAATAAGTACATATATTTGCACATATGTTCTGTATTATTTTAAACTATCTTATTACTGTCATTTAAAATTCAACTGAATGAGGAAAGAGATTTAGTTGAGTAGCACTAAACATTTTATGTTTCACTTAAGCATTTATTAGGCTACTGCTAATTAGACTGGAGGTTTTCAACTATAACAGCACATGTTCCTCTTTATTATACAATTAGGGATGCAATATGAATATTTCATGCTTTCATTAGCTTTGCTGTACACAGAAATGGTTGCTTCTCCTACAAACAACAAAATCAAAAGATTACAAAGGCCCAACAGGGAAAAATCAAGTTTACATTTGTATTAATGTAGGTTGAAGACAGGTTGAAGAAAAAACTGGGAATTAAGCAAACTTTATTTTATGTCCATGCATCAGTATGTTGAATGCATGTAAATGTAAAGAAGAGGAGATATTAGACAGAAGATGAAGGGAAACAAGCAATGCAGATATGAGTTAGGGAGAAGGAAAACAAGGAATGTTCAATATGCAGGTTTTTTGCCAAAAAATTTATTTCTCTGGTTTCTTTGCAGATATCAGGTCATAGGTAAGGCAGGATTGTTGGCACTCTAGATCAAGAGGGAAGACGGCCTTGACCTCTGATGGCTCTCAAGTCAAATTGTCTGATAGCTTAGGGAGGTAGTAGCTATCAAGAAAACAAACACCAGATGAAATTTACATTTGCCACTGCGTACTGCAAAAAAATGCAAAATTTGGCAGGCATGGAAGGAAAAATAATTTTAGAAAGCTGTGAAAAAATGTAAAGGTGATTCTGTTCACCTTTTAGATTTTATGTGCAAAATAAATTAATAAAGGAAATATTTTTAAACATTGATAAATTTCTGGGCTTCAGATCATACCTGTGGTCTAAAACTGCTACAGGTTGTGGAATTAACATACCTAAGATGCAGTGAAACATGTGCAGGAATCATATTATACCTGTGCTGAACTATTAAAAGTCAGCAGACATTCACCTCCCATATTCTCCATCCTTTCACTCTGTCCTCATCCCCCCTGCACTTCCATTTTACTGCCTCTGCTTTCAGTCACATTTTCTTTCCTTTCAGCCAGCTTGTGCTCTTACATGGTGCCAGGTCATGAGTCCCTGCCTGTTACTCAGTTATAGCTTGAAGGGTGATCAGGTGAGCTTCATGTTAGCAGCAGAAGCTTGCAGAGGGGTAGGAAGGGGAGGAGGGCCTCCTTTTTCTCCTAGTTGTGAACTGTGCTTTTGGGTACAGCTGCTTTCTGAACTCTTAGCCTTGCAGATATAACTGCTTTGACATTGTCTGAACTGAAGCTTTGCTGAGGTCCCTGTGCTGTTACTGACTGCCAGTAATTGATTGTACTTCAATGTTCCTTTGCTTCTTCAAAGCAGGTTTCGCAGCTTGCCTAGAGAATGCACAAAATGCTGGCTGACAGTGACCACCCTACAGCCAGACTGGAAGGACCTGGAGAGCAGCTAGTATGCCATGAGTCAGCCAAAGAGATGGCCAGCAGGGAGTCTGCAGGATTACTGGCAGAAAGGCTGGGGGTGTAAAGAACAACACTACCCTGAGTACTTGGTTTGGAGACTGAGCTTTCCAATCAATACATCCAAACAGTCTGAGTTTGAGAGAAATCTGCATTTCCTTTCACACTCATGTGTGAACAGGACAGAAATCGAGAATGCCATTAAAACTGTCTAGAATGAGTAGAAAGAAATTCCCATCCATCAAAGTGTTTCTATGATTTCTTTAGGGTACATATTTCCATAAGTGTTGTGATACATATTTCCCCTCTCATTTTGGACTCTGTAATTGTGCTTTTTCCAGAGGCTGCTCTCTCCAGCACCCTCACCACTTTTTCCTGGTGATGTTTTTGTAACTTTGCTAAATATCCAGTCATGAACTCTGTGAAAAAAATATCCATTAATTTTATCCTTCCCTCCTAATAGACAAGCTGGTCTTACCTTCAGCTGAGTTCAAAAGACAGATGTCTTCCAGGGGAATGGGGAGAGAAGACACAGGAAGAAACAGGGAGGATACTCTTTCTTTTGGGGACAAAAGGTGAAAAAATTCCTGTCTCTGAGCATTTCTCAAGATTTCTCAAGACTACTGTTTATAAAAGAATTTGAATAAATGAGGCAGAAAATGATAGAGGAGAAAGAGGCTGGTAACAAAATTATCATTTTAATTTACAAATCTAATGGGCTTCTTTCAGTAATTTAGCTCTCCTTTAGAAAGTAGTTAAAATATCCTCCTTGTATCTTTGCTATACACATAAAATAATTCCTGAAACCTTTCTTCCTTTTCATTGCTTAAGGAAACCTTCTTGGGTGTTGGAGAAAGGAGAATTCCCTAAGCAGTCTTCAGCTGCAATCATTGTGTTATGTAGCCATGCAGCTTGCCAGGCTGACATACATGTGGCAGAGATTGTCATCCAGTGATTTCCAGCACTGGTGGTGTCAAGATTTAAAGGTTGGAAAGTCCAGGTTCTCTGTAATTTCCTCCTTTTTGTGTATGAATTATGCTGATCAGGTTTCCATAGAATACTTAAGGTACTCTCTTATCTCATATTTGTTTTAGATCTGGTGACTTTTACAGCTTAAAAATTATCCAAAATAAAACACAAATTAAGTGCTTAAATGCCTTCCCAAATGGAGGCACAAGACAAAGTTTGTAAAGGTCAGGGTAGCCAGAAAACTGAGGACCCAGCAGCTCCAAGAGAAGTTTTTCTTGAGTTTTAAAGAACAAAGTCCTGGAATTTCAACTCAAATACCAACCCATATTTTGAATGCTGTATTATTTTAGCTAGTTTATTTATTGAAAGTTATCATGCATTGTGTTAAACAACAAGATTTTTTTAAATTGTTTTCATCAATAAACATTATTGAATATTCTGTGAGCATTAAGAAGGAAAGAAAATATTAATCTCTTAAAAGTTCTTCAAGTCTTTATTTTCCTTTTATGCATGTCTAAATATTGAGATGCTACTGAAATACACTGTGGCTTGATAGTTATAGACATAAATTCTAAGAAAGTACACAATTAATTAGAACAATGGAAAGAAGGGCTTGGTGCAGATTCTTCAAAGACTGTTACCAGGGGTCATTGATCTCTCATGCTCACTTTCCATTAGAGCATTCAAGTAAATGATTTTTCATATATGGGCTTGTATAAAATCTCATCTTAACATTCTCAGTAGAAATAGTCTGTAGCAGATGTAGTCTGTCTTTTATCAGTCAGATAAGATGTCCCCAATCTGTCATATTAAATCATCTCATTAATATATTGTCATCAGAGAAGGTGCTTTCACATGTTTGGAGCTGTTGTGAGCTGCTCATCAATACTACCACCTTTTGATAGAAGGGTGGGATAAAATGCAACACCCAGCCATATATGTTTACAATCTTACCCAAAGACAAAGTGCAATGTAGGAGATAGTGCTTTCATGGAGAGACTGTAATAACCGTGAGCCCTGGCTGCATTATGGGTATCTGTTGTTGAGCCTGCCTGTTCAGAAATTCACCCCTGTTTATGTGGCAATGCCCACTCCTCACAGGTGAGCTGTTCTCATGATTGCAGAAATCACTGGGGAGCACCAGCCAGGCAGGAGCTGCCTTCTTTCTCTTTGGTGTCCCCACGTCATGCTGGGTGCCAGTGCCAGGCAGAGGGGCTGTGGTCTCTGGGAGAGGAGGCCAGAGATTCCAGCCAGCTCCAACCACCTCACCACTGGGCACAGCAGAGCCCCTCAACCCAAGGTGGCAGTGCCTCTGAAAAAGAACAAAGTGCAGGATGGCTGTGAGCAGTTTAAAGGAAAATAATTTTGAGCCAGTGTGCAACTGAAAGAAAAATAGTTGATTGATTAAAACTTTGGTTTGTTTCAATACATTATTTTAATTTTGCTAGCATGATTTTTCTGTGGAAATTATTTTCTTCTTTTCTTTTTATTAGTGTTGCTCTTGTATATTTGTTTCCAAACCAGAATAAGTGGTTTCACAACTAACAGAAATGCACTTGAAGTTGATGAAGCAGCATTTCAAAAGCTGTGTTATAGGTAATACAATCTATAATGTTTTACTAGCAGCAGAAACACCAGATTTGTACAACTCAATTTGACAAGCAACGAAAATGTTTGGGCTACTGCTAAAATTGACCCTGGCACCCAGCAGAAATGAGTTGTCCTGTGCCTGTACTGATGTTCCTTCTGTCATATATCAGCATAATCAACATTGCAGTGGTAGACTATGTGTCTAATGTGCATAGTGTGGCTGAGGTTACTGCAATAGCTTTGTTTTCTCTCTGGCAGTGTTGTCTCAGGAATATCTGTTTCCGCTGCCTTGGAAAGAAAGAAGATAAAACTGTTTCAGCATTTTCAGATGTCTGAATCCTTCCCATGTTATGGAGTGGCTCCAGCTTTTTTTTTGACTGAACAACAGCCACTTCCTCACTGGAGCTACATTTATGTGACCAAGCGGTGAAAACATAAAAATGGAGCAGCCATGCATCTTAAATGTTATTCTCACAGTTGCCTTCCTCCTTTGGAGTGAGTTCTTCTTCACGGTCACCAAGCATCAGCCAGATGTTCATCAGACATATAAACAATGTGGTTTGTGGGAGATATCTCTTCAGTCTGTACCCATTACTAGAGCATTCAGACCAGACTCAAAATGGTTTCCTGGCTGCATTTGCGCTGCTTTTTAAGTTTTGTGTTCAGATAACTGGATGTACATTTAATCTCAGGGGAAGAAAATTTGCCTTTTAGTGCAGATCTCAGTTTGCTTCTACTTGACTGGTAGACTGGGCTGAGATAGATACAATATGGCACATAGTTTGCCTTCTTTTGCCTATCATCTGCCATTTCAGCCCTTTGGAGATTTCATGGGTGCTAAAAGTTAGCTCTGAGTAGCTCCCCAGAAGGATCTTGGTCAGGGCATCTGGAGAATGGGAAGGCCACAAGCAGGAATGAGGTAGTAGTTTCATCTACTGTTCACTTACATAGTTTGTGGTCTTTTATGCAGTCTAGACGACCATTTCTTTGAATCTAGTCTATGAGAGAAAATGAAGAAATCGAGTAATCTAATAAAATATGTGAATCACATCAAAACCTGCTCTTTTCTGTATACTTGTGGTTTAGTTGATATGGTGGTGGGTGTTCAGTCAGAGTTCAGACTCAATGACTTTGGAGGTCTTTTCCTACCTTAATGATTCTGTGTTGGTCTGTTCTAGATGAGTTGATAAAAACACAAGTTATGACTCTCCTTATGGACATAATGGTCTGAAGGATACACAGCTTTTCTATATTTCTTTCCATTCCTCTGTTATTCTTATTTCTTATAGTGTGTGACTGTGACTGTAAAGTGTAAAATGTGGAGATAAATTCATTATTGTAGCAGCCACAAACAACTAAGTTCCATTGGTTTTTTTTTCCCAGACTATCTGTTCAGTTGACTTTTTAAGGGACAAAGTAAAATATATAATATATTTATATAAAACATATATATAACATGTATAAGACATAAAATAACATCTACAGAGTTTATTCTCCCAATCCTCTGGCAGGGTAGCCTCTATGATGAGAGGATGGGACTGCCCCATCCAGGCCACAAGCTCAAGCCTCTGCACAGCAGAGAGGAGAAAGGGGGAAAAAAATGTGAGAAACATGCCTGGGAACACCAAGCTCAGAAAAGTAAGAGAGAGAAGAGATGTGAAATAGGTGAGATTCCACTGCAGCCAGTGGAGGACCCCATGTCTAAGGAGGAGGATATTCCCTGCAGGAAGTGCAGTCCATGGAGAGGACTCATGTGAGAAGAAAGGAGCTGCAGAGAAGAAATGTTATAGATTGACCATAACAAGTCGTAACAACTATTATGGATTACAAGGTGTAATTGCTTTAAGCTGAAAGAGTGTAGGTTTATATTAGTCAGGAAGAAATTCTCCACTGGGATAGTGGTGAAGCACTGGAAGAGATTGCCCAGAGAAGTTGTGGATGACCCATCTCTGGAAGTATCCAAGGCCAGGTTGGATGGGGCTTTGAGAAACCTCATCTTGTAGAAGGTGTCCCTGCCCATTGGCAGAGATGTTGGACCTAGGTGATCTTTAAGGTCCCTTTCAACCCAAACCATTCTATGATCCTATGATTCTGTGACCATAAACCACTATTCTCTACCTGTCCTACGCCACTTAGGGGGAAGGAGGTAGAGGAGTTGGGGAATGAAGGACTGAACTTGATCTTGAGAAAAAGGGGGATGGTGGGAGAAACTATCCACCTCTGTTATTAATTGGCAATTAAAAAATTAATTTTCTACAAGTCTTCTAAATCTGTGCAACATATAGTTGATCCAGTGGGAGAGGACAGTAAGACCTTTAAGCAGCTGCAAGGAAGAAACAGCTGACAACCTTTGTTGGGTGTAAATGTGAAATGTACATTCAGTGTACTTGTTTTATCTTTTGTTCTAACATCTGTGACTTAGTCTATATGCCACCAGCAATTACTTGTAGAATTCTGGTAAGGAAAATAAAATATGATTACAAGTAGGAAGGCAAATATGATGAGTTATCATGGCCATTATAGAACAAGAATACTGATCTGGCACTCTTCAAATTGCTTAACTACACTGCAAATGCAATCAATCAGCTTTATTTGTGTAATATATTAACTCCTTTTAAATATTTTTTTAATTCTTCTAACAAAATATGTCCTTTATTATATCAATTCCATTGTGTACTCTTTTTTGGGTGTCTCTCATTCTCACTCTCTCTCAAGGCCTTGTTTCTAGGAGAGCTCTCATATCAAAAATGTTGCCCCAAGCTGTTACCACTTCATGGTTCATCTGGCAGGAAATGGAACTTCAATTGGAAGGGAGAAGATAGGTTTTCATTAATGCCTTTCAAAACTGAGTACAAAACTTTTTATTCTGTACTCATTTTCAGCATAATTAAACTGGGTGAAAGAGTGAGAAATATTTGGACAGCTATTTTCAAAATGTCTCTGCATTATTGCAAGGATGGCTTACGGTAGTTTCTCTATGTTTAGTAGCATGTGCAGTAACCTTTCCTCCTCCTGTGATTATTTTCACTCTTTGATTGTCTCTATCCACTGTTCCAAATGTCAGGTTTACAATTGAAGATGGTCTTATTAAGGTAGAAATTAGAATAATAAGTGAGAGGGATTTCCATGTTGATATATGATGCACTAGAGGAAGTTAGGAAAGAGACTGAGTTCCAGATGGATAATTTCTCTGACCAAAGCGTGCTTGCAGTCACCTGAAGTGTGGATTTTTCAATTAAAAGATTTTTTTTTAAAATATGTTAGTAATATTACAGTTCATTCATCAACAGTATTTTCTTTTTATTCACTTTTTCATCTGTTGGTTTTGAAATCAACTTCAGTAAAACTGATCTCTCTACAAAAAATTTTCTTCTGAAACACATTCTCTCCCTGACTTTTTTTTTTTTTTGTGTAACCCAGACTTTGGCTTGTGGTGGTATTTTGTTACAAATGCACCTTTCTAAGTGGAATTACCTTTGATACATTAAGAGTAAACATAAGATAAGAAACATTTAATCAAGTGGAAGGTTGTGTTTACACTCTTGATGTCTGTCACCTCTGTGAGCCTAAACTGCCAAATCCAGTGTTAAAAGAAAATGGGCTATTGAAAATATGAAGATGGTTAGTTATTCTTCATTAGATTTAAATTTTGTTATTCAACATGCACCAAAAAAATTAGGTCTTTTTATTCCTTTGCTTACCAATATTAAAATCATAAGTCTGTAATCAACTTCAGTCAATTCAATAGGAGTTCAGGATGTATCTCTCCTTTTCTGCTTGTGCAGGTACAGTCGTTTTGGTACCATTTGTGTTGTAGCAGATCAAAAGACAAACCTGTCATATTTGGTATCATCAGAGTTCTCAGACAAAAATATTCCATCCACAGCAACCTGATCATATCACCATTATTCACAGAGCATATTGCTAAAAGTAAATCAGCAAGGAAGCACAATGGCATGAAAGAAAGTTGAAAACAGCAAAGAAACAGAAGTCCCAATTAGATTGTGCCAACCTTCATTGGGTAAGTATATTAGGGATTTAATGATTGAGAAGAAGGAACTATTAGAGTAGATTGTAATTTCCAGTATCTACTGCATGAAGCCCTCTTGCACAGGAATAACACAATATACCATATGGCCAATATCTTTCCTTGTGTAGAAAAGGAGTCTGACCAACAACCTACCCAAAGGAACATGGAGACATTCCTGTTTTAGTAGCTTAAACTCAGCATCCATTTACTACTGCTCACCATTTCACTTTCCTTTCATGTGTACTATATTTCAAGTAAGAAAAAATAATAATTCCAAAACTGATGTTCTCTGGATACAATCTCTGCATGCTCTTGACACTGTCGTGCTTTTGCTGTTGGACAGCTGCAGTAGCCCAATGCTGACAAGATATCAGTGGCTTACTTGCTTTGTTAGATCTCTATTAATGCAGGAGTTTTTTCTTAATACTACAGCTTTATCTTGTCAAATGCTTATAGCAGTATTTAAATATATCTCTAGCTTTAATGTGAGTAGATATATAAACTGAAAAAATAAAAACTATGCACCCATTTGTCTCCCTTATGTTTTTCGGTCAGTAGCTCTAGCAGTGGAAGCAAAGTTGGCTTCAGGAGAATTTCTTACATATTTCATCCAAACAAAAACCACATGTGGGTGTTTTTCAATTCATTCTTAGACTTTCCTTTTATTTGAACTGAATCTGAAATGTAGACAAGTACAGAAGTTGAACCTATTGCAGATATGTTTTTCATTCTGAAAACGCTAAGAATAATAACTTCATAAGAAAGATACATTCATTTCAAGGATTTAAATTATAATTGCTTTAAAATAGGAATTCTAGACAAAAGTAGGTCCTGACAGAAGGACCTTTCAGATGAAATTTACATTTATTTGGACATGTAGCATAGCAATAATTTGCTAAAGGATCTGACTGACCTAAACTAAATAACTTCTTGATTAAGAGGATAAAAGAGAATCTAGCACTTCTCCGCATGTGTGTCTCTATAGTTTCATTGAGTAGAATAATTGCAGGGGGATCTTTTCAAGCCCTCAGAAACTTCTTCCAAGCTGCAAGGCCTAAAAATCATTCTGTCAGTAGCAAACTTACTAAAGAAGGTGGGAGAGAAAGGGTGATCAGGAAACAAGGAGCATGAAGCAATAATAATATAAAAGCATATTAGTAGAAATACGTTGAAGAGAAGATGTAGATTCAGGTCTGTATAAGGATAATAAGCTAAAAGTTCCAAAGGCAGAATGGTGAAACAGGCTTTCAAGTTCAAAATTACTGTCTTGTAATTTTTTGTTATTCCTGGTGGGGTGGTGGGTGACACCTTTGGAGTCCCTTTTCTTTTGGCTCTCTTCAGGAAGGAAATCTTTTCCAAAGATACAGGTCCATGTTTTTCCAGATGTTTTCCTCTTTGTATTTATGCTTTTTTTTTTTTCTGAAGACTTCTGAAATTATCCTTTGCTACTCAGCCATGTCTAAAGATAAAGCCAAAACCTTTGTCTTACTGTATAAACAAAGAAGGAAGTCAATACTCTCTCTCCAATTCTCCATTAGAGCAATGTAACCTGTGAGTTTAAGTAATATAATACCTAATACTGAAACATTTCCTGTGGAAACCATCTATCAAATTCATTCCTCTAGTTAGGATTAATTAGGTTAGATCTGATGTGTGGGATGTTACAGATCAGGAGGTTTGGGGAGATATGCTTCTCTTAGGTTCATCCGTTCCTCCTATTCTTTCTGGTACAATGTCTTTTACTGGTTAGATACAGTTTTCTATATTGCAGTATGATGCTTCAGCAAAAGACTGTTTAGGGGAAGAAAATTCAAAGTCCGCAGAATTTTAGGGTCCTGATATTTTGTTTATCACTGCTGGTTTTGGCCTAAATATGGTAAAAGAAACAGGGTGTTTCCAAAATCACAGTATATCTATGTGCAGATATATAGGCAGAAGCTTCCAACACATTTCAGACTTGAAAAATCATTTCAGGAGTTTTCTTTAACTGTAGAGTTCTAAATTATTTTATCTGCTTACTTCAGAAATCCCACTGTGGCATGGATCATCTGCTGTGTCTGCAGCCTGGGAACTTGTTATCTCAGAAGGAATAAGCTCATGAGAGATACTTGAGTTGCTTTAAAGTAGCTGCCCCACCTTCATGACACAATACAGCTCTCTGCAGAGGGTCCCAGGAGCAATATGATTATGTCAGTGCAGTGGTACAGTGCATGAATTCTCTTACAACAGCTAAGCAACAGGGAAGATGTTTTTAGGCTGCTCTCTTGGCATAGTTATATTTCCATCTGTGGGTTAAACTTTTTCCAAGCATGGTACTTCACAGATCCTGTCTGAAATCCAGCTGTAGTCAATGTCTTCTGTTGGCAAGATGATGAGGTCCCTCAGCTGAGAAATCTGGAGCCCTTGTTGGGTGTTAACCATAGTTAGGTGTCCTACATGCAATCCGAGTGGGAGCACCACCAGTGCCTTGATCCAGTCTACTGACCCTCAATTAGAACAGACAGAAGCTTTGACTGACAGAAGTTTTCAGGGCAGCAAATGGCTCTCAGCTATACAGTTGCCAGGATCATTAAGGTATTGTAAAGATAATGCTATGTGGCCTTGGTCACCAGAGATTTGCACATGCCAGCAAGAGGAGGGAGGATGATAAGAGTTCTGCCACAAGAGCTCCATGCCAGAGTGGGATCAGTGCCCTTTATCTGGCTTTTTTAATGAAAAAGTGAGCTCTGTTTTTGACAGTCCTTCTCCATTGCTGTTTGTTTGCAAGAAAAGTTCTGAAATATTTGGTAGGAGAGTTCATGTTAGTGTAGAATGGCAAGAGCACTTGATTGCTGGAAAACAACACTTGTAAAATGCATGATCTGGATTAAACATGGACTTTGAGGGAAGTGCGACATTTATAGGAATTACATGAAGGAAGCAGGCAGGTAAAGTGGCTTAGCAAACTAATGTTTTTATCCATAAGACACTTCAGGCAATGTGATGCCAATTTTTCACAGGATGAAAGAGAAGAAAATCTTTAATCCTTAAAAAAGAGTGAGCCTACCATATAAATTTTAAGTAGTAGAGCACATGCATTTAAATAAATCAGAAAAGCTATTTCAAAAGCTTCTCTTATTACAGAGGAAAATAAAGGAGTGATTAGCCCTACAATGAATGTAAGCCCATGGTGTATAAGTTACTACTTTTTACTTTCCATCTTCATTTGCTGTATAGGCACAAAGGATGTCATGCTATATAATATGTGACTTTGTTGATAAACAATAGTGAATGCTTTAGACACACCCAGGTTTTCAGTCTTCAATTGAGCTTTTGACATTTGTACTCCCTCCGATTTGTTCAGTCTGGTGTTAACAAACACAGTTGGCATGACAACATACTGTAGGCAAATCATCGGCTTCAGATCACATGCAAAGGTTTCATTTGCAAATAAGCACATAAAGTTTCCAGTGAATAAAGTTCTGCATCACTGACTTTCCCTCCAGGAAGCTGGCAAGGCACAGACAGGGATATGGGAACAAAGTCTCATTTGTAAACATTTGCGTCTGTTGCTATTTACGGTAGAGTAAAATAACCATAATGGGTTTAAGAACAGACCACACCTAGGTACTGCATAGTATATTTGTACAGCAATAAAAATCTAAGATAGAACTCTGGGTTTTATCTGAAAATTCACCTAAAAACCTGTGAAAAAGTTGTGAGATTTTCTGAATGGTTTGGTTTGGACTATGTGTAATTCAATGCCCCTATTACACCAGATGTATAATGGATACATTTTGGAGGGCCAAATGCCTTTGGAAGTCCCCAGACTATCTAGCAGTTTCTACACAGATTGGATTCTTGTGCTGATGCCTTGCCAGAAGTAATTTAAGATTTGGGATGATGCTGTCTTCAGCCTTGGTACAGATTAATGGATCATCACTTGATTTTGTTCCCCACCCTAGGAGGTATTTATTGAGCGAGGCTCTAATTGCATACATTTCTTTCACCAAGCTATTTCACAGTCCAGTAACTCGAACTCCTCTTTCCATGACTTCTGACCAACTCCAGGCAATGATCTGAATAAGAGTGATTGTATATTAAGACTTCATATTGTTGCTTCAGGACAATGCTTCAGTATCACAGGAGGAAAGATGTTAATCCATTTTCTCTCAGATATTTTTAGTGGTGAGATTAACTACAGGACAAGGGGAAAAATTACTAAGGAAGAAGGAAAATCTGATTTGAAGGAGAATGTTTTCAGAATTCCACTTCTGGAACAAATTTCAGTTCTGAGCTGGTGTCAGGTTTTGCAGAAAAATCAACATCTTATTACGCCGCTTCTAATTATTGGGTAGGAATATAACCACTCACCATTTTGGCCACTATCCATTTCTTTCTTTCATGTACCACAATTACTGAATTGTAGCAATGAATATTTAAGGGCTAGGTGTAGCACTCTGATCAGATTTATAGTTATAGAGATATTTGACTAGGTTTGCAAACCTGATTTGGGATGGTATTCAAATTAATCAGAATTCAGAATAATGGAAATTAAGACCTCATGCAACATTTTCTACGAAATGTGCAGTACTTTCTAGCTTAAGTCTATGGTGAAAATACTACAAACACAGGATTTTCTTTTCTTTTAGGCTTATATTTCTTCCTCCACTCCCAGCTGGATGTGTTCATATTAAAAGAATAGGGTGAATCTCCATGTGACACTTGCTGTAGTTAGATAAGTCATGGTGTTTGGAATTTGTTTTTACCAGGAGGAAGAACAATTCATAACAGTGTGACTGTACTGAAAAATGCCTCAACAGGCTTTTTCCCACAGTATCTGTTCCAGATACTGAGTTTCTCTTCCTTCCTCTCCCTATGGCTGCGGTTATATCTCATATGCAGGGTGGATCTCACCTGTTCCAGCAAGTCAGCAACCTTCAACATCTCCCTAATAGGCTGCAACTATCACAAATATGCAGTCAAATATTCCTGTGGTTTTCTAACTGCCAGACAAAGACTGGGCCTCACTGGAGGCACAAATGAGGGCAGAATTCTGTGTGGTTTTTTTTTAATGTTATCAAATAGTAACTCAGCAGTGGAGAGAGTAACACAAATTCAGAATGACTACTTTTTCAGGTGAATCTAGCAGATGTTCTTAATTTGGGCACTAGTCCCACTTCAGTGGAGTTATTCTGTGCCTCAGACTCTGTGGAACAGCAGCACTTGGCTTTCTCTTACAGACTGAAGTGCCATCCTAAAAAGAAAATGTCAACTCCCCAAACATCCATTGCTTGCAAGACTGCCCCTTTCTAAACCCAGCTTGACTGTGCTGCTCATCCAGATGCCCAGGGCTCTGTGACAACACCTGTGAAGTCACAGTATCTTTCAGGACTGAGATAGGGGTATGTCCCATCCTTCTACATGCCTCAGTTTTCTGTAGATATTTGGGTTCATAGGCAGGAAGAAAACTCTAGTGAGTTCCACTGGGTTTCCCAATCTATTCTTTGCAGGGAACCAAGCAGCAGTTTAGCTGCAAACTAAAATTCAGAACAACCTGCACCATTAAATGCTGAGAACCACTATGACTTAGCTAAGTCATAATATTTCTTTTTTTTTCTAAAAAAGAATCCTCTCTAGGACACCATTTTACCACCCTAACATCATATTATTATTGACATATCAGGTCTTGCTTCTAAATGTTTCAGCTGGATACAGGAATAATGAATAAAACACATTTTATTATTCACAAATAATTAACTTAAAATTATAAGGGTAATTTTTAAGATTTATTTTAAAAAAATCTTCCTGAATTCATAGTTTGATCAAATCTACTAGGCATGGAAGCTTGACTATTCTGAAGTCAATGCACATTTTTGTTATTCTTTCTAATTGAAGGCCCGCTGCAGGAGGCTTGAATGAATTCAAATGGGTTTGGAATATACATTTCCTGTTTGTATCTTTAATACTTGTACACTTTTTTCCTAATATTGTTCAATAGAAATATAAGAGCTATGAAATATTAAACATTTTTGACTGGGCTGATAATAAATCGCACCCTGTTCTATTTTATATAGGAAAGTATATAGAATCAGTGAGAAATATGAGCTCTACTCAATGACACCTCCCAATAACCTGCTCTTACCAGGATCACAGTCACCCAATGTGATTGCTGTTTTCCCTGTTTTGTAGACAATTCTTTGGGGAATTTCTTTCAGAACTAAAGAGAATCTACAAGAGCAAGAGTGGACTGCTAAGGTCAGGCATATTCATATGCACCTGGCAAAATTCAAGTGCTTTTTAGATGACTGGAGGTTCATGATGACCTTCTGTGTAAGGATCAGACTACTGATGTTGCTTGGTTTATTCTAGGTCTCAAAACAGCTGGTGTAAAAGAGGAGGCCAATGTCTGTAGGAAGCTCATCTCTATAATAATGCATGTCAACAAGAAAGCACATGTGTATGCACACATATACACAGAGCCAAGGAGGTTCAGTTTCAGCTTGTCTGGGATATTTTCATACTCTGTAATAAAAGTTGAAGTTTCAAGGTTCTTCTGTGCTTTTTTGTTTAAATGGCAGATGGTTTTAGAGGAGCAGTCTATAAATGAATTGCTGCTGACCAACACTGGGTCACCATTTATTTACTTTCTGTTTATAAACCTTGATGTTTGTTTTCCACGCATTCTGCTTCATGAAGATGATCACAAAGTACAAGTGTTCCTTTAAATCAGCAGTGACTGTGGTTTGGCTCTTCTGAACAATGTAAGTTTATAGCTTGGTTGAAGACATTCCAGACTCCACTGCCTAGTTCTTTTCTCCCTTTTTTTTTTTCTTTTCCTTTTGTGTCTGTGTGTATCTTTATATAACTGATGTTGAGATGTTGATTTTGCATATCTGTCTTCAAAAACAGCACACAACAAAAGAAAACGAAGAAAAAAAAAGTCAGGGTTTGGGTGGATTCTTAAACTCAGCACACAAAAATGAGCAAAAATACATCACACTATAAAGGAAGATTCTGTAATCATTTGTTATGATGCTCACCTTCTGGTATCTGTATGAAAAATTTAAACAAGTCTACAAAATAATAAAGGCAGAGAAGCCTGGCATTCCTGAATATACATTCAGCTCTTCAAATTTCAGTTCTGGCCTCTCTTGCTGACAGCACAGTCTGATCTCTAAATCAACTTTCCTATGTCTGTCTGCAATCACCCCTAAATCATCCTAGTCAGAATGTCCTAACAGGACAGCCATGCTCTGTGGGGTGCCTGTACATGTTCTAGAATAATTCTCAACAGCAAGAAGAGAAGCTGCAATTTCCTAGCAGTTGTTTAGATCTTTGTTGATGAAGAGCAGGAAATGTGCATGCTGATGGAAGTCAACCCAACCATGTCTAGGAAGACAGGGATTCAGAAGTGTCCAGTGGAGCAGCCAATAATATTTATGGAGATTGAGATGGATTTTTATAAACACTCTTGCCACTTCTGCTTTTTTAAGAATACAAATGCAGTGACTTTTATGAGTATCACAGATGAATGGAAGAGAACTCCAGCTCTGAGACTTGGGTCATTTTCACTTTTATCAGTGTCCCACTTGTAGCTGCTGCTAGGGATATACCTGGTTTCCAGGGTGTTCTCACACCATGTGGTTGCCTTAGGAAAGGAGAAATGTTCAAGGTAGCAGTGCTCAGATTCTCCAAACCCAGATGAGATGCCATCAGCACCATGCTGTCAGCAAGGTAGAGGATTTCATCTTAGAAAGGGTTTTCAAGTCAGAAAAGGATTTTTGACTCAATTTGCTATTCTAGTTTGACCTCATTGAATGTGAACCTCCATATTTTCTATCAAGTACATGCTTTGCTTCTCAGGAGGCAGACAAGAGGAAATGAGATGAACCCATTTTGTCTTTCACCTGATTTTCCTTCTTCAACTTCTTAATTGAAGTGGAGAAAAATTATCATGGCTTTAAATTACCCTCTCTCTGTAGAAATGGCTATTGGGTGATTATTTAACAGACTGCTGTACATCAAATTTACCTTTTCCAAATGAGTGTTTATGGGATGATGGCTTTGAGTTCAAACCTGACTTACTGCTCCACACACTTAAAATGCAGTTACTTTCTGTATATTTATCCAGTATCAAATGCAAGGGCTTGTGTTAGTCTTTAGCTTTTATGATTCTTGTCTCAACTGCCCTTTTTTTACTAATGACTCCTGCAACAAAGCAACCACTGATACTGGGCAGAAAACACTGCAACCACAGTTGTCTAATTTGAATACCTCTGCAAACATACAGACATACAAGCAAGTAAACAAGGTAACAAGAGTATCAGCTGACTTACAGTCACTGTTTACATGTACACTCAGCCTCTGGCAAACACAAGGTAGCACAAGTCATGCCAGCTCATTTCTTTGAGTAATTTTAATGAAGTCCCAAAATCTGTCTCATCCTCTGAGAAGAAAACTCTGTGAGTGCCATCTGGACTTGCTGAAGTGCACCTTGTTCAGTTGTTGTTATTAAGAAGTCCTAACTGCTAGCTAAAATACCAGGTTTTGGGTACATAGCATTTTATGGCATTCCTAATGCTGACTCAAGTAGCTGTTGTTGTTATGTCTGTGGTCAATTGGTTACTTAAAAGTGGGAACCATAAAATTCAGGACACTAACACAGCTGCTTACACTTAACCTAGGGTGAAGTGAGTGTCTTAATCCTCCTGCTACAAAGATGTCCCTAAGCTTGAGGTGCAGTGAAATGCCCCTCTCAGCTTAATATTCATGCAACTGTAATTTTTTGTAATTTTTTTTTTTCATTGAATTAGAAATGAAAGGCAGCCCTTTACCATCACACTTGTTCAGACAATGGAGAAGTTCACTGAGCCTACATCATGCAGTGCAGTGGATCTGTGGGGGGAAAAGCTGTAGCTGAAGCCATCCTAACTATGTTAAACATGTTTCAGGGGTTTACTTTGGCTTGTCTGTTGCCTGGCCCTGGCTGCTGATTGCCCATTAGTGGCAGCAATGTGATGGCTATGCTCATGAGGCTCTATGTACAATTTAGTTTCATCTGAAAGAATCCATCCAAGACTTCACTTTCACAATGTGGGCAAAAATATGGTGCAGGTGATTAACAGTTCATTTTGAGCGCACACCCCTGACCTCAAGTGTAAAACTAAGCCAGGTAACCCCAATACCTCAGTGATTAGAGAGCTGGGTTTGTAGGGTCATACTGAGTTTTAGGTAAACTTTGAGAAAAACCATGCCATCCAGAATCCATTTTCTAGCTGGGATTCACTGGGATTCAATACACTGATGAATAATTTCCAGTGTCTTTCCAGTTCATCTGAATTTCTTTTCCCCAAGTGTTTCTATGTAATTGGCATTTGATTAACAAATGGGCCTTTGGCCCCCAGGAATAAATGTTTCCCTTTTGATAAAAACAGGACATGCTGCTCTGTAGTTCAGCTGAGGCCCGAGAGTGCCCTCATTGATGATCATGCCTTGGAACTATATATACATTTCTACATGGAGAACTTTTCATGATTCCTCAGATTTCATTGCACAGGCCTGTGCCAGAGATTGCTACCTTGGGCACATTCCCCAAGTTAGAACAAAATTACTGTTTACAGTTGCATAGAGCATTTCATAAACCAGCCAGTGTATTTGTGAACACTAACTGTGCTGTCTGCAGCGGGTTTCAGAGGAACAGGGACAGCACTGTGTTTCTGAGCTGTGTTACAAAGAGCAGAGCCCCTCTGCAAGGACTCCTGGACTCAGCCTGCTGTTATGGTGGAACGCTTCTCTGCTCACACAAATATCAGTGGAAGGTCAAGGCACCTCAGCAGCTACAGCATTTATGCTTTAACTCCTAAAAGTTGGTCCTTTAACTCCTAAAAGACTGCCAATTGCAATCTCCTACAAACTAAAACCCTCATCATTTGACCTCTTTCTCTCCTCTTTTATTTCTCCCCCATCTTTTTTGTGTCTTACAGGAGGAGATGGACAGGAACAAAGTCTGGGAAAGCTCTTGGCTGGCTAGAAACTAAAAAACAACATTAGTCTCCAGATTCACTTGTATCATTACCTACAAGAAAGGTTAGCCAAACCAGAAAACAACAAATGTAACCTGAAAGTACTTTATGTAAACTATGGAGGTTTTTTTAGTTTGTTTGTTTTTCTCACTTGAAAGGTTGCCACTTTCAAACGTCTCTAAACATAAGCTTTCTGTAAACAAAATACAGTATTTTTTCCAACATTTTACACTACAGGTTTTACCAGATCTGCACTTCTCATTTCATTTAAAATTCAGACATCAACTGTGTTGCATTTTGATTTTTCTTCTGACCATTTTAAGGAAAGAATAAAAAGAAAGATGATTAAAAAAGTATAATAGATATAGAGAAGGGAAATGTTTAATAGTACAGTATCTGCAAATATTTTTTTTGAAACTTGTAATGTATTTTTCCACTCTACTAATAAATTAGTATTCTAGTAAGCTGATAAGATTAAGTGTGAAACCATCTAAGTAACAGTATTTATGACTGTATTTAAGAAGATTTATTTTATTTTTATTGTTGTGAAACCTGTCAGGAAATTAGTTACAAGGGCTGTCCCTGTGAATGAATGATCATGTGCACGAAGACTGAAACATCTCATTTTGTGGTGTATGGCTACATGAAATTTTAACTGAAACAATTATCTAAGATGCAGGTCTTGGTTTCCTAAAGGGCTGGCTTGAGTGGAGTTCTTCACTCATATGAATATGAGAGTTGCATGTATATACATGTAGTTAAAAGAGGATTTCTTGGCAATTTAGCACTCATCATGTTGTTTTGCAGACTGACACTGGATATGCTAGACATAAACATATGTTGAAAAATGTCAGTATGCAGTCCAAAGTTAAAATATGCAGCTCCTAATTTCTTGACAAAACTCTACAGTGTATAGAAAGGAAAGTCAGGCTCCCACCATGATCCTGATATTCTGAGAATAAGAACATGTTAATTTATGGAAAGGGTAAAAAATGTACTCTTTGTGGATGAATCTGTGGTCGTACGACACATGCAGGAATAGGTTCAAAATGTCCTCAAAGGTCAGCTACCAAGAGTGTTTTAATAGTGATTTCTAGGAAAATTAAGTATAGGTCTCAGCTTCAATCCTGAGGCCTGCTCACTACTAAAGAAAAGGTGTATATGAAATCAGTCTAAAATGTTCTCAGGTTTTTTGTTCTTCCCAGGCTATTGGTTGAGATACACCATTTCTCATGCTGAGAAGATGTAAATCAGTCTTTTCCAGGTACTGACTCCATTCTGTCCCTCATTTTCACTGGCATGAGGGAGGCTGTGCACAGACTACCTGTGGTACACTGTTGCCTGTGATGTGAGGAGTTGGCACATTCTGCACTGCACTGTGATGTCTCAAGAAGGTGTGCGCTTTTAAGAGGTATTATGAAAGGATTAATTCTTTTACTCACAGTATAATTAACACATGAAATATGAGATAAGTGACCATGAAGACTAGTATTTCCCCTCCAAAATTTCAACACTTATGCAGAAAAAAAACAATTAAACACATCATAAGACAAAACAGAAAAATGGTGGTTGAAGTGGCACCATTGCAGACACTACTTATCTAGATGTTTTGGGGTACAGCTTAAACAAGTGGAATCAGGAAGGAATTTTCTCCCTATGCACAGAACCATTCTAGTAAACACATTCAGGGAATACATTTTTCCTTGAAGCATCTGGGATTTAATGTTAGGAGGATACAGAGCTAGAGAGCATCAGACACAACATGTGGTCACTGGTGGTTGTAATTTTCCATCAGATGTCTGTATTTTGTTGTGATATAACTGGCCAGGTTCTGTTACATTTCGTAACCTATGAACACCTTATAAACAAACATGGAAGAATAAGAGTGGCTTTCCACTGGGCAGAACTTGAAATACAAATGGGTTAGAAACATTTCTGTTCACTTACTTCCTGCACTTGGCCAGACACAGTGACAAATCTTTCCACCTCTGACAGGTTTCATTGCAATAAATGCCAATAACATTTATGCTAAGTTTGGCTGAATGCAAATTCAGTCTGAATTCCCTCAGCTCTTCAGATTTTGACAACACTATCAGTTCATAACAGACCACCTGTTTGTTTTGTAGTGCCTGCCAAAACATATAAGTGGTAATGAGGAAAGGAGATGCTGCTTTTAATGTGTGTATATTTATATAATATGCATAAATTCATACACAGCTAATGTACACATTTCTTTCCACTGAAGCAGATAGAAGATAAACATCTTGATTACAAGGTGACGCTGTTTTGTTTTTCTCCTTTAGTCACCTTAATGAGTTTATTTAGCATCAGGGTTCAATGTGAAGAGGGAAAAGTGTTATCAATCCTTTCATGCAAAAATTTTAAAGAACATCAGTATCTGTCCTCATTTCAAACTCACAACTGTAGAGCTGTAGATGTAGGCTGTAGATAACATGGAATGATCCACAGATTGTATATCCTGAAGTCAGTGGAGCCGTGCTATTTACAGCAGCTGTGTTATTTTCACTACACACCAGTTATATGGAAACAAGAATGCACAGGGCATCTTCATAAAAATAACAGCAGAGAACAAGGGTTTTTTTACTCAAAACATTAAAAAAACCTGAAATATTTCAGGCTATTCAAATATCACACAATGGTCTGCACTGAGTGAGCCTCATGTCTTCCAACTTCCTTTCTCTACCTTTCCTATATGGCACTGCTCCTGATGAGGATCTAGCCATACATGTTTGATACATGACTTAGAAGAGAGGCAGAGAGAGAGAAGACCAAAATTTATGAGAGCTTTTGTCCCAACACAAGGTACCAAACCTCTAAATTTTCAGAAGTTCTGAGCAACTCTCCCATCTGAATTTTCATGAGAATTTGAAATTATGAAGACTCTTGACTGGAAGAAGTAAATTAAAAGCAAGGGAAAATAAAATAGAAAGAAAAAAAGGGCAAGTGAATAACAGGGGGAGGAAGGTAACTTATTCCAGCTCACTACTTCCATCTGAAGTACAACACTTCAGCTGTTTAGAAATATCTTTTTTTAGAGCATAACAGTAAACACCAAAATTTTAAATTCTGAAAATTGTGAATTTTAACTTCAGAAATTACTTCCTGGTTTTGAAGTTTGTGTTCAAATTGATGTGTCAAAGGGCATCTGTAAGTGTCAGCTAACACACAGAATCAAATTCACAGAGCAATGCTGTCTCTTCTGCAATAGAATTCCAGCTATTGCATTCTGAAAAATATTTGTGATTGAATGGATGTGTTTTTAATCAGATTTGGAAGAAACATCTGAGATAGATAGAAAGTGGAAAAATTCTAGCAAGAAGGAGTATCCTTGTCCAGGTTATCAGAAGGCAGAAAGGAAACATCTGATCATCTCAACCTCCAAAGAGTATTTACATTTGTTCTAAAAATTTTCCTGTGCTGTAAAGGGACTTTTCCACCTTTCTCAAGACTTTGATTCTGTGTGGCCTGAAGCTTCCATCAACATATTATTATTTCTACCCAGAAATTTGAAATTCTAGTATAAGCAGAGCTATGTACTAACCTCATGCTTTTAGCATTTACCAGTGTTCAGACCCTACATCATAATTATTTCTTGCATTAATGGGATGCAAGAACCCATTAAAACATGTGGGACCTTTAAAACATGTGCTGTAAATATAATTTAAAAGGAGGTGAGACCTTTGATAATTTTCAGATGTTTTCTCCCTTTGCTGAAATTTACATATTTTCTTGCTGGCCTTTATTCATTCTTTTCAAGAATTAAATAAAATAAATGAATTAAATAATAAAATTAAAATGGACTTGCAAAATAAACTGGATTTAAAAGCTAATTTTAGCAGGTTTTGAAGTAAATTAGTTTCTTGTGCTCCAGAATTTAGTCTAAAAAGGTTTATTGAGGAGTAGCTTCTCTGCAGTAGCTATTTCTGAATAACTCCATAAAAAAAACCTGCATAAATTTGCAGAAAAGCCTAAAGACAGACAAAGTACTCCTGTATCTAAAACAATACAGATAGGGCCAGAAGCAAATGATGCTGAACATTTACACTGCTGAGAATGGTAGGACAACCCTGAGTGCTTCCATTCTGTCCTGCAGTATGCAATGCAGACACATTCCCAACATGACCTTGGACTAATCTTTCATTGTATGTCAATGTCTCATCTTTAGAAACAGAACTATTGTGTTGATAGAGTTCGTTAGTGAATGTGAGATGGTCAGATGGCATTGAGATGAGGTAATAGAATGGATTATGCCTACGTGTAAGCATTCACTCATGCAAAAACAGGAATTGGGAATGATTTCATCCACATCCAAATAGCCAGAGACAGAACCAGAACAAGGTATTTTTTACAGAGAAACTACACTCTGGCAGAGGCCAAATTTTGTAAAGCTGCATGGATTGATGCAATACTCCTGACTTTATTTGGAGTAAATTCAAAGGTTTCACCAGCCTCCTGTCCCAGGGTTAAATGGATGGAAAATGGACTAAACTGGTAATGAATCATGAAATCTCCTCTCCTACCTCATATCATAAAGGATAATCAGTTCTCTATAAAGACTAAGGCAGTTTTGAAAGAAATGCTAGATTAAAAATGTGTGTCAAAACAGATAGTTTATTAGAAGTTCTATGGACAAACCCAGTCTTATTTATAATGCAATAGGCAAAGAAAATGTTGAACTCCAAGGTCTGTACTGCTTTGAGTTGCTGGCAAGTAAGAAAAGAGAGCCAAAATCTAATGCTAATTATGTTAGCAAAAGTAAAGTGCTACTTTTTGTTCCTTAAAAAAAAATATGGTTGATTCTACAAAACTGAAGCAAAATTCTATAATACGGCAACAGAAACCAGACTACCGTAGAAAATATATTTCAGGAGCCATGATTTACCCTTGGAACTGTATATCATAACTATTAAGGAAAGAGAATGACTTTATGCAGCGTATATGTGCCTCACTATTTTATAGTGAGATGTTTTGAAGAAATATTTGTTTAGTCCCCTAAACTATAACGGTTTCAGCTGGAACACTGGGTGAATATCATCAGATACAAATAGAAATGCTCTCTTTTCTGGAAGAAAAGTGATAGTCTACAAATTTTAGAACAGATTTATAATTACCATGAATCTCTAAAATACATCTTTGGCTTTTAAGACAAAGTTTTCAGATATTTGAGGTCCACTGACATGCTGTCTTCCACATCAATGTACTAAGTACATATAGTAGTTTTGAAAAGGTTGTTAACACATTTGTGTGCAAAACAGCCTGACGGGTCTTTTATGTCAACTGGAGAAGTTTCCTTGAGGTTTAATTACTGATGAAGCAACACTTTATCTTGTTCACAGAAGCACCTGGTAACACAACCTGTGTCAGGTTTCACATTGCACTATGCTCTCAATCTGTCTTCCAGGAAGTTACTAAGCTGTGTCTATTCCATGATTTTTTCCTATCAGCTACCAAGTGTGTTTTTGATATCCAGGTCTATGGCTACATAAATTTTTTTGATGGGTATTTATAAATTGGAGTCAACTGAAATGCCTGAAATGTGAACATAATGAAAATATTGAGAAAAAATGTGAATTTTTTATAGGAAAGGGATAAAAAAAAAAAATCAATCAACATGGAAATTGATAACCTACCATATCCTGTTAAAAAAACTCTGAATATTACTTTTAGATTGTTTAAGATACATACAGACATATATAAAAATATGTTATCCTCAAAAGCACAGTAATGGATTTCAAAATGTCACATACTATACACTCTGTGTTCTGTATGGTACAACAATACTGTTAACAACACTCAAGGTATTTCATTGGAAATGTATTGGACAGATTCCAAGAGCATGGTTTAATATTTACTGTTTCCAATTAAATTACTTGGAAAATGCTGAGTAATGCAAATACTCAATGCAAATAGGTGTGCCTAAGAGTTAGTGCATCCCACTAACTGCTCAGAGCCAGGGAAGTCATGCTAGAACAAAGAAGCAGGCAGCCACAGCCCCAAGCATCTGTGCTTGGCATACAACCAGCAATGATGTGGTATGTATTCACATCCAGAGGGAGAGACAAAGATAAAGAGGACAGGAAGAAAAAAATTACCTTTTTGAGGAAGAGCACTCAAAAATTCACTTTAACTCCTTTGTTAATTAAAAACTGTGGTCAATAAATGTAATTAGTTAAAAGACTCCACTTGTCAAAGAATTTTGCAAACAATGGGTGAATTAAATTAAAATAACTTCTGTGAGATTTTTCCTGATTAAGAAAAAATAAAACTATATTTTGTTTCTTCCCCTCAGCTCCCAAATGTATTTTGATAAAAGAAAGCATTTTGCATGCAAAATTTTACAGGTAAAAGCAAAATGCAGTAATTTGTTTGTAAGTAAAGTGGAGGAATCAATACAATGTATAAAATGACTGCTTAAAAGCTCTGTCCATAAACCAGGTTCTGCCATGAATTAGCTATTACCAGTTATTCTGATCAAGAGCACTTCCCTTGAGATACCTGACATTTTTGAAATTACTCTTCTCTCTAATGGGCAAAGCCCAAGACATCCACTGGGAATGTGAGATTTGACATTTCAGGGGAAAGGACTGTGTGTCAAAATGCTTTTGGAGGAATTTCTGAAAATATGGTTATTTCACATTTTCCTTTCTTGTGATGAAAATAGTGGTTTTTTAAGCTCAATCATTTTTTTAACAGCCCACCAAATTTGAAGGTAGCTTAAGACCAGGCACTAAGTTGTTAGGAGCCCTGCTTGCTAGTGTTTCATGATAATTGGCAATAATGCATAGGAACAGCAGTAGATTTTGCACAGACAAGGACCATTCCCAACAATTTTGAAGGTAAGCGAGGCAAGACATTATCACCAGGAACTGTACTTTCTCATTAGAATAAAAGTCCAGAAAACAGGGCTCTAGTCTACAAGATTTACTAGTACAGAAAGAGTTTTAAATTCCTCTAGTGCTAAAACATTTTGCATTTTCTTTATAGAAGTATTTCCTTCATCAGTTATCACAAAAGCATATGAACACTGAAAACATAGTAATGATTTGAGCCTTATGTTGGGTAGCACAAGGGTTGGCTGCTGCACACACAATGTATAAATCCCAGCTCGTTAATCTGTGTAGCAGGGAAAAAAGGGACAAGGCTGTTTTCCATATGCCTCTTCAGACTTCAGTAATCTCATGATGTTGTTCCTTGCAGCTTTGCTGTGCAAGACACGTTACAACATTCTGCTGATACAGTCCTAAAGCTTAATGGACATCAGGGTCAAAATCTCCCAGGAAGCCTGCCTGTGTCAAAGCCAGGTGTCCTGTTCTTACAAGTTCTAGTCCAAGAGTTTGGCTGCCCTTTCTTTTACCACATCTATCAGTCATGCTAGTCTTCCTCTTTGCTGCAGATTGACAGGGAGAGAGCTGGCTGAGATATGCAAACGCTCCTTTTTTCTGGCAATTGATGTTTTCTAGAAATGTGTGTTCCTTCCCTATATATCATAATAATATATCAAAAATAAATTATCTATGGGCAGGTCATGCTTAGTTTTGTGCCAGGCCATCTGTGGTCCATGCAGAGAGACAGCAGTGCTAAACAGAACAGATGTCATTGGAAATATAAGTCTCTAAACATGCATATGTTACATGCGCTTTCATCAGAAGACAGGGTTATAAAATGTCTCTGACGTTTCTAGTATCACTTTATTCTGTTTCAGTGTGGATCACGATGTCCTAGATTGCCTGTGTTCACAGCAAAATCTTCAAAAGCTTAATCTGTCTGTTTAATGGAATAAAGTTATTCAAAAATCTTTCTCCCATCTTCTGTCTTGGGTCATTAGAACAATAACTCTTAGACCTTTCTCACCTGAAGATGCAAGTGCCACAGAGGAGGGAAATGCATCTTTGTTCTTCATCTTTTTCCAGCGATCATTAGGGCAAAATTTACTTCAAATAATAATAAATAAAGCATTTTAAGTAGACTCCTGGAAGTATATCTGGGACCTATTTTGGGATTATCATGCCCAGGTGTCCTTACACACTGAAGACCTTTCTTAAAATCTCTCTGCAGGAGTCCCCTATCTGCAGAGCACTTGAAGAGATGTAAGCAACTAAGTGCCTAAATGTAGGCTTATATCTCAATAAAGAAAGAATTAAGCCTACATCTCTATGCCATAATGTGTGGAGCTTGATGAAGAGACCTGTATTCTGGGTTTGGTTTTCCTGTTGCATGTCAGCAATTCCTCACCATTCTTGTCATTGCTGGGGCTAGCTGGGGACTGGAGCAAAGTCCTGCTTGTCCCATTTTTTAACTAACAAGAAACTATCTTAGCGGTAAAATGCTTTCTAGTGGTTTTGGAATAATTGGATATCCATAATCAACCTAAACATGATTTATGAATTTGAGAAAAATAAAATATATCCCTAGCATATCCCAGAGGCACAAGGTTTTTCTTTAAGACAGAAACTGCATTCTTTTTCTCCTTTTGTAATTTACATAGAATAAATATCTTGAGGGACATGACAAGGAACAACAGCCTCTTTACAATGCCTTTAGTTAGAACATGAAGGTAGGTGCTAAGCACCTATCATTGATTTATTCAAATCTCAATTATATCAGTTACGTCTATTTGGAAAACCAGTCATTATAAGATGCTTTCAGAATTAGAATTATAGTGTAAGTGTTTTAAGTGGTTTTTTTTTTTTTTTTTTTTTTTACAGCGTGGAAGTTTTAATCTGCCTTTTTCCTATTGGTTACTACTTGATTTTATTGTAGAAAATGTATTAAAGTGCATGTCTCCTCATTAAAACCAAAGTATAAGTCCCAAGTAAATAATTCTGATAAATTTGAGATTATCAGGAAGAGATGAACCTCATCTAATATAAGACATCCAGGGTCTGATTCATTTACCTGCAGAGACAGCCAATGACTCTTTAAGCTGTCCCTGGAGATCCAGCAAGTTTACTTCCAGATAAGACATAGGAGGTGCAAGGCACACAAACCCTTCTGGAGACTGCCATAGAGGGTTCAGCTTACAGATCAAGATACTTTAATATTTATATATACTTTATAGACTTCATAGTGTCATTATAGTCTAGACTTTCTTTATGGGCAATAGAAATTTATGAAATTGATACAGCTATTGAAACCTGGTTTAGTTATTTAAACACCAGTTCACTAACTTGTTTTTACTGAAGAGCACTTCATATGGCACTATGGATGCCACTGTATCAACTAAACTTCATTGACTGAATATGAGTTTAGATATCTTAGACCCAAGAGAGGTTCATCTAGTTCTGATATTCTCTAGGGCACCTTGTCTTGCCTATGGCTATCACTGCAGAAAATCATGAGCCACTTGTAGGTCTTTTATCAAAATTATTAACAGCACATGAATGTCTCACAAGCCTTTGTGCATCTCATATTACACTTCAGAGACTACATTTAGAAAATGGAAGCAAACTCCATCTTGCCTGCAGTCTCAAACATCGGAGTCGCATAAAAATGTGTCTGAGCAACCTTTTCTGAGATTTTAAGGACTTTCTCTGAGCCTGGAGTAAGGAAACATAGCTGCTTAGCAGGGAATGGGCAGTCAAAATAAATAGCAAATTTTAAACTTTACAGACACACACATACATTAAGTTCTGCCCTCAAGGAAAAAAAGTCAGCAGCTAGGCATTTACTACCTCATTAGACACTTCTTTCAATCAGCAATATTATGACTGTATAAATTTTTTAGCGTATTGTCTTCTTTAGCAGATATAATTGTTGCAATAATAATATCCAATAATGATCATATAATTGCAGCATTCTACCTCTCTCATTGAGGCATAGTGTAAAGAAGATTTACTGAGACCAAACTGGCTCAGCACTACTATGGTGCACAGGATGATCATATATCAGAGGGACAATTTATGTCACTATTTGAAGTAGTGGCTCATTGGGAACAGGAGGCAGAAAATCTCTGAATTCCACATAATCTCACTTTTCCTCACTCTCTCCTAAATCCTTTTCTCAGTAATGAGCTGTATGCAAAAGTATAGAGCTCCTCTGACTCTTTCTCTTTCCTTACATATAATCATGGCATGGGGGCTGGATAACTTTTGCTTTAAAATAGATGAATCATAGAGAGCTTTTCAGTAGGTGAGAGAAATCCTTGCTTTGCATTTGGCCGATCAACAACTGGAGACACAAATACAGAAGTGCTCAGAAAATCCGTGATGAAGAATCCTGTTTGATAATTTAGTAACAGGTCTGATCATTTTATTGGCTTTGTCAGCAAAATTGTGAATTAATTGACCAGAATAAAATGTGTTAGTTGAGTATTAAATAGCAGACTACATGCTGCTAAGTTGCCACATGTAGTCTACTATTTATACAATTAATTTGCTGATGTCAAGCTGGACAAGATTGTAAATTTTCCAGAAAACGTGTTTCATTTTGCTATTATTTATTTGTCCTTATAAGAAACCTGTTCTGTCACAAGAAAAAAAAATCCCTGTGTTTTCCCGGTACAGTTGTATGCAAATGTTTTCTGCTGAATGAATGTTCCTCCTTATTTTCTACAGTTTCACATCAGTGCCTGTCATCATGCAAATTTATCCTCAATGGGATTACTCGGAACTCTGCTGGTGAGAGCTGTATTTGTTCATTAATTTAGGTCTCATTAACCACAAATAACTTGACAAGGATAAGAACAGATTATTGTCACTGTCCAATGTATATTAATAGATTGTTTATTATGTAAATATAATTGCATACTAGTGAAATTTGATACTGGGCTGCTGATATAACCTAAAATTCAAAGTCTCTGCAAGGAACATTATAAAAAATTCTCTTAGTCTCTAAGACTTGAATGTGCTATGTTGACAATGATAATGCATAAAGAAAAATATATAATACATGTAAATTCTAGTCTGTATTTTGAAATAAGGTAGTCATCTAACCTCAATTAGACTATATGTCTGTTTGGTTAATAACAAAATACTTCAAAACATTTTCATCAGTTAAAAAGGTATCTAGCAGTGTTTTAGGAGCAGATTAAGAAATTCTCGACGCTGGTATATGTCATTGGTTTCAGGCTATTTCAGAAAATAACTGGACTGATAAAAGTAAAAGGTGATACATGATCTTTAAAATATACTACCTTGGAACCTATTGATTATTTTCTTAAGCAAACTTAAGTCATTTTGCTTATGCAAGTGCAAAATTTATCCGACTAAACAGTGCAAGAACTAGCAAATTTAAATATTTACAAGACAATATATGGTGCCACACTTGCTGTTGAGAATACCAAAGATTAGAACTTAAACACTGATGTTTTGCCTCCGTGAGGAGGGTCTAAATTCAGGCTGAATTTCACAAAAAGCTAAATCAAACTTAACTTTCAGTTGTAACCAACAACCAATTCAACTCTTCCCATGTTCCACCATTTTCCCCAATACAGATGCAAATACTATTTTTAAAAATACGGCAGAAGTTTTATTAACATGCTCAACCAACTTCAGCTGACCTCAAGCATATAATTACAAAGATAATTGGGATAAGGCTCTTTATTGGGCAATGATATCTTCCTAAGGCACTCCCAAATTATTTCTCTTCCTGTCTTTCCCCACCTTCTGTTGGTAGGTACTTGTTCCTGCTTGTGTTTCCAAGCTTGTCCCTCCCTGGGCTTTGCCAGCTTAGTTCCCCGGGAAAGAGGGAGTTGGAGACATTGCAACAGACCCTGGACAGGGGGAAAATGTTCTAAAGTTGGCCCTTGAAAAGTAAGGATGATAAAGAAAGGAAGACAACCAGTGAGGGAAGGGATCAACCTGCAGCACAAAAAGGTGGGGGAAGTCTTTTTCCAAAGTAAAACTTATAGATCTTAGGCTGAAATTTTCAAAAATTAAAGCCCAGATCAAAAAGTTTCGGAAAATAAAATTGAAAAATTCATGTTCTTCCCTCTGCTTTCTGGAGGAGTTCTGAGGAAGGGATGTCCTGCTTTCTCTGTGAGAGTGATTTAACACTGAAGAGTTTGCCTTGATTTTGCCTCACACCTGTACACCTGAGAGACACGTAGGAAATATTTTACCTAGGCCTTTCACAAGACTCATTTTTACTTCAAGATCTGATAAGCTTTTTTGGAACATGAAAGTATGATCACATGTTGTCTTATTTAAACAAAACACTTCCTCAGAACTATAAACACGGAGTGAGAAAATTTCTCTTGGCACACACACTCATGTTCTTTGCAAGAAATATTTATTCATTCACTGTTAGCAAATAAATGTAAAATTAGGTCTTTCCTGCTAAGGCATCTCTCTCTGCTACATACCTGTGCAGCTGCATAATTTCAGTGGAAGCAGTCTGAACAGTGTCAAGAATGTACACAGGAATTCCTTCCAGAAGTTGGTCCCTTTACAATTTCAAATAGTTTCTGGTGTGTGCCAGAAGTACTATGAGCAGGAAAGAAGTGCAGAACATGATCTAAGACACTCAGGAAACAACTGAAAAAAAAGCTTTACATGGGTACAGCTGGTTTACAGTGTATAATATGAATTCTTGGGGGAGAAAAGCCATTCAAACTTCCCCTTCTGAAGTATTCCTAGTGTGAGGAATTATAATCTTAATTTTGCTTTTAAACACACTCATAGCTACACGCAGCACATAACTGGTGATGACTAATGCCACAATACTTCTGTGTGTGTGATTGCTCTTTAGCAATATCCTGAAAAATCCTAGGCCAGTGCAGTTTGGATAGTGAGAGCTATGAAATGTTTGAGTGGTATTGTCAAAGTAACCTCACTAAGAGGTTCCTAAGAGTTCTGGAAAACTGTCTGGGATGCAAAAGCCAAACTTGCTTCCTTTAATGGCCTCAAGTGCCCTTTGGCAACCCCCTTGCTATGAGAGGGTACTTTAATGGTATAGAGATAGCTCAGGCTGACATCAATACCTTTCAAATAGCGCTGAGATAATGTTGAGCGGAATTCTTTTGAAAGCTGTGAAAGCAAAACAGCACATCTTGCTTCATAAGTTATGTAACTAATTATTGCTACTCATGACTTTTCACAAGCATACCTTGCATCATCTTTTATATGTGATGCAAACTGAAGAAGAATTCAAACCTGGCCTCTAAAATTAATGGCTTTGCATTCCCTCTGAGGGGAATAAAGTTTTGAATTGAAAATCTGCAGGTTTTGGCAATGATTGGGGTAAAAATATACTTTATTCTATTCCATACTGTAGTTGTACCTACAATTGATTATGGAGCTCACCACAAACGATTCTGTTCACGTAGTACTCACACTCTAGGCTGGAATACAGGCTGTTTTTGGAAGAGAAATATGCATAACACTAGGGAGGAGTTTGTGGTGCAATCGTCAGGCTGTAATAGGGTGAGTTGTTTAAAGAGTCTGTGTTGAGTATAAACTGCTAACTGCACTGTCTTCAATCATGCAACCACCATTAAACAGAAGCAAAGAGGCTAAAATTTAAATGGGAATCTACTTGTCAAAGTTTTCTTCATTTCCAGTGGATGACACAAGTTAATCTTTGGTTTGTTTTGTCATGAGTGGATTTTAATTGCTGGTGTAGTCATTTTTCTTAACATATAACTTATCACAATGACTCTAATGCTTTTAGATAGCCATCATAATTGCTGGAGATATCTTCAGAAGTCATTCACATTCCTGCGAGCTGGAAGAATTCCAGAGTTTGTATTGTTTTGCCATGAAAATAGCTATTAAAAAAAGTGTTATCTGCTGAAAACATTTCCTTCTCTGTTTGGGCTTTAAAATTGCTGTCTGATTAGCTCACTGTAAATTGCAGAGGTAAATTTGACGCAACATGCAAAGCACTCTGCTCTTTAGTGGTCATTAGACTTACAAATGCACACAGTGCTGGTTCCTGACCCCGCTGCCACCTGAGAAATTGCTACTTGCTATTCTGCTGAGCTGATACCCTACACTGCTAGGAACCAGGCTGACACATATGAGGAGACGCTTTAACTGCCAGGCCTGTGGTTCAAAACCAGCTGTTTTTTCATAAAAATTCATCACTGTTAAAAATAAGTGAAGCAGTTTGCTTGTTGAATTTGCCTCACCTGTAGGAACAAATGGTTAGTTGTTATTGTCCTGTGCTAAGCTTGTAAATATCTCTTAAATGTCCTAGAAAGAGTGAATGGTCTGGCTAAGGGATCTGTAGCTGCCTTAGCTACATATTTCATGACCAGTTCTCAGTCTGGCCCTGACCTTTTGCAGGAAGGTTTAAATGCCCCTTGCATTCCAGCTGTTTCAGCTTACTAATTATGTCAAAGTGCTGACTTTAATTTTTTGCTTACCTTTTATGCTTGCACCATGTTGTGTTGCTGAAGAGGCTTCATACAATGCCTGTTTATGGCTTTCTTACCTACATCTTTTCAAAAGGATCTCTCCAGACAAGGTCCCCAAGTACTTTACTGGGAAGACTCTGCAAAACATCAGACATTTTGAACCATATTAACTTTTGGATTACTATTTCCATGTGCTTTCAATAAACTGTATTACCTCCAGGCTGCATCAAAAGAGTAGCTGTGCATACAAACTTTTTGTCTGTGCAGAGACATTTCTATGGCAAAATAATTAATACTCCTTTTCTTTCTTACATATCTCATTCTTTCTGCTTTACTACCCCCAGCTTGTGTAAACCAAAAAGCCCTAATTCTCTAAAGACTTTGCAGTCTTATGCAATGTGAGAGATTTGGATGTTCAAACAGCTGACTACAATAATCTGGGAGTGAGCAACCAGGAAAACATATTGACAAGTCATCTTGATGTAGCTATTTATGTCAATAAAAATGTTGACACTGGGAACAAAAAAACCCCATTTAATAAACACAGAATTTACACATAAAAGTGGTTCTGAGAACATTTCTTTGACCAAAATACAAAATTATTTATAAAAAGGCCTAAAAAGGGAAAATACTATTAAAAGGGAAGCATTCACACATCAAGAAAAATGGAGAGCTAAGATTGAAGTCTTAATGCATTTTCTGGTACATTAAAGTTCAATTAAGTGATCATATAAATTTGCTCCTCATGGGGACTCTGCCTCTATAAATGCAAGGATAGATTGTTTTTCTCCTAAATGAGAAACTATTTCACAATTTGTTTTGTTGTTCACTGGGGAGCCAAATATCCTACTTCTTGCACATTATTCAAACATTACAAAAAGGCAGAATATTAATTTTCTTGTGAGTTTTCAATAATATTTATCATTATCATATATGAATATTTCACAACATGGGGAATTAATCTTGGAAATGTTTCAACAAAAGCAAAATTATTTTATTTGTAGTGCATAAATTCATTGGTTTGCATATCACAAGTTCTAATAAGGGTCAAATAATTTTACTAATACAGGGCCCCACACTGAAAAGTCCTGGGCTTGTTTTTCCAGATAAATTAGCACTGTTATGCACTCTAAAATGTCAACATACAGCTCACTGTAACTCAGGGGGGAGGTGCTAATGCTCTGCATTTCTAAAAATCTGTGACAAAGATATTATGGTGGACAATGGAAAAATGGAAAGCATCAAATTAGCTATAGTCTGTTACAGGCTTGTACAGAATCGGATTTATTGGAGGCTTGGATTCCCCAGGAGTCTCCTAATTGAATTCAAGACTGTCACAGATCTTCAACTCATATTTTTCTTTATTTAGTAAACAATGAACAAAGCAGCTTCTTCAATGAACAAGGTTGCAGATCTCTTGGCAGTGCAATCTTCAACCCTGAATCACCTCCACAGCCATCTTGAGCACTGAATGAGGCTGAAACATATTGTCTGTGATATCATTAAAGACTGTCAACACCTGCATACACATAAAATAAATTAATTCAAATTGACCAAAAAAATATAATTTTGGTGTTTCTTAATCTTAGTTTACAATCTTTCAAAATACCGTAATTATACTTGGCTGTGTTTTGAAATGGCAGTCTAATACTGCAGGTTAGGAAAAAAAACAGACATCCTAAAGCACTTTCTATCCAACAAAACATCTGTTTGGTGACCAAATACTGATGGTCACTTTCATCCTTTTTATGTCTGAAATAACTGCATTTTTGAATTTGACTGCTACCATATGAGTAAGAATATTTAATAGTTACAGAAGTTTCAACAGAAACTGTCCTCTTGGCTTCCATTACTGGATACAGACATTTAGTGCTTGACCACTCTGTCCTGTTCTTTCCAGTCTATTCTATTCTAAGATCCAGTTTTTATTTCTTTCTTTAACTTTACTCTCCTTTCCAGCAACACAAAATCATTGAGTGTGAACATGTCAATGAGCAAAAAATAGGAGCTCTAAAATTCAAATTAGGTCAATAACATATTAATTCAGAAAAAGTATTTGGCCTGTTTTATATTTTCCTTTGTATTATGTAGCCCCAGCCATACATTTTGATATCTTTATTCACCCGACCTGCAGTTTTTAAAAGTTTGTGTGTTCCCTACATTCTTTATGCTTTCTCTAGAGCTAATTTTACTTGCTTCATTCTGTTGCTGTCATATAGATAGCATTTACACTGCCTGGGTGAGAAATCAGATTCCAGTTCTCATTGCATTTTCCTTGGCTTGTTTATTTCTTGTATGGATGTATTGAAGCATTCAATAGTAGTTCCAGTTTGCAAACTTCTTTCAAAGGATTTGAGAACAATTATACAAATATTGTCCATATTATTCTAGATATTGTCCTAACCTTAATGGATGCATTGGATAGCATTCATTAACCGAAATATATGAAAATTCAATAAATTAGGATAGAAATATTTCTAATATAAAAGCAGTGTTTTGAAAGAACAAGCATGATTTCTGGTCATAGCATTAAGTTTCTAAGCTCACTGAAGTGCATAGAGTTTAGAATGATATCAAGTATTGTACAGACAATGAAAGTTCCATGGCCATTCAGATTGCACACTGCAAGTTATTTTGTAGAATAACTATATTTTTTCACTAAATAGATATTTTGAAAGGAAAATAATTCCCCCAAACAACATAGGCATAGGGTTAAACTGATAGGAAAAAAAATCTCTCCCCCACGCCCTTCCATCTCCTTTTCCCTGCTATGGATAGCACACCCTTGCTCTGTCTTGTCAGGTGAGGCTACTGAAAGAAGACTAAAGCTGAACTTCTGAGACAATGATGGGACAGCTACTTTCTTTTTTTTTTTATTTGTTTGGATTTTTTTCCTAGTCCCCTAGTCCTTGCTCTTTCATTACATGTGAATAAAAAAAAAAAAAAAAAAAAAAAAAAAAAAAAAAAACCCAAGATCTGACACATTAGAAAAAAAATTAAGATGTGACTCAAGACCTTGCTAATACTGACTGAGCTAAATTTTGAACTTCCAGGAAGCTCAGAAAATTCCTGGAACATTTTATCAGGGAGTTCCCCTGATTTTCAAAGACTCTTCTTCCTTGTAATAAGCAACATCAGAAGTGAAAAGTTATGAAACTACTCTGGAAAATGTCTCAATACTTTCGATCACAGCAGAAGCAGGAAATTATTCCAGACATCTCATCAAAGAGGAACAGATAACTATCTAGGCTCACTAGATCATTTGAAGTCCATCCAATATTACTTTAAATTAAAGATTTTCGTCTATTACTTCCTAAAGCCAAGTGATGTCTGTAGAGAGGACAGGGAATCAACTGCCTGAGGTCTAATTTCATCTCTTTGATGTAATGTTGAGAGAGCTTTTCTGCTGGATTAAGGCAATATCTTCATCACAGAAATATTGTTATCTAGAGGTGAATGCCTACAGTTGATGTTCAGTTTCCCTGTTTTTGCACCCACATTGGAAAACAAAGCATGTCATGATATTTATTTTATTTCTAAAGCGTTAAATGCCATCTTGGTATGCAAATGCTCTTCTGAATAATCAGGTGGCCTGCTATGATGAAGTAGCTGAAATGTTTGACAGGGGAAGCCTGCACCATGTCATCTACCTTGGCTTCTGTAAGGCCTTTGATGATCTCACACAACTTCCTTCTCTCTACAATGAGACATGGATTTGAAGGGTGGACATGGATGTGGTGGATAAGGAGTTGGCTTGAGGGACACAGAGAGTTTTTGTCAATGGTGGTCTGTCCAGTGGGAGAACAGTGAACAGTGTCACATTTTAGAGCTTTTTATTGGAACTAGTGCTCTTTAATATCTTTATCAATGACAGACAGGGAGATCAAGTACCCCCTCAGAAAGTTTGCAGGTGACACAGAGCTGAGCAGGGCACATGATACAACAGAAGGAGAGCAGCCATCCAGGGAGACCTGCACAATTTTGAGAAGTGGGTCGATAAGAATCTCACAAAGTTGAACAAGTTCAAGGGCTTTTCTTCTTTATCAGATCTAGAACAGTTAAGCATGATTTCTTGGATTTCCTGTATATTTTGATCCAGGAAATTCTGAATGGAATTTTGGCCATACTAGTCTTGATATACATATCTTGAACCCACTACGCACAGGACTAGTGATATGTGCTTTTAAACACATACACTGATAGGTTTTCTAAATCAACTGAAATGAGGCTGTTGAACACAGGAAATATCAAGTTCTTTCTTTTGTACAGTGAAGATCAAATGCAATTTAGTTGTTAAATCAATGTTTGTGCAGAATTTATTTGTGAGGATTTTCTTCTGCCCAATCAAAGCCTTAAATATTTTCCTTCCAACACAAAAGAAACTTTGAGGTGCAGAAGAAAAAGTATTTGGGGAAAAATGGATTAAAGAAATCCTACCTGTGAGTTCTTCCTCCGAAATTCTGCTATTGTCACTACTATTGCTTTGGAGAGTGACAGAAATTTATCCCGGAAGCATTTCAGTTTAAACTACTTGTGCTCTTATTCTGGTACTTAAAGTGGCATAAAGGAGCACCTTACCATGTGGTCAGACAGCATGCCTCCATGACAGAAAAGTTTTAGGGGAATTTGGAGCCTTAAGATAACATAGCAAATACTGTCTGATGAAAGAATGCAGTTTCACTGTGTGGTGTAGCTTTAAAATCATAAATGTGTTTTATGTAGAAAGTATGCATGAATTCATCCTGATCTTTTGAATTAATTCGTGCCATTAGCAGAGAGTCAGACATGCTCCTACAAAAGGATGGTGATGAGGGACTGGGAATAGTTGCTGCATAACTGTGACTGAGTGGTGTTTTAACATCAATGCTGCAAACATTGAGCCAGATGTATTCAAGGCCTTGCCTGTGGCTTGATGACACATACCCTTTTCACAACAATCGGTGGATTTGTGGTAACAATCAAAAGGCATTTAAAATGCTTGGAATGTGGTTTAGAAACCCGCCTTGGCATCTCGCTTTTCATGTCTTAGCATAAATGCCTCAACTGTTTTTATTGTTCTGCAACTGCTCATTTATTTTGAAAGAAGGAGCTTGGCCTGCAGTATTTGCATTCAACAATACTTGAAACAAAACATTAAAGTATTTTTTAATTATGCCAGTGAAATATTTCATATGAATAATGCCAACAGCTGGGTCAGACCTTTTGGTTTTGAGTAAGAGTTTATTCCAGGCTTGCAAACCGAGAGATTCTTTTTTTAGAGAAAGTTTCTGATAAACTGCCAGTTTGGAAATATATTACAGAACAGGAACGTCTTTTCAATTTGTGTTGCAGTTGTACCACATTCTTTTTTTTTTTTTTTTATTTTTTGCCCTTATGACTCTATCATAACAAATTACTGCGTAACCGATGAAATGGCACAGAACTACTTTCAATAAAATCAAGAAAAGAACAATGTTGATGTAAAACATATTTAGGAAGAAATTACTTCATTGTGGTGGAACAAGACAGAAACAGACTTATAGATCCTTGGATAGACAAGGTATTACTCCATATGTTTAAAGATAGATCAGTTGATTGATTACTCGTTAGATCAGTAGGTCAATAGACAGAAGGATGGAAAATCTGTCTGTTGCTGAACAGCTTGTTTAATTTTAAAAATCAAGCACAACATTTTTAGCTTTGAAGAAGCAGCCAATAAGCTTTCTCTCCTCCAGGTTCCAGTTTACTTTTTAATTATTGACTAAGAATAATTTTCTAGATCTTAGTAAGAAAGAAATCAGTATAAGGATTGGTGAACCATATCAAGATGAAAGACTCATTTGTTTGACCCCAGAGGAAAGGAAAGTTAGTTAAACAGCCAAACTTCATCAAAACTTTTGTGGATAATCTCTCCTCTATCACAAGAAAAAACCCAAACCAATTTTCATGTCTGAACATTTAAATTCTGATATAAAGGTTTGGGATCATCTGCTTTTATGAACTTATTAGCCAGTGAAACTCTTCTGATTTGGAATCAGAGGACAGGTGTGGGGAGAACCACTGCTGTTGCACACTGACATGTGAAGCCAACCCAGCTGGCTTTGGGGTAATGGAGCCAGTGAATTGGAAGAGCTGTAGAAGTTCCTGCCACCTAGTGCCAGCTCTGCCTCTCTTTCAAGGGAAAAGCTTCTGCTCACATAGCAGGTATTTAGCCTGGCATAATAAGGAAAATCAAACCAACTACCAGTTCAAGTTTATTGTACTAGGCTTCAAAATGCAAAATTCAACTCTTGCCGCATGTTCAGGAAGTCTCTTTTACAAAGATGAGAGCTTCTCATGAGAAGGGGAAGAGCTGTGAGTGGATCCTACTGCAATTTTTCCAGGAATCCTATCTGTGGCTTAGGCAGCTCTAACAGCCCACATCTTCAAATCTTTACTGATTTCATTTCTTTAGTTGCTGTGATCAGATTCAACCAGAGTCAAGGAAATATGAGACCTTTTCATATTCATGTCATTTCTTGGCTTCTCAGGAAAAAACTTGTGTCAGTATTATTGCTATTACGATTACTGTTACTAATCTGAGAGCATTTTTTGATATTCTATCAAGAATTCTACACTGACTGTACCTCTTCTAAAGTCTGCAAGACGGTTGGAACACATCCTGACAACTTCAGCAAACTCCAAAGACTATGTAGTCTCCGACTTCTATGTAATTGTTTAAAATGTAAGAACACGCCTACTTTTTTTTCCCTCATCACATTATTTATTTACACAGGAACTGAATTTGCCTAATTTTTCACAACAGACACTGTCTCAAACCATATTGACTCAGTAACTCATTCTTTTGGTTTGTTCTGTGCCCAGCTCATAGGAGTTTTTATTCACTGTGGGAAACAGTAGAACAAGTAGCTTTAAAATTTCCCCTTTTCATAATATTTACATTTGTTTTCCCTTAGGGAGAAAATTTCTCTCTAAAAGAGTCTTAGTCTCTTTGATTGTTGATGCAATGGCTGTGATTCTGTGCAGAAGATAATTTTTGAACAATAAACTGTTGGGCCAGTTTCTGAGTCTACAAATTGCACTATGATTTGACCTAAATAATTTATTTCAACTATCCCCTCAAATTTTAAAAGTTATTATGAAATCTTGCCATGAAGGATATGGCCTTTAATAGTAACAACCAGGAAAAATAACATCCAATCACAGGTTCCTTTATTTTTTAAAATTATGTCAGAAATATGTATTATTTCAGAAATATTCAGTATGATGGCATCACTACACCCATTGCTTCAGTATCCTCATGCTAGGAATAGGAAAGGAGAAAGTTCTTTTTCTGTGCTATCCCCTTTAGGACATTTTTGGGGCATGAGCTTGGCTTAAAATACCTCTTAAGGACATTATTGCATATAGTGGAGGGAACTATCTGTAAAAATCTCACACTGATGGAAAATTTCATACAGACTAAATTCAGTTACTTTGTAAGTGAAGTTATTAATATGAAAGATACTAGGAAATTATAACCTGAAAGGAGTTGTAGATTCAAGATATAACAAATGTGATATAAAATGTTGTTGTGTATCACCTGGAAACCAAATCAGAAACATTTTTAACTGTTTGAAATAGTTATGAATAGTACTTTAATTATCTGAAATATCAGAAAACAAATTACAAGAGAAGTAACTTTGAAACAGGAAAGTATTAATTCCTTTGTTTAACATACCTACATGAGTGCTAAGATCACCAAACATCAAATAACACACATCCATACAGTTTCCAGACAGGCAAATTAAGAACCCAATCAAAATATATGTTTTATTCCTTCTAGTGCATTCTAATTTTTAGACATGCTGTTTTCTTAAGAGAAGATGGGATATGAAAGCCTTCAGTTTATGTTCCTGAGGGACTTTACTTTTTAAGAGTAATCTGAAGATCATTTTAGTTGGTTTGGTGCTTTACAGTTGCCTCAGACTTCTTTTCTTTTCCTTCTGATCAGCTGGTCAATACTGACAAAAGCTTTTATTTCAATGATAAAAACCTATCCCAATGAAGATTTGGGATCCTTGCTCTTGTTCTTCCTCTGGGAAAATTTTGATCTGCTCGTAATCAGTTCAAAGCTGACTCTTACACTGCACAGAAGTGAACTGAATTTGAATGTCTCTAGATTCTCTGTGATTTTGACTGTACTTTGTGGGGTATCTCCAGAGCACTGGGTATAATGTGTGGCTGTGATTAGTACCAGACCAAAGGACTCATATACCAAAGCTGGCTACAAACTGGAATAACCTCTTTCGAGTTTCTGGCACTGTTTTTTTTCAGGGAAATAAGCACAGATATCTGCTTAGTAACTGTACTTTTGCCAAAGCTTTTCTGTTTTCTTCCTCTGAGGCCAGCTTAGAATATTTTATCACAAATACAGTGGATAATGGTAGCTACCAATGATTTATCTTCCACATGTGGTTTAATATCTGCTTTGTGACTCAACATTTTTTTTTAACCACACTGCATTCACATTTATAGGGAAACTATCACTCATTATGATAAGGTTATCAAAGTTGTGTATTAATGCAGTTTTCCTGACTAACTAAAACATCCAATTTCAAGAATATATTCTAAGAAACTTGATACAGGCACTGCAGCACTTCATGGGAGCTGGACCAAGGCTGCCTCTTCAAAAATAATATCCATTATTTATTTCTAATTTATAGATCCTCTCTCTTAAATCTAAGTGTTGATTTAGGTAGGTTTTCCTTGAAAATACTCTCTGGAGATCTAGAGAACCCTTGAGAATGGCTCTTACTGAAGTTTTAGGTAATGCTGTTCTGGCTATGACTTTATAGGGAAAGACAGTTCAAGATCAGTTGGGCCAACACAACAATTAGATCCTCTTGATATTTCTCTCCAAATGCTGAAAAAGGAAGAGAAAAAAAAACTAGTATTCCAACAAGCAGTGTGAAATTACACTTTGACTTGATATTAGGCAGAGAAGTACAACAATACACATGATATAAAATCCCTGATAAACTATGACTAATAGCAACTTACATAATGGTTGATGTGGCTTTCTTTTCTGCCTCATCTTTGATCAGTACAGACACGCTGTCTACTGCTGCCGGAAATGACTCATTTAACATAATCACTCTTGTTTGCTGTCCCTGGCCAAAGATCTAGCTAGGTTTTGGCTAATTACTGAACATTAGTTTTATGTAGGTATTCTGGAATCATAACTTCATCACACAGTGACTACAACTCAAAGTCTATCAAGTTGTTGGATAAAGTTCACAGGTGGAGAAACTTAAAAGCTGAAAACACACTTCTTGATTCAATATTCTACTGTATGCATTTGGGTCTAAATGGCTTTTATTTACCAGAAATGTTTTCCATTTCTAGAAGTAGCTGTCATGGTATCAGCTCAAAACACACTTCAAAGTTACAAATATGTTTACAAATGTTGAGTATCAAAAAAAAAAGAGAGATATGATGTACTTTCTGATTTAAAGACTGAAAATTACACACAGAAAATTTAATCTATCGTTTTATTTCTAGTGAAGTCAAAGGGTCTCTTTGTGACAAGATTGCAGAATTTTCATATTTCAGTGCTAACTGTTGGAAGTCTAACATCTTGCTGAGAAGATTCTTAAAAGAAACCTGTAAAACCATATCTCTTTTATAAAGGGATCAATTATTGATTAATTCTACATCTGTCCATAAAAAATCAACTGAATATTGCTTCTAAACACTGTGAAATCCAAACATAAAAAAACCTGCCCATCGTATGTAGTTTCTGAAAGGTATTTTCCACCCCCAGTATCTCCATGTGAATTATCAGAACAAGAGCAGTTACAGTGAAAGGATGTGAAAGATTAAGATTTGTTCAAGTGTGTGGGCACAGTGCAATGGCCACAAGGTACTGCATAGTGAATGTTGTGTGAAAAATGTAGCATCATACCTCCATGCATTTCAAGCAGAAACATTGTACAACTGGTTTGTCATGCTAACATGACAGGGCAACACCTTAAGCAACCTCACATTATTGTCTTCCCTGACTAGCAGGCATTCACTTACCATTTTGCAACACCTGGTGTGTCCTACAATCATTTGATTTACAAAGAGGATTTGAGGCTCACACAGTTTCTACAGCCCCCATGGTTCTTAATGAAAATATTTGAATGCCATAAAAGAATCTAAGAGCCTCAGGTTTAGCTAGAGGGGAATTCACAAAGCCAAAAAGCAGGGGATGTTAGTGTTCACCTGAATAGCCAGAATATGGAGCTCAGGCTCACTAACCTTCAGCTGAAAAGACAGGACTGAGACGTGAATTAATCAATTTTCAGCCAGAGCTATTCTTGTTCACTAACCAGTTCAGAGAGACAAGGAGACCACATCAGGCTTTGTGAGCATCCCTCCTCCTGAACTGAGATTGCTGTTCTATATGCTTGAAGTACAGCAACAAAAAAAAAAAAAAATCACTTCAAGCTTTTTTTTGTCTTTAGGGATAATTGATAATTTTGACTGTTAAAAGCTGGGCAATGCACATGTGGAAGTGAAGAATTCCTGTCCTATTCTTGCTGATCCAATCATTCTTTAAAAGTAAAAAAAAAAAAAGTCTTACATGATCAACTACTAGTTTCTCAGCCAGAATGCTTTTTCTTGTAGGAGAGGGGTTAGTTCGTTTCTTCAAACACCTCTCATCTCTAAATTACTTGCTATCCAGTGCAATGCAAATAAGGAAATCACTCTTAGAGGTGGGTTCATGGAAGCACAACTGCTTCAGATCCTACTTCCAGCAAAAGAAAACAAGGTGCCTAAAAGGTGCCTTTAAATTCTTGAAATATCTTTATTTCATTTAATGTTAAGATTCTACAATAAATTCAAAAGGATGGATGGGAATGTAAAACAGACATAAGAAGAAAATTGTCCCACTTAAGGAAAAGTATTTCTATGATTTTGTCTGATTTTCCTATTATAAGTATCATTGTCTACACTGGAATATTTTATTAAATAGCTTTGAAACTAAATTTGATTTCTTAAATATTTTGTTTTATTAAGAGCAGTTTTGCATGTAATGACTTCCACTTAATAAAACACCCAACAACTTGGAATCAAAAGATATTTCTTTCTCTGAAAAATGAGGAGTCTTTACAAGAATTCAATTTCCTGAAGGTATGAGTCCCACGATATTCTTAAGCAGATTCCTTTCAGAAAAAAACCAAACCCTGTGAAGTAAAGGTGTATGCTGAAAGATCTTGTGCCAACATGCCAAAGCTTTAACACAGTCCCCCTGTACAGTGCTCTAAAACCATTCATTCTCACAAGGGGCATTTGAATGATGCAAAAAGCAGTAGTGACATAGACATTAGACCTGAAGGCTCCTACCTATAGCTTAAAGGAAAAATATTTGGTTTTCTGACAATATTCGCTGCCATGAGATGTTGAAAAAGTACATTTAGGCCCTCACCCAGGTTAAACAAATATGATGTTTCCAACAGGACACTTCATCCTCAGTCCAGTGGAAGATGACAGAAACACAGGAGCCACTGAACTACTATTTATTTAATGTCTTTTCAAACAAAGAAATGTTCTACATATGTACTAAATGCATGAATATGGCTAGCATAAGGAGTACTTTGGTATTTCTAGCATAAGGAATACTGTAATATGTCAGATGATGTATTTGGTTATACAAACTGAAGAGTCTCAAGTGAACCTGAGTTTCCTTTGCATTTGCCCAGTGATATGCTGCTGAAGTTATGTCCAGTGGCCAGAGGAGAAGTGTAGATCAGTTCAGGTTAAGAGTAAAGTGTTTACATTCAACAGGACAACTAGCCATTTGTATAACTTACCCAGACTTCCAGTGATTTCACTGATGGCTTTAAGGTCCGCATGGATTACTTGTTCAATGTACAATCTAGTCCAAATTAAAATTAGTTCAGAAAGCTCTGTGTTAATCCATGTTAAAAAAAGAGATTGAAATAAAGATTTTAGTGATGCCTACCAAAACAATTTGTGTTTTGTTTTTAAAGTGGGACAAATCTAAAGGTGAAAAGGAAATCTCTGGGGTAATCCATATCTATGGCACCATTTCTTCCTAACACAGTCTAGGTGATGTACTGCTTTTCTTAAATGTAGGTTTCTCTTCTTCAAAGGTGGATTCCTCTTACCCATTGATCTTTCTCCTTTGACAGCAGTATGTAACATTTTAAACAAATAATTTTTGTATTTCTCATACGAACTTTTTTTGATTTTAAATGGATACCTCTGATCTATTAAAGCTTTATATGAGTGGATTTTCAGATAAAATTAAAATGAAAAGGATAATTTGAGGAAATCTTCACTTAAAACTGAGTAACTCCTCCAAAAACAAAAACACATGCTAAGGAATAACATTTCTCCTTGACACTTCAGATGTTGTTTGTTTATTTAGTATATCAGTGTTTTGGTATTTCTTTTTCACTGAAATCTTGAATTCATGAAATTTTAATTCTTGAATATGTTATCAAATCCAAGAGTTCTCCTACTTCTCTGATTTAACTGGCACTTTCTATCAGGCATTGTTTACTATGTAGCCAGACACTTTCCTAAAATCACAGATTGCTTTTTGTATTTATTTTAAACAACTGCTCAGGTTAGATAAAAATAACATGGTATCATCACTTTATAATTTTTTCTGCTCTGTTCTTCCATGTCAGATCTCTGTGATGGATTCATGGGGTTCTGTCCTCTACAAAATATTCTGTGGTCCCTGCCACAGAGAACAGCAAAAGAGATGATAGACGTGCTTCTTGCAATTCAAACAAGAGAGATTCAACACTGTTGATTCAAGCAGCTGGTTTTAGGTGTAAATAAAGGCAAATAAGCCATTCTCATGCCTGGGAGGGAGCAGGAAATGTGGGTTCTGTATGGAATAGGACTTAAAATAGGACTTAAAACTTTGGCCCTACTCTAGTACCAGTGTGCTTAAATTCAGTGAAAGCATAGAAAATTACTTATTACTTGACACCTTAAGCCAATCTTGTGAGTATTACAAAGTGTTTCATCCTTTGTGAATCTACTTTGAACTGTGTCTAAGACAGAGAATGTGGAATCTAATTTGAATTGTGACTTTCTATTTTTATTTATGATTCACAGGTGATTGGCCAAGTAAAATCATCATAAGATCAGGTCTTTGTAGCAAAGCATAACAGAATTAAAGATCCCCCCAAGGGACTTTGCACATCCTATAAAATTCAAATGGGATATCCACAGTTCCTGGAGATTCACCTTTCTTTCAGACTAGCTGCTGGCACATAGTTTATTTGTTTGTTATTACTTTATCTAAAATATATCCTGAGAGCAGCACGCCATTTATAGAGATGTCTTTGTCTTTTAATTACTTCTGAGAATCAAATATCTGAAGGGTTTTTAAGTAAGCAAAAAAAGTAAAGCTTCTTATTTGCATGCCAATCTTTGACTTTCCCTAGCTTAAAAGTCACTATTTTATTACTGCTATCTTTTAATGAAAAATCTGCTTTGTGTGCCTATTACATTTTGAGTTTTAACCTCATACACATTAGCACACTCAGATGCTCCCTGAAGGAGCTAATTCATGAGGTTCTGTGATAAATCTATTTGTTTACATTTTTATGTATCTCTCTTTATCTTTTTAATCTCCTCTTTTGGTTTGATATCTATCTGAGTTCTCTACTCTTTTTTATCATATATCATACTGTGTTATTGACTTTATATAGTGATTTTTTCTATATTGACTTTGACCAAGACTCATATTGCTTGCTTGACATGTTTAATTTAATTTCCCAAAATGTAGATAATAGGCACTTGGTCTCTAAAGGGAGATGCCAGACAGCTTAAGTCATTTACTTCAATTTGTCCCTAATTTTTGCTTAGTTTTTGGTGCTTTTTTTCTTTCTTCTTCTTTTGTGGTTGGGGTTGATTTCTTTTGTTCATATGCCTGTTGTTGTTGATTTGTTTTTTGGGGTTTGTTTTGTTTGGGGTTATTTATGGGGGCAGGGGGGTGAGGGGATTTTAATTTTTTATTCTCCTGAATGCCAGGTTTTTTTGATTGGTTATTTACTGGCAGGAAATGGATACAATTAAATATTTTCAATAAATAATGATTTTCCTCAAATTTCTGCAAATTTTCAAGATATACTTCAGACAATATTCTAGCTTTACTTTGGTTTTGGTTTTCATTGGGAGAATACAGGGAGGTCACAGTTTTTAGTCACCTAATGAGAGAGTGGACCACAAAACTTTCTCACATGTGATTGGCAAAAACAGGGCTGGGCAGAGGTCTCAACACAGTTCTTGTGACCACAATCTAAGAACCAGACTAACTTAGCTTCACTAGTTAAGGTATCCATAAAGATCTAGGTGGACTTTGCATTGCCTTTTGTTATACACTATCAATAGAAGAAATAAAGTTCCTCACTGGTTTTGAGTGAAAGATTAGACTGAAGTAGGCCCTAATTCTGGAATGTAGTTTTACCTAATCACCTTTCAAAATTAAAGCCCTGAAGTAAATGGGTTTAAAGTTCATGTTTAAATTCTTTCCTGGAAGGATTTAATTTAAAGAGAAAAAGTTATACAAAGGAAAAGAAAAAAGGAATCTAATTTCTCATTCTACTAAGCAAAAGTAAGTCAACATAGTCTACGTGAATTAAGGTGATTTGCAAAATTAAGACTGGATATGCCATGCAAGACAATAATTATCTCATTCTCTAGTACCTGGTCATACAGTAATTTAAACTATCAAATTCAGCTTTGTTTCTTTGTTAGTCATTTAAAATTACAGCCATTAATTAATTTGAATATATCAAATGTGAACTGAAAGCAGTACTTTGGAACAGTGTTTTCTGTGTAATACACAGCAGGTTGTAATTAAAGCTAGATGAGATCTTTAAAAAAACCCCCTTATTTTTATATATGAGCACATGGTGAGTTTAATCAATATCAGTAGGGTAAAATCAAGCAGTTTAAAGTGCTAATTTAAGATAACAGAATATGAACGACTGTAATTCTAAAATGCTCATTTATTTCTGTTTGTTTAGTATTCTTCTGAAGCATTTCATTGTTTTCAGTGTAAAACAACTGAACTTGGAGGATGAAATGGAGAATAACCCTCTAAGATGCACTTTCTATTTATCTGAGCACATAAGGGACTTGGAGATTTGAGACAGAAATATTATAAATCCTGTTTAGCAGATTGTAATCAGCTCTCTGTTATCTATGGAGGGAGAACATGATTTGCAAAATTAGTGCAAGTATTGCTACAACAGGGTCCTGCCAGGCTCCAATCAGAGCACCATCCCTTGCTGCAGCACTGTGCTAAGTTCTCATTGGAGAGGCTTGTCCATTTGCCAGGTTTCTGGCAAATGCCCTTCAAGGGTAAATAGTTTTTGAACCCTGTCTTCAAGTTTGTCAGGTATCTATGTTTGAGCTCCAGCATTTCTGGAAATACGAAGAATCATCCCTTAGGTGTGGAGCCAGTTTAAGTTGAGCTGAGTCTGACACAATTAAAGCCACATCACAGAGTCAAATTAGCTTTATGATTCTGTGATTCTGACATCATATTAACAATAGGAACAAACCTAAGATAACTTTCACAGGACAAGCTCCACTGTCTCATTGTCTAAATGGAATTATCTATCTGCCAATAGAGTAACAAATTTACTGACAAAAAATGACATTCAAGGGTGTGTGCTACATAGTTTGTTGCATGGTTTCCTGACATATCCCACATTTTAAAAACCCTCATTTTAAAATAATTTTTGCTTTAATTTTATTCACAGAAATAATGTTTCTGTGTGACAGGAGAAAAGCAGCCAGGAGTTGAATATGCAAGCTGATTACAGATCATTTCAGCTATTACAGTCAGAGCTGCATAAATATGTAGAGTAACTATAAAAAAACTGGCTCACTGGCAAAAAATTGCTTATAATGCACTGCTTTGCCAAACCATTAGTGATTTTTCATGGCATTGTTTAGGGTTCAAAATATCAGGAGTCACAGATTACAAAAGTTGAGCACATGACTCACGACAGGTCCTTCCTAATCTGTCAGCCTGAGGGGAAAGCACTTATTATGAGTAGTTCTTTCAGAGAAGTCTCTAAACCCAGGGTCTGATTTGATCTGTTTTAATACTGTCTTCTTCTTGAATTTTTTTTCCAGAACTCTGAAAAGTCCTTCAGCTGAAACATTCTGAGTTTCCACCGTTGTGTTACATTTTGAATGGCTGAGATTTCCACCTCACTGGTAATTGCATTTCAGTAGTGCTGCCTACATTTAGCTGTAAAACTGTCTGAAATAGATTGAAGTGAAGAGTGCTATATAATGGAGATAATATTATTACCATTATTTCTGGAAAATCACTGCAATCCTCACTTAAAACATTTTAGCCAGCTCAAGCACCTTCTGATCCATGTGATCACATGAAAACATGATTTGCAAAAAGCATAGTTTTTCCACAACAGACAGCTGCTCTACTTTTCCCCTGTAATCAGAGGCCCCCTGATAAATACTCTCATTTAAATTGTTTTCTAGGATTAGGATTTTTGCAGCAGAGAAAATTACACATTTCATTAGGAATCTTGTTATCTTCTGGATATTTAGCTTTTTTCACAAGATGAAAGAAAAGAATAATGTTATACTAGAGCCAAATAAGAATAAGGCTTTCTATCTCTTCGGTTCTTGCAGGAAGTTCTCTTACACAATTGTGATAAAAGTTAGGATTTGCTTTGGTATCCATCATGACAATTAGTGCCATCATTTCCTGGGTGTGACCCATTGTGTGTCCCCTACACACCTGTATGAGATCCACAGAGATTTCTATGACAGGGTAACTGCTTTAACTGTTTCAACTGTTTTAGAGGATATGTGGCTTTAGTTTAAGACCTTATGAATATAGACAAAAGCAATTTTAATGAGAAAGACACACAGACAGAATAAGAAATTAAACTATTTACAAGCATGACAGTTTTCTATCTCCTCTCTTCCATCATGCCAAAATTCAGCACTTGCTCTCTGTGCCTGTTAATGTAACTTTCCCAGCTAAACAGAAATAGAAGCATCATAAATTCCCCCATAAGCAGTTTCTGCGATAGTTCAGCCTAGTTTTATAGATCAAAACATTTTGATTAAAATCAGGGAAAACATTCCTATTTAAGTATTCAACTGACCTAAATCTCATAAACTTTTGAAGTTCCTCCAACTTACAAAAAATACAAAGTTGTGTAGAATATAACAACAGAATCAAAGATACCCACTTTGTTTCAGATGTAATTGATTTCCAGGCAGTAACAAAGGTCTTTTCAGAGAATAAGATAAGCATTATATTGATTTGTTGATTTTTTTTAACCTTTTTTACACATTTCTTTTAGAGTGTAATTAAGTATTTCATGGTCATGTACTTGTTCCTTCATGAAAACAACATGATATAAATTAGCAGCTGGGTTTGGTGATAGAAACACAGTGACTCTTATAAATGTTTTTTTTTTCTTAGCTTTACCTAAGGGCAGTCTGAAGATAGACTAAGCAATATGAATTTACAGAATTTTTGAGTATTTTTAATCTCTGAAAAATCTTAGTGTGGACATTTATTGTAGTAGTCCATTTTTGACATCTGCTATACTCTTCAGTTAATGATTTAATGTAAAGCAAACCTTATATCTGTTAATGGTCAATGAAGTACTAATTTCTTTCATTGTTGATTTTTATTAGTTTTTATATCAAATTTCTTTAATTTGCCACCTTACAATCATTCCATTCAATGAAAATGCTTCAAAACGTCTTTAACACAGGGAGATTTGCTGCTGTCACAGAAGAGCCTAGACAGCTGGGCAAGAGTGAGGTGGAATCTATGAATGTCCAGTCTGACATTAAGTACCCAGGCACATCTTCTGATAGCAACATGTCTTACTGCTCAAAGGGTCTATAAATAAAAAAAAGACCCATGAAGCTCTTCTTTTTTTCTGGTTCTGCACTCACTGTCCTTCCTGTGTCATGACAAGACATAATGTATAATTTGACAAGTTTTAGTGCACCATTAATCTGAGCTGAACTTGTCTGTCTCTGGTTTGCTACATTCAGGCTTTGTTAAAAAGTAGTCAGGTTTCAGACATGGTAAAAAATAGGATGACTTACTCTATGTCTGATGCTTCATACATAGGTCTACTCCCTGATAATTACTCCTTTTTTTTCCCTAAGTAAATCTATTTCAAGAAAATTATCTGACACTATAATTTTTCTTTTCAAGATATGCTATTTTTTATTCACAAATTGGGATTTCCATAGTCCAAAATCACTGAAATAGTTTGAAAATACTTATTCCTCACAAATCACCACCTTTGGCCAAGAACCAAAGATGTATTTTGAATGTAATTTCCTGATTTACTGTGACACAACATGTTGATTTGATTTCGAAAGTTTAAAAACACATTGGACTTGGTTATCACTATACAGTACTACTACAGAACTACTGAAGTAAAACTTTTATTAACTATGTCATAATTTTCCATGAACATGACAAAAAAATTATCACAGTGACTAAATGGGTTGAAGTGATACATTAAGGATGTTACAAAATTAGGTGGGGTCTTTTACTTTGATATTTTTAGATCCCATCTTCATTCCACCTCCAAAAATGAGGAACTTCATTTAATGTTGTCCCAAGAGATAAGAGATCAAGGCAGCATTTCTTTATGATCCATATCAAAAATGTATTAAAGCCATTTAAAATGTCTCAGCTAGAGGAAAAACATTAAATGACAGGACTGCTAGTTTGCTCTTGGAAGGCAACTGTGGAGTTGCATCTCATTCCTACCCAAGAAGAAAGCCATGAAAGATTTTGCTGTTAATTATCAGCCAAAGGAAAAATTCTCCCCTGACAAAAAGAGATCTGGAAAAGAAAAGAGAAAATTACATTTATAGAGCTGTGGGGCATAGACTAGTAATATTATAATTTTATGAAAAAAATGTATGCTCCAGTATATTCTCCTTTTTGATGTAATGTAAGAGAATACATTCAAGAACACTGGGTGACAATAATATAGGAGTGACCAAAAAATCTAAGAAAATAGAAAAATAGTTTGAGCTCTTTGAGGATTTTGGTTTGCATTTCTTAAGAAGTTGAATTTTGTATTGCTTAAAAATATTGTTTTCAGCTGAAATCAACATTTTCTTAGGGGAATGAGGAAAGAAACCCTCCACAATACTTCATTTCTGCACTATTAGTTAGCGTCTCCTTAGTACTGTCTTATTTTATCTTTCCTCACAGCCAGTCTTATCAAAGAGGTTAATTTCCAAAGACACTGTTGCCATGTGGCTCTCAGGAAAGGAAAATTATCATACAGTAAACAAAATGGAACATGAAAATAAGGAAAATATCAGGCATTCTATTTTCACTTTCACCCAGCAGTATTCTGGTTTGACATTTGACTGAAAACATGAAACATCCTTCTAGGAAGACATTTCTGTAAGAAAAGATTCAGGAAAATGTATTTTCTAACTTATCTTGAAAACTATTAGCAATCTATATTCAGTGATAATTTTAATGAACAGTAGCATCATAGAATATTTAGGCTGTAATTTACCCCTGGAGATAATCTACTCCTACTCCCCACTCCAAACCTACTAGATCAGTTCAGTCATGCTCTTCTCCAGGCAGGATCTGCATATCTGTATAGAAAACTTCACAGCCTCTCTGGCAATCTGTTCCTGTGTTTGACCACGAGCTGACACACACTGGCATTAACAGGAACCTTTTGTGTTGCAAGAGTTCTTACAGTAATATTTCACCTGAACATTTCTTCACATGTATAGGCACATATATTTCTATGCCTATGTATCTTTTAAATTTAGATTTGCAAATTTTAATTACCACATTATTTCCTATATTTATAAGTCATAAAAAGATTAACAATTTCCTGCTGACATGAAGCATGTTTCATTTATGAAAGTTTGGGCTGAAAGTAAGAAAACAAGACAACGTTGTGCTTTATAGCTAATATGCACTTTTGTGTTTTCTACTGTTTTTGACTGCAGTGCACAAAATGGGATTCTCAGTATTGTTCTAGTTTTATTCTTAGCTCTGCAGACACGTGGTATATTTGTGATTTTTCAAATAGCCTGAGGCTTAAAATAGATTAACACTTTACCAATGCTTCCATTTCCTAGAAAGTTTATTTTCTTTGTAACTGGGTTTGAAGGCAGCAAAAGGCTCAAGGGCTTGCAATAACATCTTCAGTATATCAGAAGACCCACTCTTTTTTTGGAGTAGAGAAAATTATACCATCAATTTAAACACACTTAATTTTAATGCATGACAGCAAATATTAGAATGTTAACAGTGTATTATAATATTATCAATACTGAATTTATTTCCCATGAAATGAGTGCTCAACTTTGCCTTGATAAATGTTTATAATTATTTAAAAAACACTTAAAAGCAATAGTTGAAATCCCAGTTTGTTGCTACTGGTTCTATCTTTGTTTCCAACTGCCAGGACTGTCAGCTTGGATCTAACCTGTACACTGCTAAATGACTGACTACAAAACTGAGGCATACTATGAAAAAGTGAGAAACAGGCCTGGATTTGACCTGGGAAATATGCTAAGAAAAATAATTTATAATAAGATTTAGTAAGGCTGCTTGATATTATTCAAATTTCTAGATATCTGAGATTAGAGCGTACCTATGTTTTACAAATGTATATATGTGTATATATGTACATATGCATACTCATCTGAACACTAATTCACACAGTTAAAGAGATAGATTTCAAAGACCATAGGCTGACAGGTTCAAACCAAGAATCTCATAATTACACAGTGCATATAGCACTGTTACACCGAGAGCAAGTATTTCCTATTCTTTCTCTCAAGGTACTGTGAAAAAAATTATTAGACATTCTGGAGACCAAAAGAAGAGCCCTGAAGGGAGGGTGATTTTATCTGAGTTTTCACCTAAGTGAAAAGCACCCACATCCCCCATGGCTTCTACTTTGCTTCAACAAATGGAAAATTATTGTAAAATACATAAACAACCCTTCAAAGAAAAAATAAGTACCCTAAGCCTTCCTGTTGAGACACTGATTTTGAGACTAAATTTTAAATCCTTCCATGAACAAGAACAATTTTATCCAGTATATTGTCAAGGAAGCAAAATCTGTCAAGGGCAATTAAACATACAGATGTATGTCTTAGAAAGTTCTTGAACCATGAAGATTCAAGAAGGTTTTTGAACCATGGTTCAAGAAGTTCTTGAACCATGAAGGTTTTAGGGCACTGTCATTGTATTTTTGACCTCTTATTACAGTCTTTGCTGTTGGTCTCTGCAACAACTTTATATGATATTTACTCTCAGCTTTGTCCCACAATCAGTGGATTGGGGACAAAAGACACACCTCGCTCTCTGGGTGTTACTTTCTTTATTCCTGCTAAAAACAAAATCCTTCTCGGTACATTATGTGTAAGGAGTCAGGGTTCTGAATATGTGATTTTGGATTTCAGTAACTGGCAGTGAGCTATCAGGTTCAAAATAAAACAAAACAACCCCCAAAACAACCTACCAACCATTCTTTTCTGGAAAAGGATGTACCCTTGGGAAAAGAAAGAAGGCATATATAAAAACAGTTCAACAGCAACTGGGCTAAGAACTGGGGGAGGAGTTTACAAAAGGGTTAATTCAGACTTAGATTCCACAAAAGCAAAGCACATTCAATCTTTTTATGGAAACAGGCCTAGAAATAACTAATCTAAAATTGTGCAGTAAGCTTTTGGACTGTTATTAGTGTACAATTCATGCTCAACCCATGGTACTCCTCCCTGATATACTTAAGGTCTTTTTTTACTTCTCATTACCATGTTCTGATTTTGTTAGCAATACATTTTCTTTCTGTTTCTAAAGTGAGCCTCTTCTGCCCTTGATGTTATTCAGTGGGAGATCTCTCTCCCAGCTCTTATCTCAACTCAAGAACCCCTTAGTTAGATTGTGTCTCCTGCTGCAGCAGAGGAGGTCCAGCTGCAGCAGAGGAGTGAGCAAGAGGCTTTTGTGGGTCAAACCATGACAACATGTTAGCATATCAGAATTCAATATTGCCATGCTAGTGATCAATATGTAATCCTTGTAATCAGGTCCAAATTTGTGTTTAAAACTGTGGAGGGTATAGAGAAACTGTAGTGATATAAATGATACAATTTTGTCTTTATTGTGTTATGAAATAGTCATTGACCATGCCTATAAAGACTCTCAGCATGCAATTGAACCAGTCAATATCATGGTCCATGGTACAAACATCCCTCCCAACGCCAGAAAATTTAAAATTTCTTTTACTTGTTGTAGGATATTCTGGAGCCAGGTAATGGCTGGACATTCAAATAAACCTTTTAGAATTACTGAAGAATGCAGTACAAAAGGCATTCTGTTAATTAGATATAGGCTCAATGGCAGGCATGCTGAGCTGCTCTCATTCCAAAAATGGTGCCATGGTGTAATTTAGAAAGGAAATACTTTACAATATTATTGAGTGACAGAACTTAACCGAAACAATGACTTAGCCAAGTCCTATTTCTCCTAGAAATCTCTAAAAATCTGTCACTGAGCTCTGCTTCTTTAGGCAAAATTTTCCATCCCTAGAATAGCACAAACAATCTATACACTATGCATTAAAATAATAATGGGAACATTCTAGACTGCTGCATAGATGATATTCATATTTTTTCAGCATGAAATTTCTGCCTGATGCCTTGAAATTTAAATTGGAGCTGAAGACATATACCAAAGGGAAATTTAATTGCCATGATCATTGTCATCACCACACAGTTTAATTGAAATGCTTAAGGAAATGAAGTGAAGGAAAATATTTATATTGGCCAGTGGATGGTGGGAGGGTTAATCCAACAACTCTCAAACTAATAAATGGTCATTGCTGTAAAGAGGAAGAATAAGGGCCATGGTTCTCACAGTCGTCCTTTGGCTTTGGAGAATGAGAAACAGAAAGTAAGCTTGTTTGAGCATGAAGCCTGAAAACAAGGAGCTTGATGGTACCTTAAATTTAGATTACCAACAGGTGGCACACAATTGGGTACATGTCTGTATGGAGATGAATGCCTGACCAAACTTCTGAAGTCTAAAGTGGGAATCTTCTACCTCCTGGATGCCACTACTGCCAGCTGGTCATGAATTTTGGTAACACCTAGACTAAACAGGAGAAGTACCTCCTGAATTCTGATATTAATTAAAGATATAAGGTGCATTCACCAGTTAGGGAGAAGACCACATACTGTGCTCCAGTGCATACATTATTTAGGAGGGAAAGATAAACTCCTGAGAGAAGGTTTTGAATGCCAAAAAGGAGGATTTCTGAGAACTGCCACTGGAAATAAAAGAGGGTCTAAAAAAGGAATAGTGAGGAACCTGACAGAAAGAAACATCTTGCCAGTCAGAGAGGATTCTGGAAATGTGGTAACTGCTGGGAAATGCCCGGGGACCCTGGCAGGTAGCATGAGGGACTGGTAGCTATGACCAGCTGCACAGCTTTCTGACCAACCTTCCAGGGCCAGCAGAGATCTGCCAGCAAAGTGGAGACCCAGTGAGCATAGCGCAGTAGTGGAGCAAGGAAGTGCAGTAAACAAACAGGATAGAAGCACTAATCTTGATGGTTCTCAAATAATACCCAATACCAGGTTCCACGAAGGATTGTTGCTTACTCTGTCTCACCCTGATAGCCAGGCAAGGAGGTTTAAACTGGGAACTAAAAGAGAGAGTAGAAAAAGGATAAGAGCCTTTATTATCTGTTAATCCTAAAGCAGCACTGGTTTACTGAAATCCATAGAAGCAACAGTGATAAGCAGTCAGGAGGATTCTGCTTTAAGAGTTCTGTCTTTTTAGCCATATCTGAAAGGTATGGTAAAGGAATATTACAAGGATTATAAAACTGAGTAGACAGATTTCAACACATCAGAAATAAGATTGCTGATGCAATCTGAATTTACTTTCCCCATTGTGAATATACATTATGTTAACCGTCCAGGACACAGCTCAGTATTTCAGTCATCACACACCATAGAGGGAATGGAAGCTGTTCACCATGAAGGTCCTACAGCTGCTAAGCAAAGGGCAGGTTGTTAGGGATTGTTAGGAAAAGAAAACTATCTCATATTTATAGGAGCTGAATGCTGTCCCAGAGAAATACATTTACTATCATCATCAAAAAGATGTTGTTTGATGATTTTCAAGTCACTTAAACAAAACTTAGGTTAAACATTTGGTGTCCTCGGTTATAGCAAGAGTTGGTGTGAAATATATTTGAATAGATAGAGCTAACATACAAAGGTTTAGCCTACAAATAAAGAATCCACTGTTGTCTTAAGCTGGCCATGCAATAGACATTCTGGACTTGAATCCCTCTACATATCAAATCTCCCTCTCTGATGGGAATGACATCATCCTGGGTATCACAGGGTGCTGAGAAGACTTATGTGATGTATTCCTACATGATAGTGAAATCAGAAAAGAAAAGTCTGTGAGGAAATTAATAGTCCTCAGTAGGGATCTGGATTGTTAGTGTCTAGTAAATAACAAATGGGACCACACATGCTGAACAATGAAACAAAACCAGTATTGAGCAGCTGCTCATTAAGCAAGCATCGTCCACTCTGTACTGTGAATGAAACAGGGGTCCCCTGAAAAAAAAATCATTTAATTAAAATTACATCCCAATTTGTACAAATCAGAAACCTCCACAAAAATCTGCTGAATGGATATTTCCCAGGTAACCCTCTTCCAGCATTTCCTTGCCTTCAGATGTATGATTTTGCAGTTTTAATAAAGCAATGCAACACTGGGTTTTTCATGTGTTGATAATGAGTTTCTATATATTTGTGTATTACATGTAAACAAAAGTTGATAGATGAATAGGGTATTAAATACAAAGAAATACCCATCTGGTGAAGTTCCAGTCCCTGTCTCTTTCTCCTGTCTCATTTTCCACAAAAGCTGAGCTCACTTCACCTTGCTTGTTCTATACTTTGTAACGTTTGAGCTTCAATTCAGCGAAAAATAGAAAATGAAGGCTGGAATATGGGAATAAGTTTATTTGTGACCTCTACCATAAAATTCACATCACAGAGCTGAATGAATCATAGTGTCTGCTGCAGCTCCACATAAATCCATGTTATACCTGCTGAATATCGTAAAATCATAGTTTTATGCACTTATTTTTTATACTTTAAATTATGCATTATGTACTTCATTTGTATGTGTCAGTGCTGATTAGATTTCTTCTTAAATGAGTGTATAAAAACCTACTTGCTTCAGTTTCAAAAGCCTATTTTTTTTCCAAGCAGACCATGACACATGGTACTGATTGTCATTATAAAACAAGCTCTTGAGTGCTTTAAAAGTCTTTCCACGTCATTGTTTTGCATCTTAGATTTTTCATCTTTGCAATATAACAATGTTGCACTCTATGAGAGACTTATATCAACTCATAGTTCTAACATTTCTATTTCTGAAATGTGCCAAGATATAGTATAAAATTTTTTAAATATCTTACTGTTTTGTCATATGGTTCACACGAAAACAGAGATCCAGGTCAAACTAATAGAATAGGATGGAAGAAAACAGAAGATACTTCTTTCTTTTATAAGTCAAACCTTCTATGCAACTGAGATTAATTCAATTACATCTGTGTTATAGACTTGCATTTAAATGGTTAAATGTATTTGTTTTGACTAAAATAGAAAGGAAAACTGAGAAATCTGCTTTGCCTGGTATAACCTCTTTCTCTCATGTCATTTCCATTTGCTCTTAACAGCTTTGTTAGTTTATATAAAGTAGATGTAAAAACTCTCCAAACTAAACATAACTTTGTCTTCCTGTGAGTCGATTTTAAACTGTGCCTGATTGTCATGGCAGGTCAGCATTAGGTTTTTTTGTAAGTGTATGTGATTAAAAAGCTTTGTGAGTCAACCTTTCAAAAATTTCTAAACATATAATCTTGACAGAAGCTAAGACATGCAGCCTGATACTTAAGTAAGAAGTCAAGCAAGGATAGATTTTTTTTTTTTTTTAAATCAAGGAATCTTCATGTAAGCAAACTGATGTTCTTCAGTCACTTCCCAAGGCTTTTTTTGGTTTGTTTATTGTCAGGAAAGGTCAAATGGTGTAACCCAAATATTAAGATTTTCTTCTTTCTGTTTGACTGAGGGGTTTGTAACCCTCATGCATGATTTCCAGGGGACTGCATCAAACCTGCCATCATTTAGCTGACACTGGGCAGGCTTGGTATTTCTGCTACTCCATCATGTTTGCTGAAGTTTATCTGAGAAGGTTTTGTGTGCATCTCATGGTATGCATGAGCTGAGCTAAATGCTCAGGTTTGTGTTTGGCTTTCAACTCCTCTGGTTCATTCTTCAACTACATTTGCTAAGATAGGAGGCACAAGAGTCACCTCAGCTGACCTGCCACTTGGGTACACACTGTTGAATCCACAATGAACTTTAAATATAATAATAAACAAAAAGCCTTTCAAATATAATTTGCCATAAATGTAGGTGTTAATGCAGTGAGCTATAATTGAAAAATAAAAGAACATGTAGATACCTGGCAATTACAGCAAAGTGAAATAGCTTATTTACAGGATTTGAATCTGATTAGTAATATAAATCCACTTCTTGAAATTATGTTTGAAAAACTTTTCTGCTTTCCAACAGGCATTTCTACCTAGATCTTCAGTATTAGTCATCTGAGGATAAGACACCTTCATATACTGGAGGTGCTAATCTCTTCCCTCCATGGAATCTGGTATAAAAGTAAAACAAAAAAGATTAAATGCTATCCTTTATTCAATTAAAAAAAAAAAAAAAGGTAGTCAAATAAAAGGAGGCAGAGCACTGTTAGGTAACAGAAACAGTCTAGTGAGCCTTTTGTCATCATTCCATTTCTAAACCCTACAATTTTAAGGAAGAGAAACTCTTTGATGCCTTTTAGATGAGTGAACACATTCTAGAAAATGCATAAAGGCTGACAGAGGAAATTAATTCAGTCTTCTATTCACTCCTGTTTTGCTGCTGGGAGTTTCTGCTGTGAAGAACTGTGCCTCAGCTTGGACAACTCTACATCAAGAGCAGGGATCCAGCCACAGTCACTGACTTATTTTTTATTTCACAGACTTTTGGTCCTTTGTTCAAGTTCAAGGATTAATCTTAATTTCTTAAATAAATACCTGTATTAGACTGGCATCTTGAACCTATTGTCGACATTATTACTAACTGGAATTACTTCTCAAAGGTAATTGTTATTTTACCCACTTTAGAGAGGAGGAAGTAATGACATAGAAAATGTTCCTGAAAGAATCTCTGTAGGAGGAAAATTGGAATATCCCTCCCCGAATGACTTTCAAAGATTAGTTTTGCCATTGGTCCTTCCCAGGATGCATTTCCTCATTCCCATCAGATAATTCTGCAGCCTACAGCACAGTGGATTGCAGATCAGCAGTCACCTCTCAGGTGATTGTTTCTATAGCAAGATTATTTCCTTCATAATTTATTAGCTACTTCACTTTTAATTATAGACTAGGATTTGCCTAACTCAAGAATGACAAAATCTGGGTCAAAGTCCCTAGCAGGTACATTTCCTTTCTCTTACTGAGGAGGAAGAAGGAGCTTCTATTGACTTTGGACAAGGAAGTGAATTTGTGGGGCTCTGAACAACTTGATTAACACCAGGGTTTTTTCCTTTTAACCTCATTCTTCCTCTCAGAGAAAATTTTTGCGAAACATTTCTATTATTAACTATCATATAATCAGTTTGTAAATGATATTTAGTATAAAAACCTATTTCTGTGCTGCATTTTAAAATATTAACAACTAATACCCATCATTTTCCCTCCTTTTTTTTTTTTAACTGAATACAAAATGGCATCTGTCATGAAAACATTATTATTTGGAGAGCAGCACTTGTCTTTCCTACAGCCAGTAAAATTTTGGTTTTTTGGACAACATCATCTACAGCTAGCCCAAGACAAACAAAATCCTTGCTGCATTAGGAAACAATTGACAGTCAAAGCAGAGCATGCAAATCTAAAATAAATGTGCTATTTACAATATCATATACACTTGTTATGTCCTATCATCTACTTGAAGACTCCTCTACCCTATTCCTCATGACCATGTCCAGAGTAAGATATTTGTCAAACACTCTCCTTAAGTCCATATTGGGCTTGTAAAGGTGTGTACAAAAATGAATATTTTAAATCTCAGAAGGGCTTGATTTTTAGTATGGTTCTTTCACCTTCAGCACTAGAAGAGAGATGTTTTCATCAGAATAATGAATTGCTCATTTGATTTTGAATACATCAAAAAGAACCCCCAAAAACCCCACTTTGTGCATCCAAGTCACATTGTAACCAGAAATCATATTGAAGATTACATCTTGCACTTTTTGCTGGAAACATCTAAGTACTTTATGAAGAGAATAAGAATTGAGATAAAGCTGCATCTAGAAAAGAAGCTTGAGTTAGCATTTCAAGGAGTGTAGAAATGTGAGCCATACAGGCCAGTGCTGATAGAGCATTTCTCCATATGTGTTACCTGCTAAATCTGTGCTGGCAGATTTCACCTCGGTTGTGTTGTGAGTGAATGCAGTCCTGAGTGAGTGCTAACTCTTCATGGTGTCTTCTGGTCTGTCCTAATCCTTCGTAGCACACAGTAGCTTCCTGATTCTAGTTACCAGATTTTGGATCTGGCATATTTCTCGGGATTCTCCTCTGCTTGATCACACCAGCATTTCCCCATGTAAACAAAGCACACAGTGGGTGATGATTATAATAGCTGATTAAAAGAAGTAAACAGATTGGAGGACATTAAAGTTTTATGCATCCCTGCCATCTGTTTTCTCTTCACACTGTAGATATTAATATATGTATTGTACACAATTGGTTTTGTTTCCTGTTCAGTAGCAACAAGCATTGTGGTACACCATCAGTGGCTTGAATAAGTCACAAAAATGACTGCCTCAACTGCTCTAGATAGTTACATGTCTGATATTCTGTTTCTTTCTTTTATGATTCTGGCATTAAACTCATCACAATTTATTTGAATAAAAATCTTGAGAGGAAAACAGGAGCAAAAGAGCAGTTACCTTTTCCAACACTGAGAACAACTTGTTTATATTCAAAATAGAACCACTCATGTAAGGACTTACTCCATTTACTGGTGTAAAGCTGTTAACTATGGGAACACAAGGGTTCTCTTTTTACCCTTGATTTTTCATGACTTCTATCTCTTTTAAGTTAGACTTACAACAGATTAAGACAGATTTTCTGTACACTTAAGAATTGCAAATGAGCAGCATACATAAGCTAGACAGTGATACCATTATGTTGAATAGTACCTTACTCATAAACCCATCATGATGGAAGCATTATCCAGCCTTAGGAAAGAAGCACTACCTACTTTGAATGAAAGAAATGCAATCAGAAACTTTATTAAGGGGCTATATAAGAGGAAAAAAAGAAATCTTCTTCTGTGATATTCAGACCTCTTTCATAATTATCTGGCAATGCTGGATTTCAATCAATTTTAAAAAATCCAAGCATACAAACTGCAAGAACAAGAACATTATTAGCATGACCAATTTGCAGACAGACTAGTTACCAAGATGGTAGAATGGCCAAAGGTAACCAGCATCTCAATATTTGTATTGTAACAAAGGTCTACAAACATTTTTTTTCCACACTGACTTTCAATCATAAAATCAAAGAATAGCACGTTGGGAGAGATATCAAGTATCATCTGGTCCAGCCATTCTTGGCAAAATTGTGGTCTAAAGAAGATGGTCCAGCACCTTGTCCAGATGAATTTTAAAACTGTTCTGTGTTGGGGAATCTACCACTCCTCTGGGGAGATTGATCCTATTGCTGACTGCTTTTGCTGTGAAAAATTTTCCTCTTGTGCCTAAATGAAGTCTCTCCAGGAATAATTTATACTCCTTTACCCCTGGCCTTTGCTATGTGACTCCTTCTGAAAGGGGAGTATCCACCTTCATTGTTGATACACTTTAGATACTGGAACATGGTGATAAGATCTTCCCTAAGCCTTCTCTTCACAAGGCTGAACAAACCCAGTTCTCTCAGCCTTTCCTCATTTTCCAGCATTTAGCTCCAGTCATTTCAGCAGAAGGATTTTGTAAATTATAGAAGGGAAGTATGTATACATATTTAATCAATTTATTGTCTCTGAAATAACATGAGTTTTCTTGCAAGTTGTTTTCCAGGGAATTTCCTTCAATAATTTGATCAGCCTATCATAACCTTTTTATCAATAGAGTGATAACAATATTTTCACAGATGGTATTGTAAATAGAGTTCAGCTTGTGTTTATTAGGTTCTCAGTATATAATTAATAAAATAAATGAAATTCATCCTTCAGTATTGACCTTGTCATGAGGAAGAACCAGGGAGTGAGTACCTATCATACCATACCTAATTAAAGACTTTTTAGCAATTGGTCTTGGTAGGGTGTGCACATGGAGAACCACTAGCTGCCAAAAGTGTAAAGTTACCCTTTCCTTGAAGAGTCATCTCATATCCACAACTGTCTTGCTGTTTCAAAACATTGAATTGCTTGAAGAGTGAAACATAAACTATAAAAAAAGTGGAGAAGATGAAAATATGTGATTTTTCCTTTAATAGCAAGAAGTACCAGTCTCAGATCTTGATTAGGAAATTCCTCAATCTCATTATTTGTTAGTTTCACACATGACCATATAAATGGAACAAGATGTGGCCTTGTATCTACATATATTATTTGAAAACAAAAAATATAATTACTGCTCTTTTATGAACTATGAAATGCTAAAAAAACTCAATAAAAGAATAATATTTTTATGAGGTTGTGATATTATTTTTTCCTGTAACATATTTGAAGACTTGATTGAAATTATCTATCCTATTTAAGCAATTAATCAGGTTAATAATTTTAGCATGAATTTATTATCTAGATATTTATAAGGTCTCATTTTTAATCTACTTGAAAGAAAATTAATCTAATCATAGCTCATCTTTTAGGAGCCACCAGGTCACTTTCATGCATGAATTATAACTAATATTTTTTTAGATCATTATTCTACTATACTTTCTTGATATAGATTATTTCTACACTGACAAGCTATTCATTCAGCTTCAGTTTATTGACTTCTTGAAGATCTGAAAGGCAGTCATCCCAAAAGATTATGACAAAGCTGACAATCATATTTTATTTAACATGTACCTGAGACTTTAGTTCTGGAAGGATCTGAACTGTGGTCATATTTTGAAACTGCAAGGCAAAGACTCACAATTTTTTAATGGATATGGGAGGTAGAAGAAAACACTGAATACTCTGTGGAAGGTGATGGTGGGAGAGAGTTAATTGGGCAGTAAATTTGTCCATCATCCTGATAATAAGTTCCTGTATGCTGAGGGAGGAGCAGCCAACCCCAGCCTGCATTTACCTATGTACAGAAATCTGCAATGTGCTGTTGCACAGTTGAAAGGCAGCTGTCCCTCATACAAGAGAGGTGCCCTGTTTTCTGGAGGCAGAACAATACTTCATGTCCCTGAGCCTCATTAGTTGCACTGAGCCTTTAGCACAGGCTGTGTCCACAGTGTAGTGTTCATCTCAAAATAAATTGACAATGTCCATCCTGAGTACAGCATTTTCCCTAAAATGCTGCTCAGTGTGCTCCAAGTGAGGCAGAATCAGACACTAAGTGAATATCTGAAAAGAAACTAGCTCAAGAAGATTGCCCACAGCATCTGAAATACTGGGCATCTTTTCTACTTTGCAGTCATTTATGACTCTGCTCATTTTCTTTCAAGTGAAAAGAATCCACAAATGTTGTCATTACTAATCTTTCTCTCTCTTCACCTTTCTTGCAGGTAAGGAGGCAACAAAGAGACTGGCTCAGTCCATACAAGTCTGTTTGTATCTTTACAGATGTCTCATCTAAATAGCATTCCTGATTTGCTACATTTTGTTTGATTTTGGACACAGACACACACACACACACACACACACACACACACACACCCCACCAGCTTTACATTTGTGATCTGCTGCTTCAAGAGGGAAGCAGTTTGTGATTAGGAGGGGATGGTGGAGTATGGAGGGTTCTGTGAGCCTGTTTGACTTTACCTGTGGGGCAATAACTCCATTGCTGCTCTAAAATGGGCACAACAAACAGTGACTGAGATGAGAGAACAAGAGAGATGTTCCCAGTCAGAAACAGCTTTGCTGTCTGTACTACAGATGATTAACCCTCCTATTTTTACTCAATCCTGTTTGCTAACTCACTAAGCCAGAGACAGGTAACAGAAATTATTTTTTCCCTTTTTAAATTACTGACTATGAGCTCACCGTTTAGTGACTCAGGAGTGAACAAATGAACAAATACTCACCCTGATTTAAGTGACCTCTTTATTCAGACCTTGAAGCTTTGTGAAACTGCTAGCAACATGAGACTTGAAATGACCTTGAGTAACTGCAACAGCAACAGCAACAACAACAAACCACTGCCACTGAACTTAAGTACCCAAAGAAAGGTAAGAGGAAAAACTTATTAACAGGCCAGGAAAGAAGCATGCATAAAAGTCTAACATCACTAAAGCAGTTCTATTATCTTCTTGTGGTCTCTAAATACTACAAATGAACAGAAATATGCATTTCTAGGAACCACAGGCAACAATTTAAAAAACATCTTCTCTGATTCAATTGCAATTTTAAAATTAAAGGACCACAGAAACAAGAAGAAAATGAAGCTCAAAACATTTTTATCATAAAGCAAAATTTCTTTTTGGTTAAATCTTATGCCAGTCCTTCCCTGATTTAATTGTAGTTAGTTTTCCCAGTCACACCTTGCATTTGAAAAATGCTGTGATCAAGTCAGTACTTGCATCCTTGTGTTCTCAAATTAATAGAGTATTTTCTCTGATGTTGGTAAATCCCTCTAGAATTTTTCGATGCAGAAACTAACTCAGAGGAGAGTGCCCAGAAAAATGCCTAATGAGATAAGGCTGAATTGTCACTATTAGGTCTATATTTGTTACTACTCATATAGACTTTTTGAAAAATACAACACACAGAAGGCTGCACTCTTGCCGCCTTTACTACTGAGAAATTAATTTGCGTGTTGTTTGTCTGAACTACATCTGAAGTGCTGCAGGACCCAATGAACACTAGCTGAGATATAAACTTTAAGGAATTTAAAGATTTTAGAGGAGCTGAGGTTTTAGTTAGAGATAAGCTTTATTAGAGTTAATCAAAATAAATGGGTAGGCCTTGATGAAGTTAAGAGTTAGCAATCAATTATTAGTTAACTAATAATTGATTGCTTGTCAACATAATGTTTGTTTAGCTGGGTTTTTGATGAAGAATATAGAAACTGATAAATAGCTCTTAGGAACATAAGACAATTGTAGGCCTCCTCTGTTCTGAAACCAATTGAAGACAGAGAATGGGAGTTCTAACAAGGGTTCATTTGTCATATTTGCATTGAAAAGGTAGAAAGGTCAGAACGAGGAAGACTTCATTTACTTCCTCATTTTTAGACCCTTCCCTGTGAAAGGGACCACTGATCCATTTCAAGGAACAAACCGCGCATGCTTAATGGCTTTTGAACTAATTACCATATGAAGCGGGGAGTGGGATGTGCCAAAGTTATGAATATGCATTTGTATTTTGGGTATTCAATTCTTGTATAGATAAAAAGGCTCTGTAAGCACCTGTAAATTGTGGTGTGTATTTGGGAGCCATCCCGCACGCTGCCCAGCTGCAATAAACATACACTTTCTAACTTTAAACTGTTAGAGAGTCTTTTTCCATCACACTTGGATATCAGTACTAGATCAATATCCATAATTTTAATAAATCATAGCATAGTTCGATTTTTGTCGGGTTTCCCTCCTCTTGTTCTTTTTTGGGGTGGCAAAAGAGCTCTGGAATCCAAAATCAGATTAACAGGTTATCAAGGCAATTCTTCCTGCATGAAGCAAATATTTTTAAAGAAATATCAAATTCTGATTAAAAAAACCAAAACTATTTCAATAAAAGCAAGAAAGTCAAAGGACCTGGTTATGACACTTGTCTTTTTCCTTTCTCCACAGAAACTCAGACAATCAGCAAAAACCATTTGTAACACTGGCAGTCTCCTGAGAAGAGACTTTCTCTCGACTTTTGCATACCTTCATTCCTGTAGCATTTTGAAGGTCATTACTCATTGAACAAGGAAACAAACATTCATGCTGTCATCCCAAAACAGTCCCAATAGTGCATGAACCTTAACCTCCCCACTGTTCAGTACTTTCAGCTGAAGCTCTTCTGATGTTATGACAAATGAATAATCTGATATACCTGTCAGTTGTTATTACACCTTCTGTTCTTTGGTATGTGAATTGATCTTTATTTCCATTTTCTAAATTCAGACAGTGTGCTCCAAGAATAAGCTACTGGTCAACTGGGATAAAAATGATACAAACTATATTCCTCTTTCGGAGAAAAACTATAGAATGGCCTTGAAATTAAGTTAGTTTCATGAGAAACAGCCCCAGGTCATTTTTCTTGCATCATGTAAAAGTTTACATCATGGTCACCTTATACTCTCACTCTGTTCCTGTTCTCACAATTCTGGAACACATTAAAATACAAACTAAACTAAGACTTAAGGTTATTTATAGATATCCTATTTGCAGACTACACAAAGACACTAATCCAATTTACTTAAGATTCTACCCTAATCTTGTACATCGCAAAAACAAAACCAAAAGGCCCAAGAATGCTTTCTCCTCTAATTCAACTGAAGTGTAAGTAGCTATTTTATTTTAAACATGATCATAAACTACATTTATAGCACCTTCAGCATAAATTTGTAATTTTAAAGACACTATTCCTTGTGATAAGTATTGTTGTCACAAAATCTATAACTGGATAAAGAGTATTTCTTAAAGTGTACCAGGGTCATGTGTAAGAAACCTTGAAGTAAGTAACTAATCCAATCAATGTTCTCAAACAGATGATCTTGGTCAGGTGACTGAAACTCATCTTGTTCTAGCAACCCTCTAAAGAAGGACTCATACACTAAATCAAAACAAGTGAAATTGGGTCACTGATTCACTTCCTATTATTTATATATAGATAAACTCTTCCTCCTGGGGCTCTGTGGCATTGCCAGCCTGAACTTTGTGCTCTGTGGAGGAGCTGCTATAGTCATTCCATTCCTCACCTAGTCCATTGGTTTCATTTTTGTGGGTAAAATCCACAACACAAAAACCAAGAGGAGCAGATGACCCCTGAATATCAACTGTGTCAAAGCTGCTCCCTGCATCCTGCTCTGATCCCTGCAGCTGGCCTCACGCTCATGTCCTTTGCAGCTGGCACGTCTGGTAAAACCTGCAGATACTAAAGGTTCAGCTCTGCAAAGATCCATCCACTGGCTGTTTAAATGTGACTTAGAGCCAGCTATCTCATGTCTTATGCTGTTTTTCCTGTTCTGGCTGTCAGTTGCTCAAGCTTCTAAGCTTATAGGCAGCTTCTTTTAAGAACCTGTGTATGTCTGACCAAACTAATCTGGGGATCTTTTGCCTGTATACTCCATTCTTCAGGATCTTAATCTTATTAGTTCTAGTTATTTATTTAACTACTTCATCACATATACATATGTGTACAGCGTGAACATCTTGTAGATCCTTTTTTTTAATGAAGCTATGGATTTTGAATGTAAAAAACTCTTCAATGAGAAAAGTGGTTGTTACTTACAGTTGTAAAGCTGATATCACATTCTAATTCTCTGCTAACATCTCTAAATTGCAGCAAGTAAAATCATGTAATTTTACAGTCTAACTATTGCATGTAGGTGTGTATCATTTGTGCAGTTATATCATGTCTTTTCTTTAGTAAATGTGTTTAAAATTTTTTCTATGAAGAAAAAGCATTTTTATACCATTTTTTCAAATCAAGAGTAATTTTTAAGTTGTTCAATTCTGCGGTGTTTTCTGCATTTTTTTTAATGTTGCCACATCTGGGTAGCGGGAAATGGTTTAAATAAATTTTCCTTGAAGTTATGATTTGGAAGAATTAAAGAATACTGGAACATTTCAGTAGTAGATAAACAAGTAGATTTTCATTTTAGTTTTCAAGGAAGCCAGTGTATTTTTTCTTCCTGAAATTTTAGTGGAGATTGACTCTAATTTTTTAAACTGAGAAACAGAGAAATATCATTGCAATCTTCAAACAAGTGAGGCTGTTACAGAAAACAGCTCCCAGGCCATTGAATTTCTTCATACTTCAAAAAATCCTCCCAGTGTTTTTCCAGTAAATTGAGGAACCTCATTACCCCTCTTCATGTATTCTGCACAAATTACTAAGTTACTAAATTACCAAATATTCATAGGCAAATGTATCACTACCTTTGACTGGCAAGCAACATAATTCATCTATGGAAAACATTATCTATTTCATAACTTCTATCTATGACATTTAAGTTTTTAAAAATTCCAGCCTTCCTGGCAGACAGGGCTTCCCCAGGGTGAGCTGCAAACGCTAGTGAAAGATGAATTCTAAGTATTTATGTAGCCCATGTAGGAAAATAGCACCCTCTAACATCCTCAGGATTTTTATTAGGATAAGATTAAACCTGAAATAGATATAGAAATCCCCTATCTTCCCCACTTTTAGAAAATGGTTGATTACTACCATCAAACAAAAAATGCTGGCATTTGACAATAATCCAAATATCCCCAAGTTATCGTGCTTTCCTGAATAAAAGAATTCCTTGTAAGCTAAAATAAGACACCATCTGTAACAATTAGGCACCTTTTAAAGTGGTGGATAGGACAAAGGAGATGAAGCAATAAAGCAGAAATGTGTTGGGAAAGATATTTTTTAAGAGATGTCTCAAAACTACAATATAGATTTTCATTCAAAATCAAAAAACAGTCTTCATGTACCAGGTAGAACATGGGACTGATTCTAAAAACAGCAACAAGTGAGAAGGCAAAGAGGCAAGAAGAAAGAGGAGTGTAGTCATGTATCACTTCCTTTTATGGTCTACAAACTAATCTTAGCAACTCTCCGATGAGTACCAAGCTGTACTTATATTTAAAAAACATCACATAAACTTTTTATATCTGGCCCCAGCCTTGGGAATTTTAACTTGAAGGAACTATTCAACTAACATCATCACAGTGCTTATTTTAAACATCATTCACCATTTCTTCACAACGTATTGTACCAAAAATTTAAAGAACAATTCTGTGAAAATATAACTGAATTGTTTTAAAATAGGTTATAGTTAAGAGCTCATTTTCTAACGTAATATAAATGAACACCTATTACATGCAAAGTCTTTAATTCCATCTAATGATCTTTGTTCTCTGGCATGGTGCCTGTTTTCATTCTTATATCATGCCATCCAAGGACACAAGTGACATACTGCATCACATCATGAAGCTTTCTGAAAATTCACTGATAGTGATGGATTAAAACTAAACCAGAAGAAGCTTAAAAAGCAAATAGATCATGGTAATGACAATCTGTAAACTAATTAAGGTCTAACTATACTACTCAATTACAAAACTAAACTAGTAAGGTGGGTAAAATATATGCTTTATTTATGGATTGATAAACTGACTAGTTCAGCATTGTAATGACTAAATTTGTGAAGATTATCCCTTACTGAGCTTTCAATATGCATAATTCATAAGAAGTAGGGCGTGTAATTCATAGGAACTAGGGCAAATATATTGGGTGTTGAAACTGCTGTCTTCCCTGGATGCTCTCCACTGGTTTGCAAATCCCATGCTAGAGAAGAGCTTCCCCTATGGTAGCTTTCTCAGTAGGTGGCTTAATTAAACTTCAACACAGAGCACTGGCTTGTTGGGATCAGACTACATGTTTGGCTTTTCCCAGAAGCTGTGGTAATTCCTGAAATGTCGAAACAGATTGTTTCAAGCAGGTCATAAAAACATAACTTGTCAGTTCCTCTAATGCTCCAGCTGCTGCTCCCAACTTTCTGCCCACCCTGAAGAGACACAATTGTGTTTTGGCTATTGTGCTAGCAGAGATGCATTCCTTGCCCAGCCTTGAGAACCACTGGATGCAATGCAGGTTACATACATGTGGAGGAAGGATACTTTCCATAATAGCTCTGAGTAATGGCATAAAAACCTTTATGTGAACTTCAGTTCCTTTTAAGGCTGCCTACGTAGTTTACACACTGTCATGCTGAACTGAGGGACATCTTGCTAACTGCCTCAATGTCTCCAAACACTTGATTGTAAATACAGTTACTTAAATTCCTCCTTTAGTATAGAATGTCAAAGTTACATTTTGATATCATTTTCATAAAGCGTTCAGTGAACACTTAAACTCTGCTTTGGAGGAGAGATGAGAAATTGTCCCTGGTTTAAACTCTTTTGTAATTATGCTTATTCACAATTTCATTTTAAATTTTTGACTGTTGACTTGAGTTCTTATAAGAACTTTTTTCTTAAAGTTCATAAAACTATATAGCTACCCCTAAAGTCCTTGTAAAATTTTTTTACATATGCTCTGCATAGTACAAAATTTGTCTATTGAACTTTCCCGGCTAGAAAGGAAAATAACTTACACAAAAACAGTTTTCATTTTAATTTTTCTGATTATCCAAACTGCCTTTCCAGTCCACAGTTACAACGAAGCAACAAGTGACAGATTAACTTGATTTTAAAAAGGTGTAGCTCAGAGATAAAATTGTGACACCCTCTGATTTCACTTTCATTCTTTTAAAGCAAGAAAAAAAGTAAACATACCCAAAAATTAAGTCAAAACATCCTGCTGTTTTACTTGTCAAAACCTTGCCTGGTTTGTACACAAGACTGTATATCGACAGTAAATGGTGAAGCCTCCCACATAAAGCTGCTTGTTTAATGCAATATATTCCTTGGTTGGTTTTCTCAAAACCCAGAAACAATCCCCCGTGGCAGGAGGGTTGGAACTTTAAGGTCCCTTCCAACTAACACCATTCTACGATTCTATGAAATCTCAATTGAAAGTGGTTCTAATTAAAATCACCTGAGTTACACTCTGGAGAGCCCCAGACATCCACAGAGGCATTAAAAGAAATATCACCTCTATCACCAGGAATAACGTGCCTTGAGTCTTTGTTTTGTCCCAGTTTCGTTTTTATTTTCCCTGCACTAGATGTAGCCATTTGGCTAGTTCAAGTAATGGAATAAGGTGTCTGAACTAGAGAATTATGAATGCTCCCCATATATTTCTGTTATTCTTTTGAAAGATTTATTAAATACTCTGCTTTGTCTTTGGTGAGAAATTGCTTCCAGTTATCAACATTTCTAAACTGTCCAAAACATCCAGACAAGATAGATGTGCTAGGAATAGTGGATAGATATTCATCTGTACTAATAATTCAATATAGAAGGGTCCAAAAGTCCAGCAACAAAAATGTCACCCTTGGAAAAATATAATTAGTAGCAATCCAGCACAAAGTTTTGATGGTATTCAATGCACTGTGGTTATGCACAAAGACCTATACCAAGGAAAATTTACCTTGAGAAAAGTTACTCTGTAGTGAAAGATGCATGTAAAACCTCAGTAGCCAAACTTAGGAAGGACCTGGAGATATTCTCCAAAATTTCTGTATCTCCTGATACATTTGACATTTATAATTTCTGTTCCCCAAAATTATTTTATTACAGGTGTTCGTCTACATACCTATCTGTTGCAGTTTCACTGATGATCTAATTTTAACATAAACAAAAAACCCCCTTAAACGTGTTAAAGTTTAAAAAAGAATCACACATTTTCACCACCCTCTGCTGAGAAGGTTAGTTTCCATTTTTCTTTTAAGGGAGCAGAAGACTAGAACTAAATTTCTCTTAGAGAATTGTGCCAGGCTGTTAAGGGAAAAAACAGTCACAGAAAAGAATCTAATATTTATTCATCCAGAGACTGAGATTTACTGTGGGGTCCAAGGCAATTTGCCTCACCAGTACCTCATTGTGCCCACATACTAAAAAGAAGTGTGGGGAACTCCTGCCTTTCCATTACATCTCAGCATCTCCTCAACTCTTCAGGCCAGTGGCAGAAGTGCTAGAGAAAGGTGTGCACTGCTGAGATATGGTGTCTTCCCTGCCCACAGCCCATCAGACCACACTATCAATAAACAAGTCAAGCAGGGAAGCAAGTATTAACATCCAATCCAATAGTAAAATACACTCAGATATGAACATTTGACATATAACTGTGAATTTGCATTAGAAACTACTCTAAAATATCCTTATTGAATTAGCAGCATCTGACTGAGAATTATAGAGATAGGTAGAGAGAACTTGTTTCCTTGAATTCTGGTTGTATGAAATCTGACACTGATATGAGGTTAGAAATAAAAAGAAAGTCATCCTGTGTATGAGGATGTTATTCCCATTTGTCAAAATGTGGTTAAAGATGAAAATAGAGTAGATATGCAATTCTGTTAAAGAGAAACACTTTGCAACTGCTCTCAGATATTGTCCCCAGGCACTAAACACTGACTAAGCTCAGACAAGCAGCACTTGCTGGGAGAGAGAAGGTCTCAGATAGCCAGGACACTAACAGTGCATGCTTTGTTGCTGAGAATGAGTAGGCAAGAGGACAGCATATTTCCTAGAAAACATATTTCCTTTTATTTCAGGAAATCTTGTTTGACAGAAACACAGACACATTCTGAAAAGGCCTCAGAAGGATATTCTGGAAAAAGAATTAGAACTATTTTAATAAACCAAATTTATAAATTTTGGTGTAATATGATGAGTCCTGTCTTCAAAAGAAATCATAATGAATGCACAGCTCAACTCAAAGAACCTATTTTGGTTATGTGCCACCCAATGGAGTCACAAACCACAGGTGAGGGGGCATCACTGGAAGGTTTTTCCTCCCCATAAGGCGCTATCTCAAAAACACTTTCTGCATTGGCTCGTGTTACTGGAGCCCAAAGGGAGCTTTCATCTCAATCCCCATGGCAAGAACTTCTCATTACATTGGAAAGTGGTGATAACAGTGAGTAAAACGAGGAACAAAATATCTAAAAATACCCTATCTGACTGCAGCTGTCATTCCCAATAGCAAAGTTTAGAAATAATATGGGAGAGGTCTGTAGTTATTGCTGGATGCTCCAGTCTCTCCACAAGTATTTGAGATACTGGGCCTGTCAGCTCACTTTTACACTGCTGCAGTTTTCTGTTATGCACCCTGACTCATAAGGAAGACAATAAGAATTTTTTCTGGAAATTATACTGTGCATTCTGAGCAAGCCAGGGAAAAGACTACTGGAGAATCAAAATCTGGAGTACATTTTATGACCTTTCACCTCAATTTTAATTTTTTTTCCCCAGAAACTTTGAGAATTTCAACTTGTGGGGTCAGTTGTGCCAAGATTTTGTCTTTCATGAATGAAACAAAATCTTAGACAAAGATGACATGTGGATCTTGTGTGGCCAAAATATTGTGGTACCTGCTAGCACACTAAATGTCTGTTTCTGATTTAGAAACCCATCCTTGTCCCTCAGTCCCAGGAAGGATAGGGAAATGTGTCCAGTGATTTTTGTGTTTTACCAAAGGGCAGCTGTCTCCTTTTAGAAATTTCAAGCTAGGTTTAGTCAACTAAAAGGGAGAGGACATTAAATAGGCCACTTCCTGTACAGTAGACTAAATTAAAGGCTAGAACAACAGAAGCAGATATTAGTGTCTGAGACTAGTACTTAAAAGCAGTAAAACAAGGAAGTCTTGGTTCACATTCCATCATAATAACATGAAGAAAATCAGATGAGAGGCAGAGTGGTTGGCATAGTCAAGACATAAGTCAATTAGGACTCTGCTGCATGACAATAAAAGATAAAATCCCTCTTGCTCTAAGGACTTGCACATGTCATATATACACTTGAGGCCTGTTTAGTTTTTCTTGTTGTGTTCAGGCTGTTTGAATACAGCTTCATACAAAATGAAGCGCCGTCTAAACAATTTAGTAACACACTCTTAACAGCAATTACAATACAATTATTTTTTTCATTCAAAACATATTTAGATTGTTAAATTACACTTTCTCTCAGCTTATTCAGAAATCATGTTTTGATTTAGTCAAAATGTAAGAAATATAAATATTTTGAAAATTAATCTTCACAGGGACCAGCACAGCAAAATCAATCTGTACCTCTCATTTAGAATTATTCTCGTTATAAAAACAACAACAAAATGCATTTCTGTTTAATTAACATTGTACTCCTTAGCAGTCCCATGAAACACTGCAGCTGGTGGAGGGCTACCAGGGCTACCACTTGTTAAAGAAAGACTTTGAAAGACTTTGAGATACTATAGTTAGTGCCATAGTTTTATTGGTCCATGATCTTATTGTGTTCTTTTTCTTTTTTTTTTAGAAATATTTAAGTATTGTGGAAATATTGACTAATATCTCATCTACAAGAGAAAATTACTTCAAGTTGTGCCAAGGAAGGTTTAGATTGGATATTAGGAAAAATTTTTTCACAGAAATGGTGGTCAAACATTGGAACAGACCGCCCAGGGACGTGGTTGAGTCACCATCCCTGGAGGTATTTTATAGATGTGTAGATGTGGCACTTAAGGACATGGTTTAGCGGTGGACTTGGCAGAGCTGGGTTAACAGTTGAACTCAATGGTCTGAAACACATTTTTCAAACCAAAAAACTTTATGAGAACATTCTTTTAAAATATAAAATAATAAAAAGCAAACAAATAAGAAAAAAGCTACTGCATTTAATTTTTTACAGTTTTTTTTGTTTGTGTCCTTGAAATATAAATTGTATTCTAAGGAAAAGAGAAAACTGAGTGATACAGCTGTTATTCTGGTTCAGACCTTCAGTTCTCCAGAATTTTCACTTGCCAAGTATGATGGAAACTAAACAGACTTCTTTACTTATTTTCCTTGGACTTAATATTGGGACTTGAAAAGAGTCCCAGAAGTAAAAAGAGTAGTCCAAGAGATTTTTAGAAGTAGTGAAAACCTTAAAGAAATCAGTATGTAAGAACAATGGAGTGATTTTCATAACTTTTACTTAATCTCATTTTTAGGGTTTTTTCTTTCAGTTATTGTAGAAAATTTACATGTTAACAGCCTAACTGTCTAAATAAGTGTAAGAAGTAGGTATTCATTTCCCAAAATAAGTATAGAATAAAAAAACATTTCTCTGTAATGAATGTTACCAAATTTTTCTTTGTAGCATCTATTACATTAGATAAATCACAGAAAAAAAATTATGCAATATTAAACAATTGTAAAAACCAAAACACCTTTTTTTTGTTAAATACCAAAAAGACCACTAAGAAATTATAATTACATGCTCTAAGATACTTTAAGTAAAATTGACAACACTTCAAAGTCTTCTATGTAAGTACAATAATCTCTTTTGTAAAACAAATCATAGAATCACAGAAACAGAATCACAGAATGTGCTGAGTTGGAAGGGATCCAGAAGGATCATCAAGTCCAATTCCTGGCTCGGCACAGCACCATCCCCAAGAGTCACACCATGTTCTTACAAAACTTGTATGCTATATCAGGATTTAAAAGTTTTAAGGGGATGCTTAAAATAACAATGCCCAAACTCATCACAAAATCTTTTCTACTCCTAAAAGTATTTTGAGTTCCTTCCCAAGAATGCTGAGAAGGAGCAAGACATAATTTGTTTTTCTTGTAGGATTGGTGGGTTGTAGTTTGGTTTCAGCCTGATTTTTTCCCTTTTTTTTTCCCTTTTTGACAGTGGAGAAAAGTTTGCAAACCAGTGGTGTCTTTTACAGAGAAGGATCCATATTTCTAGAAGGTTCTTCCTCCTCTTAAGCATCTATTAGACAGTTATACCTTCTTTTTGAAAGTCTCTCTCTCTCTGCTAGCAGTAAGAATTTGTGTAATTTTATAGCTTAATTTTTTAGAGATATAAAAGTTAGACCAAAAGCCTAAGTTCTCAGGATCTAATATGAAAAAGATGAATCCTGTCCAAGAAAAAGGTTCTAGATCAGCTGTTAGGTTATCCCTGCCTCATTTAACACAGGAGCAGGAGTTTCCAGATGTGTTCGGGCTATGTCTGTGGCATGTCTTAAGAAGCAAAATAACTATAAAAACAGAGATTCAGAAAACAAAAGGCACCCTACTCACTCCAGTTGTTTTTTATTCTGAGAACTTACTATGCCCAAAGGCACAACATTGCATCATGGAGGTCTAGAGTCCATGGCATGTTGGAGAGACTAAAAGAACCCAGACTCACAATAAGAAACAACCCAGCGTGAGATTGGACATTCTAGGGCCAGCTGCACCAGAGTGTTGGGCTCCTCTCATCACTAAGCTGCATTTCTGCCAAGCCAGATGACCCCTGGTGGACCTGCCTGTGTTTCTGAGCAGGTTCAGTTGCCAGTTATCCATGTCTTTTTTACCTTGTCTGAGAATCACTCCTCCTAAAATGAGTCAAAATAGCAGATATTTAGTTGAGTCAGGGAACTCAGGCAAATATGCCAGCAATTGTAGAATTTCAGCTGAGATGTGGCCCCCAATGCTACACATAATTATATCTCTAAGGAAAGGATTTTCTTCAATGAACAAGAGGAAGGCATTTTCTGTTTTTTTATGAAAAAGATGAGGGGTTGTGCTATCTGATGCACTTTGTCCCCTTTTACTGTTAACGTCATGTTATGCACTCTCAATTCCTAAAACCAGAGAATAGCATTTTTTTTACAGCCACTTTAGCTATAAATAAGAAAAAAATGCATGAAATGGAGTATTTTACAACTTTCTCACAAATTGCCAATAAATTACTGCCCACCACCAGTAGCAGCATTCATCTATTCTTTCAAACCTATTGATTCTCATATAAAGAGGTTCTAGTAAGACACATTATTTTAGTACTTAAGCATAGAGTAGGATAGATTTCTATGGTCTACAGGCTTCATATACCAGCTTTCCATTTCAAAAAAGAAAAAGTCCATGGTCAATGACAAAAAAAAAAAGACAAGAGCAATACTCACATCTTTTTCATGGAATATGGAATTTATCTATCAGTGACTGTTGGGATGCAATTATGTACTCTTGATGCTATTCAAAATTACCAATAACATAAGATGAATAATAAAATAATAATAAAAACAATGAAATAATAATAACAATTGTTTAATAAATAATAATTATTTTGTAATTCCATTGCAACAAAACTCAGCTAGGTCCCTTTGAAAATGTTACCATGGGTGCCCTGCCTCAGCAGCTTTACTCAACCTCTGCCAAGCATAATTCTCAGATCACATGGAGGACAACAAAGAAGAAACTACCTTAATTATTAACCTAGTCCATTTGGAATCCTTTTAAAAAAAATGCTAAGTTTGTTGAGCACGATATCAGTAGTTTATTGAAAAATGATGACTTTCTCAGGCACCACTAGGGATTTTTTATGCACAATGTTTTTCCCAGCTGTTTTTACTGTGCTTTTATTTGTCATAGAATATTTGATGCTGTAGAAACACAACGTTACCTAGGTTAGAAACAAGAATTTAATCAGGAGGATGTGACACTTTGGGCAGAATTTTATGCATGGGTATGAACTGACCATGTTTTCATCCTCTGCTTTTCTTTTTTGCCTTTTTGTCATGACAATCATCAAATGCTGCTTTTTCAACGCCCTCCAAGGTGAAACACTGACCATTCTCCTCTGTGGCAGCCAACCTGTAGAATTCATGGTTAATTGTCTCAGCGATCCCCTTTCATCCACCTGTGATCAGTTAGCAGATCAAAAAACCAGACACCACTCACAGACCAGAGGGTCCTAAGTCAGCCTTAAGCTGCTGGGTTGAATGGTTTGTTTTGACGGCGGGCGGGCGCACGCGGTGCCCGCGCTCAGTCTGGCTGCCCTGAAGTAGGTCACGGCGGGTGCCCCACGGGAGGCAAGGCTGCCACTTTCATCTGCCGCCCGCGCCGGCCTGGGCTCGCCTGCAGTTGCATCAGCTGCCCAGATTCCTGCAAATTAAAACCACAAGGAAGAAATATGCAAGGCATGAACAGCTTCAAGAGCCCAAAATATTTAAGCTGCTGACAAGTAAAATGAGTATCTGGAAGAGGAAAAGGGTCCTACACAGTAACAAGACTACAATTTTCCTTCAGAAAAACATTTTCCCTGTTTTGTTTTTTTGCTATACACATATTATTTCTTTGAGCAATGAGAAGAAATAATAAAATAATAATGTTTTCCCTTCTTCAAAATGTTATTTTTGTAAATTATGTTTGTTCCTGAAAATTTATTTTTCCTCCAGCAAAGTACATGAAAAGAAGTGACAGCAAACTTCTACATTTGTCTCTTTTTAGTGAAACAAATATTGAATAATATTAAGTTTTTCAACATGTTAAGTATCTCACATGGAATGATATAAAACTGTACAGTAGGAAGTTCTTTTATTGTAGTCACTGATCTTGATTCAAAGGCAGTTCAAAGAACTGCAAAAACAAAAGAGGCAATTGTTTATGTCCTCTAATTAAAAAGGATAAAATTTAACATTTAAGATAAACTTCCAAGCTGAATCTATTCTTTAGGGAGAAAAATGAAAAATAATGATAAAAATAAAACACTCATCTTCTACAAGCATTTAATAATGAAGAAAATATTTTAAAGGGGATAAAAATATTTGTCATTCCATTTTTACAGCATATTCATAGTTCAACAAGTTTAAAATTTCCTTTTTATGGAAGACAATTCTAGTGTTGGTATGAATTTGTCCTGCACTGAAATTGAAGGAAGTATTCATACCCAATTAGATTACCCATTTCAATTAGAACTTTCTTACTAAAAAAAACCCTTTAGGATCAGGTCACAACTACAAAAATATTCTATTTTTCTATTTTGTGTATACAAGCTTGCTAACACCAACAACCCAGCTCATGGTATAAGGTGGCCCAGAAAGTGAGCAGAAGAGTAACATTTTGAAACTAAATTAATTGGTCAGAAATATGAATTGAGTCAATACTTAGTGCTCCATTAGGATACTGTACTATCAGAGGTGTTGCCCCTCACAGGAAATGCTTAAAAAAAGAGAGAGCACCGTTTTCAGAATCCATCTCTGAATCTACAAATCTTAAAGTTAGTCCATTGAACACAGGTTTGGGATGCATACTACTGTAAAAAATTCTTTTACTAAATTATAAAATACAGAAATGGTGTAATACGACGACATGATAAGTAGAGGTGCACACCTAAATATATCGTGTCTGCAAGACTGTTATGTCAGAAGGATCTGATCTAAATTTTACTGAAGTAGGAACTCACTACAGAGCAATCTGGTTTGGACTCCTGTTTGTCATGGAATAAATTATAGTAAACGGAGTGTTATTATATTGTGTTCATCCTGTGATTTTGGTTTCTCTCTCTTAATTTGGATTTGGTCTTTCTAAAGCATTACCAAGCTAAAGTGTGCTTAGTCTGCTAAATTTCACCCAGGCTTCTAAGAAGAGGTAGGATTATATTTTCTAGATAGAGTGAAAGTAAGTTATTTGTTTCAAGCGAAACCTTTGTGTTTAAAAGAATTATAGCTGCCATCCCTAATGGAGCAGATGCAGTATTATATATTTTCCTTACGGTCTGATGATTTTCCTTCATTAGGGAGATCTTCGGCACTCCCTTCAGTAATGAACCAAACTCAGGTAGCAGGAAAATTGCCGCTTACTCTTCTCCAGAGGAGATAGTCTTTATTCTATTGTTTACTTTCCTAATTGTGTGCATTTTTTCTATGCTTCATATGTTGTTAATTGCTTTACCGAGCCCTGTGTAGTCAAACGACTCATTAAAATGGCGATTTTTGCTGCCTTTAAGTCCTGCCCTTAAAAAATTACCTATATTTACAAACATGGGGCTAAATTTTGTCACTCTTTCTGACCTGTGTAGCAGGTACTTATTTTGATTTCAGTTAGAAATTTGTACATAATGGAAGAGATAAATAATAATGAAAATCTCTTCAGTACCTGCTGATAAGAAAGCTAAAGTCCAGATATCAGTTGTACCAGTTGGTATATTTCAGAAAAAAGACATTAATATCTTCCCAAAAGTCTATTTGATTTCAGTACCCAAAACCAATACTTATTAAGTTAGACAAGAAATAGAGTGATCCATAAATAATAATTTAAATATAGGCCATTTAAAAGTTTTTCCACTGATGCAATCTGTACTTATTACATGTATTTTCCTATCATGTCCTAACATGACATACAGACTGAAAAATCCTGGGATAAGGCAAACATGGTACAAGACAGTCATCCAATGCTGAATTTGTGTATTTGTTCATTCTTATGCATATTTAATGTTTTTTCTTCTTTCTTTGTGTAGATTTTGCTCATTTCAGCATCCACCTCATGACTTGGGAATGGATATTGATTTTCTTCCCTTTCAGTATTGTCTGAGGCATAATGGCCTTGCAGTCATCACAGTGAAGTTACACATTAACATTAGGAAAATACTGGAGAAAAAGAACATACAACCCAAGTCTTCTTGACTTGCAAGGAGGCAAGAAGTGTGAGCTGCGATATATCAAAGAGGGTCAGTTACTTCTCTGTTCTCATATTGCCTGGGAGAGGTATAACACTAAATATAAATTTAATTGCCTCTGCTTTTCTGTTTATGTTTGACAATGCTTTTGAAATAATGAGTGAAAAACGTAGTACCATCTCTTTTATAAACACCTGCTGAAATGCAGCTTCTTCAAGATATCAGGAGTGGCTCCTCCTTCTCAAATTCTCACCATATCTCTGCATTTGTGTGTACATCAGGCACTCTGTGAAAGCTGAGAACACATGTGAGGTTATATGTAGATGCAAGACTGAATGAGTCAGGCCAATAATCATCCTGTCTTTTATAAGCATCCATACTTAGGCCAGGTTTTTATTCAAATCAAGTTTTTTAATTAAAGCCAGTTTTAAACAAGACTATATTTCCACTTTGACAGTGTTAGCACTATGCTATCCTTTATCAACACTAATTGTGTCAAATGGAAACTCACTGAATAATAGGAAAAATGAAACCATGGTCACATCTCTAAATACTTTTTTATATTTTACGTGTTAGTCATAGAATCATGGAACCATAAAATCATAGACTAGCTTGGGCTGGAAGGGATTTTTAAGGACCACCAAGTCCAACGTGCCCCTGTGCAGAGAGCAGAGATGTTCTTGACTAGATCAGGTTGCTCAGTGCCCCATTGGACATGACCTTGAATGTTTCCGGGGATGGAACTTCTACAACATCCTAGGCAACCAGCTTCAATGTTTCACCACTCTCATCATAAAACTTTCATCTTTATATCTTATCTAGATATACCCTCTCTCTGTGTAAAGCCATTACCCCTTTTCCTATCACAATAGGCCCTGCTAAAAAGAGGGCCTAAGATGAGTTTGTCTTCATCTTTCTCACAAGCCCCCTCTAAGTACTAAAAAGCTGTAATATGATCTACCAAGAGCCTTCTCCAGTCTGAACATCCCCCATTCCTTCAGCCTCGTTTCAGAAGAGACATGTTCCAGGTCTCTGATGGGTTTTGTGGCCCTCCTTTGGATCTGCTCCAACAGAGCTGTGGTTTCCTGTTCTGAAGAGCCCAGAGCTGGATGCAGTGCTACAGGTGGGGTCTCACAAAAACAGAACAGAGGGGCAGAATCCTCACCCTGCTGGCCACACTGCTTTGGATGCAGCCCAGGACACAGCTGGCTTTCTGTGCTGCAAGTGCACATGGCCAGGTTGTGTCCAGCCTCTCATCCACCAGCACCCCCAGGTTCTTCTCAGCAGGGCTGTTCTCAGTCCCTCCATCCCCAGCCTATACTGGTAAGGGGGGGTTGTCCTGACCCAGGTAAGGCACCTTGCACTTGGCCTTGCTGAACCTCATGATGTTCCCACAGGTCAATGTCTCAAGGCTGTTGGGGTCCTCCTGGATGGAATCCTATCCCTCAGGCATGTCAACTGCGTCACTCAGCTGGGTGTTATCTGCAGTCTGAGACCGTCACAATGTCTGCTTCATTGTTGAAGACATTAAATAGTGCTGGCACAATATGGACACCTTAGGGATTCATCTGGACATGAAGTTGTTGATAACTACCCTCTGGATGTGGCTATCCAAATGCCTTAAAGCTCTTGCTTGTAAGATATGATGGAAGATATAAAATTTAACTGATAATACTCATAACTCTAAGACCATACCTTCTTCTGAAATCAAATTCATAGACCAATCCTTAGAAATATATCTAAAAAAATAAACGAAGTAGCTAGAGTTTGGAACATGGCTTTCCCATTTACATAAAATGAAAAAATATTCATGAAGTACATACATCTTTTATGTGTATTCCAAAAATAAAAAATATGATAGCACTACAGCTGAGAGTAATATTCATATTGTGGTGAATTTTTAACACAAGATACATCAGATATGTCTTTTAAAAAACAATAAAATAATACTAGGGTTTGGGGTTATTGCTGTCTAATAATGCTTTACTCAAAATAAATAAATAAATAATTTATAATAGAAATAATAATAATAATAAGGAAAACACAACAAATTTCTTTTATTTCAAACACTAGTTTCTAGGATTCCATTGCTGTAGCAATTTCAAGTAAGGAAGTCGTTGTTAATTAAATTATGTTTGGATCATATTTTAAGATATTTAAGTCATACAGTCCACAATTTTGCAATCTTACACAATTTTGTCCCTATTTCTTTGAGTAGTACAATTATCAATAAATTTCAAATTTTTTCTAATAGGTCTATTTAATTCAGAATATAAGATCCTTTCCATTCACTTACTTTAAGCAAACAGCAATTTACTGTCCCAGTTCTGTTCCAGACTTTGTTGCTTGAGCTTTTCTGCCTTGTCAGGGATCAGGTATTTCCTATGTGCTTGATTTTAGACTGAATATATTAGCATTTCTGATGTCCACTGACATTGTGCTATCAAGCAATTGAAACTTACTGAAATATAGCACTGAAAATTAGCATCATTTTAATTCAAATCCTGGGGACTTCGTGTATTCACACAGCTGTGAACATAAAAATCTGGTGTTTCACAAAGTGCAATCAGTAAATTTGATAAAATAAAGGTTTTTCTAACATTAGGTCTCTTCATCTAAGACTAAAATGTTCACCATCTCTTGAACTCTACAGATTTTTTTTCTCATGTCCTAAATGTTTATTTTTCCTGCCCTTGTTTTACCTCAACCTTTTCTTAATGTTCACCTTGTACTTTTTCTGAGTTGATTGTAGCATGCCAAAAAGTAAACTTACTTGTGCAGGACTTGGCTAAAAGTCAGCATTTTGAACATTTAGAGCCAAGAGTTTCTCAGTTCCAAGCTTTAAAAGAGTCATCAGAGCAGCTCGTCCTTGGCTTTCTTCAAAGTTTCAGAAGTGATTTATATTGGTTTTGATTCTTCTGGAGACGTCTGCAGCTTGATAGAGCTCAGGACACTAATTCTGCTGTTGCTGGACATACTAATACAAGAATTAGCTAGTGTTTCTAGCTAGACTATTAACACTACTCAGAATAGATGGGAAAAACAATACCTCTTATCAGGACCTTCTAATTAGCCTGTTACAGACAATTAATTAAGAAAGTGTCACATTACTTCTGAATTGCTCTTCTCCAGTTTTTATACATGCTTTACGTGACTTGGCTTATGTTATTTATATTACATAAAAGAAAAGAATACAGGAAGTCAAAAAGTCACTTTTATAAAATCACATGTAATTATTGGAGACCTGACTGCCCCTTAGGGGTCTAAACAACTGCAAGGAATCACCAACAGCAGCACTTCTCACAAAGGTGTTGTATTTTGGAAAGTATAAATGGCTAAAAAAGCAAAATAGCCTATGATCTATCAGGAAACTCTGGGAAGTAAAAGATTTAAAATAGTCTTTACTGAGATGGCTTTTAGGAATAGAGGAAATAGAGTCAAATTTAGAATTCTGCAAAGAACAGACATTTTGCAATTCCAAGTTTTTTTCAAGGTAACAGTAAATACTGAAATAATGAAACTCTACAAACCAACCTCATATATCCTATCATAACATACTCCAATATAAATTCTTTTTTTTTAATGTGGTTGATGAAATTTTATATGAATTATAATTGCAGTTTCAGTAATAAAGGAATTTAAACAATAGAAACTTTTACCATTGCTGAATTTTTTCAAGGTATTGAAAGACAAGTTCCAAGAGTTTCTAAGTGTTGAAAGGTATTTAAATTGCCACACAATTTCAAGTTTTCAAAACCTTGTTTATGTCAGGTTTTTTTCTCAGCCTATTAGTGACTTTTTAAACAATTATACTTTAAACCTCTAAGTCAGATAAATGCTTTCGATTTGGCACATAGTTTGAGTAAAATTGCCTGAAGCAACCAGGGGATTAAGTTAGTCAGTGGTATTTAGTTATCTTAGTTATATTTTAAAGCAGCTTTTTTATATTTAATGATCATATATTAAATCTTTTAGTCTAACATCTATAAATCCATTTGTAAATACAAACACACACATACTTACACATCTAAAATATTTTCTGTTTAATATTTTCTGTATCTTATTCTAATATAAAGTTAATAATGTAGATTTTATAAGAGACTAATATCTCACTGACAACATAGCTTGGTCATCACTCTTTCAAATTCAAAATAATAATTTTTATCAAAGTGCTTGAGAGCAATTCCAGTTTTGAACCAGAAGAAACTATTGTCTTAGATGATGATGCTAGCAAGGCTTCAGGCAGTCTGAAGGTGTTCTGGTCACAATTCCTGCTAAGCTATTTTCCCCTCAGAAGTAGGATCAAGGGAAGGCAAAAGATTCAGAACAGCTCTGCATACAAAAATCACAATACTTTGTTCTAAATTAACTATTTGATTCTCAGAGAGAGAAGCCCTGAAGGGCAACTGAATTCTGAATTATTCTGATAATTATTTTGTTAAAAAAGTAAAATTCTGAAGTACTTTCCAGAAACTAATGATCATAGATTCTGCTGCATGCTTCACAAATATATATAATTTTGAAAGTTTTATTTTTTTGTACCTGTTTTCTCTCTTTCCTCTTATTTTATTCTCTTCTTTCTTTTCTCTTTCTCATTTCTTTGTTTCTTACCTGCTTTTGATGGATGCGTGTCCTTTATTTTGAAAGAATATTTCACAGAAATTCACTACTAGTGGATTCCATTATTACCCCTAAATATATATACTTTATCAATTTTCATGTGCTCATATTTCACAATTGAAGACAGATCTAAGGAGATGCAAAAAAAACCTTTTTAGCCTTAGTAAATATTCTCCAGCATTCTTCAAAATGTTTTTTGAAGTGAGTATCATTGAAACACTCTCATAAAGTGTTCTATAATGACTTTCATACCATGACTCACACAGGTGGACTTTTTCCATTGGTAGTTTACTTTTGTAATTTTTTTTTTTTTTGCCTTTCTGATGTACCTGCTTTGTTGAATCTCTCTTTACTAATACTTTTTAAATTTAGAAGGACATCAATTATGAGTTATCAAGGTGTCATGGTTTAACCTCAGACAGCAACTAAGTATCACTCAGCTACTTACTGTTCCAACCCTGTCCCCGGTGGACTGGGGAGAAGAATAAGAAAAAAAAAAAGTAAAAAAGCTTGGGTTAAGGTATGAAAAGTTTAATAATTGAAACAAAATAAAATATAAAAATACAACTACTAGTATTAACAGTAATTGAAAAGGAAAGGGAGAGAGGAATAAAACCTGAGAAACAAGTGATGCACAATACATTTACTCCGAATCTGCTGACTGATGCCCATCCCATTCCCCAGCAATGATCAGTCCCTCACAGCAAACTCCACACCCAGTTTATACACTGGGCATAGTAGCCTGTGGTGTGGAATATTCCTTTGGCCAGTCTACTATGAAGAAAATTAACAATGTCCCAGATGAAACCAGGACATTATCCATCCCTTATTCCATATCATTTATGTCATGTCAGGTTCCACACTTCCCAATATCCACCACCTTTCCTGTCTTTTGATACACACAAATATAATTTCCATAGTCTATGGACTATCCCTGTGGAAGTCCATTGAGTACATTTAGTTCATAAACTTGACTCGATCCTGACAGTCTTTCAGACAGCAAAGTGTGTGTGTGTGGTGTTATATTTCTGTGTGTTCAAGCCAATTCTGATTCCAACACTGATGTGCTCATCTGCTTTCATCAAATTTCTTACTTCATTAATGTGATGAAGGGAAGGGAATCACATTCAGTTTCCCAGATCCCATGTGGTTAATGTGGACTCTACAGGTACCCAGTGTGGTGATGGTCGTTTAGCTGCCATGATAGTGAAAGTGTTATAAAGAAATTATTATTGTTCCTATTGTCCAGATTATTAAATTAGCACTCATATATATATATATATATATATATATATATATATATATATATATATATATATATGGCTGCTCTTACGTATTTCAGAAATGAAAGATAGCTAACCATCCATCTCCTCTAGTGAAGGAAGATGTGATATAAATATCTTTGATTATCAGAGCTATCACCAAAGATAATATAGAAGGAAGTATTCAACAGAATATTCAATATTCTCAGTAGAAACCTGCAACAAAAACATCATTTAATTCAATACAATAATGTCATTTTAATTCATTGGAGTTTTTATTCACAACAAAAGAAAGTCTATGTACAGATTTTTACTTTTACAATATAGTTGCATTATAAATAATTGTCTCAATGTTTTTAATTTCAGTTAAAACACTTTCTGGTGTTTCATTCAGATTCATTTAATTGAAACATCCCTTCTCCATTTGAGAGAATTGACTATCTGAAGAGGTATCACCCCATATTTGGCATATCACTAGTATAAGGTGATATATCTATAAGCTAAGTAACATTCTAATATTTTATCAAAATTTAAAATAATTCTACTGATCATTGACATACTAAACTATTTCAACAAATTTCAGTCAGTATTCTTTTCTTCTATACCATGTTCTGTAAAATAATTCTTGTTTATAAGCTTTGCCTTGTGTTATCTTTACTTCAATATAATCTTTCTCAACCCTCAGCCTAAAAAGCTTCAGTTATTAAAAAAAACATTTCAATGAATAAAATTGCAGATTTATAGGGTTGGAAGAGACAATGGAAGTTTGTTTAATTTATACTTATTTCTCAATACAGGTTCATCTTAGGTCAATGGAGACAGATGTTTGTGCAATTTCCAACAATAAAGGCCAGCAGTCTGCTCCAGCAGTTCTGCAGTCTTTTGCAGTGTTTCACTGCCTATATCATCAGAAAGTTTTTCCTCATGGCTACCCTTTATATCAGCTTGGTACAGTGATATAAACCAGAGTGAAGCACTCAGTTCTCACTGAATGTTAGTGAAAGATAATTATCTGATTTCCCCATACCACATATGCCTTTAACCTCTTTCTATACCTCTTTCTATAATGATATATTTATTTGGGTATATTTTAATAAGGTTTAAAATAATAACAGTGTTTTCTCTCTGAAAAAACACATCCTTAAGCTGTTTAATTACCTCTAGAATATTTAGAATTGCCACAAATAATTAACTGTAAAAAAAAAAAAAAGAAAATCTGTAACTGTCCATTGGACAGCAAAGTAGCAGGTATGAAGAGCTTATAGTAGAGGATGAAGCAATGGTTTCCTTTCATAATGCTTGGAACAGAAAGACAACACTTGCTGATTATGGCACGTCAAACAGTCTTTGGGCAGCAATTTCAGAATTTAGAGACATCAGATTATACAGTCAGATCTCCTGATTACACAATTTTAGCAAAATAATCATGACCCATAAGAGATTCACACAGGAGAAGAATGCTACATTAATTATCTGTTCTTGTCCTTAGACTATTTTTGTCCTGAATCTGCATTTATATACAAGTGTGCTGCTCCATTTCCATAGACTGATTCACGCACCCTCGTCATCTAATATGGGCATTTTTACTATCATATTATGCATGCAGATGCAACACAGGATCTCAGTATCAAACGTTGTACCATGTTTTTTTCCATATATCATTCTCTTCACAAACTAAAATACTTGGAATTATAACAAACACATTCAAAATAGTTTATTTAGTGTAGGGGATTTCGATATATGTATATACAATTATAAAGTTCATAATTGTCCTATTTCATAAATAGACATTGGCTTTTTATCCTTTTCCAATCTGAATGTTAACAGCTTCAGCAGCCATTTAAATTCTATATCAAATGTTTCTGCAGACTTTTGGACTATCTCTTTGATTCTTCTATTAATTTATTTCTGTTGTCTATTACTTTAACAAATGCAATTTATCTATATAATGGATTTATGGAACTATGGCTGCAGAGTACAACAAAATATTTACCATAAGCATTTAGAAAACACCTCAGTCTCAATAAGACACAATGAAGTTATCAAACTATTTATGGTAGATTTTCACCTAATCTTTCCCAATTTCTTAAAATCATTCTTTAAAAATGCAATGTCACAATCATGTTATAAAGTTTTGTATTCAGTTTTAAAGCATATTATGTATAAAATCCTGAAATTTTATGTTGGTTTTTTGAAGACTGCAGGGACAGCAAGTTTCATCAAACACAACACTTGTACATGGAGGCTTAGAAGAAAATATCAGAGCAGGCACAATACTTAGTAGCATTTTTCTTACTAATTTTCCTTTTCATCGGGGAGTTTTTCGTCTTCACAATGTAGTTTGAGATGAATTAATTTTCTCTTTGCTTTCAAAAACCTGTTTATGAACTTTTGCTCCTATTCTTTTAATGAGAGAGGAAAATATCACTTACTGTTCCTCAGACATGACAGATTTCCCATTTCCCAGCTTGGTGTCCATGTGTATTTAGTCCTCCGATGTGAGCACTATGGATGTATGGATGTATAAATGTAGTTCTTTATTCCCAGGTCAGTATTCTGCTACTTGTTTTTGGTCTTCATATAGGACTTATCTTTAATTTACCTAAAATTGTCTACTGCAAGTTCACAATGCTGTTAGAAGTCATCAGGTTAAGGCCATTTTTTCACGAGTTTCATTTTATGTTCAGTTACAGTCATTGCAAATGGTCAAGTTCAGATACCAAATTTGCCTGCAGTTCTTACAGACAGTCCACTTATTTAGACTGCTTGAATAGACTAAAATAATATTTAAATTTTTTAAATTTCATTCTTGTAGATTACTTGTGAATATGCAGCATTTTTTCCAGTAGAGACAGCTCACATACTGCACGGGTTGCCTTCCTTCATTGTGGAAAATTACTAACCTACAATCAGTCTTTTCTGTCTTTTAACCAGTGCTTTTATCCATTCAGTGCCCTCTGTTATCTTCTAAGGGTTATTCAATTCCTTTTACAAACATTAGTATGGGATCTTGAATGACCTCAAAGAAATTGGAGTACTTTTCTCATTTCTCTGTTGAATACTCTAAAATTCTTTCTTTGTTAAATCTTATAAATTTGAATAATTTTATTTTTATAACTTTACCCTTTCAAATAATTACACTGAAGCACTAAAGACAGTGTTAAAGAGAAAAATATAATTTTTATGCTATTTTGCGACTGGATGTATGTTGCAATGTCTTTTGAAAAATGGAATTCTTGTTATAGAAGAATGCCTCTAAAACTTTTCTGCTGAAAATCTAAAAAGCTTGAGTTATAAAAAAAAATTTTAATGAATAAAATTGCAGATTTATAGGGTTGGAAAAGACAATGAAAGTTTAATTTATTCTTATGTCTCAATAATTCTAGCAATTTCTTAGTTCTGAAGTTTCCAAAATTTAGCTGGTATGTATTTTAGGTTGTTCTATGCAAATATTATTTTATTTAAAAAAATTGAACAAACAAAATATAAACAAGATGGCTCACCTTGTTTGTGAGCAACTAGGTACTTCATGGGAGAAAAGCAGCAGTTCTCTATTAAAATAACTTTTTCTGCTTCTTTGACCTAGCCAAAGACAAGTTTAAGCTTTCCAGACTCCACTGTAGTACAAAAAGTATCACTGAATATATTTTGGTACAAGGAACTTAACAATTACTATCAAAATAGAAAAAAATTATCAGAAACTCATGATTTTGCAAGAATTTAGGAGACCCTTTAGTTAAGCAACTCAATAAGAGCCCTCATTAGTAGTAGTGGATAAAAAAGGTAATACACTTGCAGTGCATAAACAGAGTGGTAATGAGTAGAAAACATCCAAAGTCTGAAAAAGTTCTGCAGCCTATTAGTGAAGTATGATTCATCTTATCTAAGATAGGCATTTAAAGCAGGCTAAAAGCCACATGCCTTGAAAGTGCCTGTTTCTTTCAGTTGTCTGTAAAGGGATCCTGATAACCTCAGTTGTAGGTGTCTGCAGAGTGGATATCTCAATTAAGTGCAATGAATCCTTTCTGCAGAATTTCTTTTGTCAGTGTGATAAGTATATGGCACAAGGCAGAGATGTAGCATCCACATTTTAAAAGAATGCTGTAAAATCGGGTGAATTACTGAAAAAAATTGAGTTTAAGAACTTGTCTGTCCAGGAACTTTGTCTTATGATGAGGCACAAAGAGGTAAGTTTGAATGAGGCATGGTCTAAATTAGGCAAGATGTACTTCAGTCAATAATGCTGCTGGGAGGAATCCAGGGGTTAATGGGCACATATAGGAATCAGAAGATATGAACTAAAGATCCCTATGAACTTTATACTCTCAATCTCTGTGAGAAGAACAAGGGGAAGAAGGATGAAAATAAGATAATACACTTATACTAAAATGCTTTCATTTTTTTCTGGTAAAGAGCAGAAAATATCCTCAATAGAAGCACTTATGAAATTAGCTTTAGATGGCAGCAACCACTTCAGACTGATAACAGAAGTAAATCTTTTTTTATTCTCTAGGAATTAAGGGAAGATGAAAAGTCCACTTCCATGCATAGCAACTAGAAGTGTCAAAAATATACCTCTTTATTTCATATATTCCTTGTGAAAAAAGTGTCTCTAAGGGAACTTGGAAATTTCATAGAAAGAGCAAATTAAATTTTTTAATAAAATTGGCCCATTTTTGGTTCTGTATTTACCTTCTATGTATGACTGTATTAGTCCATCATTCATGTAATGCTGATGCAGCCTGCTTGTGTCTACTTAGAAACTCCATGCCAGAGAGAGGCCCTGAATTGCCAGTTTCTCACCTGTAATTGCTGCTGCTTAACCACTGGACATAGCTCCTTCTCTTAACAGGTTTAAAAGGATGAAAAAAAGGCAATAAATTATCATAGGACTTCACTCTGGCATTACATTCTTAAAGGGAATGAATAAAATATTAACTCTTTTTTTTAAATCTTCAACATATAAAATTAAAGAGCAAAATAGAATAGTGGGAAAACAAGTTGTTGCAATGTCAAATTGCCAGAAAGAGCAAAGTCTTTACTAAAACTAATAATTGTTGGCAGAGAAAAAAATTTCCAAATACAATGGAGGAAAATCTAACAGAAAAATTATGATGAAGAAATACTGTTTCTGCAATGAAGATATATAAGTCATTGACAGAACCTGACAGAACAATTTGAAAATGATGTCTAGAAGATCCTCTAATAGCAATTTAAGTAAATATAACATTCTGTTTCAAACTTGAGCATGCTAACTGGAACTAAATGTTAAATGGTGCAGCTGCTAAATAGAGCAGCAGATAAAAATTATAGAAATGAATAAACAAAAATACAATAAAATTTGTAATCCTCTAAGCCTTGTATAACTCAGAAGAGTCATACAGAGAACACAATAAAATATAGCATAAATAAAGTCTTGTTTTAATAAGAGAAACAGAGAGAAATAGATGAAAAAGCTAGATGACAATAAAACAGTTTACTTTTGTGAGCCAGTATGTTTTCTTACTAGGAGAAGAGAACAATGAGTACAGCCAACATGAAAAATTTGTTCCAGTTTCAGCATGGAGAAACGCTGAAAGCTTTACAAACTACCTCTTACATAAATTGCAGATAAAGAAGGATTAAGATAAAAAGATCTTTCACCACTGATAGAGGAGGAGGAAGAAAAGAGAAAAGTGCAACATTATTTTTAGAAAAGGGTTGTGCATGAGGAATATCTTGTGATTTTAGGATGAGTCCTGAGTCATTCAGAAAGTTGATGTGAATCAGATATACACCTCCAAGTTTGGTGCTGTGGAAAGAGGAGATCGCAGATTTTCTTTGGTAGAATACCAGTAGAAAATAAAATCTCCTCCCCCTTGACTCATCTTTAGTCAATAAACCAGCTGGAAAGTCATATTTAGAGAAGATCCCACCTATTCTGAAGAATAAATAAATAAATCCACTGCTGTAGCTTCTCCTAAACCATGTAGAAGGCTGAGGTAGTGGAACTGCAGGAGTTTACAGTGGGATTCAGCTCAGCCAGATCCAGCTACCTAGCTGCTAAGCTTGTGATGTAAGATGGCCATTCAGGCTCTTTTCTGCATATGGAGAATGATAATACCTCCAAAGGAGTCTTTATCTCCTCTGAGGAGACCCAGGAGACCCTGCCCAGGTTAAGGTGGCTATCTTTCTCCACTGATGGTTTAAACAACTTTGATGTCTACCATACAGCAAATCCCACTTGGGTGGTCAAAGTGAGATAAAATGCAGACATTCCTAAGATACAAAGTGAATTTTTTACTGAATAGGCTTAATGCCAGGCATTCATTTTGAGACTGTATTTCAGATACAAGTCTTTTGTTTTTAAAGCTTTTTACTTACTTTGCATGCATAGACATTTATTAAAAAAATATTCCTTGCTGTAGGTGCAACAACTGCTACTTCTCTTTTTAGTGCTTCTGTGTGGCCTTCATCTCACCCTTTCATCCAGGCATAGCTATACAAATTTGCATCATTTCTCTCTTGCACTGTATTTAATTTAGGCCTCTGGAGCAACTCAGATCTGCAGGAAAGCTAAAGCTCTTGCAATTTGTCTGTACTGCCACATTATTAGTAACACTTGTTAGAGTCATGTGACTGTAAATGTTAATTTGGATCTAGATTCCTCTCCTTCTTAGAGTGAGCTAAATCTGTCTCTGGTGAGAATAGAGAAGTGCATGCTGGTTCTCAGTCTCTGCATTCAGTAAGGGCTTGCCTTTAGAGTGCTCATGAATACAGAATTTAGAATTCAAATTATATTTCATTCTTTTGGCTTCCTACCAGTCTAACACGCACCTCAGAAAAAAACAAAACCAGACCAAACACAAGCTACCAGCTTCTTAACCTATGCTGTAAGCAAAGGTTTAGCTTCCAAATGTGCATGCTGGGCACCGGCTGAGGAACCTCCCCAGCACTCTTGGGGAACAGCTGCCTCCCGTGCCAGTCAGTGTCAGGGCACAACAGGCTTTGAAATAAGGACCTCAAGCAGCACCCTGTATCAATTCAGGAGGCAGTGAGAAATGCCAGACATTCCCAGAAATATGTACCACGCAGCTAGCAAGCTGCCAAATTCCGCACCAGCTGTGTGAATTTCTGAGGCATCTTGTGAGAGTCACATACAGACTGCACTGCAGAGGCCCCATATGGAGGAACTGGAACAACATTCTTTATCTCTTGTACTATGTGCTTATTTTTCCCTAGTTGAAATGTTGTGGGTGTTTATTCAAATATAAGCCTTTCAAGAGTCACACATAAGTGGTGGAGAGCTTGGAAGGTTTTCATGGTAAAATATTTTACTGGACCGCAAGAAGCGATTACTGGAAAAAAAGGTGTCCTTAAACTTTTCCTCATGCTGTATTCCAAGATTCAAAGCTTGGTTTTTCATTTTAATTACATTTAGGTGAAAAGAAAGCCTTAATAATGCAAATGCCGGTACTTTTGTCTTTATGGCAATTAGTAAAGACTGAAAAAATAGCACTAAAATATTTCTAGACATCTTCACTCATTTTAATTGGAGGAGTTAACTTTGAGGATTAATTTAAATGGCAACATTTTTAACTATTTCACTGCTGCTTGTCACCTCATCACTACCCATCAACTGCAGATGAATGTACCTGTCATACTATGATGTTTTATTAATTTGAAAGAACTTCTTGTAGAAATATGACAGCAGGTTTACTTAGAATATGCAAATAACAATGTAGTCTATTGCACATTCTTTCAATCACTTGGATAATTTGGATTCTTCTGTTGCTCTGACAAATTAGAGTAAAATGGTGCTTATATAGCCAACAGCTGAAAAAGTATGACTGCTGGAGAGCAGCTTGCTTGCTATGAGTAGCTGTTTCTGCAGTGCTTGTCACCTGCTTTGGGCTTAGAAACAGTGAAAAGTTTAGAGAACAGGATGATCCATGCATGCTGGAAATATTGGTTAGTATTAACAAGAAAGTTAATTAAAATAGTATTTTTCTGCCAAAATGCTGTTAAATAAAAGTTATTAAATGAAAATTAAAATTGATAATTTGAACTGCCTATCATTTGAGGAAAACTGGTTTAGAGCTAAGTTTCAGCACTTATTTTAAAGCTATACTTTTTTGTTTACTGAGACTCCTAAGATGTGTCACACTTTTTGTGTCATGTAATTTCTAACTAAAAGATATTATCAACATTTAGAAACTATGGGGTTTTTATTCTAGACCTTAAGGTCTAGAATACCTTTTGCAGGTAAAAACTGAAAGAAGTTAATGTTATGTTATTCAGGGAAAAAAGAAGGACATGAGGTTGCTTATATGTGCTTTTCTTCACTTATATGACCAAAATTTATCACACTTATTAGAAAAATGTGTAATTACTTTTTTTTTTTTCTGAGAAAAAAAATCTTATTCTAGTAAACTCTGAGTTAGAAAACATGTCCCTGTCTGGAAAGGTTTTATGCCTTGAGTGGAAAAAAAGAGCTATCAGACTCCCTTAATCACAGATCCATTTACTCAGAATTTCTTCCTGTCTTGAGCCTTGGGTGTCGTTTTCAAGAGCTGTGTCCTCCCTCATGCTCAATGAACATCACTGTTCTAACACAGAAAACAGATATTCACAGAAAGTTGCATCGTTTCCCTACATCATGCAACACTGTGAGGAAGTAATGAAAAGTCGTTTTATAACTTCCCTCCAGGCTTTGATATTTTAGTAGCACCATCACTTTTCCTGTTCTTTTCTACACTATTTCATTATATTCAGAAGACTGTTGATGGGAATTTAGTGACTGTAAGTTCCACGACAAAGGACGCAGCATTATCCTCTCAAAAAGGCTAATGGGCTATCATAACTACTATTAATGTGTTTGCATTTTTGAAGTCAAACAAAAGGTACTACAAAAATGGCTTGTTCAAAATCGACCAATATTGCTTCATTTAATTATGGTCACCAGGTCTTCTGGTCACTGTCGCTCTTCAATACCCTTCTGTATCTCCTGTATCCACTTGCTGGGCTATGATCATTCAAAATACCCAAGTTGTCCTTCTATCTTCAGCTGTGTTGGTCTCATCATCCACTACATTGAGAAAGGACAGTTCTAGTCCTTTGTCCGTCTTTACCTTGGCCTCTCCTCCTCTGCCTCTTCTTGTGATCCTACAGATTCCCTTCCTCCTTTGTGCCATCTGTAGTGCACTTCCCAGTCTCCCTGGGCTGTTTAACTCACCAGGCAGGAAACAAACCAGTTTCTGAATTAAATCAGCTCTTTGAGTCAACTAAGACCAGACCCTTTTCCCAGATGACAGATAAGTTCACCCAAGGACAGAGACCCGTTTGGTTCAAGACCTCCATTTTCAGTGGTGACAGGTTGCTAAATTCCTGTTCAACCCATCTTATAAAACCATGGCTTTACTTATAGGACTGTTATATAGACAGGAATACTGATGCTGAAGGCTAAAATTCCAATACTAGTATGGATTTGGAAATGGTAGCTCAAGTATCCTGGAAAAATACACTTTGTGTAAGGTTGGGATTTGCACTCAAATGCTTTGCTGGCACAGTAGGTTGGTATAGCTCCACCAATCCAACACCAAAATTAATAGGCTTACTTGCTTATGTAGCATTTTATCAAACAGAGTTCCAGGTCTACCTGACACAGGAAATATTTCTAATACAAATAGATTTTAACAAATTCTGATAAACTGAATTTTGTATCATGCTTAAGTGAATTTAGGAAAAATTTTAACTATCTAGTAATAAAAGCTGTGTGTATATAAATGGATATATCCTAATAAATTTTCATGGCTGTGTGTATAAAGAGGGAGATACCATAACATATATTTACAATCATATGTATTGCTTATGTATTAACACCTCAACTATATCAGGAATAAAATATACTCAAATAATTTGTTTGATATGCTGCATGCAAAACTTCAAGTTTAATGATGGAAAGGGATAATCATGTTAGCATAAATGATTCATCCCACTCTATACAGAACTTATCTTTTTATAATCTGTTACTTATATTTATTGATAGGGAAAACAGCAGGCAAGTGAAAAGCTTAAATAGGTGAAGCAGACTGAAATTAATTAAACAGACAGTGCTAGTTGAAGCATCTGCAGACTGCAGAGGACCCTGACCTGGGAACGGCCCTTACCCTCAGGCCCCATGGCACAGACCCGCTGTCAGATCTAAAGGCCTTTGTTAACAACAAGCTTATTGGTGAGATCAGTCACAGGGAATCAGTTTTGGTTCATTCCAAGGCAGTGAGGTTTTGTTTGTAGATGTCAGGAGGGATTTAGCAGAGGAGAGTTTATAGAGAAATAGCCATAGGATAACTAATTAAATTGAAAGATTTTCCATCCCAAGTTGGAGGAAGATACTTAAGCTCAAGGGACTCACAGCCCTGGAAGTCACATAGATTGTTCTGAGACTTTCCCATCACTTTAGAAGAACTGACTGTTCAAGGTGTAAACAACAATATTTTGCCTCATCAGATGTTCCACTGCCTAACCCAGGAATAAAAATATTTTCTTTCAAAAATAAAAAAAAAAAAATATAGCACGCAAGTATGAAAATGTTTATCCTAGACTACTGTTCAAAAAATAATCCAACATAAGCAGGTGTATGAACAATTGGAATGAACTTGTGGGTTGGTGTGAGTTGTGCTTGTCCTACACTGGTAAAACCATTTAATTAAAAACAGAATAAAGAAAATAACTTTGCAAAATGATGACGGAAAATCCCCGCAGGTTTATAAAATATTTGGGGTTACAACAAAATACCAATACACCAACAAAACTATGTAGATTGCTGCTACAGTATGTTGTTTTCTTCTTCCTTTTAGAGAAAGGAAGAGGAAAATATTGATCTTGATAATTATTCCTTTTCTTTCTTCTTCAATGACTGAAAAGGGATCTTTACAAGTCTTGAAATGCTGAAGGGGGGGCAAAAAAGCTCACCAAAATTGCCATGAAAACCTGAATCGGTATCCTGAAAGACTGGAGAGCAGGAAGTAGTAGAGAGACAATAAAGGTTAGAGAGACAATAAAGGGTTGAGACACTCATCTGAAGCAAGGAAAACAGTAGAAGGTGAAAAAGTCTGGCTTTTTAGCTGGTTGGTTGTGTACTCTGGTAAATAAGTCAGAAACTCAGATCAAAGCATTTAAAATAATTGAGTACCTCTGGCTGCCTTGTAAATTCTTGTGTCTAATAAAGAGTTAGTTTTCAAAGCACCTTCTTCACTGGAGTTATCAACAGAGTTATCTAAAATCATCGAATTTTTAAAAACTTTTCCTTTTTCAGACCTCTTCCAATCTGTCAAAATTTATAATCAGTGAACAGGTTCAAAGACTAGACAACACACAGGCACCACAACTTTAATGCTTAATAGATTTATTTTTACAGAAACCGATGAAAAAATTAAATTTTAAAATCAATAATGCAAATCTCAGACCCATCAAACAAAAATATATAAATAAATAAAGTAATACTTTCTGAGATTATTTTGTTGATGGTCCTTTTCAATAATAAATTTTACTAAAATGGTGTGCAATAATTGGAATGATAAATAAATTATGCATAACAAAGCTATTTCAAATCTATGTGTGACAAACACAATGTATTGAGGAATGTAAGAACAATGCTTGATATTTTCAAAGTAAACTCTGTCTTCCAATACTATAGGGAAAGTTAAATTGAAGAGCAATTTTTAAAAACAGCTGTCTGATATCACCATATCTGAGGCCAAACTCAAGAAGAATGGAGCAAATATAAGATGGTTTTGTCACACTTTCTTGAGAATGCACTTCTGCTGTTGATGTGTATTACAAGGGTACAATACAAGGGTATTAATGAGTCAAAAATTATATTTTAGAAATTGAGAGTTCTTGACAGATTTTTCCCCAATTAATTAATCAAATTGCTTTTAGAGCTGATATATATTGTTTTATTTCTCATTCAGTGTTTAAATGAGTAGTACAATTTAATTAGACAGTCAAACATGACATTTGAGAAGAGGCCCAAGATTCTATATTATAATAAATAACAAATACCTTTTCTCTGGCACTTCTTAATTTATAAACCTCCTATCATACTCCATCACACACCTTTTGCAAATGCACAGTGTAATAGGAGAGCATAGAAAGTGCAAAAAGCCTAGTCTCTTGCCATTAAACCAATTTGTTCATCCAGTGTAAAAGTTTTCCTTGGTGAGTGTCATAGTAGCAAAAGCTTTCTAACTACTTTAGAAATATTCCAAGTTTTATTGGTATACCCTACATATATATTTTATGCACCTTGGTTTTACCTTATTGGTAAAAACAAATTAAATAGAAAACATACGACTGTATTTAGCTTTTCCTGTACAGATCCAATGCTTTAAGATAATGATTAAGTAAATTATTCACAGTTATAAAACAAACCAAAATTTGAGGTTTACATAAAACCAGAAAAGATTAGACTCTTTTAGGAAATGAATAACTGTGGGCTTTGTTTTATGGCATTTATGGTCTTACAAAGTTGAACTACTGGCTAAGAATTACAATTAATGTATGCTACCAGTTTGTTGTACCCAGTTTACAGAAAGAACTGATTGTATTCCCATCAATTTGTGTTATTTAAAAGTATGGCCAAAATAAGAACACCATATATGTACAAAGCCAATTATGTACTCTTAGTCTAAGTATTAACTGTCTAATAAAACATGGTTATTAGACCAGCTATAATTATGATAAGATGGTTCAAATTTTATATCATTAAAATGGTGCATACACGCACTTTCCAGTCTCTATGTGTGTCTCAGGTGCTACACTCACTCTTGTAAGGCAAGCGGTTTTATGCAGGGGAGAAACTGCAGGTTTAGTTGTCTGTATCTTTGCTTGGAGCGGTACTGTGCTGATGTTGGTTGTTTCTTTCCCTTTAGAATCTGTTTGGAGCCAGTTTCTTCTCTCAATTGACTTGTTCTACCCCTTGTTCTTCTTTTTTTTTTGTCTGCAAATTAGTTTTACATTCAACTTTACTTTCTAAGATGTGTTTTAAATATATAGTATATTTGTACTTCATTGTCCCTGTTATCTCTAAAAGTACATATACCTGACACGTGGGTATCTTCTTTTGACAACCTGGAATTGAGTGTTTACAATCCTGGGCCAGCAGTATCAATCCGTGCCTGTGCTTCACAGCCTTTGACATCACCCTGTGCCTGCTCTCCCCTTTCAGCTCACCCACAGCTGCATTTTACTCTGGGGTCATAGACAGTTCATTCTACGCAGAAAGGTCACTTGATACTAGTGTCCATTATGTATCCCAAAAAGTGTTACACTGCACCATTGTGCAAAGTGAAGGAAAACCCAAAACAACACAAACAGCAGTTCTCTGGGTATTAGATAATGCTGTTACAAGCTGAAACAAATTTCTAGACAGGCCAAAAGAAGTCCTGACAAAGCCTGACAGGACTTGATGCTTGCTCTGTTAGCTTAGCACACAGTCTGTGACCTGTTACAAGCAACAGCAATAGCAACTCCACATTTGCTGAGCTACAAGGTACATGTCTATCTTAAGAATTTCTTTTTACAATCCTTGGTTTTATTGAATATTAGCTAATGCTTGCTACAGCTTCCCACGGAGTCCTTATAAGAAAAGCATGTTTCTCATTATTGAAATGTCTCTTTTAACAAGGAGCAACATGCTACCCTCAGAGTACTCCTGAAATAATGTCTTTCATGGAAATATTAAACCATCTGTCTGACAAAAACACTTTACACAAAAAAGCAACCTAAAACTACATATGAATTGAGATACCTACTTTTCTGAGTATAAATTGAATCTTTTGTCATAGAACACTTATAATACTCAAATTACCTCCTGCCTGTTGATTCATGTGCAATTCACATCCAATTCTTCTGGTCTGTCTCCAAGTCTCTTCACAAATATCATTCACCACCTTTGACCTTGTTCTTGTCACTCAGCCCTCTGCTTTCTGGAATATAATTTCTATAATTATTACTCTTCAACTTCCCTTCATATAGCTCCTTTTTTCATACTTTTCCTTGTTTGACAAAGAGTTCTTCCCAGTTAGTATCATAAACCAGGTAGCATCATAAACCAGACAGCATCATAAACCATTCTTCTGTTGGATGTCTCAGTTCCCACCACAACTTATTTGTTGTACTGCAGTCTTGTGCAAAACAGAAATGCAAAACATGACTTCCTTCTTCCTATTGTAGTATCCTGATATAACACTGAGACATATAAAACATACTTCAGAAAGCAGTGAATGAAACCTGGATATGATTATTTTAAAAATCTCTTGAGCAAACTAAGTTAAAACTTAATCAGTTGAAGAAGAAAGTACATCACAATAAAAGCAGATATTATAAGAACATAAAAATTAGTATTTTAATTAGTTTTTCAATTACTTCAGATGTTTGCAAGCACTATTAATAAAAATACATTATGAGACTTTAAATGGCGAATGTTGTCTAAAACTGAAAAAGCAGTCTCAGTTCTCTTTCTAGAGATTGGAAAGAAATAATTTTGTGCTTAATTGTGGCATTTATTCTATTATTTTAAAAAATCCTTTGTGGAAAGGACTCCATTGACTGTATTTATGTAATTTTCTCTGGCTATTGAAGAGAACTAAAGTGAATAATTCCTCACATATTTCTACACCAGAGACGCTTAAAAACAATTAAATTAATTTCTTACTTAAATGACTCGTACTGATGAGAAAATAAGTCTTGTCCTGTAACCTAAGATGACATAGTAGAAATATCTTGAGGGATTGGTGAAAATTTAATGAAGTCCTGAAGGGATTTTAGCAAAACTTTCTTTTTAATTTTTTTTTAATAAGAAAATCAGAATGTAACTGCCTTTACACAGACATGAGTAAGATCTGCCACATTTTGAAAATGACATTTTCATCTTAGCAGCTGAAGAGACAACTTTACAGCAGTCTCTGAGAACAAAAACTGCTTATATGATCAAAATAGCCATTGTATAAAGATACAAGCACTTGCAGATGCTCAGCAAGAGATAAATCTATTCTTTCACGTGTCAACAAAACTCTTAGCATCTTGACCTTCTGATTTATGGTTCTACTCTTGGACAAAATTATTTTATTAAGTTTCATTTCAATTGTTGTTGTAGTTGATTTTTAGCCAACATTTACGTATAATGATACTGTTAGCAAATCAAGTAAAGGACTTTCATATTCAAGAATTTATTCTTTTATGAACAGAGTGTTTTAAATCCAGAGAAGACTCCCCTCCTGTAACTTGTCTGTGTATGTGGAAAACCTGCACCAATTTAACTAGATTCCTGCTGTTAAATTTCATCATTTTATACAAAAATATATTACTTTCTTTATGCCCTTTTCAAAGGAGAAGTATTCTTGCTTCTCCTTCATTCATTCTCACTACATGATACTTTTCTGATGTACATTTTGGCCTTTTATCCCAGTATTCAGTACTGTAAATCAAATAACTAAAAAAGTTAGGCATTAATGTCATGCCTTTCTCACTTCCTTCCCCAAATTATAATCACAAGTTTGTGAGATCTTCATTGCAATTCACATAAGTTGCATTTATATTAGAATTATTTAGGCATCAATTTGAAATTTCTTTATATTATTTTTTCTTTTATCTTTTTTTTTCTTTTATATTGTTCTCTCTAATAAAAATGAAATTCCAAAGACTGAAGGGTTTGCTTTCGCTGTTTTACAGGGAGTTCTGAGGCTTTTTCCTTGCTGTAGATGAGTCCAAGGAGAAATTACTCTTTTAGTGACACTGTCTGGAATGTGTCTGCACAACCCCGTTCCTCACTCAGCCTCTTCAGTTTCCCAAACAAAAGTGATCTGCATAGTTAACAACACAGGGAATCAGTTTGAACACAGCTTTTTGTGTGTTCAAACAAGCACTACACCTCCAATATTCCTGCTTTGCATTCTGTTAATAAAGGCAGTTGTGAATATAAAATAAAGAAATTGAACCAAGTTATTTTAATATGTCACCAAGGTAATAATAAAAAAATAAAAACGGATGCAATTCCAAGTACAAGTACATAGATTTCTTTTCTGGTTTTACATTTTTATAAAATCTGTGAAGATCCTACTTAATCAATTAGTGAGCTTTGAAAACCTACTGTCTTTTTTAGATTTCCCATGAGATAGCTTTTTTTTAATAAGCATATTACACATATTATTGCATTCTCTACCACAAAGGATATTGAAGAACTGCCCTGTTTTTATGAAAGTGCACAAGCTACATCCAGTGGGCAATACAGACTGTTCTGTAACATCACAGCAGCCTGCAGTTAGGCTGGAGACTTTGAAAATTAAAAACCATGTAGAGGGACCTGTCCTTTAGTTGTGACTAGTTATGCATTATATTTTTTTCTGGTAACTTATATTCTTAAACTAATTCTAGAGAAATTTTATAATAATGAAATTCTAATATGGTAGCTACAGTAGTATACCTTTGGGAAAGAGAGGATGTGGAGCCTGACTGAGTCAAAAATTCACTCTGTTCTGAGTATAGTATTGCTATTATTCTCACAGACCAAATGACAAATCAGTTTTGGTCAGGAAAGAGAATATGGCTCATGCCATGTCTTGTCATATGCTCTGGGTACTTCAAACATCTTTAAATTATCAGTTCTCATGTACCATTTCAGAGTCGATGACTAATGTGTTACACACAGGATTGTTGGTTCTGTTGATCTTCTCCCTTTTCTCTTTCTGTTTCCTCATCAGTATGAGGTGACATGAGAGAATAAATATATATTAGAGTCCTCTTTAATATGTGTGCATAGCCTCAATATTAAAGCAATCTACTTAGAAGGTATTTCCTTTATCTTTCTGCATAGCAACATAGCCATTCCCATTGTCAAGCTCCAGGTATCATTAGAATAATTTTGAAAATCTTGCATGAATAAGACATAATTTACTACAAGGAGAATCTAAGGGTGTATATATATATTCCTTAGAACACTTTCAAATGAGGATATTATGTTTTCCTGAATTTGCTGATTTAGGTTTTTCCCAGTAGTTCTTGATTGGCAAGACAATTTAAGTCTTTACAAACACCAAAGTCCAAATAAAACTTCTACAGGATAATTTCCCAGAAAATTTGCTTTAGAGTGAAAAAAAAAAAAAAAAAGGGACAGGAGACTGTTGTCCCTTCAATTGTATAGGTGAGATCATGCACTGTCTAGAGCTTTCACTTGTCATTCTCTGATTTTCATTATTTGGCTATGCAGTTTGAATGATGATTTGTCAGGTTGAACAGAAGAAATGTCAACATTTTCTTTTGTATCTGGGTATTCCTCATAGTGAAGAGCCAGCACAGACTTGGATTTTGGCTGCCATTGGAGACTAGGGACTGATAAAGAAGAGAAAACCCTGGGAAGTGAATGGTATTGATTTTTCTCAAGAGCTGACTTTGACCCAGTGACCACACTTCAGTGTTCAATTTGCTAAGTGACAAAAGATCCTCCTCCTTCAATTTCATTTGTGTAGAAGTGTTGCTTTATTCACCTTTTTCCTTTTTCTGTGCTCAATGTAAATCTTAGGAATCAGGATAACATGATCAGAGACTGTATTGGTTAAAAAACTAAACAGAATAATGATTTTATACATTACACCTTCTCAATGTCTTCCAGGCATCTGAGGTTAAATACCTTGAAACCATTAGGGTCATTCTTATTAGTAACAAGAAAGGGCTATGAAGATTTCAACAAGAGCTATATTAGAAAATGTCAAAGTAAGTAATGGTTTTTACCTCACCAGTGAAAAAACAAACATAGTGAGAGAAAATGCAGAACCACAATTAAAAAATGTTTGAGCATCTACTTCTCAATGAAGTAGATGACCTTTAGGTCACAAATAACTTTGTGGAACTTTGATGCAGTCAGGACACCAATAAATCACTTCTTTTACAAAATTAGTCATATCCAGTAAAGATTTATATTTTCACATGGAGTTCCTGTCAGAAGGAGGATCAAATGAAGCAACTGACATTTCTGAATATTTCTAGTGTTTCACTGCTGCTAGCCTGGATGGTTAACAAAGTTAATTGATTTTCATTCCTTATATTTCATGATGGGTCCGTTTTGGGTTTGACATAAAAATGCATGCCAGTATTCTACTCTTATAGTAACATGGCCAAAGTTAAGGACAGCAAAATACATGTTCAGTAAAAAAAACCAGAAAAAGAAATATGGGCTACTAGAGATTTAATAAGTACTGGTTTTATGCTTTGCTTTTTAGACTGTCAGAGTACTCATAGGAATAAAGCCTTGTGGCAAAATTGCCAAACCTCATGATAATCAGAGTCCCTTTGAAAGACTGGACACTGCAGCTTCTTGAATGTAACAGAGTCTATAATTTTAAAGTAAAAATAGTCTGGGGTTAGTCCTCAGAGATAAATTTAAGAAAACATGAAAATGAAGGTTTAGGAGTAGTGGAGAAAACAAAAAATAACAAAACTAAAAAAATCTCTACATGTACTATTTTAAAAGGCATAATTTTTAGCTTATTTCATAACATTTGTAACATGACTCACGAACACTGCATTCTGGCAGTTGCAGCACAACATTATTCTGGTGACTTCAGTGAAGACTAATTTGAATTTCACTCTAAACAAAATGTGACTAATTGGCTGATTCATTTTGGTGCAAATGTAAAAGTGTAATGACTCCAATGTCCTTAAACTTGGATATGAGGAAGACCGAGCTTGGCATAGAACTTCTCTTCCGTAGGCACTGAGTTGGGTTGTCGCGTACAGCTCCATGTGGGCTTCTTCCCAGGTTGCAGACCAGGCAGAGCAGGGGGAAGAGAGAACTGACTAACAGTCTGTGGCTCCTAAATACAATGCTTGAGCCAAAATCAACAGAAGAATATACTTTGTCCATTTTTCTTTGCACTGGGGGTTCCATAGAAATACAAAAGCAGAAGTGCTGAAGTAGAAAGGTAACAGAAGCAAAAGGGGATACAGGGAAGAGAAGCAACAGAATGGAAGGGTGCTTGGGTGAAACTGAAGACATTAGGGAAAGAAATCAAACAGGTCAAAGACAATAACAAAAGAGACCCCCACGCTCCTGAGCTCTGATAGCAGAGCATTGCTAACGTCAAGGGAGATGATTCCTCTCCTTGACTCAGTGCTTGTGAGACTTGTCTGAGACGCTGCATCCAGTGAGGGACTCACACGTACAAGAGAGACGCAGACAGACTGGAACAAGTTCAGAAGGGCCATGAAGATTATTAAGGGACTGGAGGATCTGAGCTACATGGAGAAGCTGAGAGATTTTTGCCTCTACAGACTGGCAAAGAGACGGCTTGGGAAGTAAAACGAAAAGAATGTAATGCAATAGAAAGTTTTGGGAAAGAAAAACAGTAGACCATTCCCATCCCTTCTGTTTATTGCATATAAGGTGTTGGATGCCTTATAAAATAATTTTAGTATCAAATAACCAATTTTTTAATCAAACTATGAACAAGTGGAAGATTGAAATCAAATGTTGTTTGATTATTTTCTTAGATACGAATCTTTTTAAGATCTGAAAAGAGAAAGTATAAGGAAAACATCCCATGAGGATTGGGAGGAGTAGTGATGAGTTGCTTTTTGACCTTGCCTTTCTCCAACATTATTTCTTTGGAAAAATAATTATAACAACTCCATTTAAAATGAAACAGGACTTAAGACTACACTAAAATTCCTGGGAAGAGCATTTAAATTTAAGGGTATTGTAATTGCTTGTCTATCTTCATTTACCATGCCAACCTATTTATTTTAGTAATTTTCAGAATCTGATGCTACAAGGAGAGTGAATCAGCATTTTCTGTTAATGGCAAATCAGAATCTGTAAAAGAATTCATGTAGAAGTCACATAGCATTACTGGAAAACACAACCACAACATCAACTTAAAAAATATTACAAATGTATTGGAAACTCTGACCGGTACAAAAAGATTTTAATGCTCATTCAAATATTTTGAGGAAGCTATTTTTATCCTCCCTCTATATTTCCTATCTACATTTTCTGTTGACATTTTCAAATTAAGAATTCTAACAGTTTATCTCTTTTCTTTTTCCCTTCCTTTAAATTATAGTGCAGTCCTAAAGCCATCTGCTACAAAAAACATGTTGAGTTTTCTTGGGAAAGGAAGGCAGGAATTTTATCCAAAATAATTATTGAAATTTTGGAAAAAAAAATAAAAATAAGATATATTTGGAATTATTTTGAAGATATTTCCTGAATATTTTTTTAATGGGTGGCTATACAATCAGTAAGTTCTTGCCTTTACATGGAATATGCGTGCCCAGACAGCAACAAAAGGCTTACTTCCAATCTTTAGAGGACACTGACACAAAACACAGATGGAGGAGGCCATTTTACATCTCATGAAAGAAATAGTTTTTCAAAATGTCAATAATTTGATTCTGGTGGAGGAACTTGATCAAAATGAGTTTCATCTTCCCAGAGCTATGTGCAAGGTAATCCTGTGGAGATTTTGTCCATTCTCCATTCTTTACTCAATCTTCAGTCCATTCCTCTAGGTTTGTGAAGAAAAGCAAGTAGTTAGCTCTTATTTTCCGCAGTTCCGTACTACTAGAAATCTGAGAAGGATGTTGGTGCACAGGTGGGAAGAGTTAAATAATTTTTTACTTATGGGATAAACTGACCTGTGACTCTCATACTCACAATTTTATCCAAAATAAAACATTTGGCTCTCAAACCAGTACAATTCTTATATCTGAGATTAAAGAAAGAATTAAACTTATGTACATAATACAAGTTATTCTTACTTTTCTTATTTCTTCATAACATTAATATTTATAAACAGTATGCACTTTTACTAGACTGGCAGGTCTTTATACTTCTCTGATGTATATGCAGGAGTATATTTTGATGTCTAGATCTTATGGAAAATGGACACTGTCACTGGCTAAAATTAATTCCATTAAAATTTGATGGTTTTTAACAACATTTAGAAGACTTATGACTCCTAACAGACATTTTATGCAGTAAAAAGCAAACATTTTCCCCTCTTCTTTTTAATTGCTAAATATGGTATTTCTTCAGGTTGATTTAGTTCAGTAGGTAAATAGCAGAAAATCTGCTAGTCCTACCTATGTTTTTTCCAATGTTCAGCAATACCCAGATCCCCTAAGAGTCATTTACCATATCACTGTCCAATAAATTTTATAAACATAAGCTTTGTAAGGTATCTATGACATTTAAGTTGCATTATTAAAGAATAAAGTAGTGTATATGCTCAAACAACAAGGGGTTTTATCATGCAGTGCAATAAAAAAAGACAGAAAACAGTGCAAAGTTTATATGCTTTGCATGCATGATTTCCTCCCATTTTTCAGACTCCTGTAGGTATTGTGTGTCTCATTCCAGAGTGCAGTAGTAATAAATATACACAAAACTTCACTAACAGCTTTCTAATGAATTCCTTAAAAGAAGGCATTAGGGACCTTTTAGTTATACTGCTACCATGAATATAGAAAGCTGTGAAAACACAGCTTCAGAATAAAGAAGATGAAAAAAAAAATTATGTTGGTTCTTTCTGGCAATAATTTCTTCAGCCTTGTAATTCCTTATGTTCAATTCTGTTTCAAAAGACAGAAGTGAAGCTGACCTCCGCTTCTATCCTATAATGAATACCTTAATTATTATCAAAGCACTGACCTACTGCCATTTACAAGAGCTGCAGTGGTTGATAATCACCATAAATAATAGATTCTAATCTAAGTAGGTTAACTGCACAGATTGAAATGCGTGGCCATTCCTGCCTGCCTAATTCCACCTGGAGGCCTGAGTGACTGTTAATAATTCTGCAGTGATATCTGTCAGGTTCCTGAGGTCAGACTGTCCATACCTGAAGAAATTATCCCCCAAATTTTTCCATTAGTTTGCATAGGGTGTTGCTTTCATTCCATCAGATTTGCCATGGCAAGAAAAAGTAAAAGTTTCACAAGCTCCTTTTAAATTCTACATATTACCCCCCCAAAAAAAAAGTCAGCAGAGAGCAAAGGAAAAACACAAGGATGCTGAGGGCTATCTCTCTTTGTTATTCATATAAAGCAATATAATGCAAAATTAGTTTAAAACACTGTCAGAAACCCCTTTAACCTTGCAGAGTTGAAAATGACTATATGACATGTACAACTGGAGAATAAAGTCCATGGTCACCCTTGGGTTTAATTTTCTCTTTTCTAACCAAGTAAAAGGACAAGTATAATTAATGGTTGTCACTAACACATGGGCATATATATATATATATATTTATGTATGATCAAAACCTGACTATTTTCAGAATAAACAATTAGTAACTCCTAAGTGTTTCTCTGACAAAAATAGCTGGATTTTAATATTATTTAGTAGCAGCTAGTTGGTTTCACCAATTTACATAAAGGAAATAGAGTTGTCTTAAGATATGGAAATCTGTCTGAAAGCTCATTGGAGCACTGCTGTTGTGAAATGATTCAATGGTGTGTCTTACACTTCTGAGATGTGACATAGTGTAATATTTAAAGGGCTATGAGTCCATAAATATCCTCCTCTTTTTTGTCATATGAATATGTGGTTTGAATTTTGTTTCTAAAATATGGTGTAAACAACAGCTTTAATGTCCCTATTTTTAAAGATACAATGAATACAGGTTTCAAGAGAGGATGATTTGCAATCAACTATTTGATTATCAGCCTCCATATCTTCAAAAATAATGTTCATAGACTTTTTTTCTTAGCCATCATGTAGACCAAATAATATGCACAGGATTTGTGACTAAGATTCCATGCTCCTTTTCTTCTAAGTCATCCTTGCTTTACTTTGTGTCAACATAACAATTCTGGAGATACAGGCAGGTACAATGACACTAATCAATCTTCAAAAATATCTCTTAAATTGTGCCAGATTGCTCAGTTTAAAAATTATGTGGGTGGTGTATTGTGTCAATAAGTCAAAAAAATGTTTTGAAGGGAATGGATTGTCCTGGTCTGCCTTCCCCACCTTATATTGAATGTCTGTCTCATTTTACTTGAATTTCTTCCAAGCAGAAAAGACTGGATGCACTCACATAAATGCAGCCAAGGCCATTAGAGATCCCCTAGACAGGCAGGAGGACCCCAGACAAGTGTATAGGGCTAGCAGTCATGAGACAGGATTTGAGAAAAGCCTGGGAGTAACAACCAAAACCTGAGCAGAATACGCCATTGTACCCAAAAATGACAGATGCTGTATGTCTCTTTTACACTGAATTAAAGTGAATGAATAAACTACTTGTGTAAAAGCAATCATTATTCTTTCTAAAAACAAGGTAAACTCACTCTTCCCTAATATATGCTTCACCTGAGCCTCCTAACATTTTTTCTTGTCTTAATCATCACATTATGGAGATCAAAGTCTGCAGTTTTCTAAGTTCTTATAAAAGGATTTTTTTTTTTTAATAATAATTTAAAGTATCTTTTTTCTTCTGTCCTTTTGGCACTGTGACAACTTTAAGTAAGGCTTCATACATTAAGTCCAAACTATCATATCTGAGTTTCTTGAAACTTTTGAATAAATATCACATAGTCATAGTAACTTTGTATCCTTCATTTAACAAATTGTTCTACACTAAACATTTCAAACTTTAAAAGATACCCTTAGGGAAACAAAGTTGAGTTCAAATTTAGAAAGTGCCATTTCTATAGTGAAATCCATAAATATTTCAGTTAATGCTTAAGATATGGTCTTATCAATCCAACTCCTTCTTTTACACTTTTACCATCTGTAAAACTTTAGTTCACAGAAAAAAAAATCTAATGTACTTCCTGGGGGAAGTCATTTATTTGTCATATATGACTTTATGTTCTCTTTAATGTGCAATGTTATGTTTTGCTCGTGTTAACTATTTAGCTATTTCTATACAACAGATACTCTCATATTACAGCACACAAAAGTTATTCTCTTTCAACCAATGTTCTGAGGTGACAATTGCCGCTATATTCTCAATTGACACCTACCAAACCTAAAACCTTACCAGAGGAAACACAGAAGGGGTCTGTTCACCCTAGCTGTATTTACTGAGAGCCACGGTTTTTCTCTATAAAGTGAAAACTAAACTAGCTGTGTTTCACATGCATGGGAGGTGGGGCCAGAGTAGCACAATTGCTGACATAGACAGGACAGCAGGACCAATTAATCCACCTCTTTCCATATGAGTCTGAGCCAATTGTGATGCTCTTCATTCTCTGACTGGGCATTACAATTGGACTCCCAGGGATAGGTATCAAATTGTTTGAATTAGAATTTTATTGGCATAGGTTATGTCCCTTTCTGATAATGTGTGCTTGTTTTGCAGTGGCCTGTGATCTTTGACCTGTTCAGTTATTAAAGGAACCTGAGGAAATAAGGTGACTGAGACAATGGGCCCTTAATGTTGTTCAGCACTAGAATTTTTTTCCCAGATTGGCAAGCTACAGCACACTGGTATAGATGAAGTGTTTAGCAATGGTCTGAATAAAGATGTGCCAACTTTGTGTGCTCCAGAGTTGTCACAGGGCTTTTATTTTACTTAGTTTTTAATTTTCACCCTTATTTAATCATTCATTTTTGAAGAAAAAAATTAGCAAGTTGTGCTCATAGTATTCTTTAAGACATGTGAGAAAACAGGAAACTCTATGTCCACTGTGCTATATTATTTCTTGGATTAAAAGACAATAAAAAGAGAAATACAATCAACTACAACGAACAACAACAGGAAAACCTGAAGGAAATTTAAAGAAGTAATTGAGATTTACATATGAAAATGTTTGTATGATTATTCATAAATCTGCATGATGGAAGAAATAAAAAAAATATTGCACATAGGCTTTTGCAAACAAGACACTTAAAACATTTTGAGAGAAAAGACTGTTTTTCACCATGCTGGAATAAGCACAGAATTGCGAGCTGGTCAAAGGAGGTGGCTGTCCCACTCTGCTCTGTGCCAGAGTCAATGCAGTCTTGGATTACAACATGAGATATATTAGGGAGTGTCCAGAGGGCTGCAGATATGGTAAAGAGCCTTGAGTGGAAGGCTGAGGTCACTTGGTCTGTTTAGCCTGGAGGAGTCTGAAGATGTGAAGGCTGTATCATTGATCTATGCAAAGTGGACTAAGTCTCTCTGGGGAGTTACAGATGCAGGCAAGATTCACTCATGTGAATCACTCCTGTGATTCTCACCTGGTTCTGAGAACAATCCATGGAAATACGTCTTGGAGTTCTTCACATAAACAGCTGCAGTTTGCAAGGAAAAACCCTTAGGTAAATCAGTAGGCAAGACCTTCATTAATGTTAATTTAGCTGATATTTTGCCAAAAGCTAAAATGAGTATTGAACAGCACTGGGCTTGTCCAGCATCTCTGTTGTAGTGCCACCGCATCGTAATTATTCTTTAATCACAGTTAGTAAAAATCTTTTCCTGACAGGAATAAAAATACTTAAAGAAAACCAATAAAAATGGATGCAAATCAACAGCCCAAATATTTTACTTTGTGATATTTCAGTTGCCTGGATTTTTTTTTTATCTGATAATTCAACAATCCACACATCCTCAGCAAAATACTCTTCTTTTTTAAAGTTGTGAGAAAAATAACCTAAGGATTTTTTCACAGAACCATAAAATATGCTGAGTTGGAAGCTACCTATCAGGATCATTGAATCCAACTCCTGGCCCTTTGCAGGACATCCCAAGAATCAAACCATGTGCCTGAAAGCATTGTACAATTTTGTTTCATCTTACTGCTTGTTTGGGGAAAAAGTTTAGTAAGAGGGCAAGAGGATGGACTCTTCATGAGCAGAGTATTTTGGGTATTGCAATAGGGGTCAGATTTCTTGCTCTGCTGCAAATTTGGTGTGACTTTGAACAAGTGATTTAGGGCTATATTTACAAATGGGTTCTAGGTACATTGTGGCAATCCATAACTTACAAGAATCCTGACATGTAGTGGAATCCATACAGCTGCTCCCACAGGGAGAAACAGATGCTTACATACCAGATCCAGAAAGTCAGCTTGCTGCACAGGGAGCTATACTGATATTTGGCCAATGGCAAATATAAATGAGAAGTGCTGTCTGAGGTGAGTATGAGTACCATAAACAGGAATGTTACTAACAATTCTTGCCTGCCACTACCCTCTGGACAAAACTGTCCAACCATTTCTTTATCCACCAAACTACCCACACATCAAACACATTTCTCTGCAATTTACGGAAAAGGATGTTGTAGGGGGCCATGAGAAAGAGCTTACAGAAGCCCAGATGATATTCATAGCTTTTCTCTTGTTCACTGATGCAATTTTTCTATCATAGAAGGCTGAGAAATATGTTTTTGAGGATCATCATCTCTGAATTTAGGTTCTTAATCCAAAGAGTTTGGGTTTTATTTTGAAAATTTAAGTATTTTTGTTCATTTAGACCTAGTATTTCACAGATTTGGGAAGAGAAATACTTCAGTGTTGGCAACTCAGATGCTACACTCATGGTTCAACCCAGTAGATTTGTAAGTAGGTACTGTGAAAATGTGGTTTTTGGAAAGTAAAAAAAGCTTTTAAGCTAAAGTCATAGGTATGCATGGTGGGTACATTCAGTAAGATCTTTTTTGTGAAAAAACTGTGTGGGACAACAAATACTGAGTTCTATCCTGTGCTATCAGTCAGTACAGAGCTAATTTTAGCCCTATTGTAGGGCTGCAGCCTCCTTCCTGCTCATTTCCCCTCCAATACTATCACCTGATATGTCCTTAAAAACATACAAGGAAAACAAGCAGTTCCAGTTCTGACTGCACAAAGGACTGAGTGCATTATTCCTACATATCTATAACAGAAGAACTGATATCAGTAACAGTGGTTGCCACAGCTCAATTTATTGTATGAAGTAGAAGGCACTTTTAAGTCAAGAAAACTCTTTCCAGAAGACATTCACAGGCTTTCAAAATTAATTTCTATTAAATTAGTCATTCTTTTTCTGGAGAGCAACCATTTTCATTTTTAATTACTGATAATTAAAAGTTTGTATTACACATTTCTACGTATGCAGGCAGTGTGTCAGATAATTATCCAAGTTATGCACTATGAATATCTGATCCAATTAGTGTACAGGGACACTGCATAATTATGGATTTATAATTAGGTATTTCTCATTCTTTTCTACAATTTGCTATGAGCTGACTATGAATATCTGTATACAGCTTCCAAATGTAAGGGATAAAAGCCAGGTCTTTCCAGCTAAAGCTAGGTATACAAATATGTACAGTTATCAACAACTTGTTGAAGATAGTCAAAAGCCTCTGAGGTTAGACTGGAGGAAGATAAACAGTGTAAATAAGAGAAAAGAAAGTCAGGATTATTTAAATACATGGTTTTTAAAATTCACTTTAAAGTTATTATTAATATGTATAATTTTTCAGAGTTTTCTCTCATAAATAATGGAATATGAGTTTCATTTAGGATGTCACTATAGAAATAATGACAAGGGTTATTCTTTCTGACTCAGGATTGCTGCTAACTAAGACTGCGGCTAATACATTTCAAGACCTTCGGCTGAGGAGCCTAAATCAATAAACACTACCCCTTTGGAATTCATCCAATGCCAGAATCATTGCCTTCTATTATGAAAAGAATTACTAAATTAGAAGTTTAGTGATCTACACAATTTCATCACCTACTATCATGAAGAAGTCTTTTATTATTTCTCTCTCCCATAAGTGTTATATTATTTTACTGCATTTTTTCCTTTGATAATTTTCACAACAGAAAGGAAATACAAAAAAAGAAAAAGTCAAGAAAATACTCTATTGATTGTTTGAATTCTCTGAAGTTGCGTATCACTATTTGGGCCCTAATAAGTTCATTTTTATATAACCAACAATTTGGGTCTGAATGGACCTCTTACTAATTGCGTGGTGTTTCAACTTTAGGAGGCCAGTGATCTATTTTCCTATATTTAGTTATTGAATTTCCTTTCTTTTACATGGTAATATCTAAGAAAAACAAAAAGACTCTAAGCTGATAGAAAACAAATTTCCTTCTGTTTCTGTGGCATCCCATGCTTGACAGGTGTGGTGTTCTTAGTGCCTCTGTTTCAGTACTGGTAGGGTAAAAATCATTGCTGACTATCTTATTGCTGAGCTTCCACTACTTGAAACATGGTTTCATGAGGTGCAATGTGCAATTTTTCACTACATATAAAAAACCCTATATTACCTACTATTGTCACACAATGAAGACTACCAATTTGCAGAAACATACCCTAAAGTATAATTATTAAAAAAAAAAAAAAAAAAAAAATAAAAGAAACCACCAAAAATCTGGATAGTGATTTTCCTGACAGACTTTATAGCCTTTTAATCTTCTAGAGTTCCCTTGAAGTCAGTGCAAAATCACCAAAAAAACCCCACCGTTATCATATTCCATTCTCTGCTTGAACTGGTAGAGAAATAGTCTTGTGTGCTTATGCCTTTTCCGAATAAAATAGATACCAGCAATTCTCAAGAGTTTAAATCCTTTATTAGTTGGCATTGATCAAAGGGTGAGTGTATATTATTTAAGCACTGGAGTATTTATTTGTAAAGTAAATCTTGTGGTTGTGAAGGCAAGGTAGAAAACATTTTAAAGAGTGAAAACCTAAAAGCAAATAAGAGTGCTATAATATTTGTTTTTATTTGTCTCCAGTTCTGTGATCTATTTTTAAGAAAGTGTCACTAAGAATGCTCAAGTACCTGAAGAAAAAAATACACACTTTTTTGAAAACCTTAAAAAATATCATTTTCTCTTTTTCCAACTACAGGATAATGCACAATTAACCAATGTGTTTGGCTGGTCATCTGCTAAAGAAAGAAATAAAAGTGCTTACAGGTTTTGCAGTTCTTTTGGAGAGGTTGTTACACAATTATTTATCTATTAAACAAAGCAATAGAAAATAAAAATTTTTTATTCTGACTCATTGTTTTTTACATGTAATGCTCCTGAAAAAAATTACCTTACTAGGGAAACTGTCCTTTATAGATGAAAAAAAAAAAAAAAAAGTGCTGGTTTATATATTTCATTTTATTACTTAAGCATGAACGTTGTGGAAAGTTGAAAAGGTCCAGCTGAACTGAAAAGGGAAATCTTTTAGTTGGAACTATGATGTCAGCGTTACACTGAGACTTCTTGTTGCACTTCTCTGGTTGGTCATATCAAAGGAAGGTGACATGTACATCTCAGTCTCAAAGGTTGTAGATCCCTGTTATAAATATAGCAAGGCTGAAGACCAAATCACTGAAAAAGAAAAAGCATAGTACAATCACTGTTACCATTGATTGCATCAATCATGCATACCATTACCTTCACAAATCTTTCCAAGGCTCCTCATTCAAACTGAGAACAAACTGCATACACAGTCCCCTCCTTTTGACAAACCATTTAAAACCTGTCATTGAATAATTAGAGAAGTAAATACAAATATTTCTGTAACAAATATGTGTAGGTTGATATTGTGGAACCACTATTCCTAGTTCAATCACTGAAATGGTGCATAATGCCTTTTGGACAAAGTGTTACCAGTTTACCTCATGCAAATACTTGGCTCTTTTCACCAGGAATTAATTCTGCTACGCTTTCTCTTTTCCTAGCAAAATGACTTTTTAGAGGTTAGTTCTAAAGAAGGTTTACAGAGACCAGGGAAAAGTGTGAAAATAATGACATGTGAACAGCCAGATTCTTCTCTGCTTCAATAAACAGTTCTACAGAATGTGATCATGTAAATCCCTGTGCATAACACAGAATGCAGAAGACATTTGGACAGAAAAGAAATAAAAAAGATTTAGTAAAAAAAGAAACAATAATTTTTCACATGTCACTTTCTTATTTATTATTTCTACAAAGTACTGGCATTGCTGGTCCTTCAATGCAAGAACAGCAGAGCTTTGATCTGTAATTGTTCTGCTTTCATTCTTATTTTCATCATTAGATTTAATAAAATAGCTTTATATCAATTACCTTTTAGAAATCATAGCCTTGTTCATTTGGGCTAGTTCTCTTTCATATCATGAATTAAATACCACAGGTCTTGCTGTAACATAACTAAAAGCCCTACAAAGAGGAATTCCATATTGCCAGATGCACAACATGGTTTTGCCACTTTGGGCCTGAAGTGCATGAAGAACACTATAGCAGAAATATAACAAATGAGACTTTGAAGAAAATAAATATATACTTAATCCCTTTCTTAGCAGTATTCCCCCTCTCCCATAACTGAATAATAAAAAAGAGATGGTAAAAAAGAGCTGTATTTTTGCACAGGATCAAGTTGAGGGTTTGTGTTTTTTTGTTTTTTTTAATTTCACAATAACCAGGGCATCATCAGATGTAATGACATTTTCTTCACGAGCTTATTAACAGTAAACTTAATATTTCACAAGTGTACATTTCATGCCATATTAACATTTGCTTGCGTGCTTCAGAAGTGGAGGAAGTTCCTGAATTTAAATGTTTTCTCTTTATCAGTCTTTCCTTTGCGTTTTAAGTAGTAGAAAACAGAAAGTGATTGGATTAAGTGCCAGGATTTCAGAGGAGGTAAAGTGTAAATAGTAATGTTTGAACACATTTGCAGACTGCCTGTGAATAGAGCACTACACACTGCAGAAATACCCAGCGCTAGAACCTTATATTTATGTGTACTAATAATAGATAAATAAAGTGTGCTGCAGGCCCCTAAAGCTTCAGTCTAGAGAAACAGGGGCATGAGGAACAAGGTTCTATTAAAACAAAAAAGATAAAATCAGGCAGTTTTCCCTCATTAATTTTTCCCCCTCTTTGCCACCGGCGATAAGGGCCAACAATGCCAAACTCTGAGCAGCTGGTGCTTCACAAAGAGAAAGCCCTTGGGGAAAGGGCTCTCTCCTGGCAGAGGCAGCCTGGGAGCTCTCTGCAGAAGCCAGGGCTATTTACATAAGCACATAAAGGCAAGTCACAGTGCAATTAGCCATTTCAGGATCACACCAGTGAACTTGAGGGTTCTCTATAAAGGTTCCCCCCCACACACTCATGATGGTGCTTTATGCTTTTAATTAGAACACTGTTATTGACTTTAAGACATTGATTCTCTGGGGTCTAGCAGTGATGAAGTTATGACGGGTGATTTCCCATGTTCCACTGCTTGTAAGTTACTGCATTCTACTGTATTTGCTAAAAAATAGGGCTTTATGTTCAGGTAAAAAAAAAAACCCCTAAACCTCCTATCTATTTTCCATAAAGGAAAAATATTTTGTTGGTTCATAAGTGCGATAACATACACAGGCCCTTGAAGAAAAAAATGCCATTTAGATGTGTTAAAAGAAATTATAATTGTCAAGAACATTTTTAAGCAAATGAGAATAAGAAGAAAATAATAAGCAAAAGAGAGAAACTCAACAGTTAATTTTGAAAAAGAATCAAACTAAAAACTATAACAAACAAACAAAACACAACAGAAAAACAAACAAAAAACCCTTCAACCAGATAGTAATTTATTATGTGATTTTTTTGTTCACAAAGTAATTTGATTGATTTGATTAATATGTCAAATCATTGAGTATTCATTCATAGCTCTGCTTTGTTTCACAGTGAAAGCTTTTGTTTATTAAAATTTTTAGTATTTGTTTTTAGGGTTTTGTTATTCTTATTACTTAGCTGAGAATCTCAGCTGTTCTTTGTCCTGTTGTTTTCTGACTCACTAAAATGTTTTGAATAAGGAATAAGGATCACTAAGGAAGAATGAATGACAAATAAATAAGTTCATCTGCAAATTTTCAAATGATAATTACTTGTTCCTAAATTAGGAAAACTTTGGGCATTCTTGCCATAGATGTTCTGTGATTTTTTTATTTCCAAAGCTGCCTGGATACAGGTATTGATCAATCAAAAGGGAAGTGCAAAAAAATGAAAATTCTTTAGGAGAAAAAAAACGGAAGCAGAGCAAGTTAATTTAGTAAGCATTTAGCTGAAGTGAGTGTTAAATACTAGCTTTTGGGTAAATCATGTTTTGTCAATAACCCAAGGGATGGAAGACACATGGTTGTTATTTTCTCATCAGAGGGCATTAGAAAGTCTATTCTGTTTTGTGTTCACATTTGTTTCATTGAAGTTTGTTTTGTTATCTTGCGATAAGGAACAGTCTAGAGGTCACAGAGCATATTACTTGCCTTATATTTCATACAGGAGACATCAAGTGAAAAAATGATGTCAGGACCAAAAAAAAGATTTTTTTTTTTTCCTGAGAAAGAATTCAGTTGTGGAATTCCTTGTTTGGGGAAATAATAGATGGGAAAAGTTTCCATGGATTCAGAAGGTGATTAGATAGCTTAATCAGAGAGAAAATCCACTGGGACTACTAAACACAAACCACCTCTGGCTCCAAATATGGGGGAGCCATAAATTCTTGGGAGCAGAAATAAATACGGTGCTTGCTACTGGGTACTGTTGGAGCCAAGGCACAGGCTAGATAGGCTTTCAATCTGGTATAGCATAGTCATGACTTGAGTTGAGAGATAAAAGAAAGCAGTGAACAATATGGCAATAATAAAGAAAGAAAGGAGAGCAGAAGCATGCAATGTTAGGGTGCAACAGTATAGCACTTCAGTTGTAATTAATGGTGGTCATCTCCTCCCAGTGATTTTGATCACTGCTGCCTGCATAAATATGTGCTGCCTGCATAAATATTTCTTGCTTCTATTGTAATAAATATGATGGAATAGAAATTGATATCCCAATCTCTAAACAGACCCATGATTTAAACTGCATTATGTTTTCATTTGATAGGATTAAGTGTTATTTGATTTCATGGAGGGAGCAATATCTTTCCCTCGTGACAATAGCACTGGTGTGGATGAACACTTCCATTGCTAACTGAGGTAAAATTATTGTATAAATGACCATTAGCATTAAAAAAATTACATTTTATGGAAATACATCTTAATAAAAAGTAAAAACTTAAAACACCACAAAGTATTTACCCACATTTTTACCTACAATAATGTAACAGTGTATGTTTTGATATATAGTAATTTATATGAAAATATAATTCGTTAATTGCTCCTAATACATCTATTTAAATTTGTACATATATTTAGGTTTGTATCATCATTAAGCATCCTAAAAAGGTGTAACCTTGTATTTTTTGCAAAGTTATAAACAAGCTTTTAAATATAGTCAAGATTATTTGTTGAAATAGATTTAATCTGGAATCTATTTTGTTATCAGTAAAAAGCCAATGAAACAAACACCATAACAATTCACAATTCCCGCACAATAAATAATCCAATATATTTACATCCTGATTAATAAGTAAAAGAACTCCTATCATAAGCCTTTTTCTTTTTTTGGAAGAATGTCATATTCAACAGAAATTCTTCATGTTGACTTTGTCAGGAATGCTCTAATTTTTTTGCTTGTTATCAATCTTATATCAGTCACAACTACCACACAACACAAAATAAACTTCTAATATCCATTGATCTTGTCTTTTACAGATGCAATGTGCTTTTGTAAAAAAATTTAAAAAAGCAACCATCAAACAAATTAAAGGAGTAAGCATGTCAGAATGTCAGAAGATTGCTTTCTTTTGAAAATGGAAAGGAGGGGAAAACAGGTGCCCAGATTAGGATAGTTTTCATAGAGATAGTGGATTTTCAGATTAAGAAAGGATATTTTCATTAATTTTCGGTATTTCTAGCTTTTTATGTATGCTGTATATGTATGAAACTGAATTGCATTTTTGGAACTGAAGTATTAACAACATAATTGAGCCTAATTTTGTATCTTCCCTTAAGTCAAACATTGTACAGTATGTGTAAAACTGATACTGAGAGTAAAATAGTTTGATTTTATCATATGTTGGCTCTTGTGAAAGTTTTATTTTAGCTTAATAAAGTCCAGATATCTGGAAAGAAATATGCCTTTCTATTTAGGACCTCAAAAGTGCTATATTTATCGGCAATCACAGTATAACAGTAGCTGGTGGACTGATTGCAAGGCAGGAGCTTAGTAAAGGCCAGAGCTGGGTTTATACTTCTTCACTGAATTCATCAAGGCAGGTAATGACAGGTTTAAGTAGCTGTCTGCACTACCAGCCAATAGTAAGCATGCTTATACAACACGAATGCATCAGGACTTAAAATCTCAGGTGTTTTTATCCATGCCAAAAGCTGTCAGACATCCCCTTGAGGGCTTCAGATGTATTTTTAGGAAAGTCTAACCTACAGTATCTGTCAAGCTACTCCTATATTTAATGCAGATATAGAAGTTATAGAGAAGCTTCTGCAAGCTAACACAAAATCTAACATTTTCATCATTCCCCTTGTACCTGCTACAGTTTATTTCTCTAAGAGTGTGACTGCAGTAATAGCCCCTGTACAGACCTCTCTCTTTCCAACCCCCCGCCCTGTGTCTTTAGGTGCTACTTCTTTCCTTCATTATTTTGTGAGATTCAGAATTTTTTTTCTTGTTGTGCAGGATTTTTAATCTCTCTGTTTGACAACTACTCACTATTTTCCAATGACATTACTTTCAATAAGTGTATTTTTAAAACCCTGTCTTCCAATACTATTAACATTTTCTCTGTCATCTTCTGAGAGTGACGTATTGTTGGGAGGCTGCCCAGCCAAGCTGTGCCAGCACATTATGTTAAACAATGCATTGAGAGATGTCAAAACAACTCTCAAAAAAATCACATTTATATCAACAATCAATAACACAGAAAATAAATTATGGGAAACCAATAAAAATACAGGCTTTCAATGCAATTTGGTATAACTTCGATTACTTTTTCTGACAGCAGCTGAGTGGCTAGGCCAATGCATTTCTAAAAGCTGCAGCATACAACTAATTTTTGCTATTACTTCAGAGGTGTATGTGTTAATATCTCAACTAGAATTTGCTGATATCTTCATAAAAGTGCTGGAAATTCCAGAATTCTTCTCTGAGCATGGAAACTTCTGTCTAGATATTTTTATAGACCTGGATGACAACATTTAGAATTTCCGAAACATTTTCACCACAGTTGTCTCCTTTGTGGACATTTATTTAATAAAACATGAAATGAAACTGTGATCAGATTTCACCTGAACAACCTAGCACATGCAATCAGGTACACTGAGCTATTGGAAAGCTATTATACACACTATCATGAAGAACTCTACATAAGAAAGACATCAAAATGTACTGCAAATGAGTCTGCCTACTCTTCTAATTCAGCTCTGTGAGGACACCAGTCACACACTGCTTTCTGTTATTGTGCAAACAGTGGCAAGGCATATTGTCCATTAGCAAATTCCCTCTTTTTATGTCACTTACTTTCAATATACTTCAACTAGAGCTGACTGCACACCCCAGATCCTTCAAGCGTCAGTAAAACATGTGGTACCTGGCAGTTAATTGTATATCACACACCACCAGTGTGGCTCACTGCACTTAGTTAACCACAGCTGTAACAGAATTAATGCCCTAAAATTAAAAGAGGAGATGCCGAAAGTTAGTCAACATTTTACAGTGGCTAAATGGAGCATTTTTCAAGTCAAAAAGCATGACAAAAATCTAAAAAGGTTTTTGGGAAACCTTTCTCACAGAAAGGCATTAATTTCCTGATGCAAATTTCAGTTTAATTTTTCTCCATTCCTGGAGAGCAATAAAATATAAATTTTATTTAGTAAATGTTCCAGATCTCTGATGTACTTCAGTGACAAAATTCTTTCTGAAACAATGAATCTTTGAGGTCATGTATTATCACTTATCAATTACACATGTGAAGACATCTTTGCTGAGGGGAAAAAAAAATCTTCATTCTGATAAGTCTTTGTTTCTAAACACCTGAATTTATTACTTCTCCTATTCTTTCCCAGCTGACCTACCATTAAGCTTCTTACTATCAGGGAAGTGCTCTCAAAACTTGATTTTTTCCTTAAATACTTACTGCATATTTGGACTTGAAGTTATTTTCTCTTGAGGCAAATTCATTTGAAATGTTGTATCAGTCAAAACTTGATTACAAAATGAATTTTGTAGACATTTTTAGGGTGGAAAATGCTACTATTTCAACAGAATCAACAGTAATATGGAATTATTTCATGGCATTGACCAATGTTTTCCCTCTGTGTAAGAAAAATGAGAGATTGCTTGACAACTATGAGACTGCTTAGTCTCACTGAGGAGATAGAGGGTTTGAGGGCAAAATGACACAGAAGATCTGTTTTGAGATTGGGGAGATAAAAGAATGCTTTAAGCAGATTTTGAAAGCACAGGAAGAAGGGAAGGCTAGAAGAGAAGCAATAAAATAAAGGGAGTTCAAGGAGAGTAAAAGCAAAAGAGAAGCAAAGGAACAAAGAGAAAGAACTGCTCTTGGCAATACAGTTTATCTGATACATTATTATGAAATGTAGCTTTGTTGAAAAGCACTGATAAATAAACTCCAAATGTTTTGGCTGAAACATCTCAGATTTGATTAACTTTCATCAAATCTAAGGTCTGAACTCCAGAAAGGCTGCCTTGAGGCTGCACACACTGGGAACTGCAGGTTGCCTTCCCCATCCTGGTTGTTGCCTAAAAGCCAGGTGCCCAAGGAGTCCCAAACATTGCTTGACATAACAGTGGGCTTCTAACATTATTAAGAGATTTGGAATAGTTCAAATCAAAGTATATAACCTTGTCACTTCCAAAAATCAGAATTTTTCCTTTGTAACCCCAAATAGTCAGTATGTCTTCAACACTTTTTATGCATGTTCTGGCATTTCATAGGCATGGACTGTGAGAAAATTACCATCTATTTTCCTGTTTTTCAGTTTTTGGCTACTTGAGATAGAAATTGAGTCATTTTTATAAGCAAGTCTGTCCTTAGGGGTTTTGCTACAGAAAACTGTGAAGCATCTATTACTGTGTAAGTAACTGCAAAGCATGTAAATTTCACTTCCCAAACAGTTTACCCCTGACCTATTTGTCCAATCACAGGGCAAGTGACTGAACAGTAAAAAACACATAATTATTTATCTTTTTGTTTACATGTCCTGGCCTCAAAGCAATTCCTCTTTCTGTTTCTTTGCTCTATCCAAAAAATAACATGAAAGTTACCTTTGCTTTGAACCCATGCCTCATTTTCACAAATGCTTATGCTCCTAATTCAAAGACTCCCAACAAACAGACCATCCCCTTCAGTATAGGAAAAAGCTGCAAAATCTGCACCCCATACAACATGTCAGTCACAGTAGAACTGGAAAGACTTTTTGTCAGAACCTGAATCTTTCACTCCGTCATTCTATTTCAATATATTGCAACCAGATTGAACATTTCTTAGCTAGGTTTATGTTTCCTTAATTCTATTTTTAACAGCATATCAAGCAAGAACTAGCACTTGCACCCTGTAAACTACATCAGTTTTGAATAAACAATGGAAACTTTTTAATGTGCTATCTAATCTTGGGATCTTGCATTTGTTGTAATATGGCTATGTGCTCACTCACAGCCTGCCTTATCTAAATTAACACAAGAGGATTCTGTTCTTTGCAAACAGAACTCTGCCTTTGTACACGACTTTCTTTTTAATAGTACTGGACAAGAAAACATCAAGTGAAAGACTGCCATAGAATTTAAGAGATAGGGCTAGGTTAGAAAATGAAACAAGTTCTCCCTTTTCTTTTTCTTTTTTGATAATTAGTTGAATGGTCTACAAATGTGTCTCTAGTGGTAACTAGACATAAAAACTTAATTTTTAATTCTTATATATGTTTAGAGCGTATATAATTTGTATGAGTGCATCTTTAATGAACAGAAATGTTTACTAAGAAGTTTTAGTTTCTTATGTTTATGCTTGACTCTCAGTCTCCAAGATTCAGGACAAATGGCTCCTGGTTGCATTTTTTCTCATCTTTTTTTTTTTTTTTTTTTTTTTTTTTTTTTTTTTTTTTTTTCACCCCTCTGAAAAGTTCAGACTTTCAGTATAGGTTACATGCAGTTCATATCTGCATTACCTACCCACTCAACCCAGCTAGAAACAACTTTCCTGATATTAAGCACTCAACTCTATAAAAATCTCTGCTGAACTTTTCTCTATCCCTTAAATAATTTATCCTTTTGTGCTCTCTATTGGCTCACTCTTCCTTTTTCCTTAGAAAGATTTTGACAACACATAGTTTTAATACATGACTCTTCTACCCATAAAAACAAATATGCAAAGAAAAAGCATTTTATATGGCAAGAAAGACATTATGTATTTGAAAAGAACTAAATCAGTACTTCATTATAGATGATTTCAGACGTGATAGAGCTTTTGAAAAGGACAGCAGGTACTGTTAGACTTATTAGTGATTTCTATTTACTCACGTTGGGATCTGATTGACCCTCCCTTCTGATTATATATTTTCCTCTAATATCTAGAGGTGTTACAAAAATCTCCACTAGAAGATCCCAGAAAGTGTCAGAAATTGATCACAGACTTCTTCCTCTTCCTCAGAAAGTCTAAATTACTGCGAGGCCTTACAAATGTAAGGCAACAAAAGTCTTCCAGTTCTTCAGATATTCTGGCTAAATATACCAAGATGGTCAGCACAGAGTGAGGAGTTATGTACTGCCCTGCTTTAAACTACTGGCACACCCACCAGGATACAATGCCTCTTCATTTGTCAGACTACCCAGGAGCAATCTTATCTCAAAGCAAAGTTTAAGAGTAGAATGGTGTTTACCTTAACTATGATTTGAGATAGGGGTCATGAACAGATATGACAAACATCAGTATTGAGGCTATATTTAACAAAAAGGATTCTCTTTGGGTGTTCCAGCCACTATCTATCTTGCCACTGCTGGGTAATTAGCCCATACAATACCCACTTGGCCCCAGAGAGTTCTTTTGGCTACTTCATTCTTTTTCCTATTGTTGAAGAAGACTATCTGCAGCATCCAGGGTGGCTGCCCTGGGTGACCTGCCCTTTCTGGAAGCTTGTGTAGGATGACCTTATTTTTCTTCTATGCTAATGTTTACCTACCCCTCACACTTCATGCAGCTGGGCATTGAGACATCACAGGGCAGCAGAAGGGATTAAATAATTTCCTTTTGCCCTTTTGCTCTCTTTTAAAGACAATTTTATTAATATTTTTTGTTACTTACTTTAATTAACACTTGTATTTAAAGTGACTCATGCATGTTGCAGTTTTCTTGAGAACTCTTGTAATCCTATTTATGATGTGTCTTCCAAAAGATAAAATGCACCTTTTTCTACTAGATTTACAGTTTCTTTTTCTCTGTGTCTCTCTTAGGAGGAACAACCATTGCATAACAGGGATAGAGAGTGGAAAATGCAATATTCTGTCAATATAATCACAGACAAATTTTTAATCCCCCACTCAGCCCCACAGATATTCACTGCCAAAAACACTGTCTACAGATTTTTTTTTCCAGCTTCCAGGCAGAAGGAGAATAATACCAAGCACTTACAGGTTGATAGGCTCACCTCTAAGCTACATATGAGAGCTGGTCAACAGAAAACCAAAAATCCAAAGCTATAATTTGCTCTTCTGCCAAAGGAATAAGAGAAAACACACAACCAATGTATGTTGTGTGGGATATGCAATAGAATTGCAGGAGTGTGGCTATCCTACTGTTTCTAGACAGCTGCCTCTGATTACCAGTGTCTACCTGGGCTGAAAACATTCAGGCTTTGTTCTCTGACCACATTCTGTGACCACTGGCCAGTGTCCCACAGGCACAGTTCACAGAGAAGTTTGTGATGATTTCACCAGAAGAAGACTGGATTTTCAGAAGTAGCATAAATTCTTGTTTCCTCATTTTCTGATGTCTATCTTTTGGAGATGTTCCATCTGTTAGTCTGTAAAACAGCCACATTTGTGTAGCAGCTCAACAAGTTGCATGACATAGCAAGCAATCATGGGATTTTAGCATTAAGAATCTAATAATAATTCTTTTGCCCACCTATTTCTCTCTTCTAGGTTATGATGCATCTTGCATACTAGACTTTTCCTAGCTATGTGTTGTTTAGTCTCAGTTGTTTTTCAGTTTGTGTGTGTATGAATTTATTAACTCAGTACTGGGCATCCTTCAATTTTCAACATTCACAGGCCCATTAAATCTAGTTTTCTCTACTTTCCATTTTTTACAGTAAAAGGAGAATTTCCTAGTCTTCAAAACATACCCTGGAAAGTCAATGTCTGTCAGGACTAGTAAATGTGGAACTGTATCTCAAGGTAGAGCATGTATGATTTCTATTTATAACTGAAATTTGCAGATGCCTTCAAAGATAATACTAGACACTTATCAAGGCTTTAAATAGTGGGACAGTCAAAGACACTCATTCACAGTGCCCTGCATTGAAAGGGACCTTAAAGGTTATCTTGCTCCAATCCCACTGACATGGGCACACACTTTTCACTAGTCCAGGTTGCTCAAAGCACTATTCAGCCTGGCTCTGAAAAAATCCAAGAATGCAGATACTTGTGCCTATATTAAATTTATGTCATTTGAGATGGCTAATTAGGTGTTTGAACCTGAACACACAAAATATTTTTTTTCCAATCTATTGTATTCTTGCGAAATTCATAGATCAAATATTTCATTTGAGTCCAGGCTTCTTGCTCATACTGAGGAGAATGTCATACATATGAGAAAATAATGACTGAATTAGGAACATAGGACAGTATTTTCATTAGTTGTGGATGAACTTTTTCTACTTAGGTGAGCTTGAATGTTTATGTAACAGCAAATTTTTTTGATTCTTAGTGTTTTCAGAAACTGCCTGAGCAATGTAAGAATTAAATGCATTTGCTTTAGAAAAATATTCTTTAGCTCAATATTACAGTTTTGCATTTTCTTTTTGTCATTCTTATTCTACTTTCTTCTCCTGTGACAAACATGGAGCTCACAACAGCTATTCTTGTCCGGTTTTGCCTTCCCTGTCTGCAAGATGGAGGAGAAAAAATATTTAGCATACTCATCATGCTCTGCTTATTTAAGAACTGGTGCACAAAACCAGAATTTTTATTGTTTCGTTTTGCATCAGGTATATCAGTATTAAGTAAGGTATATCAGTATATAAGTATCAGTCAAAAGCATGGTTCAACACTTGAAATGTGTTAAGTCCTCAGATCACTGAAACAGACCTATGATTTGATTTAGATCTATCTAAGTCTCAAAAAAGATAAAAGGATGTACATTCATGAGGTCAGCTAAGTGGTATCCTTCCACGTGGAACATGTTTGCAGTTTAGGTCTCTTTACCAGTTCTGCTGATAATGGTTATACAAATGCCAGTAATAGTGGGAACATGATTTATTTTACTACTCATTATGCCGTGTGGCATGAAAATATCTGTTGCATATCCTGCTCCATATCTGTAACATACGTCTTGAAATTTTGAGGACATGGTATTGAGAATTTTATACTATTTACTGGTTTGCTGGAAAATTTCGGAATGGAAAACCACTTTTCTTTCAAAAATAAATTTTCTATTTGAAGCATATCTCATCAGTGCTGTAAGTCAGTTTCACCTCTAGGAGCAGTCATTTAATGCTTTATGAACTCAGAGAAGTTTCGTACTTCTTGCAGCATTACAGTGCAGATCACTGCACATCACAAATGACTCTAGGACTACAAAGAGATTTTTTTAGTATAGAAAATGAGATCATGTTACTTGATAATTAATTTTTCTTTATCTTTTAAAAAAATGTCTATCAGTTGCTGGCAAGATTTTCAACAATAATTTTGCTTTTGTATTTCTTCGCCCACGTACTCCCAACAATGCACTACAATATTCTATCTTGCAGAAGATGTTAGTGTGTATCGTACCTCCAAGGTCTGTTTGCTCATTCCAATGAATCTGAACATTTTCAGTGTTCTAAGATTAGGATTAAGTGGACAATTCACACTTTTCCCATCTTTTGTATATCACCTAATCTTTCTGCAGAACCATTTCTCAAGAATGACAATTAGTGTCTAACATTCCTTGGCACTCTTTCACAAATTCTTATGCATTTTAGTCAGTTGCTAAGAACAACCATGAAGTTTTTTGGATCTGTTGGGGAAAGACAAGTTACTTATAGAGAAACTGAAATAAGAAATGTCAACTGACTCAAAATTAATGTTTTACAAACTACAAATACAAGCAAAGCAGCCAAAAACTAGTCACGACTAGTCACGCCCATTATGTAATGGGCACAGGAAAGCAGTGCTGAAAATTCTGGGAGTAAGAGATTTATAGATTACTTGTGCATGAGTTAACAGCTTTTTAAACAAGCATTCATGATTGAAAAATAGTCAATACTTCCCAAAATTAGTGTGCCAAGATATGTCTTGATAATTTGGAATGCAAGAGCTTTGAATATTTTTGTTTCTTCATTAAATGTCATGGATTCAGATAATGGTAATTTCATCATAGACCACTGAAGTTTAGGTAATAAATAATCCACATTTCTGAGAGATCACGTAGTCCAACCCCCTTGTTGAGACAGAATTACTGCTTTGTGCCTCATTTTTTGGTCATACATGTTAGATAGTCTTCTCACATAAATAACCTCTTCAAAAAACTTCAGTAAGGATGTCTTCTCCCAAATGCTGCCACCATAAGACCCACAAGTAATAGAAGCTGTTGTATCATGGCAGTGGATGAAGAGGAGAGATGTTTTTCTGGTATAAACTGAATCAAAATTATTTAATGCTTTATTAGACAAAAGCAATCCTTCAACTTCTGAAAATCTTTTGGCTCCAAACACAGAACACAGGCTGCAGAAATAATATGTTCCTTTAGGAAATTCTGCTCATTAATTTGGCAGGCACATTCAGGACTTTTGTAGAGAACAAAATATTTTTAAGAATCATGTTATGAAAAATGCAATTTTAATAATCCAATTTTACAGACATAAACCCACAAATAATTAAAATTTGAGATATGATTTAAAAAAATTAATCTATTAGGGCTTCTTGGTTAGCCAAAGTACCAGAAGATGTTTGTGAGTGAGGAAACGTGATTGTTTCGAATATTTTTTAATAATTATTGTCTGCAGAACTTGAATATAAAGTCTACAATCTGCTTTTCAGTTATTTGAACTCTTCTTTGAGCAATGTGTGCTATTCACAACACAGACATTTTAAAAATATAAATATATCTTAATTAAAGTTACTTAAGAGTACATTTTTCTTGTGTACTATAGAAAACACCTAAAGAGATAACTTGCAGAGGTTCTGTCAGAATTACACTTAAAGTGTGTGGGATATTATTGTGGAATTCATGGCTAAGAGGCACAGGAAGGAAGTGACAGAGTCACCACCAGTTTGGTTGTGTATGGAAGTCCAAAGATACGGCATTGGCTGCCTGGAAGCCACTGTCATTCTTTCTTTAAAATACTTAACCTGATGTCTGTTCAAATTATGAATAGCCTACTGGCAGTATTCTTAGAATATCTGCTTAGTGTGGCATTGCTCCAGATGCACTCATCTTGATTGTCCCTGGATGGCATGATAATTTTGTCACAGTCTATTCACAGAATTTTGGAAGATGGCATGGACTACCCATCTACTTGGTTCATATAAAGTGGTCTGCACAAGCAGTGTGAATTCTCCTGTGGTCAGAACTGTCTTTCAGACTTCCATTCTGCATTGACAGATTGGAAGGGCTAAAACTCAAGGAACACAGCAGACAATACTTTTTGTAAAGATTTATATAATTATTCATAGAATTCTACACTCTGTGGTGAAGTTCTATACAGTATTTCAAATCCTACATAAAGCAAAATATTTATTGGACTTTAGTTATATAGGAATTTTACAGGAAGGCTATCTAAAACCCTTCCACTAAACAATCCTAGGGATTTGTGTTACACATTTGGAAAAAATATGATAAAATGCATAATAAAGTTCAAGCTAATCTGAAAAGTAATTTCCTGCAGGGTGGGCAAATCCAAGTTAGCAATAAAAGATTGGAACTAGACCTTTATGTGATGTGAAAATATAGTAACATCTGGAGACTCCAGTTAAAGGATAATGAGTATGACTCTTTCACTTTGAGTCTTTTCATTATCTAAAAATTCTACTTCAATAATTCAAATTAAATCTGCCCATAATGACAGATTGTTTCCTAAGATAAGGCCAGCTTGCTTTGTTTGATGTAATTTCTTTGTCAGTATAGCTCACTTTTATCTTTGGTTTAAGTGCAAATTCTTAGAAAACTTAACTTGCGAAACATTTATGCAGAAACTGAGTATGCAAATAATCTGCAACACAAATTTCATATGGAGAACAACTTAGAGATCAAAAAGGACATTTAAAATAGATATGGAGAAAAAAATGATTGAAGGAAAAAAAACCACTTCAAAATATTTCCCAAGACTTTAAGTGAGACCGCAAATTAAGGGTACTTAAAAATAACTCCAGTTCACATTTTCTTTCTGTTTTTGGGCTCAAGCAGTTAGAAATCTACTGTATTGTATCATTCAGCTGGTATAATTTAAAATCTACTGCCTTTGTTTCTCTTTGCAGACCAACCTGTTTATGTACCTATTTTATTTACCATGCTCCATTCCTGATATTGTCAAAATATATATTGCCTACTAGCTTTCATACATGAGAGCTTCCAGTGTTTTTTCATGACCTTTTTCATTCTCTTTCCTGAAGACTGTAGAATGTTCAGCATTGAACAGGACAGCATGAAGGGATTAGATAATAGAAATAAGATTTGGGGTTAAAGAGGGCCTGACCCACAACCTGTAGATAGCTAATATATACAAAGCTTAATTCATGTAATTATGTGGCTTGAAAAAAAGGAGAAGGAAAAGGATCTTGTCAGTAGACCTGGTTTATGAGGCCCCAGTAGCATTTTGGCAAAGAAAAGGATTCACACTGCATAGTATCAGAGGAAAAAAAGAGCTGTGAACTTCAAATGAGACTACTTTTCCATTGTTTGTAAAAGCCACCATCACATACAACTGCAACTTTTGAAATATCTAGCCTCCTTACAGAATGTCACAGTGCTCCTGGTTAGTTCTTAAGAAAGAGATCAAAGTGAGATTTTCAGGTCTTGGTGTTCTTGCCCACACTGTGTTCTTTCTGTTCTGTTCACAACACTGAAGGGAGCTCAATTTTCCGAGCAAGTGACAAGAGAACACATTTGTCACTACTTTGTTCTTTTATAAACCCTTAAGTGTACTCCAAAGGAGAAATTTGAAAAAATGCCCACTGACTATACGTTTAGGAAGCATAATTCTCTTTAGTGGACTGAATTGTCCCCTTTTCAATGTCATTGCAACCCAAGCAGACCTGTCAAGACAGGCTCAGGAAGAGTAATACCAGGATTTTTTGTGAAGCTAAATCACTAGATGCCAGCAGATTTGTCCTACTTGATTTCAGCACATAATCTACATATTTACTCTATTTTCCCATGTGGATACTCTTTAGTTTTATTCAAAATAACCTACATTGCTACATGAAAGCTTGACTGATTATATACAGGGAATGTATATGGATGTCACTGTGATTAATTTTATTAGGCTAGCTTAACAACTTTTAAATGAACATTATTTTTATTGTCCCACTAATAAAACTCTTAAATAGCTAATTCTTCTCTTTGTCAAGTAATTCTGATGTTGTTTTCCGTTTGTAATTCTAATTTCTTTCTTAAGGAAGTTACTCTCTATAGGAACACTGGAAATATAGGCATCCCAAGAGTGAGAGACATTTCTGTCAAATGATAATGACACTGAGAAGAGACACAGAGAGAAAGAATAAAGAAGAACCATTTTATGTGACAGTATAATAGCAGAAAGGTAATTGCCTGCAAGTTTACAAGGCAATAAATGGCTCTCTGCAGCTGATGAACATGAAAGCCATAGGCAGTAAAGGCAGAAGAACTCTCTGTATTTACCAAACCCTCAAATTTTAAGTGAGGCATCTCAGTAATATTTTAAGTTTTATAGATTTTTTTTTGTTTATTTTTAATTAAATTTATAGTACCTTTGGATCCAATAATATAGAGGAAAAGATAAGAAAAACAGCATGTCACCACAAATGAAGCATAGACAGGGGAGACTGTGGCATCAGAACAAGATGGTGGGGAAAATAAACTGATTTACAGAATTTGTCCTTGTCCTAATCCAAGTGAAAAAGACATCCTTTTTTTGTCAAAAATTGGAAGAGAATCATAACCATAGTCATGTGATGAAGGGGAGAACTGCCTAGAGATGTCCCCAAAAGCAAAGAGGATGTAGAAAAGACTATCTTCATGCTTCCTTAAAGATAAATCCTCAAAAACCATAGAATTCATGCTACAACTTCTATTCCCTAAAGAGAGCTGACTCTGAAAAAATTCAAAAATTGACATCTGAACCTTGCAAAAGATTATTTCAAGGACCAGATAAATTAAGATGGTGGTCACTGTAAGCATTTGACCTTTGAAAGTCACATCATGCTTCTGCAAAACATTCTCTAGTTCAACTTCAGGAAGAAGCTGAGGTTGAAAATTAACTCTTCCTTTCAGGCTTGCATTGCAGTCCTTTGTCTTCTGGAACAATTCCTTCCAAATCTTCTGCATGAAGATTTGAGACACCCAAGGCATTTATTTGTTTGTTTGCTTGTTTGTTTGTGGTTTTTTATAAATAGTACTTAGTTATTGAGTCTGCCATTATTTATAAAACTAGTCTCTTATGTCTTATAAAACCCCCAACAAACTATCCAGAGGGTGAGAAATTACCATGTTGATCATTAACCAGACACCTTTAGCTGCAGGTGTGGAGTCACACAGGTATATCTTACAAAATCATTTCTACTTATTTTAGAAATTATTTAAAGATTTTTCACCTATTTCAGTCAATGCCATTCAGCAATTTAATTACTGCTCCATATAAATGGAGAAAATAAAAAAGGAAAATTTTTTAATTTTATAATTCGTTTTAGATACTAAGGAGCTTGGGCTTTTTTCTTGTTTAAGGATTCTCAGTCAAAACATTGTGTTCAGTTCTTTATTCTATGTCAAAGGCAAGCTTTAATATTTTACAGCTGTACTTCTTTTAGTATTCCCTAAGTGTGAATGGATTTCTAATAAATGGTGTGTGCTATTATTTCCTACAGACTTTGTCTAGCTCTATTTTAGTTTTGTTTATTTGTTTTATTTGCTATTTGGTTGTTCTTTAACAAAAGGCTCTGGAATGTCTCAATAGCCTGGTCACAGATTTTTCTAACTGATATGGAATTGCCAAGATGGCTATTTCTCACAAGCATGTTTTCACAGTAGTGCCATAAATGTTGAAAAGCAGCATCTTTGCTCTTTAAGCAAAACAGGGTCTGTAGCAGACAAGGCTTGAGGGAGGTTCTGTGGCCTGGAATATGTTGGCAGTCAGGGTAAATTATCAGAACAGTCCTTTCTGCTCCTTCATTCCAAGAGTCTGAGACAACTCCAGCCCTTATAGGAAAACACTCAGGCATCATTGTTGCCAGGGCCACAGCTCCAAAACTGCCAGCCATTCCCCACAAAACAGGCATTCAGCAACACGTTCATTCACATACTTTGCGTGGGGGTTGCTATGGTTTTGTTATGCAGAGATGTGGAAGGCTCCTAGAAAATCCTTTTTTTTCTTTGGAAATGACCACAAAGGACTCTTGCCACCAAACAAAGTTTATGCTGCTAGCAGTCACTGACCATAGCTTCCTAGGCCTTAGTCCTTTTTGAATGGTGCTACAGTTCCTTCCTTCCTTCCTGTTGAGATAATGTCTCACAATGCAATATTTGAAAATCAATGGAAGCAAGTAACTGCATACAGAAATACTTCCTAGCAATTTCCAAAGTCACTTGTACTTGACTCAGTTGAAATGCAGTTTCTACTATTGGCCCTTTTCCAGCTGAACTTGCCTGTCCTGCACAAATCCTTTTCAGGAATTGTTTTATTATACTGGGGTTTTAGCTGCTATTGCATGAGTAAAATCATATTTGGCTATTTAATGCCACAATTTCTGTTTTTACTGTCATAAATCACTCTTTTACAGCTCTAATGATTGATATTTTTAAGCTTCCTCTCTTTCACCCATTAGGTGTTCAGAGATATCAAAACATTATTTCCTCCAATCTGATTTGATTCCCATAGTGTTTCCACTCATGTAAATATGGTCTGACTTGGGGTGTGATGTGCTAAATGAAGTTACTGTAAGTGTAAATACACATTATCTGCATCTTTAAGATTCTTTAGGACCATTTGAGATATCATAGGTGAGAAAAATATCCAATGGTGATCATTTTTGCCTACCGAATTATTAGCACAGTCAGATAAGTGGCTTTAGTGTACAATATGAAAGTTAACAAAGGGCAGTGAATATTGGAAATTTGTTTTCTGCAGGCTTGATAACATGGTACTGTAGCCACTGTCTCTGGCTGCATATGTTGAGTTAAAACCAACACCAGTATTTTTTACTCAACTCTAGAATCCAGGAGTGCTCTGTCCATTTTGTGATCCCCAGTACAAGAAACACGAGGGAACATCAGAGTGAGTCTAATGCAGGACAACCAAGATAGTCAGGGCTGTAGCACACAGCACAAACAAGAGATTGAGGAAACTGGATTTGTTCTTAAAGGAGGAGGCTAAGGGAATCTTAAGAAGTGAAGGTTAACATGGTCTCATCCATTGGAAGGCTATAGAGAAGAGGGAGTAAGACTCTTCTGAGAAGAGCACAGTCTTGGGATGGAAGTCAAGAGTCACAAGTTGTAACACAGGAAATTCCCATTAGTTATTAGAAAAAAAAAGGTTTCCCCATGAGTGCAGTCAAAGAGAAAAGGCTGTGAAATCTCTAAAGCTCTGTTCTTGGAGAGGTTTAATACTCATCTGGGCAATTTCCTGTGTAACTTGGTCTGTTCTGGCCCTGGACTTGAACTTCAGGATGAACCAGGTTGGTTGTCCATTATAACCCAAATTGTTCCACAGTTCCACAGTTCTCTGGATGATATGATGCTCCTGTGCCTCATAAGCACTGGTCACACTGTGCCCCAGCTCTGTTCCCTCCCCTTCAGTGACAAAATGGACAGAGACTCACTCTCAGTGCTCTCCCCCTTGATATATCTGGTTTAAGCTGACTGTCACAGTACAGTTTGAATTTAAGTGCATCATGCATGAAAAAATAATAATCCAGGTATATTAAATGCTTTGATAACCTATGAATTATTTTCAATCCCCAATGTAGTGGATACACCAAAGTTAAATACTGTTTTTTTCATTTTTCTCTATTTTCACCCACACATTTATTATTTCACAATCCACAATAGCACCCTTCTGAGTCACATAAATTTTTTCCATGTGTTAATATTCTGATTAACAGTGTAATAAAAAATTAATCTCTTAAGAAGTGGCGGTGAAGCAGAAACACATTTTTGTGAGCAATACACTTGCTGAAAAAAATAATTTTGCTATTTTAAAAAATATGTGTGTGTCAGAGAGAATTGTAAAGCTGTGAAAGATAAAACTGTGTAGATGCTGTTAGCCTCTGAGTCAGCAGCTCACATTTCGCAGAAATTAGCATTTTAAGCCTAAGTGCTCCCACTGAGTGCTCGGAACCACCCTTCTTCAAAGCCCACTGCCTGCTGCAGTCTGACTGTGCCTCAGAGCTTACACAATTGAAAGAGTAACAAACTGATTCACTGTAAATTAACAAAGTGCAGCCAGTCACGCTGAAGAGACATTTACCACAAGAGCAGCCTCGGTCATGGAGGGAGTAGGAGGAGCTGACACACACGTATTATTGTAGAGACAAGTGTTTTCTACTGAGGTTGAAGGTGAAACACCTGCAAATGGGTCAGATGATTTATTTTATTTCTTTAATAAATTAGGGCAAGCAGCAATCATTAATTAACACAGACACACAAAAGATTTGTTGGAATGATTTCATATTTACTTTTTATAATTTCAAAGTATTTATGCAGCAGTGTCACAGTATAACAACAGCAGAGTTGCTACTTCATAAAGAAGGATAGATAGCTTTTCACAGTTATACAGCATTTTTAATAAAAGACCCGTTAGTTTTGATCTCTACTGGTGCTCTGCCAGCCTTGAATATGGTCACAATGCCCTGGAAACCATTTTCTTCTACGCCCAGCTCCTTTGATAGCAGGAAGACACAGTGACACAGAGCTGCTCTACTCTGAGTGCCTCTGATAAATCCAAACTGTCAGATGCTGCTGGTCAAAGGTAAATGGGACATCAAGGGGGGAAAAAAGAAGCACCAAGGATAAAAGAAGGACTGACTTGTTTTGCAGTGCACTTGCAGTAGTGTTCCACACTAGTTAGGTGTTCACATAGCACTGAACAGAAAAAAAAAAGGCTGCTATGCATACAGCATGGCCTCTTTTAGTTATTCTTTTGTGTGAAGTGGTTTACCATAGCTTTTGAAGACAGATAAAATCTAGCATAAAGATACATCTATAAATAAAAGATTATTTTAAGCAAACTCTGAAAATTTTAGACAAAGTAAAGCAGTTTACAAACAAAACTTGATCCATTGAGGATGATACATCTGAGGACGTAAAAAACAACACTTGGGTCAAAGGATGCCTCTTTAGCTCAAAACATAAAGCAGTGACCTGAAAACTGACAAGAAACCCAAGGAGAACAGATTTGAGGAAAAAGTGTTTGTAGAAGTAAAATGTACTACTGCTGCACTCAAAAGATCATAAGCCAAACTGAACCTGGGGTTTACCAGGTCTTTGAGGAGTGTACAGAAGGTTGGTGCAAATGCAGAGCTAGAGAAAAATCTGCACAAGGAAGTATTGATTTTTTTGCTGACATTTGTGGCATTTTTAAGTCAGAATACTATGTGCAACAGTTTTTTCCAAAGAAGCAGAGCTTTGACTCACAATAAAAAGTGAAAGAGAAATTCTGTGAAGTCTCAAAAAAGGAAGCATCTTTCTATAATGTCCCCACCTACCAAACCTCATGCATCATTGCTGTTTTCCACATTTTTTTCCAGTGTTTTAAATGCAAGGAGTTTCAAGTTTCTTTATTATTTTAAAAGGCATCATTTTATCCATAAAACCCGATCACGTAGAATGGCCTTTATAGTCCAGTTAAAAGAGGACTATAGAGGCAAAAAACCTCAGACTACAGCACTGGAGAGTGGGCAAGAATCAATTATTCATTCAGAAACATCTAGAGCTAGTCAGATGATCTATCTGCATAACAAAAAACCCCGATGATTTGTCCTGTTTTTTTTTGAATGCATGATTCACGATTATATGATTACTCATGAGGCTCATGACAACATGACTTGATCCAATCCAAAAACACCTTAGGAGGAAGAGCTGAAGCATGTGGACCCTGATTCAAGCATATGTGCTTGTTTTAAAATATGAATAGTCCTATTTAGGGAATTTGATTAATCTTACTCCTGAAATTATGCATGTTTAAGTTCATTGCTTAACAAGAGAGATAAGCCACTTTAAACAGGATGTGTGATAATGAAGTGTCCTGGTACCTGCCAGGACAGAGTTAAATTTTTATGGTACTCATGAGGGTGCAGAGCCTGGAGCTTTGTGGGCATGGCTAAGAGATTGTTCTACACCACCTCACCTCATCGCTGCGGGCAGGAGTAAGGCAAATCCATATAAAAGTTTGTTCTCTCTCAATCAGTGAGGCTGTTTCACTGATAAGAAATAATAAAAACCTGAGTCTGAATGTGAACTACCATCTCAAGTGCCTTCAATCCAGACCCAGAGAAACCAATTCTGTATTATCTGCAGACTTCCTGAGGATGTTTTCTGCCTTATTCTCAAAGTCATTAATGAAGATGCTAATCAGTGCCACTGATTACTCCTGTGGCATGCTGCTATTGATGGGCCTCCCAGTGGACTTTATGCCTTCTATCACAACATTTTGGGAAAAGCAATTTAGGCAATTTTCAATCCACCTCTCTATTTATTTATCTGTTTGTCAATCAGGATGTTAAGGGAGACAGTGCAACACAAAAGATGCAATTAGCAAGTATGGGTACCCATCATGAAATTATTGCTACAGCCAGCAACTAAAACCAGATCTAATATCTGGCTTTTCCAACAATCTTTTTTTTTTTTTTTTGAAACAGGGAAGCAGCATTCTGGAGCATATCTTGGGAGAGCTATAACAAAAGAACTGCAATCTATTACTGCACAGTAAAGCTAAACTTTCTGCTCTTACATCAGGGCAGATAACAAATAAACCTGGGTCAGCTAATTTGCCTGTGTGGGCACAACTGATACCAAGATATGAATTTATTCCTACCATAACAAAAAGATCAATGAAACCTAAACTGGCACTTTCTTAAAAAAAAAAAAAAAAAAAAGTAATGCAAATAAAATATAAGAAAAATGTAAAGCACCCACAAAGTAGCAAAAAAATACAGAGTCTAGAAAACTAGAAACAAAAACAGGTAGATTGAACCTTCATAACAAATCAGATTAGTTTTTTCTTCTTATGAAATTTATCGATGATTGTTGTTATCAAATCATGATCCCTTTAATACCATGTGGCCATTTTTTCTTTCTGAACAGTTACTCTTTTTTTTATAGGCCTGGCAATTCCCTTGGAAAACATCTTTTATGATTAATTTGTTCCTGACTCTTTCTTTGTCTTCATTACAAAACCTAACATCACTGGGAACAAACTCAACACCATCTTTCTGGTGTTTCTTTCTGCCTTTTGCTTCTCCTTTGCCTGGGAGATACATGAGCTTCTTTTGGGTGTCTATGATTTTGAATATGAAATCTGCATTTTCTCCTGCTTGGGCTGAACTTTCCACGCCTGTGGTATCACCTGCTATAATATCACACAGTTTTACATTGTTACATATGATTATATGCTAATTACAATTACTGTGGAGGAAATGTTTATATATTTGAAATATTTTTATCCTTCCTTGAAAAATAACCAGCCGACAAGGTACAGTGCTGTATCTAATAGAACATTGAACTACAAAAACATAATGAAAAGTGCACAGAGCAACAGTATAAATAGGGATATTTGAATCCTTAAAGATAATCAGATTCTTTACCATTTTTTTGGGTGTTTCCACAAACACTTCAAAAAAGCTAATGAACTGATATTTCAAGGAGATTTACTGAAAAAAAGGCTCATGAATGTCAATTGTCAGATGAAAACCCAGAGCACTCAAACTGATTTAATCTGCATTGTTAATTTGCAAGTTCATGCCTTTCATAATATCTTATAACAGCTCAATTATTAAAAATAAGATATCCATTAATGGAAGAAGATATTTTTAAAATGAAAAAGACTTCTATATTTTAGCTTCTGTATATATGTCATACTTTACCTTGAAAGTTTTGTTTTGTTCTTGGCCAGAATAAAGCCTTTTGGCCTCTACATTTATGATCCTCAGGTTTCAAACACCTTAAAAGCAACTATCAGTTGGTGTATATATGAGCATCAATTTGATAAAAGTAAATTTTACATAATTTAATTTTCTATGACAGATATTTATCTCCTGTAGAAAATGAGAACATTTAAGGGTTTGTGGGCAGATAGAAGGGTTTTCTTGCTGAGCATTTGGGGAAGAGGTTACAAAATAATTGTGGCAAAAATGCTTGAAAAACTTACAGTCTTAAGGTCTTTTTCTATCAGCTAAACCCCTGTCTTACATTGCTCATGCACTTGAACTCTGACATTTATAAAAACATCTTCCAGAAATTAAAGGATCACTTCAGTCTTCACTCTGTCCTTAGCCTCTCAGCTTCTGAGCAGAAGTGCCAATTAGTGCCAAACACAGTGATATTCTGTGAATGCATTCCAATTAGAAACCATCAGTTCATTTGACAGAGACAATTAGTGCCAGTAGAAAGTACATTTAAGTTTCCAAGGAAGTTATTATTATATACTGTATGCCAGAAACTTTCTCAGAAGCCATTATTGTAAACAGTGTCAGGAAAATAGTGTAGAAAAGACAGATCAGTAGATCCAGATCACTAAGAGCCACCCTTTTAAGGAAAAGTAATATAACAGTTGACTTGCTTTAAATAAGAGAAAGGAAGAAAATAAATTATAAAAAAGAGATTCTGAAATAACTTTGAATATTTATGGTGAAATACATATCCATGTCTGGAAGTAACTGGAAAAAGATTTATAACAATTTATAGAAATGATTCTTCAGTTTTATCCTTCCTCTGATAGGAATTAATATGTAAATTTGGTACCTTGAATGTTAAAGCTAATATTTTCCAGTAGATACTATTAAAAAATGTTATGTGTACCCCCAAAAGCATACACTTAGGGTTTTGGGAGTTTATTAGTTTTTGTAAGATTTCTGTCTGATTCTTTTCTGAAATAGATGATCTGTCATTGCATTGTATATTAGGCACTACCTTTTTATGCAACACATAAGAGTTATTCACATATTCCTACATCCATATAGCACAGTCAACAATTGCATATGGTACACTGAGAATAAAAATTAGATATTCTCTGCTAAAACAGAATGATCTTGTATTTTATATAGTGGGTCTTTCTTTAAAAGGAGACACTGGGAGCAAGAATAGTTGGCCATAACTGACCTTCAAGACAAGAAGAGAGCAAATCTTACCTACAGTTCATATAGTGCTTTATTTTGAAATAAAATGCTTTAACAGGATGTTAGATTATTGGAAGCTGAGCTCAGTGAAAGTCATGATTTATGGTCCAAATCAGCACTTTTGTACTTCTTTTTCAATTACACTTCGATATTCCCTTTGTCGTTTTTGTCACTACTTATGGAAGTTACACAACTCTTTTGGGTAAATGAAAGAACATGCCACTTAAAAGCCAGCAAGAAACCAAGAATGGACTTAAACAAAAGATTTCATAAGTTAAACTGTTCTGATAAGTTGATTGGACAGATTGGCTGACTTTTTCTTATCTGCAAGGATAATGCAGCATTAGCAAAGCTCTGCAAAGCAATGGAATTTGGGTGCATTACCAGACAAGGTTTTATCCTGAAAAATAGAGATATCATTAAAGTATAATAATTTTTTAATGTCTTCAAATTCTGTCTTGCATTTAAGAATTAAAAAGATATCTGGCCTCCTTTGTCTTGCACCACCCTTTCTCTTTCACCCTGCTCACTTTTCAGTACATTTCTCTTTAGATGTATCCCCATTACACTTGCTTTGGGCCTTTTCTTGCTGTTTTAAGGAAATAATTTTGGGTGCTGAGGAAACAGCCTCACCTAACCTGAGTAACATAAGTAATAGGAAAACACAGATTTTAAAATTTTAGTGAAGACTTATTCACACAAAGGTTTAACTTCAGCAGAAAGGAGTGCGTTGGTTGACAAATAAAATTTTGCTGTGAAAATAGAAAGAAAATATTGGTACATTGCACAATTATTTGGTGGTTTGCAGTTTTGGAATTTATGAGTATTTTTTTTTAATCTGACAAGGAAAATGTCTACATAGGGCTGCAATATTAAATATCAAAAATATTACATAGAAGAGAAAATGGCTTGATTCCTTTTCTATTCCTGTAATTGTTGCATTAGTATTCCTTATTTCTGTGACTATTTCAGTATGAGATGTGTAATTGCTTCCAGGCAAGCATTCTTAAACGGGAAAACTCCAAGTTCAGTGTACTGGGAATACCACAGTCTTGAATTCAATTAGTGTGATTCCTTGCAAGATGCTCCTTTCACCTGTTTCCACACCATAACTTCCAGTCCTCTATCTGAAGGAATCAGTAGTTTTTGTAACCTCTGATCCATTAAAAGATGAAAAATTCTACAATAGCTTATTGGGGTTGGTTTTGTTTTCTTTTTCAACAGTAAACCCATTAATTCATTAGCAGAATGATGGCTCTGCTCTGATTAAACACTTGTGTATCAGAAAAGGAAGGAGGTTTGATCTGCACATTTGCTTGGCTTTGTAGGTACATGGAGTTCTGGCTGATCTTCCACCACCATCTGCTCAAGTGCTTTTGTGTGTCTGTGTCTGCAGGAAAGTTTTTTTTTCCCCTCCCTATTACTGTAATAACCCTCCTATTCCAAGGAAGCTGCCATTTATGTACTGGTCCACCTCTTCCACTATTATGCGCTGATACCACATGATCTAAGACATTTCCATTATAGACATAATAATCTGAAATGTGGTTGTCAGAACTCCATTTATAGTGGAAAGATAAAAAAAGGGCATTTCTGTCATATCTCATCCTCATCCTTATGTAAAACCTAAAAATAAATTGCATGAATTACAATTTAGAAGTTCCTATTTTTCTCCAGTGAGTGACTAAAAAGGAAGGCAAGGATGACTAATTCAAATACAGCACCCTGCTTTGTAGATGTTCAAATCAAATAGCTAATATACATATTTTATTTACTACTGATCTTGTACTGCCCTTGCTCATTCATATATGAAGAATTTTAAGACAATTCTTTATGACATATACTACTTTCTTTTTTTCTGTCTTCTTTCTCTCTTTTCAGACAGGAGAGGAACAGTTGAGCCAATTCTTTGCCAGATACCATCTTTTTTTTAAAGCTTTCATGATCTAAGTAGGAGTTATTTGCTTCAGTCACTGAGATTATATCAAGAAAGCTTAGAAGGCATTTTACATTATCAGTGCAATTCTGAGCACATACCCCACTTGCTGATGAAGTAGGACAAAAGATACCACAAGAAATTTTGTTTAAAATTTAATACTCAATTAATTTACTATGGTGGAAAGCCAATGATCAGGTAAGAGGTAAAATCAGGAGGCAACAGTAGATTTACAGATTACTTCTGAACAAAATGCTCAAATAGATTGGCCTTCCTTAAGCCTTTGATGGTAACATTAGATGAGATGAATGTTTTCTAGAGGTGTGGGGTAATCGTTGTAGTTCATTAGCACTAATTTGTTACCACACTATTTCTGACCACAGGATAGTGCCACAAGAAAGAAAGATGTAATATTGGAAATTTAATTAGCTGTAATTTTTATCCCTCTTTCCCAAAGACTTCAGTTTAAAGACTATTAAAGTTATGATTTTAAAAACTCATTACCTGAGACATTTCCATATGATACTCAGGCTTTAAGAAGTGAAATGGGCTCTGAACATCCAGTTTGCTATAAATTTCTCCTCAGAATACAATATATAGGCAGAGTGCAGCCTACTTAGCTGTTCAGAGTGTATCAGCTGGTAAAACATCCTGCCACTTCATACACTGAAGATGAAGGATATAAACTACATCATGTTAAACTACAGTGCAAGAGGGCACTCATGGAAATAGATGACAGTCTTTGCAAAAAAAATAATAAAAAGTGGTGATTGCAAGGATGACCTGTTGACCCAGACTCCTTCACCTAGATTGTGCTTTACGCATATTTAGGAGGATTCTGGAAATGCGCATCTATAAAAACATTCTCTGAAATATCATCCTTTATCAGAAGTGATCATCTTACTTGCAGCTTGCTGCTTCTCAGGCTTCCAGATTGTTTGGTTACTGTTGAGAACTTAAGGATGATATTTCTAGACTGTCTAATTATGGCTCCTTATGACTGTAGGAATAGGCGATAATATTCCTAAGAAAATCTAGTGCTCACAGGATCAGTTCTATAGAGCTCACATGAATAATATTTTAGTAACAACCAAATGAATTGTTCAACTTCAGGCCCAAAAATATGAGATACAGCAGCTCAGGGTTCAACTCAATTCCTAATACAACATTGTTTCACTCATTAATCACATAGCTTCAAGACGTCAATATTTATTGAATGATGCAGAGAAAACATACTGAGAAAACTTAGAATGGTCTAAAAGTAACTGCTGTGAGTAATGTGATGGATATCTCACAACACTGTTAAACATGGGGTGTATAAATGCAAAGTAAAGATATTACAACCGTTTAATGACCTCCTAGGACTATTGAAGGCAGGAAATACACCTTATGTGAAATGATCTTAAAATCGTCAATGCTGTGATGAATAAAAACATAGTACAAGGCTTTTCTTTAAGACAGCATTTAAGAAAATAATCACATAACCCTAGAGAATAGGGAGAACTCCTCTGTGGTTGTGCGCTGAAATTTGGCAGTTCACTCTTACCAGAAAATAAAGACTAATGGCAAGAAAGATTAAACAGCCAAAATGAAGAATGTTTAATGGAGGTGGTTTTAAACCACAGTACATCACACCCCTCTATCCAGATGACGTGTATTGTACACATATTGACAATATATGATAATGTAATACATTTGTGTGCTTTGCTTGAATTGACTTACAAAGGAAAACAAAATTGAATGAATGACACACCAAAATTTTAGACAAAATTGCAGAGAAGGGAAAGTAACATGGAAGAAAAAAACCTAGTGAACTAAAAAAGGAAGAAAAAAGAGAGAATAAAAAAGGAAAGAAAAAAGGGGAAAAGGCAGGGATTATGGAGTACAGAGGAGAAGATGGCACAAATATATGTACAAATGAGAAAAAAGAAGAAAACTAGCAGTCATCAGTGAAACAAGAAGAGAGAGAGGAAAATTCATGAACAAAAAGTGAAGGAAATTGAGGAATAAAAGATTGCTGGGATCACAGTCTCACCAACCTGCAAATTTTGAATGGGTACCAGCCAGCTGCTGGGAGAAGGCCAAAGAGTTGCTTGGCTAAATGAGAAGCAGTTGGCATCCTGGTATTTCACATGTGATGAGCATCCAATATGTGACACTTGATCTTATGCCAGGGACATGCTATGGTTTGAAATTTCCAGCAGCCAATCAAGATACCCACTGACTATTTTCTTTTATCATATTAATTTCATTTCCTGCACCAAAGAATACTTAATCCAGATGCACATGAGTTTTTTTCCATCTAAACTCAGACTTTTTTAAGCAGCTGTTCAAAATCAGTCCATAAAAAATAAAGTCTATTTTGGGCAGAGACTTGTTTTTAGATCAAAGTGCTGCACTCATTCCATATTTTTATTCTTTAACAAAAAACTTCAGATCATTCAGGAAAAGGAATTTTTTAATTATAGGTTTATTTGATAGCCCTCAGACAGATATGGCTATCAGAGATGGCACTAGAAGTACGGTCACTTGTATTTGGCAGTCTCTGAATTTATGATGCTGCAGTGCTAATTCATCCTATGATTCTAACACTGAGAGTAATGTTTAATCAATACAAAAGGTATGGTTTTAGCTTAATCATCATTCCTTTACTAGAGAGCACATTTCTGTTCCGTGAGTAATATGTATGCCTTTGCAATATGTGATTAAAACTTATGAAGTTGTAATATACATTTTAATACTAAGATTTATCCTGAGCCAGGTTTAAAATGATGCTTTAAAACCTCTCTTTTTTAAGGATTAAAAGGAGGTAAGCAAAAGTAGGATGGGATCTATTAAAATTTTCTTATCCTACATGTCCTTTTCTATACTTATACAAATATGACTGGTTAAAATCTCTTGCTTGTTAATTTTTGCTAAAGGAACGTGTCTGCTAATAGTTGCAGATAGTTCAAGCCAGAAAGATGGCCTATGATTCCCTAGTTACAGGCTTGGCATAGGGGTTCTAGTTTGTTAATATATTGTTTTCTTCTTATCTTTAGATTTATGTAAGGTTCTGAAAGCACTCACTTCTTCTGTGTTGCAGAAATATTGCAGAGACTTCTGTGAGCATTTATCAGAAGATTTATTCACATGAGAAAAGCTTTTACATTGATATTAGGTGGAGTCTTCTCATAATACATTTTGTTGCAGAGTATACCTCTAATTAGGACATTACCTATAGAAATATTAAAGGTGTTGAACATTAGGAACAATCCAACTGGGATAACACCTGCCAGCACTGTACTGGCCTATTCACCAGTCCTCAGAAGGGGCTTTCTTTCAAATGTCTGCTTAGGTTAAGAACTAAATTGTAAAATTGATGAACTTTTCATGTGAGAAAAGATTTTGGAGGATGCAAACCAGTATTTCAAACCCTTTAAGTGAGGTGACACAGTAACAGTTACAATTTTGCTGCTCTGGAATCTACCTATTTTTGTTGTGGTAATTCTAACATGAGCCAATCTCAATTTTTTTTTTTTTTTTTCCATCTAACACAGGGCTCCAGGAATATTTGCATGTGGGATTTTCATTCAGGTCTCTGAACTAAACATGAGGTGTAATTGCAAATATGTTTATACAGGCAATTTGTATCTCTCACAGAAAGGTTTGTCTTTACCTCCACAAGTATTCTGGAAAGCAGATGTAGTCACTGGAAATTTTTCTCTAGGATTCTTTTCTGTTAGATGTGTATAAATATCTTGTTGTGAGCTTTTGGCCCATTGGATGAAATTCATAAACCAATAAATGTATTAATCTAAAATATAGAGTGGATTTTATTTTCCTAATGAAATAGTCCCAGTCCTCATTGCATACTTACATAATCTGAGTAGTTTTTAATCTATTGTACTGATTTTTAACATCCAAATAAGATAAAAATGAAAAGTAACTATATAAGCCATCTTCTATAATTTAATGGTGCTTTTAACACTTTAGTAAGAACAAGCACATTCTAACTGTACCTTTTAAAGTACAAAATAAGACTGTGTAAGGAAGAGGATGACTATATTCAAATGAACATCGGTAAAAGATTCTGTGAGCTCATTATTCTAGAGAAAATGAAGCAATCGTATTTCATACCACCAGCCCTGCTTTAAAAAGCACAGTGCTTTTATTCCCTCAGTGATTTTGATAAACATCCTACACCATGGTGATTACAAGCATGTGACCACAACAAAAGTCTCATATGACTCCCAGGGGCAGCTCAGCATGAGTAAGCAATTCCTAGCATAGTCCAAAGCCACATTCCAGTAAGAGATTACAGTTTTTGTACAGCCTCATGATTCCTGCCACTCCCCATCCCCCAACAAAAACATCATTGTTGCTATTTCCTCTACATCAGGACACTTAATGACTATCACACCTAACATTAACAATTCTTAGGAATAAAAAATAAGGCCATTTTCTATTTTGGTCCAGGGTGATGAAAAACATGTGCTAATGGGCCTCAGATAAACTGAAAGCTTCATTGAATCCAGAATGTCATAATGCATTTGGAAACAAGACAAAGTGTTTCCAAGAAAGACGTGCTTTTACCCATTACAAATAACCCAATTAACTGAGTGCTTTAGATGGAAACTTATAGAAAGTCAGGATTTTGCTTCCAGTGAATACACAAGATTTCCCAAGTCATAGTTCAAGCCTGAACAAATTAAAATAAACTCAAGGGCTCTTAACAATCAGTGGTTTCTTAGAGGACACTAATGAGATCACCTGCATCCTGTCCATCCCTTACCTTTTAAATAAATTAAAAAAAAAAAAAATTAAAAAAAAAAAGCCAAAACCAAAACAAACAAACCAAGCAAATAAAAAGAAAACAAAAGCCCACACAGTTTTAGTATATGCTGACATCCTAGTTCAGGTCAGCTGTTAGTCTGCTTTGATAACTCTAATGCACAAACGTGAGCTTGCTGAAGAAATAGCAGACTATTTCTCAAATCAGGCTGCTGGGCCAGAGTGTCAGAGTGCTGCTGCTGTGCTTCTTCCTGGGGTCTGTGCTGGTTCATCTACACTGAGCTGTTTCATTCCTGGACAGCTATATTCTGTAAATGTAGCAAGAGAACGAGAAAACTGCCTGAACCATGGTTAAAGTACCATATATTTTTTGCCATGAAGCATAACTTACATAATATTTAATGTCACTTCTCATTAACACCATCTTACGCCTCTGATGTAGGGTCTGAACCTGCATAATGCTCATCAATTAGGAACCATTTCTTTTCAACAAAATTGCCACCAAAGAAGTTTTTCTGTCTTCTGCGAATCTTCTATTTGCAGGACACAAAATAGTGAATGACTTACTTAGACATTTCCAGCACATCTTTGCCACTCTACATACACTTATCCTTCTGAGAGAGTAAGTTTGCAGATTAATTTCCACAAATATCTCCTTGTATAAGACTTCCTGGTGACACTTACAAATTTTAAAGTATGGCCTAACTACCAACATTTTTATTTACTTTGCCTTCAAGGTTTACATGCTCCAGCTTGCAGTGTCAGCTGAGCTTTGAAAGGCATAGCAATGTCTCAAAATCTATTTCCAAGCTCTTCTGGAATCCAAATAGGTAGCTGATCTGAAGCTTAACTCATGTTACACAAACTACCAGAAAATTTTGCTTTACAGGGGTTTTCATGAATACATGGCCAAAAACTGACTAAAAATCATAGAATCATAGAATTGTCAAGGTTAGAAGAGACCTTTAAAAGCATCCAGTTCAGCCATCCACCCAGCACTGTAACCCCTAAACCACTAAACCATTACGCAGTGCCAAATCCAGAGAAACACTTTCAAGGATGGTGGCTCCACCACCTCCCTAAGCAACTTATTCCAATGCAAGACCACCCTACAGTGAAAACATTTTTTCTGTTTTCCATTCTGAATCTCCCCTGCCTCAGCTTAAAGCCATTTCCTCTGGCCCTCTCACTGAAGGCTCAGTAGAAGAGACTGGCCCCCACTTCACCACAGCCTCCTTTCAGAGAGGTGTAGAGAGCAATGAGCTCCTCCCTGAGATGAAACAAACCCAGCCCCCTTAGCTGCTCCTCTTAAGACACGTTCCTAGACCTTTCATGAGCTTTGTTGCTCTTTGCTGGACACATTCCAGCACCTTCATGTCCTTTGTAAAGTGAGGAGAGATCACCTCTAGTACACTATCTGTTGCCCCACTGGGCTCTCTGTCCTTGCAAGCTGTCAGCACTCTCTGGATTAAATCTAATTGGTGCAGTTTCAAGATATTAAAAAATTGTTTGTTCCTCTTATTTTTTGTCTCTACATGTTGAAATAAATACTGTTGTATTCTTGCAATGTTTCTCATTAATCTAGATAATAATATACAGAGATTTTTTTTTCTTGCTATCTGGACAATACTTAATGCCTATTTGCTTTGAGGTTTGGGCAGAGATTTTTGAATTAGTGTTTTGAGTTTTTTTACTTAACAGACATCTTTTTTTCTTGCTATGAATGTGGTAATAACATTTCAAATGGAATTAGGGATCACCCTATCAGTGTCCCTATATGTGCTGACAAAGAAATTATATTTTCTCCTATTTTGTATATTGCAGAGAGTAGCTTAGCACAAGTGTATGTAATGTCTGACACAATGTGACTCCAGGCTATGCTTTGAGTCCCATATGTTATTAAATAATGGCTGTAGATTAAATGCTTGGTGGGGATAAAGAGGTGAAGTTGCAAAGAAGGGCCTGATACTTACATTGGACTCCTCCAGGCTCAGAAGCATCTAATTTTAATTTGTAAGTGGGTGCCATGTAACTTCCTATTACAATCCTAGAAGGAAGGCAGGACAGAGAAGGAGGATGATGAGTATTATCTTGATTTCTAGTCCCAATACTGATGTTCCTGTGCCTTTGTTAGGCACAAAAAATATTTATAAAGCACTTATTAATCACACAGGGTGTGATCATTGACTAATTAAATTGACATTAAGTTTCTCTAATTAGATGGGGTTTGGGAAATATTTCAAATATCAAGAGAACTGCATTAATGAAAGAACTATTAATCATTTGATCCTGTGGACTCAGCAAATGACCATAATGTACATCCCTGGTTATCTGCATTTAAGCACCCAGGTAGTCACATTTACTTTAAGAAAACTTAATGATATCCTTTTATTCAGGCATTTACATTGACCTGCTAGCTTCCAAATGTTTTACTTACCTGTGCTAATCACTTGACCTCCTCTCACCCATTTGTCTTGTTTCACTTGCCCTATGAGATCAGGAGAAGAGGCTCTTGAATAGTTTGGGATTTGACAAGAGAAAACAAGACATTAAAAGAAGCTGCAGACATCAAAAGACAGCCAACACTCTAACTCTTGGCTCTGCAGGACAAAACAATTGTTGCGCATGACAGCCTCACTGTGCTTTAAGTATTCTCACTATATTCCTTAAGAAAAATTCCTATTACAAGTAATAGAAATTTCCTTAAAAAGAAAATACCCTAAGAATATATTTTTGAACCCTTGAGGCTGAGAGTTAGTGACTGATGCATTTTTAGGAACACTTTTATCTTTATTCTAGAAATAGTAGTTTTTGCAGGTGCATTATTATTTAGCTATATGTAAGAGTGAATGATCTAAAAAAATGTAACTAATGTCAGACGAAAACCTATTATTCTTAAAATATCTTGACAGGATTGTGATGGTGTAATGTTAGTATTGAGATGCAGGTGAGTATTTTCATACCACTAGAGAAACCAAGATTTGATTTTAATTTTATCAAAACACAATGGCATAGCATTGCTGTCTGAAGTAGTACTCATGATTAGAAATAGGAGAACAGCATGGCAAAAATTCTCATGTTCTGTGCTTTTTTCAATAAGTTTTTACTTCAGCATATAATCTTTGTAGACCTTTTCATCGTTATCCTGAATTAGATTGTGTATATCTAGAATTAAAATTGTAAAGGCATATAAAAGCAGAATGGGTGGCTGTTTCTTTTTCTGCCTAAAATATTTTATTTTCACACTGATTATGAATAGTATGAAAACTGCTATTTGGAAAAGGAGTAATACTGAAAGAAAAGTGGCTAATTACCTTTGGGAAAAAGCTATAGGAGTTAATCCAGTAGGGAAATGGAGTGAAGACTGCCACAGCTTCACATTCACAGGTGCAACCAGCAGTGAGGCTGAGTCTCCAATGTGCACACATACACACCAAGTGTGTGTGTGTATATATATATATATATATATATATATGTGTGTGTGTGTGGGGGCGTGGGTGGGTGTGTGTGTGTGTGGGTGTATGTATATATATGTACACACAGCTGGTCACACAGACCACAGCATGGACCGAGAATGCACTCATACAAACAGCATCAATATTCTTTCCCTGTTCCCATCTCTGACTAATGAGAATAAAGGTCAATTAGTGAAACACATACTCTGTGTGGGTCCCTCCAGCAGCTGTGCTCAGACTCTGCAGCAGCTACCCCTGGATCACAGGTCTCCCCATCATTGGCACCTGGACATATGAGCCTGCAAGGCCACAGCCTAGTCCAGCTGCTGATACTCAGAGCACCTTTGGTAAAGCACAGACACACGATTTATTTCTCCAGTAACTTGCCTGAGTGCCCATTCAGTCTACCCAGTCCCTGGGTTTCACACTGACTTCATGCACAAATGCATATAAACAGGCCTCTCCATAGATGATTCCCACTTCTGGTCTAAGCCAAACTTCAGACCTCATGGTCTCTACAGGAGTTGGCCTGGACCTCCAGGTCCCTCCAGTACCAGTTCCCAGACCCACTCTCCAACACCTGACCCAGCCTTTTGATTACTCCAGAACTTGACTCTGAAATCTCTTATCCTGCTGGCTTGCTAGACCAGCTAGATGTCTCTGGTAACTGCACATGCTGGCGTGCACACCCACACTACACACACACCCCAGTTTCTCTAGGTGATGGCACCAGAGATGCATGGGTCTCTAGACTTGCTGCCCTATCCAGTGGCTGGTATCTAGACCTCCATGCATAGACATGGGCACAGAACGGAGTCTCCCCCAAGATAGTTAAAGATTTTAAGGATCAGGCATAGGGCATGACCATGCAAAGACACTCACCAGTCCCTCTGCTAGCATTCAGCTGGCTTCTTTTACCCTGACCCTGTTTCCCCATGCTTGCTCCTCTTCAAACTGCCTCGATTCCTTCGTTTGTTGACTGTTGGCTCTTTTCCCCAAATATGCCAAGTCTTGCCCAAAATGCTCTTCCACAGCATCCCATAATGAGGCCATGACCCTGTAGCAGTAGCCCCTATCCCCATATCCAGCCTAAAAGACTTTCTTCAGGGAAAGCCTCTCCTTCAGCCTTCCTCCAGGAAAAGCCTCTCCCTTTGCCTCGAATTGACAAGTGCCACACCCTCCAGGGCCAGGGAGCTGATCATCCTTCCAGGAGAGCCCTGGGAGGAGCCAGGTCAGAGGCTCCTGATAAGTTTCTTGGTGTTCCCCAACTGTTATTGTTCCACTGGGCTCGTTGGTGTTCATGTTCACTCCAACAACCTAACAGAAAGATTTCTCGTTGGGTGATTCTCTACACTTCTGGAAAGAAGAGGAATGAAGATGGATCAGTTTTCACAACTTTATTTATTAAGTAATTTGTCTAGTTCCTAGGTCAAACTAATAGACCTGCTTCAGCTAGTTTTGTACTAATGTTTTAGTCCCTGGAGAGGCAAGGAAGGGGTAGGTCAGACATTTCACAGTTTGAGTAGCCAACACACAATTTTATACAGCTCTCTGCACTACTATAAGCTTCTGACGTAGTGTTTGCCAAATCAATGATCTTTCTCACCTCTAACTTGTTTCTCCTTTTTCTGAAAGGTGGAAATATTAAACTTACATAACATGTATTGAGGGCAACTGTCATAAAGTAAAACCATGGCACCAATATTGGGAAAATATATTCATTGCTATTTCTGTCACTGCTTAGCAGTGGCATAGCTGGTACACGTATACCCAGTGAAGGAAAGTCTCCACCCTGGAGAATTTATCACATTAGATAGGAAAATGAGTCAGGTAGGAAAAAAGAGGTGGAGTCTTGCTTAGCAAGTTAGTGGCAGAAGTGAGACAATATGTTTTAAAAAGATGGGCTGAACCTCAGGAAGTTTAAGTGATGTCCTTGAAGATATTGAAGTGCCTTATAAAAGGAGAAAGAGGAAGTCAGATAATCTTAATATCTTCAGAGAATACTGTTAGATAATTTCTTAAAAATTATTAAAGGTGTGTATTTTGGTTTATATTATTACTTTTAGTGGTACTAGTTGTATTTGGTTAACTATTAAAATCTGATGCATTATTATTTCATTAAAGTAGTGTTAAACCTTTGAAAGAATGCTGTAACTTTTACTGATAGAAATTTGCATTTTTGTGTCTTTTTCATGAAATGTTTGTTATTATTTTATTTCTATGTATTTAATTCTTGTTCATAAAGGCAATAGCTGAGCTTGGTTTATTAATCCATACAAGACAAACAATACAAATTTAATTCTTTAGAATTTATTATTCATTTATAGACATATTGAAATTTAAACTCTTGTTTGTTTGACTTGCAGTGATAGATTTTCCCATCGCATTCATTCTAATACTTCTATTATGTGTCTGTCACTTTTTTCTTGTTTTCTTTTCAACCCAAAAAACACTCTACTTATAATTCCTTTATTTTTCTACCCTTCTCTTTCTGAGCTTCCCCTTGGCCCCTAGTCACTCTTCAATTTCTTTTGCATCACTGTCTTCTCCCTCTTCTAAGTGCTTATCAAAATGCACCTTCCAAAAAGCATTTGAGAAAATATTGTTCTTTAATTCCTTAAACCTTACACTCATCTTTACTCATATTTGTTTTCTGCATTACTAGCTTCAATGCCCTGTCTTTTAAATTTTTTTGAAATTCACAACTCCTTCAAAAGACTAGCAATGGGCTGTATTTCATTTTGTTTTGTTTAGCTTTATAATTAGTAACTGTGACTTTAAAAACATAGTTTATGAAAACCTGGCCATAATTAGAAAGTTTTGCCATTGATTTAATTCATGCACCCTGTCAATATAAATAAATAATATCCTATTCTGACCCCTGACTGCATAAATAAGAGGATTTGGAGTTACAGCTGGTACAGATCTATGTGAAATCAGTGTCTGGCCAGGTAAATCAGCTACTTTGGTTGCAACTTTGTTGTACCTGAGGTCTAATTTCACTGCTGTACAATGTAGTAGAACCTTCCTCCAAGCACTTCTATAAAATTGATTAAAGTTTCATAATATAACACTATTTATAGATGGAATTTGAATTTAGATGCTTTCATGCAAACCAGAACTACTATCATTAGAGATAAGGTTCTTTAGCATCTATAATAGTTTCTTAGATTCAAGGAGATGCATTTGGCTAAAAGTTGCATCAGGTTTGCTTCAAGTTGGAGGCCCATCCCAAGCCTTTCAGTCACTGTGTTGGGTTAGGCTTGCCCAGCAGCCAAACTCTCTTCAGAGGGGCAGGGGGAGAATGTGGGATGTCAAAGATCCTGGGTTAAGATGTAGACACAGACAGGACCTACCAATTGCCACGACAAGCAAAACAAACTCAATTTAGGGAAAGTAAGCAGAACTTATTGAAATAGATTTTGGGAGTAAGAAACAAAGACAAATGTTGAAACGACGTCTTTCTGCCCATTCACTTGTTTCCTCCTTACTCCTCTACACCCCCGACACAGCATAGAGAGTGGGAATGGGCACTTGGTCACTCAGTAAAACATCATTCTCTCTGCTCCTTCCCTCTCTTTTCACCCGCACTAAGGGGGCCCCTAGGTGGTCCATATCCCCCTGCATGGATGCTTCCAGTAGCTGGAGTTCTCCAAGTTAATCCTGCTGTGGTGTGGGTTTTCCTTGGGCCTCAGTTCCTGCAGAAAATCCCCTCTGCTCTGCTGTGGTCTCTGCAGGGGAATCTCTGCTTTGGCATTCGGGGCACCCCATCCTTCTCCCTCTTGTCTGACCTTGCTGTCTGCAGGGGCATTTCTCACATATTTTTCCTTCTTCCCCTGCCTTTGTGGCATTTATTTGCCCTTCCTTAAATGCATTTGCACAGCTAGCAGTGCCCTGCAGTGGGTGAGCTGGGGCTGGCTGGGATGGGACACGTCCAGCCCAAGGCAGTGTAGGTCACTCCTCAGGGAGCCCCTACCCATTGTGCTGTGCTGGCTTGCAAATTAATCATTCCCTTTTCCCTATCACCAAAGTTTCAATTTGTACACAGAAATTTCATAGTATTTACATTTGCAAGGAATGTGTAAAATTATGGGTGCATTTTCCCTATTCCATATTTTCAGAATTATCCATGAACTTCTTAAGAGCTTCTCACTATGCAGTTATTTTAAGTCCTCTGGGAAGCAGCTTGTTTTTTTTTAACAGTGATGACATTGAACCTTCATGAGGATAGTGGTACCTGACCCAGGTTATCTTTCAGATAATTATAAAAAGGAGGTAAACTGAATCTCAGCAGAAATGTAGGCATTATGTAAGCTATTGCTAGAAAGTAAACCATTTACCTCAATAAGTGTTTGGGAAACTACCCAGCCCTATAATGCAGGAGCTAAATATAACCAACAATTAAATTTTGCTAATTATATAGAGTATTCCAACAGGTGTAAAGCATGACACATCAAGCCATCTCCCAGTACTATTTTTATCTTTTCAACATATATCACTATACTTACTGTAACAAATTTTTCATTCATCTGTGTCTTTTTTAAAAGATTCTGAAATTTACTGGAGCTGAATAATAAAGTTTAGGGTCACCTAGTCAAAATAATTTAGAAAATAGTGTTTTAAATCCCAACATCAAGAAATTCTGTGTCAGCAAGCAGAAACTTTGCTCGAAATGCAAAAACCTGCAGAATAATCTTGGGACCTTCTTTTAAAATGAAGTCTTCCTACAGTCAAAGTTCCATGAATGCCTTAAGTCTGTAGGTGTCTTCTTTCTTAATTTTTCAAAATAAATATATCTTTGAACACGCATCTTGAAAAACTTTGCCATGTCACATTATTGACAAAGAATATTAATAAATTCTTCAGTACATAAGAATGGATCTCCTGGTGATATTTTATCACTGATTTAACAAGGGGTTTTCTGTAACAGATTTTAGATGCAGTGGGTAAGCAGGATTTTGTAGAGAAATGGAAGCAAAAAATGATGCAAGTTATATGGGAACAGTCTGAAAGTAGCAGAAAGTTTAAAAAACTGTAAATCCGAAATTGAAAAGGTCTCTTTGACACATCTGCCCAAAAGCTTTCATTTGTTTGTGTTTAGAATAATTTGGAATATAAGGAAAGAAATCAATACTGTTAAGGAAAAACATTACCACAACATTAACTTACCTCTAGTGTTTCTGACCAGTGTCATAAAATTCTGATAATGCCTGAGGTTTGAAAATAGGGAAGCTCTTCATCACAGAATGCTACATTTAGTTTTCTATCAAGCTATGCCTTCAGGTACCAGTTTCACTTCCTTTACTATTTGTTGCAGTTTACCACATTCAACAAATAGGTTTGCTTTGTCTGCACCTCCACACTGTTGCTGTTCATTCTGAAAGGCAACCAGGGCCTCTAACAGCTTGAGACATACTCCTATTTGGGCTACCATAGCAACCAGTATGTGTATTAAAGTATAGGTCACATGGCTTAGTTTCCTACAGCTAATTAATTTTAGTAATTATGGCCTCATACCAGCTGCAGAATGTGTTGGTGACCTAGTGAAATCAGCTGTAGACAACTGTTTTCCATACTGTGGTAGTACGACCTCACCATGTGGAAATATTAATGTAATTATGAGAATTGCATTCTGTACATACTGCATTTGCAGTATGTACAGAAAACAAATACTCCTGTGTGATTAGAGACTGGCCTGTGGGACCTTGAACATTTTTAATGTAGATGTTTAAATCTTCTTTATTGCTTTCTCTATCATATGCCAGCATTAAACAGGTTATAAAGAGCTGAGTAGTTAAGCTTAAAATATTGTCATTGAAAGGTTATTTAATTCACCAGCTTTACAAAGGATTTATGAAACACCTACCACTTAGGGCAATACAAATATATACATAAATATATATTTAGTATAGTAGTTTCTAGAAAACAAGTGAAACCAGAACAGCTTCTGCTTGTTTATTTTTTCTATATTGCAAAACTAATACTTAACTGAAAATCAGAAATTACTTCATGTCACAAATAAGATAACTGTATTACACATTACAAGGCATGAAGTCTCTCTTCTTTGCCTGTACAATAGAGTTAATTTTAGCCCCTACCACATACTCAGTTTGATCTGTGTTTTAATAGAAAAGCAGGTGTCTACCTAGGCTTTGGGGAGCAATTAACAATTCATTTTATATAAAACCATGGTGTCTCACTGGTAAAACTAATTGAAGTAAATAAGGCATTTTGCAATCAGCTAAAAGAAGGCATTAAAACAACCTTGCAAAATTGTCATGACAAATTACCAGTCAAAGCACAAAACCTTCTCAGGCGGCCTTTACCATGGTGATTGATGAGAATGAAAAATTAATGATATCTTACTGGCCTGTCAAAAGAAAAAATTGCTTGCCTGACTGAATAGCATTTTCTGAGGCAACAATAAATTATAGAAAATTAATAAAATACACAAATGTATTTTATTTTTTAGCATAATCATTAAAAGTGCTGATTCTCCTACAGTGGGGAAAAAGCACCAAATTCTTCTCTCAGCCCCTCAGGACACAGACTGTCTCTGTCTAGGTTTGAGAGTAGCATTACAAAGTCAGCAAAAGGTTATATTCAGGAAATTGTGCAGTTGGGATGGGCACGGAAGAGAAAACTTGAAATCAGGTGACCCCAGGCATTGCCTCCAGAACGGGAGGTGCCCAGAAGGACAGACTGGCTCTTCAGTCCTGGCTCCAAAGAGGAATGGTCCCAGCCCCCTACATGGTGCCCTTGCCCATCAGTCTGATCATCAACCATCACAGACTTTCTCAGAGGAGGGTGGAAAAACAGTGTTTAGTAAGATGCAGGTTCAGAATAATCAGATGAGGAGTTTCATTAAATATTTCTCTTTTGCCTCTATTCAGGGTGGGTTTTTACCCCTTTTTTCTTTCTTGGACATGGACAAGTATTCATCATGCATCTTATTCTTGTGTCACTTCCTCCTACAACAAAAGAAGAGTCTGCATAGTTCTGCATAACTGCATGAAACAGCATGAGGCTTCATAAGGGAAAAAAACCCAGATTGTTCAACTAGTGATAAAATCAAGATACTGACCATAAAAATCATATTGAGATTTCAATCTTTTAATCTCATTTTTAAATGCGAATTTAATAATCAAGTGTCTTTTGTGGGTAAAAAGACACATAAGCCCTCTAACATAATATTCCAATAAAAGAAATTGCCCAGAAACATTTATTTAAGAAAGAGTTTTTTCTCCCTGTTATGATTGCCTGTGGTATGTACTTGTACCTGTTAAAAATACTGCTTTCTTACTGTCAGTGAGATGTATTTTAGGCTGAGATAAAAGAGGATTGTATGTTTAACAGCTATATAATGCAGCTTGTCAACATGATTATCTATCTCTCAGCTTATACAAAAAGGACATTGAGTTTATTGAAGCAAATAGCCTAGAGAGGCTAGCAGGCTGAAATGCTGCCTAACTGCAATAACCCTTGTGAAAAGAAGGGTCAATTAGTGAGGCTGATGATTAAGAAAGGGCTCTAGTCTCTAGGTCAGATGCTGTGTAGACTGAAGCTAATGGTACTAATTTTGCTGCATCTTGTAAAGAGCGCTAGTCAAAACATAGGTTTCAAAGAGAAAATAACAAAAAAAAAAAGGGTGGGAGATTTTTGTGAATAGAATAAATACCATCTTAAAATTTTTCCTTTCAGGAAAATAGACTTGGTTACAAAGGCAAAAAAAGACCCCAAGTAAAAATAATTGCTCACAAGGAGATAATCAGCAGTCTATATTCAATAGTTTCTACTGTAAAATCACATGTCATGTAACAAGTAAAGTGTTTGTGCACCTCTCCCAGTATGAAAGGATCTGAGAATGAGATGCAGGGTACAACAACAAAGCAAAGGACTTGCAGTGGGAGTATGTTCAAGTGGTAAAATTGAAATGCTGTGGGATTCGTTGGTTTTGATAATGTTTTCTGCAGTGAAGGGATACACAACATGTGCCACAAGAGGTGACACAAAAATCAAATAAATGATGTCCCAGTGTGTCCAGGTGGTCAAAAAGGCCAAGAGCACCCTGGCTTTTATCAAAAATAGTGTGGCCTGTAGAAACAGGCCAGTAATTATCCTCCTGTATTTGGCATTGATGAGGCTGCACCTCAAATCCTGTGTTCTTTTTTTAGTGTCCTCACTACAAGAAAAACATTGAGTGCAGAGAAGGACAAAAAAAGCTGTTGAAGGATCTGGAGCACATGGCTGAGGGGGTTGAGGTTCTTTAGCCTGGAGAAGAGGAGGCTCAGGGGGCCCTAATCACTCTCTACATCTGAAAGGAGGGTGTGGCCAGCTGTGGGTGGGTCTCTTCTCCCAGGTAATAAGAGACAGGATGAGAGGGCATTGAGTCGCAGCAGGGGAGACTTAAATTGGGTATTAGAAAAATTTCCTCACGGAAAGGGTTATCAACCATTGCAGCAGGCCACCCAGGGAAGTGGTGGAATCACCATCACCATGTGTGGAAGCGTTCAGGAGGTGTGTGCATGTGGCACTTGTGCATAGGGTTTAAGGATGAACACAGCAGTGCTAGGCTAACAGGTGGACTCACTGATCCTCCAGTCCTCAGTGATTCTACAATTCTGTGTCCTTCAAAGGAGAGCCATGGGCATGAGTGTTCTACTTTTTTATCAAAACTGACACACTACTGGTAGATCATCATGTTTCAGAACTCAATCCACTAAGCAGAGAAATAAAGAAAAATTACTGAGCAGCTAAATTACCACATTTACAATGTTGTGAGTTAAGAATGGTTAAATCAAAAGAATGATGGCTGCAGATTTTTTTTTTTTTCAGTTTGGTAGCTATTGGATATTTGTAGAACAGAAAAATGTATCTAGTAATAAATGTAATGATTTTTTATCTTCATGCCTATCATTTGATACTATGTTGGTGTGAGGGACCCATGATACTTGAAAGACAGAAACATTACACTCCTTCAAGAAATAAGAGTTTCAAAACATCTGTGAATAAATTATTTTGTCATTTTATTTTAATTTAAAATCTGAAGATCATCAGGCATTATTTTATAAATTAGCCATGGATAAATAACATAACACAATCAAGTTTTATTTCTCTTTTTACAGTAAATCCTCACTAACAGACTCTTATGAACTTCTATACTGCTCCAAAGTTATGATGCATTAGCTGTGAGGGGAATTCAAAGATGCTATCTTATTGCTACTTATTGGTATATATTTATTTTTTGGATTTTAGTTACAGCCATGTATGCAGAATAGAAGTGTGATGAAGAGTAGGTAAAAACTCTAAACTAACTTCAAACTTTTAGTAGATTTCAAATCTTATAAGCTTCAAATTAATTTTGAAAAAGACAGAAATCTTTCTTTAGAGCATGCAACTACTGGAAGTGTGGTTTTTACCAAAATTCAGTATAGCTTATCATCAGTCTGTGTTTTTATATACGTGTGTGTATATATATATATATATATATATATATATATAAATTATATATATATATATATATTAGTCTAGATATCATTGATAAATCTTTACATTGATTTCTTGATCAGAACCATTGGTCCTCAGTAGTGGTTGATCCAATGTCCATTTGAGGGCTTTTTGTTAGCTCCAGTCAGCTTTGAAAGAGATTAATGGGGAACGCATGCTAACACACAAGTTCAGCAAGAAGGAAATTGGTTTCTCAGCTCTGCATCTTCTGACATCTGAGAGTTTGAATTCTTCACAACAGCCCAGAACTCACACTTGCCTAAAAAAATACAAAATCTTGTGCTTATTTATACAGGTAGTAGACTGAGTATTTCTTTAGCTCTAGTGACCACATTTCAACATGTACTGGGCAAAGTGAAATGGTAGTAGTAATCAGCTGGCTCCCTCTCAGAATAGATAACCTTATGAATCTGTGTTCTGCTTTGATATGGACAGATCTGTGTGACTTGTTGGTGTTGACTTACAGTGCTGGACTCAATCTTTCATTAGTAGCATTAGTGGCACCCCTTCCCTGAGTTAGCCACATCCTACTTTCAGGAAATGGCCCTTTTTTTCCAGAAGACTGTGATGACTTTATCAGCTGTTTTATCAGTAACTGTGTGAGGTTGGCAGAAAATTTATCGACTACATTTGAGATAAGTTTTCCTCAGTGAAGACATCCAGATTTAAGAGGCAGAGAATGCCTAAAGCCATAAGGAATAACACTTTCATTTGATCTGTCCTGTGGTTTACCAGCAGACTGAACTTGACCCAAATGACAGACCTCACACTGAAGTAGTGAAGCCATCCTACATGAATTCAAGAATTATTAGGTCAAGAAAATGTAAGAGGGAGCAGAGTGTACTAGCTTAATGGTGAGGACACCCAGCTGATCAGAAAACCATGAATTTTGATCCCAAGCCTACATTTGAATTTTATGATGAAGAAGATACAGCATTCTTCCTGAAATTGGGCTATGCAATTAAATGTCTTCAAAGATGACAGAATGGATCAGATCTTCTGTAGCTGGAATGAGTATGCAAATCACTAGGAAACCAAAAAAACATTTAAGTCCACATCCTTTCTCTGTGTCATTAGAATAAAATTGTGCTGTAAATGCTCTCCTTTGCTGAGTTTTAAAATAATTTTATCAACACTGGATTTTCTGAGGATTCCATTAATAGCCCTACATTGGTGCACACCTTCCAACTATACCCATTCAGGTTATGTTTGCTCTTTTAAATATTGACATAAGATTTAAACATTCCCATTCCTTTAGTACTTCTCCAACACTGCTAAATGTGTTAAACACTATCAGCAGACTAAAAGGTCCCCTGGTTCAGATCATTCTAGATTCATAGAGATATATTACATTGTTCTATTCATAAAAATGTACTCATCACTAGAAGGTGTTGTTTAAAAGTCATCATTTGTAGTTTAGTGCATGTAGTCTGTTAGGAAATACATTGCTATGCTTGCTTTTTCTCAAATCAAAGATGCAGCTGTTGTATACTGCTTTTTAAGTTCAATTTTCGTAGTTTTGAGGCCCATAATACTGCTAAAATCAACTTGATGCTTTTTAGCTGCCACAAGTTTTATTATTTTTACTTTTTATCATTAATGTCTCCGATATCTCCCCATTTTCATTCCATGTTTCAATTTCTCATTTATCTCCACAGCTCTTTCTTTTTCTTTCTGTCAGCAGTAAATTGCTTTCTCATATGTAATTGATTTGTTCTCCCTGCTTCTGCTTCAAATGAGTTTACATCAAACTTCTTTCTTATGATTGAGGTATTGATATTTTTAGCTTTTTTCAGCCATTTTCTCAAATGATTCTCCTTGTTGATATAAAACATTCTCTCTTGATTGGACTTTCCTTTTTAGTGCATGTTTTACATGGAAAGTCATCAGTAATCAGATCACTAGTACCCAGGAAATCAACAAATTTAGTCTGGTAGATATTTATTTAATTATTAATATCAAGATTTAATCTGAAAATAACGAAGTCACACAAAGCTACGCTATGGCAAGAATAGTACCTTTTCTGTTAGGGTAGTAAAATTTTCTTTTCACAAATTGGCTCAGTTTTTGCAGCATGTTTCCCTAACTACAGTCTCTTGTGACTAAATAGCCTGTTTTTACAGACAAAGGGGTTTAGAAGTTTTTTTTCACTATTTTCCTACTTAATTTGATGTAAGCCTTTCTTTATTTTACAGGAGATCCATTCCCAAATTCAAGCAGGCACCTGAATCCCAATCTCCCCAGAAGCTGATTACCATAAAAAACCTCAACATTAGATGCTTCCCTCCAGCAACAGTTGCATCACATCCAGGTTTGCATTGAGACTCAATGACTACAGAGACAGAACCTCTTCAATAATTACCTAGATCTTACCTAGTTTACATAGTGGATTCAGCCAGAGTCCCTCCATAAGACTTGATTTCAGGAATAAAAAAAAATTTAAAAAATAATTTAAAAAAATGCCATGCATTATTAAGTATTAAAAAATGGAAAAAGGAGGAGAGTATAAAAAACCAAATACCCTAAATACCTTGGCATCAGCTTGGCTCAGGTAATACAATCTTTTTTTTTATATATGAAAAAATGGGTTTTGGAAGCTCTGGAGTCTTATAATACAAGGTTCTCAGAAGAGCTAGAACGGGCACTGGAAGAAATAGGAAAAAACATAATCCTTACAGCTTTCTTCTTTTTCTCATTCATGTTCTTAAAAAAACCTCACCCCTAAATAACTTGGGTGCCCTCTAACATCTAGAACACCTTTATTACTCTTTGTTACTCACACTGCTTTGCTCTCTGTCTCTGTAGTCTTCAGACACATGGCAATGCAAAATCTTCTTACACCGTGAACTTCTGTGGTTGTCAGGCTGAGGCTTCCCTCATGGGAACTCACTTCTGTAAAGTGCTTTTGTTATGGGTTGGGGAGGGTGTTTCTTTATGTTTCTACAGCTAGGAGGAAACTGTGAGGTTTAGGTTCTTTCTGTTTTGGTGGTGAATGCCACATGTGAAGCAAAAACATCATCATGCTGCCCAGGACCCCCGTCTGCAGTGAAGGCTTCATGGCTGGATTAAGCAGAGCAGAAAAAACTGCAGACCTGAATCTGCGTTACTCCTTTTCTTCTTTGAATTTCACTTCAGTATCAACTCTGTTGGTTTCCCACCCTGACAGGTGCTTGAACTTTGGTGGTTATTGGGTGGTGATAGCCCCCACCCCTCTGCACCCACTCACACTTCTGATAATAAAGTCTGCAACACTAGTAATGAGCTGCTTGCATGGAAGTGTGTACTACATGCTGGTGAAAACTGAACAGATAAAAACTAAAATGGATATTTCACATTTTCTTGCAGTTTTCATCTCAATGTTTTGTGATTCAAGTTTGAGGTTAGATTAAAATACCCTCTGATTAGATCTTATTAATTAAAATTTACATTTAGTATAGTTAATCTGCATCTCTGTCAATCTGTTAGAAAATAAAAAGCATTTTATTTCAATACATGCATCAATATTACCTCCTAACTGACCACCTACATTTGTCCATGGTGTCAATTCCCTCTATTCAGGAAAAAAAGGCTTCCTTTTCTGTCTTTAGCGACAGCTTTACAGTTGTAGAAGTGTGTTGGTAAGAATAAATGCAGATTAAGGAAATCTAGGCATAGAATTTTACCTTTTTTAGCTGTCCAACAGGAAATACTAATAGATAAATTTTCCCATTTTAGTATTTTAAAGAATAACTAGTTCCCATAAATTTATTTGTTACAATATAGGTGCATATGTAATAATGTGTTTATTACAGAGTTCTCTCCATTGCGGCATAATTCCTTTGATTTCTTTCCACACTGATTATAAGAATACATTTCAATCATGTGAGCTATATCTAGTTTTGTCAGTTGGATTTCTTAGGAGCAAGAAGTTTCAGTTCCTGTGCCACCTAAACAGATCCTGCCACTTTTCTATAAACTGAAAAATTGCTAGATTGACAATTAAAGAACTGCCAATTTAACAGTCAACTGCTGGCTGCCCCATTATTAGTTTTCCCACCCACATGACAAAGGACATTTTATACAGCTCACCAATCTCTTACTGGAACACAGGCTAAAACCCACACATGATGAAAACCTTCAATTCTTCACTAGTTTTTGACCACCAGCACTTTTCCTATTTACTTGTTATGAAGCCCTGCAGTGCAGTGACATTGCTTACACGTCGCAGAGCACTGCCATCACTCTTCTCCATGATGCAGTGAAACTAATCCCTTCTCCAGTCTGAGCCACCAGCTCTGCTACCAATAAGAATGTGCAACACAATTGCAGCAATTAGAAAATAGTGCCAGTGCATTTGTGTTTTGTGGGTGGGTAATTTTCTACTTATTTAAATAATTTCTACATTTAGCATAAGGTGAAAAGAAACTTCTTTAGAAATTCAGCAGTTCCTGACAAATTATTTAGGGGATATTGGGCCTGAAACAAACCATTGACTGCATTAAAGAATAGCTTAATCCATCACTGCAAATACATCTTTGCTATGAATAAGTATTATATAAGCCTAAAATATTTAAAGAAACAATAAAAGAAGTAAAGTAGTAAAAACAATTTTTCTATTTAAACACCCTTATTTGAGTGTTTAGACATGCACATTCTCTTCATATTTTAAAGCAGAACTCATTTTAAGCAAGCCATTATTATAGTTCATAAGCAATTTTTCTTAAACAATATATATTTCAATATTAATAATGTAACAAAACTACAGTAAAAGAGTTAGCATTTTTGTTTTTTTTTTTTTTTCTGGATAATTGTGATGTTGCCTGGAGGTGGAGAGTGGTAAAAAGACTCCTACTTCTAGAATGTAAGAGCTTCTTATTCACAAGATTATGATTGAAGCAGGCAGCTGATTGAATACGAATAATTAATAGAATACTTACATTATAACCTGTCATCTACATTATGGATGCATGAAATCTGTACATAAAGAGGTAATTAATTGCTCAGACTGATGGGAAAAAACTGATTATCCAATGTGCACATGTAAAAGAGAGCACCAGATATGCTACAGAACAGATGGAAAGCAGAAGTCAGAGACCTCTTGCATTTAGTAAAATTTTGGGGGGTTCTCCATTAAATTTTCTGAAATCAAGCATTCTCCTTGATTTAAATCTTGAATTAAACATATCCCTTTGCCCAGAGGAAGTAATTTTCTTTAAACAACAGATTAAAGGAATGCATAGAGATCACATTACAAGGAGAAAGGATGCATGTTTTCCATGCTTGCAATCTACTTAATAATCAAGAAGAGTAGCTGAGTCATTAGACACTGTCAGGGGGATGCCCTGGACATCTGCATGGGCTGTCATAAATTGCACAAAAGTAGAGTTTATTTACATGGTTTGGGGCCAGGGAGGATACTCTTCTGGTACACGAAAGGCACTAGATGCTTAAGTGTCTGAGTTGTTCTCCAGATTTTCTTTCTTTTGTGTTACAAGGTAGGTTCCTGTACATCTGACTCTTTCAGCCACCTACCTTTGTGCTTTCTATAGTGTATCCAGTGTCATCTGTCCCAAAAATCTGTCAATCGAGTAATCAGAAGACAGTATCATCATCACCTTTTCTGTAGTTTGTTTTTTTCAGAACCTCTGCAAACAATGGAAAGCCTAAAATATGTCTGCAGAAGGAATAAAAAAAACCCAAAAAACCTCCATAAAACAAACAAAACTAACCAAACAAAGGGCAACCAGTACAACACCACCACCAACACCACAAAAGCTGTGTCATAGCCAGGACTGTAGCTGTGTCAGCCGTTAGGAATCATTTACACAAAGAGGAAAATGAACATACAGAAAGTTTTGTTAGGTTGAATTCCAGTGATATCTCTCTTCAAATGAAAAGTGAACCTTCTCCCTAGGCCACACCTTTCAGAATTTCCTATACCATATTTCAAAAACTGTATCTAGAAAAAAGTCACAAATACTGAAAGATATATCAAAAGATATGCCAGATCTTTCATCTCTTTGGGTAGTGTTCCAACTAAAAGACAGCAAACAGTCTCGTCTCTCCTCTCCTCTCCCTCTTCCTCTTCCTCTCCCTCTCCCTCTCCCTCTCCTCTCCTCGCAGTGGGATAGCACAGGGATTAGAAATAGTCAGATTAGTAAAACCTGCTCTGCCTTGAGATTAAAGGTACACTGTGGTTCTGATTAATCTCCCAGAGAGATCTTTTAAGATTTAGCCAAAAGCAATGCTATGGTGAATGATCTAGCCCCTTCTCCTGGCATTGCAGTGCACTGAATGACTCTGCAAGCACAGACTGCTGCTAAACCAAAGCAGTTGGTACCACACTCCTTGCTGCAGCTGGGGTAAGCCATCAGTTTGCATGTTTTCCCACAGAATGTGGGACGACACTGAGAATCATTGCATGAGGTGCAGAATCGGGCTCTTTGTGCCATTTTCCAAGAACTAAACCAAGAAGTGACAATGCAAACTCTGCTATGGCATGGTTTCTGTATTCAGGAATTTTGCACTGTAGAAAGTAATATGACCCTGGTGTTTTACCCTAGCAGTGGTTCAAACCTACAGCAGATTGAAATAGGCAGGAAATTCACTGTTTCATTCAGAAGAAAGATCACTTCCTAAGGGTTAGCTAGAGTGCTTCATATTGCTGTAGCCACTTTTCAGGAATAAAATGAAAATAGTATCATCTGCTTTCTGGTTTTGTTCTGCTCTTCAGTCTGTTTTCTGAGTGGTGCACAGTGGAAGATTGACACTCAACATCTAAAAATATCATGATCTTGAGCCCTCTTCCTCAGGGCTCAATATTGAAACCAGCACTTTTTAACATCTTTGCTGGTGACATGGATAGTGGGATTGAGTGCACCGTCAGCAAGTTTCCCAGTGACACCAAGCTGTGGAGTGCAGAGACACCCTGGAGGGAAGCAATGCCATCCTGAGGAGCCTGGACAGGCTTGAGAGGTGGGCCTGTGCAAACCTCATGAAGTTCAGCAAGGCCAAGTGCAGGGTCCTGCCCCTGAACTGGGGAAATCCCAAGCACAAGTGCAGGCTGGATGCAGAACAGGCTGAGGCCAGCACTGGGAAGGAGGACCTAGTGGTGTTTGTGAATGAAAAACTCAATATGACTTGGCAAAGTGCATTTGCAGCCCAGAAGGCCAAAAGCATCCTGAGCTGCATCAAATGAGGCGTGACCAGGAGGTCAGGGGTGATGATTCTGTCTCTCTGCTTTGCCCTTGTGAGACCCCTCCTGGAATGCTGCATCCAGATCTGAGGCCCCCAATACAACAAAGAGGTTGACCTGTTGGGGGAAAAGAACCACAAAGTAGATCAGAGGGCTGGAAAACATCTCTTAAGAGGACAGGCTAAGGTACTTCTGACTGTTCAGCCTGGAAAGGGCTCCAGGGAGATCGTGAAGCAATCTTCCAGTGACTATAGGAAGCCTACATTAAAGCCGAGAGGGTTTTTTAAGGACATGTAGTGATAGGGCAAGAGGGAACATTGAGGGTCCTCAAGCTGAAGGAGGAAAGGTTTAGATTCGATATTAGCAAAACATTCTTGACTGGGAGAGTAATGAGACACTGGAACAGGATGCCCAGAGAGGTTATGTACTTCCCATCCCTGAGGATGTTCAAGAACAGGATGAATAATGCTCTGAGTAACCTGCTCTAAGTGAAGGTGTCCCTGCTTATAGCAGTGGGCTTGGAACAATGCAATTTTTGAGGTCCCTTCCAACCCAAACCATTCTATTATTCTATGACTGGTTCTATGATTCTATGATTCTACTCACAGTGTATGGAATCTAATGCAGCAGTCTGCAAGACATTCATTGGTTTACCACAGCAGGAAAAACAGACACTGAATTAATGCAAGGTGTGCCTGAATAGAGTCCAGGGCCTACCTGTTTCAAAATAAAAGTAGTTGTTACCTAAATCTCTCTTGGTAACCTTGTTTGTTTGCCTGTCTGCTTTTTTGAAGCAAGGACTAACTGTTTCTGTATATACAAACAGAAGGGAAGATTTTAACATCCTTAAAGCTCCATGGCCTACTTCTGATACTATTCATTGTAGAAACTAACTAGCATTAGTCTCACTGAAATAATGGGGTTAAGTAGAAACAGACAACTAAACTACAAAAACTTAATGTACATTTTCATTTAAGTGGGGAAACATGTTAGAGAATGCTTTATCTGAGACCAGGGTTTTGTTTAAGATTATACAGCAATTAATTCTGGGTAAAGATAACTTCAACAAATACACAAGTTAATAAGCTTTGTTGCTTCCAATTTGATTGATTTCTCTTGCTGGTAAAATTATACCATGATTCCAGCTGGTTCCCAGGCCTTGCAGTGAAAGGCCTGTGTTGTTTGTTTCATCTGCTCTGATGAACAGGAGATGAAAGAGGTCATGTCCAGCTTCACTTCCTTTCTGTGTTCTGGGACTAAGAAATAAAGGTAGCATGACCTTAGAGGATAGACCTTTCTATAAGAGTGAATTATTGCTTGAAAGCTCTTTAGGACAAAGGGGGTTATTTTCCACAACTTCCAATTTCAGTTCACAGATGCCTGAACGTTTTCACATTTCTCATGCTCCAAAATGCAGCATAGGTAATGTGCCATATACAGTTCATATTCATGCACTGGTCTTAATGGTTCATTTCAATAAGAAAAATCATTGGAAAATAAGGGGTGAAATTGTCAAGAGTCATGTCTAGGCCAATGGATTGCTTGTATGCCTCCAAACAAATACAAGGACTGTCCCCTGCTCTTTGTGAGTCATCTTGCTCAATGAGCTCCAGACTTCAGCCAAGACCACAGTAAGTGGGCCTCAGACATCCACCATAAGGGCATTTTGCTTTCCATTCTCTCACATTCTTTTCTCCTGATGTCCAAGCAAGTTTATATTGATGGAACAAATACTGGAAATGGTACTAATGTCTGGTTACATCAGGGCTTGGGGCAGAAAGAACCCTGAGTTGTGTCTGATTACAAGCAGTTTATAAGGCCAAATTGCTTCTCAGGGCACTGGTATTAATCTAATATATATGGACAGAAGGGCTGACCTATTCTTTTTTGGTGTTTATGCATATAAATAATGTTTAAGTTAGTTTTGTCTCTAACTTGTCCTCACTGGTTTTCCAAGACACTTCATAGACCTTCTTGATTTCCAAGACTAGAATCTGAGAAGAATGATTGTAGTAGAATTAAAATCAACATCAAAACATTATTAAATTGTAAGATAATTTTAAACTGAAGTGGAATTTAAAGCAGATCAATAATGAAGGTCACATTTAGTCTTAAGGGATGAACTTACTTCCCTGTTTTGTATAAAATTTCCACTACAAAATAATCTCTATTATTCTTTGAAATATAAATGCTTACCTTTACACCCAGAAATATGTATACTGAGATTTTCAAGAAAGTTGGAATAATTATCTACTAGAATTCTCTTGCAGCTTATCATGATTACTTGCTTTGCCATGTTAAACCTTTGCTATCCATAATTATTTGCAGGAACCACATAGAAACTTAAGGGGCTGAATTCTAGGATTCTGATTAAGCACAAAGTACACACATTCTGCAGTGCACTGTAAAGTCAGTAAAACATTTTAAGTGGTGTCCAGTAGCGCTGTCCCACATCATTTTTAACTTCTGGTTTAGAAAAGAAGAGCTAAAATGGTGTAACCCCCTCCAAATATTTTCTTTTACCAGACTAAGAATCTCCAAGTACAGGCAGCATATTCCAGTAGCAATTGATGGCCAGCAGTGAATGAAAAATTTCTTAAGCCCAGACTTGCAAGAATATGCACTTATGAACCTAAGAATGAATTGATCTACTCCATAAATATACACAGGGTCTTTATCTTGACCCACTCATGTGAAACAGATGTGAATTCATTAGAAAGAAATTAGTAATTGGCTCAAGCATCACCCATGCTCTTTCTCTTGTTGAATTCTGAGAGGGTTGGGTTTGTAAACATTGTAAAAGCTGAAATGAATATAATCCTTTATATAAAACAAAGGTTTTGGTCACCAATATGATTCAAAATACAACTATTTTTTCTTACTGTCCAAGTATTTTTAGAGTCTTTTGTATTAGCAAGAAAATAAGATATGGTCAAAAAAGTTTGGTGTTAGTAGAGTTGACCAGGTTTTACACTGAGAGAAATCAGAAAATAGAAATTTGGCACAGTTCAGATTTCAGTTTGATTTCACAGGGACCACAAAAGTACCTGGAAATGGCTGTAACTATGGATTGTGCTGTCTGAGTTCATTGTGTTTGATATGTAGCTCTGCTTGTTGCTCTTGTATGTAGCACAGACTGTGTCAAGACATCTTCAAAACTCAAAGCAACTCTGGACAACGTAAAAGGTATCAGTTTTGGAAAAAGAATATGTGATAGCATATACTGCTGTACTTGACTTATATTAAGCCTTATAAGCAAAATGAAACAGAACAAAACAGGAATGAACAATCTTTAATATAACTTGCCTAGATATTGAAATGAAAACCAGTAGACATTCCTAAGAAAAATTATCCTCAAAATTATCTGAAGACAATGCTTACAGGAACAAACAAATAATTATAGAAATACATGTTGTTGCAAGGAAATTTTAAAATGTACTAAAAGAAAATTGCTGCAAGAAGAAAATGAGAACAAATTCCATGTATTTTATTTATAAGACAACCACAGAATCACAGAATTCATAAGGTTGGAAGGGACCACTGTGATTCATCTGGTCCAACCTCCTGCTCAAGAAGGGTCATGTGAGAACACATTGCACAGGATTGTGTCCAGAGAGTTCTTGAATATCTCCAGTGAGGGAGACTCCACAGCCTCTCTGGACAACCTGTCCTGGTGCTTGGTCACCTGCACAGTAAAAAAAGTTCTTCCTCATAGTCAGGTGGAACTTCTTGTGCATCAGGTTCTGCCTGTTGCCTCTTGTGCTATTGCTTGGCACCACTGGGCAGAGCCTGGCTGCATCCCCTTGGCCCCTCCCTGCAGATACTGATGGATATTGATGAAGTTCCCTCTCAGTGGTCTCTTCTGAGGCTGAGCAGGCCCAGCTCCCTCAGCTATTTCTCATGAGAGATGCTCCTGTCCCTTAATCATCTTTGAGGCCCTCTGCTGGACCCACTCCAGGAACTTCCTACTTTTGCTGTCCTGAGGAGCCCAGAACTGGGCACAGCACTCCGGATGTGGCCTCTCCAGGGCTGACTAGAGCGGCAGATCATCTCCCTCAGTCTGCTGGCAATGCTCTCTGGGGCACCCCAGGATGCCATTTTTTTTTAAGCATTAACACAAACTTCTGGATGAACCAGATAAGGAAAATATATTTCTGTCTATATTGTAAATGGAGATCTCTTTAGATCTCCATTAAACTTTTGTCTTCATGCAATAACTTTCCCTTTTCTTAGCAACTCAGATTCTTCCTTCTGTGCTTTCATGTACTATATTCCGACTTTTTAAATTTGACATTCCTAAAAATTTGGGGATTTTTTGGTAGGGGACTATCTGCCACAGTGTCTCATTCAGCAAACAGTCTTATATCTTTCATAATCACCAATGACAAAGCTCAAAATAAACCAATAAATTTTTATATATTATGCTGTGGAAGAAAAACAAGAGATTTGAAACTTGAGGAAAAGATCTTTCCCCAGAAGATATAAAACTTGAGAAGCATGTACAGGCTACACAGTCATGGACATGATGCAGAGGCAAGGACTGGATGCTAACTGCCCATCCTCCTTAATTCCTCTGGTTTCCCTAAGAGATAAATTTGGAATGAATATATAAATTTAGATATAATAAACTAGAGAAGAACTCCAGCATCTTCTAACAAGTCTCAAGATTTGGATGATGTAGGGACACACTGCAAAACAGTCTATAAAATGTAACATTCAAGTATGCTAAAATGTGACACTTAAAATCTGGTGTATATACATCTTATATCAATTTAGGAATTTATGGCTTCTTCAAAGCCGTAGAAGTACGGATTCATGATAGCCAAGGTATCCATTCTCTCAATATGAGGTGCAAAAATAGTCATCAAAAGTTGTAATTTATATTCTTCTAAAGTACCTTTTTCATATTGTTTAGCAACAATATGCAACATAATTAAATTTTCCAATATTTACTTGAGAAAATTAGGTAATTTGTGCAATACAGTTCACAAATAATACAACCTCCCGAACCCACTCAAATACCTTTTGATCTCATGAGAGAAAAACAAAGTCTTTTATTCATATTCCATACATTTTTAGTTTGTATGTGGATTTAAAATTTTTAGTATCATTCATAAACTCAGAAAAAGAAGAATGCATCACTAAAGAGGTCTTATTTTTTAAAATATGTTTCTCTTGAAAAACAAATCTGTAAAAAATTCTGGCTGCTGATAATAAATAAAATTTTCAATATCAGCTTAACAACACTGCTTGATTTCTTTTGGAAATATTTTTTCTCTTATGTTTAAACAAACAGAGACAAGCTGTCTGCTTTGGAAATCTTTCTATTGACCCCAGCTACTTACAGTACAAACAGTAATATAATACTTTGAAGTATTCCACAAACCAAAATCCTGGGTTTGTGTTTTACCAAATATGTGTATAATATGTAATGTGTTTATGTTTATATATGTCTATCACAGGGTCAGCAGATAAAGGTTCTTATCACAGAGAGTTGGAATTATTTACTACACCATAAATTTTGAATTTAATACCTTTGTTTCCATGAACCCAAGTGTTTAAATAAAACAAAAATTCACAATTCAAATTTATAACATAAAATTAGCTTTATTTGGGTGTAGATTCACAAAATTTGGGAAAATCCCTTATAGCCATACAACATTACCTTTACAACAGTAGCTGTTTCAAGTTAACAATTTGTTTAGAATAAGAATTCTTGTGGTGAAAATTACTTACCTGCTATGAATAAATATGCTTCCTTCAGGATAATGGGGAGAAAATGAATCTCCTTTTATCCGTGTGTTTACAATTACTCATAACATAGCATTAATTTCAAGAACTGAGACATTAAAATATTTTCCAAATACACTTAAACTTGAAGATGCCCCTCTGTCATCACACACAGCATGTCAAATTCTATTCTATTGCTAGAAAACTCATATGTATTACAATAATTATTATGAGTTAGCTCTGTTAACCGTAGGTCTGGCCAAAGGGTTCAACATTGTCAACTACCTACTTTAAATTAAGAAAGAGAAAATATAGCTTCTATGCCCAGACTCCACATCACAAATAGTTAATTATGAAAGGGCCAAAGCTCCCAAAGTTACCGCATTTAGCATTTATTCACAACTGAAGTTCTGTCTGACATGATTTATCTGAACACCTTCACCTGAACTGAGCACCTGATTGTTTCTGCTGGGCAAAATGTTGCTGGTGTGGTCTCTTTTCACCAGCCACTTCTGACTCACTCTCAATCAATCAGATACAGGCCTTGCCTAATGATGAGCACGCGCTCCAACTACGTTAATTATAGACTGCCAGCACGTTACTGGCTACGCATAACAGCTAACTGATGAAGGTGTGAAAAGAAGGAATTGGCATTTCATAACCTACTGGGGTTGTAGATGATCTTGGAACCACAGAGTTGCAGTGCAGACTGGAGAATTTCAGAACCTTGTTTCCACAAGTACTTACGTGCGCACACATACGCACATGCACTATGGAATGTCTGGAAAAGAAATGCTGCTGTACAGAAAAGTGATGCTTGCAAGCTGAATCACCTGAAGGCAGAAGAGATAAAATCACATATAATGTCCCTTTTACTAGTTTGCTTTAACATTATTTTTTTACTAGTTTGCTTTAACATTATTTTTAATGTTTCTGCAAGTGAGACATCTTACCAAAGAGAGCTGAAAGCCTAGGATTTAGCTGCAGTATTGCATTGCTGTACCATTGTGGGATTTCATACCCAGATGATTTTTATTTTCCATATATAATCAAAAAAGGAGGCTCAGGAAGTATATCACATTTCTCAAATTTGTTACCCTCATTCCAGCCCCCTTCCTCTAGGTGCACAGCAGAGACACCTGGAGGAACTGTGGTGAGATACAAAACCACTGAGGGATTACAAATGGTAAAACTTTTTATGATCCTGTATGTAGGACACCATCTGAAAGGAATGAAGCAGAAGAGAAGAGTATCTTCTTCCCAAACCTCACCAAAACAACAACCAGCTGTGGCAAACAGTTGCAGCACAAGTTGGTGTTAATTTTATGGTGAGCTTCTTCAGTGAGATATCAACCAAAACCTGTAAAACCAGGTTCAATTCAACAATGAAAGGTGGAATAAGTATTATGTATGAATGAAGAAAAAAAAGATTTCAGCAAGGAAATCTTCCTTCCACTGCTTTCTTCTAATCCTTTATTCTAAAGACTGTGAAGAGTAGTAGTCACGTTCTTATGTTCTCAACTAGAAAAAACATAGCCTGTTTTGAGACACACAGTGGAGAAGGTACAATGAAGTTAAAATTCAGTAAGAGTTTTTTCTTTCAGATTAATAGCCACTAATGGACACTGTATAGTTCCTTTAGCTTCACCCTAGCAAAAATATTACTGTCATTAAAAGCAGAGAAGAGCAAACTGTATTCCTCAGATTCAGAAATTAAAAAAAAGTAACAAAAGACAAAACAAAACCACTATGCAAACTAAAAGACTCAAAAATACAAATGAAACTTTTAAAACACCTTTTCAAATCTTTACCTCCTGAAATAAACCATCAGCCTTTTCCTACTGGTACCATTCATATGGAATGGCTTGTTAAGTGACTTCCATTTCAGGAAGAAGTGAAAACTAATGTACAATTTGTATCATGGAACAGACCATCTGCTGTGAAAAGTTCCCTTATCAAGATAACAGAGGGACTAGTTCCCAATTAATTAGCTATTTTAGGAGGATTGGATATACTCTTTCCAAGTTGATTTCAGTGGATAAGACAATCATCTGTCTGTCAAGCTGTGTCTGTTTGCCTGTTAGTCTAGCTAGAATATTGGAGAAAAGTCAGAGAGATGTTTATTGTTTATATCTTTCTTCTCCCTTCTCTTCCTCCCACAAAATGAAAGGCATCCGAGGAACCGAATCATTCAATATAGTCATACCCTTTTTTGTCCAAAGCTGTTTGTTCTCCTTTTCATGGTAAATACACAAATGTCCCAAAGAAGACGTATGAAAGATAAAGGGTGTTATGGGAGTAGATTTCAGATGTTATTTATAGCAAGATTTTCTAATGCAGAGCTATTAATAGCAGCTCATTGCACAAGAGTTGAATGAACAATGCAGATGTCTCAGTCTTCGTTGAAGGACCTATTCTTTTCCTGAAGAAAAACCCTGTTTGTACAAGGCACCATTTACGAGTCCATTGTGATTTTTTTATAGCTATGAAATAATGTTGTTTTTATCTCTTTCAGCTGAACTGAGCTGCTGGCTTCCGTTTGGCAGCTTCACAAACAATCTGTGTGCAGCGAGCCACGCTTAGCAGGCCCCCAGAGCGGGTGACAGGAAAGATTGCATGCTGAGACAGGGAGACAGTGTGGTTTCCTCATAAAACCAGACTTTGAAGCCCAGGATCACAGGGATGTCTAGTCAAGGGAGCAGGTATTTATAAAGCCCAAGAGAGTTTCATGGAGAGTAGAAAAAAAAAGTGGGTTTAGCTCAACGCACTAAAAACCATTAAAGGTAATGTGAGCATTTTTAACATGGAGATATCTATAGATTTATTTCTTTCCTTCTTGTTTTCTTTTCCTGTCTTTTGTAAAAAATAATATGTTTGACACCTTATAATCCCTATGATGTGAAATTGATTACCAGAGAACATGGGAACATGAAGAGAAAAGCGTAATTTCCTTACCTAGTGTATGATGAAGCAGCTTGCTATAAAGCATTCTGGAAGCTCTGTCCATGAAAGGACAAGCAGTAATTACAGTGGAAACTGCAGCCATTTCCATAATAAAGTTGTAAAATCACATTCATGTTTTTGGTTAAGAAGACAAGCTTTGTCTCTAGGGAATGACCAGCTATAAATCCTTGAGAAATTCATTTACACAAGTAATTGAATTGACTAGCTACTTAACAGCTCAACACTCTACCCAAAACCTTGTTACTCTTACCCTGATTTTTTTCTGTTTGTTTTTACTTCAAAAAGATCCCAGAAGAGGAAAGAGGTGCCTGTAACATAAATTCTACTATCTTTTTTTTTTTTTCTTCAATGATTTTGCATGTTTTGCAATTTTCTTTAGTGAGATTAAACTGCCACAATTTTAGGGTTTGAAAGTTTCAATGAAAAGGTCTGTCAGGAATTCAAACCAATGTATTTCCTGATAAGCAATATTCATAGCAAAATTCAGTTTTTGAAAGCAGTTGTGTTTTTTCTGGCAATGGGACGTTTGTGCTACTCTCAGAAATATCACCTATATAATAAGTTCATGGTACTACCACTGTGAAAATATTAATTAATCTGAATGGTGTCTATAACAAGCTTGAAATACATTGTTTTTTTTTTTTTTTTTTTGCTTCAGCTCTTCCATCTTTAGTCAATAAGACCAGAACAAAAGCATTATCTCTAAGAATGTGACAACACACACCTTACATCTCCATAAATCTATCACATAAGAAGAAGTGACATGACAGGCAGAACACAGTTTCTTCATTTATGGAGAGAAAACAAAACTTTTCTTTGCTCAGGTACCTCCAAAAAAATTTGGCTATTGACTATTAAAGGAACTACTGATGGAAAAATAATGAGGCTAATATTTTTACCACGTATTGCATCTAAAATTGTGACTTTGTCTTGACATTTAGTAACAGAAAAAAAATTAATTTGTTGCAGGAATTCAATCACCACAAATTATTCATGTACCTTTAGAAAAATAATTGCATACTACCAACTAGATTTTTTCCCTTGAACAAAGCATGTAAATTAGTATCCAGATAGATTAATAAATTAAGAATGCATGAATAGTGAATGTTTTTGACTCTTAAAAAGAATGAGAAATGTGCATCTTCTCTAATCCATCATTCAGTTTCTATCTTCAACAATGAGAAGTAAAATGACAGCATAAGGCCTCAACAAATACATTTTAGGAACCATGTACAAAATAAAACCACACCTCAATGTGCTACTTCCTTACTTGACAGCTTTATAAATTTGGTATCATGGATCTTGTTGCCAGCATCCTCTGGAATAATCCCTGTTAAAACCTTCTCCCTTGTAATTTGCTTTGAATTTCTCTTGACAAAAGTGTTCATTTTTATTTAAATTAACTATTTTTTTATTGATTGAATATCTAAAACCATTACAACCTTCTGTTTTGATCAGACACTTCAGAACAGTAAGGTAAATTTGTTGCTATGTTGCACTTCAGGAAAATATGCATTAGTTTAAAGTAAATTTAGTTTTGTTCTCTTTTTGTTAGATGTTAGATGTTAACTTATACATGAGAGATATTCTCAAGATTTCATGGCTGGTAGAAAATTACTCCTGCAATCTACTTTATTATGAATGGTTGCATTCATTTTATGTGATGGAGATTTTGAAATCAAGACCAGCACCACACAAATTAAGTAGTCTTTAGTACATTATAAATAATTCTGGCTTATTGAACATTTGCTGTCTGAAAGCTGGAGTGGAAACTGTAGTCCTTTATTCAACATAGACTACAGGCCAAGTCTGGTACAAACAGCTGCAAGGGAGTTCCCCATAACTGCCCTGCCAACAACTTGAAGTTTGATTTTGAAAACTTAACCTCTACATGCACATTTTAGACACTGCATTAGCAAAATCTGGTTCTTTGCTAAGGTCACCCTGACATTGATAGAGATTTCAGCGAGCTGTCTGGAGCTTTCAGTTTTGTTACACATACCTCACAAACTCCCCAAACTTTTTTTCATTTTAGCTGTCAGCACTCACTCAGGAGCATAAGCAGGTGAACAGAAACAAATATACCTATATGCACAGTGTTAATATTCCCAAAGTCATGTTTTACATTGCAAAATGTTTATACTATGATTTCAAATGATACACTGCTAATTTTGTAGGTTTCTTTTTAATTTTAGTCATCAACATGTAAAGATCTATACATATTTATAAGGTTAATTTTATATACAGAGATACCTTTGCTTTAAGGTTACTGAAGACTAGAAAATATATTTCATTTTTTTCACTTTGCTAGGTCTTATTGAGCCATGCCATGTAAGAAATTACTAGTGCCTTTAAGTATATGACATCCCATCAGTAAGAAATGTAACGACATCTGGTGAAATTATTTCAAGTTACAAAGGACCTCCAGGAAAGGGTCAGAAGGTGGGATTCCAAGAAATAAATTGTAGGCATCTATAGAGAGTTACTTCTGTATTAAAGGAAAGATTCATTACAGACAGAGGGTTTGACAGAAAATTGAACTATGGGATGGCCTGTGTCTAGTGGTTCAAGCAGGGAGCCTGAAAGATTTTTCTGGCTCTTCCTGTTTCCTAATATGTGTCTGAGCAATTTAACCTGCTACCTTTTTTTAACCTTTTAATAAAGCTTGTGCCCTCTGTACTTAGGATCTTAAAGTGCCATGGTTTACTTATGATTTCAGCAAACCAGTAAAGAAGAGTTTTCTTTTTTTTTCCTCTCCATATGGTTAAACTGACTTCATTTCAATACTGACATGAAAGTGCTCTTACACAAGAGGTTTTCATATTGTATCATGTGGAATAATAGCCTTCTAAAACCTCTGAGAAATAAAATGCTGGCCCAAGTTTAGATTAGTCATATCCAAAAAAGTTTCCAAAGAGATTCAGTGAAAGTCTAATAAAATGAAAATTAAATGCAGATTCTCTCGTTGATTCCAAATGATAAATGATGAAGCTCTAAATAAGCCCAGAAGTATATCAGACAGATATGAAACATAAAAATAATATCAGTATTTTTTAAAATAAAAGCTTTCTGCCATTGTAGGAGAAACAGTGATTTTCACAAGTATTTGCATTTAAAAATTATAAAATTGGAAGAAATTTAAAGAAATGAAAACTTACAAGAAAATTAAATGACTGAAGAGACGATGCAAATGCGATTTATAAACATGTAAAGAAATCACAGTGAATAGGTTTTTATAAACACTTATGTGTATCTAGTTGAAAGAATAAACCTTCAAATTATGTTAAGTATGCTGACAGCAAAGTTCAAATCTGTAGCTGGGGATTCAAGCTCAAGATTAGGAATAATGAAACAGATTTCAATAATCTTGTCCTGAAAATTATTTTACTTTCTTGGCTTATAAGAAACTCCTTTTCACAATTCAGTTGCACTTATTTACTTTAATAAAGCAGTTTTTTTAATTTTTGATAAATTACTAGAATGCCTGAAAAGGAGTTTGATTTATTATAAATTGCTTTATGGCAGAGGGTTATGCAAGCACTGCACTCATGTATTCAAAATGCACTTGCTGCTGTATTTGATTTATTAACCATCTATTCTGGAGTATTTTAAAATACATGACATAAAAGACAGCAATTTGCACATACCTAACAATTAACATAGGACAAAACAATATAGTACCCCATAAACAAGGACTTTCATTTATCTTCAGTAACATAGCATTTATTCAGGTCTAAAAATTCCCAAAATTACAAATGACTTTATGACACACTATATAATAGTATGTATATTATGGTATAATATAGCACATGTTGTATTTTAAACTTACAGAGTAAAGATTTTGAATCATTCCTTATATAATAAATAACATTCATCTTCTGCCTCATTTAATTTTCTAAGTGGGCAGTTCTACACAGGAGTATACACATTACAGTCATCTCAAAACAATACAGATGTGGGTGTCTGATAGCAAGGCCTGCATATGAAAGTTGCAGTACCCTGACCACAGTAAAAGGAAAAGTACTCCTGCACTGAGTAAGGACTAAGGACATTCATCACCATCCCAAATTCCAAAGCACCACTCTCAGTATTGGCATATCCTGGTTATGAAAAATGCAATAATAGCAGTCCTAGTCATATATTTCTTTAGTCTACTTTCCTTCTGTCATGGACTGAAGCTCAGCTATTTCCCACTTCTCCCCAGCCAAGCTCTTTAAAGCACTTGGATATACTCTTTCCACAGCCCTAACTCCAGTGATGTAGAGCTAAAGACACTGCCACCCATGCATTAACACTTTAAGGACGATGTCAGCAAGGCCTTCTGAAGGCAGATCCAGACATTCCCTGCCTGCCCTCTCAGTTGGCCAGGTGCTGCATATTTGTGGCACCAAGCCCAAGCTAATAAACTTTGGCACTCAGCAGAGCTTAAAATTTTGAGCCCTTTGGCATGGCAGCCACTGCAACGTGACTTTGAGGTTAGATCTAGCTCACAGACTATTGAAGGCAGAACACAGAACTCAGATTCACTACAATCATTTTTTGCCATGCAAAATATATATTTATGTCTACAATTAATGGAAAGACACAGAGAAACTCTGAAATGCCTGTGAACCCAGCCTGTAACAGGTGTGTGATTAAAATGTTGATAGGCAACTGGTAAACTGCTTCTATTTTCCACTGAGGATAGGAGTCCAAACCACTAGCAAAAAGTAAACATTGACATTTTTAAACATGTCAGTTTGCTAGATGTCAGCAGGTTAGAAATCTCACAGTCTACTAAAATTTACTGGGAATAACATGATATTCAGCTTTCTAAGTGAAAGATTAGGATTCCATAAAAGCTTTGCTCAGCCATGGAAGAAGGTAAGATTCCACCAGCACAACTCCTTAAATGTCTATCCTAAATTTCATGACTAGATGGTTTTGTCTCTGTTCTCTACTGACTCCAGTGACTTTATCTTCCTCAATGTTAGACAAGTAGCTCTATTTAGACCCATATTGTACCACTTAAGTTGCATGATATGAATCTCACTTCTGGACCAAAGGTTGCTGTACTTGTATTCTATGAAAATCCTGGCTTGACTGGATTTCTAGTATTTATCTATTATTAGTTTTAAAAAAACACGTATAGATAAGTCCATTGATAAACACATCCAGAGAATCGCAACCCATATTTCAGAAAACTAATTTAGTAGTTGATAATTCACCCTAGATATGTGAAGTTATATATAACACAAGTCTTTAGTTTGATCTGTCCTGACTATCCTTAGCCTTTCCACTAGTCTAAAGATAAGGCTTGAAGTGACTTATTTAACATTATTGTCTTCCCTTTAGCTGATATTACGATGCAGAAAGGAAATTAAAATTAATAGTATCCAGAGAAGGAGCATGCAGGTGAGATGGTGCCTGTCTTTCTGGTGAGTGACAGGACCACTCATCTAGCAAGCAGAAATCTGGTTCCCTTTTGAACCTCTCACAAGCATTTTACCACATTAACTATGTAACAGCACTCAGACAGAGAAGGAACCAAGATCCTTAATTTCCTGATCAAGTACTTCAGCTGTCAGACTGTTACTTAAAGGTTTCCAGAGAACAAGATGGGTGAGATAAATATTTAGGTGGGTTGACCATCTAAATTTAAACATGTAGTATTTACACCTAAGATGAGAGGGGAAAGTGAGCACGGTATTGCACAGATATCCTGCTCAATGCTACAGGCATGCCCCACTAGAGATGTGAGGCATGACTTAGGCAGATGCTCTGCTTGGTATATTCATCTCAGCAGATCCCACTCAACTTCACTCTCTGCTTATAGTGGACTGGCAACATGGATGACAAACCTAGGTTATGAATCCTCATCATATGGGAGCCACATATAGTTAATGTTCTCAAAACCTACATATTTTTATGTATCTCTCCTTTTGGACCTAGTTTTTGTTCACACCATTTCCTCCTTTTACAGCTCCAGTAATTTAAACAGTTATAAAATGAAGGCAAACTCAGTTTTGCTTCACTTGATTAAAAAAAAAATGAAATAATCAGTCTATTTATTTTAAAGAGAATAGTAGAATAGATAACGCACCAAAAGTCAACAAAATTAGAGACAAGCAGAGAAAAGATTCCATGCTCTTTTGACATTAGTGTCTCTTTTTTTCTGGGTATCTGGATATCTTTTAAAACACAGTATGGCTCCAGTCAGCTCAAGCTAGAATAAAAAGGGAGAAAAAGCTTATGCATTAATCTTTTTCCTTTCTTGTTGAAATGATCTCTAATTTGAACCTTGTTCCAGAAGGTAATATCCCTTTGACAGTAAATGATACAGAGGGGAATCAGATTATGCCAACAACTTCAGAGATCTATTTTAAACCTGAAGAGACAGGAACAATTAAATTCTTTCTCTCCAGACCATTTTAATGACAAAAAACAAGCATGTCTGCTTTCGAAAGGGTGATGTTTTTCTCTCAAGGAAACATTAGGCTTCAGGATTTTATGCTTTACAAACTCTGCAAAACAGGAAAAAGTATCTAGTTCCTGATAGGCTAGCAATTTCTGCTAATTCACAGTCGTTCAGCAGTGATCTGCTCATTTGGGAAGCATTGTTTTCAGGAGAGCTATTTGTTGGATAAAAGCAGTAAGGATAAGAAAGAAAAATGCATCCTCATTACAAAGATCCATCTTTTCTCTGCTTCTCCTCCTTATCTCTTCCTTCCACTGATCAAAGACCAAACTACATTTTGGAGTAAATGGAGTATTATCATACAATGGTGGAGCGCAATTAATGCATTTTACCTCAGGCTACTGTGATTGCTACAACTAGTCCAAAAGGTCTAGTCAATGCCCATGGCTGCTTCTGAATCATTAAATTGTTGTTTTGAGATACACAACCTACAGGATACATTTCAATGAGAAATGAGGCATTGCTATTGGGTAAGAGTCACAGGGAGACTTCAACAACAAACCCTGCTCACATTAAGGACATTAGAAATTTCATTCCCACTCATCAGTAATTCAGTAGGGTTTATTTTTTTTTTTTTTCTCACATTTGTGCTTTGCTATCAAAAGTTTACTTGAACTTTCCCGTCTCTTCTCAAATAAATGCTGATGCTTTGGTGACTTAATGAACAACTGTAGAACGTGGCCTTTTAAAAATACATATGCAGATGAGTACAGGCAGACAGTTCCAAACTCACATATACTGGGTCTGACCTGGCAGGATTTCTACCACAGAAATTAGTGGCCATTCAGTCTCTTAATACCTTCTCTAAAGTCAATACACTGATTCTGGCAAAAGCTGTGTAATGAACTTGTGATTTGTAGTTTTTGGTCTCTAACAGTCGGAGAGGAAATTCAAATTAAAAGTCCTCACTGCTTGTACACAGTTCTTTGGTCTTTGTTTAGAGACACTTTACTCTTAAAGGTGGATACAGAAAGTTCAACACTTCCCCTGAGTAATTTGCTGTGGCAAGGTACTCAGTGCAGCCCAATTATGCTATGTACAGCCTGCAGAATGTCCGTGGGGGAATCCTGTGGCATATGCCATGGCCTGCAGGCACTGCAGTAGACCCTGAGGTAATTGTCCTAAAGCTGTGACATGGCAGGAAAATAAATAATTTAGAAGAAAAGGCCAGTATCCTGCAAAACAGATGGTAAAGCATTCTTTGGTCATTTAACAGGATATATCCTGTAAATATGTAACCAGTCCTCTTCTTCCTATATCCATTTAAGTACATGGAAAAGGTCCTATTGACATCAAGGACTGTTGAAACCAGTCATGCACATGAATGGTATCAAACACTGCTGTGTGCAAGAAGGATATGTAAAAGGAACACCCTGTTTGTACCAAAAGCTGCCTGCTGCACAGCAAAGCAAAATTCTTATTTTTGCATTTCATTCTGCAAAACATAAACAGTTTCTTGTGCAGAAATCTGCACTCTTCGTTAATGTTTTCAGATAAAATAAAAAGCATATTAAAATTGAAATTATACCCAGTTAATTAATTTATTACTGGAGCATTTTATATACTGCAATTTTATAGCTGTACAAATGGGAATTTTAAAGTAGCCATGTAATAGTGAAACCTCACTAAAAATAAAATATGTTTCTCTTACTCCCATATTTGTGTATATAAATGTAAGGCAGGATTCAGATCTGCAGAAAACCTTAATGGTTCAAAGAAGATGTTGCTGCAAGTTTAAAAAGACAACTGCTTTTGAAATATGTCAGTGACAATGTAATTGTCAGATTCTTCATAATTTCAATTTAGACAAATGTTACTCTACTACATTTATTAATCATTACTGAGCATAGAAACAGGCAAATAGTAGTGAGGGGGAAAATTTCATAGACATGTCAAGAACATGGAGGACAAGGCATTTGAATCTTGATATTTCAAATTGCTTTTCCTTTTCATCTAATCAAAGTGAAGAAAAATGTCATTCAACCCCCCCCAAAAAAATACACAAAACATTAAGTGTCTTCTGGATATTAAACTCTCATCAGTTTATCAAATATTCTTAAAAATATCCTACGGTAGACTTTACTGCTTCTGAAACTTCACTTTAAAATCCCAGTAGTTCACTGAGAAAGTTGAGCATATACAATAGAATAACACTTCATAGTTGCATAATTTTTTTTTTTTTTTTACATTAGCTGGAAAGTTTCTTGGAAATTTTTAACTTTGTCACTTTCCAAGACCAACTATAGTACAGTACTGCTCCCTACGAACCTGGAAGAGTCTTGCATAAAGTGGCAGCAGTCCATAGAATAGAAAGACTTTTCTCACAGGGGAAAATTTTCCAAATGAAGGGATATAGGTATTCCAAACAAAGCTCCACTTCTACATATACAAGGAAGATAAAATATACTGTACAAATGATGGAACAGACATAGGTGAAAGGCGTTGGCCTTTATGGTCAGGCATGATTGTGATACCTTGACTTTTTCTCAGATGCACACAACTGACTTTGTTGAGTGACTTTCTTCCTTTCCTCCATATTTGCAGGTTGAGTATGTTATGAATTTAGCTCCATTGGAGGGTTGACAAAGGTAGATCTGACTTAGTTTTCATCAGATGAATCATGATCTGTTGTCTACAGCTTAAATCAGGGATCTTGTACACAAAGCAACAGCCAAATATCCTGCTCATGAACCAAGACTTGTATTCTTACCAAACAGTTTTGCAGTAGGATTAAATATATGGTCACTGAAGCATGACCCGGTTTCTTTAGACTTCAGGAAACACCTGAATGTCTTTTTAGATGCAGCCCTGGGAGACAGAATATTTATCTTTGGTTTCACTTAAAATTAAACTGGTGTTAGAGTTTGAGGAGAATCTGCAACTTTTTCATTGAGCCAATCTAAATCCTAATTTATTACTTTTTTAAAACCTTTTATTTTTAAACTATTTTTCCTGTTAATCACCATATGTCAACATGTGCTCTGTCTTTCTTAGTTTACACATGATGTAGTTTGCTTTGTGTTCCAGACTCCAGTGTGTGATAGCTGTTTGGAGTTAAAAGAAAATCAAAGCATTTCTCATTTGTCTTTAATTTTAATGTTAAGCAATTCAAAATATCTAACTACATTTAGGTGTTTTTTTAAAATAAAATATAAATTAATAATTTATCTCCTTCTCTCTATTTGGTCTCTGTCTCCCTCCCATATGATTTAACTAAAATTATATAATCTTCTACAATTTGAACAGACCATTTAGAAAAGTGCATGAATAAATGCATAGCACAGACTATGTGTACTAAACCTTCCTTATTAAATCAAGAGATGAATCTGCTTTTGCCATTTCCATTGACAGCCTTCTTCCAGCTCACAGCCAGCTGGCAATTAATGGAATCAGATTTAAAACAGGCATTGGGGAGAAATCAGCTTCTATGTGTCATTCTTACACCAGACATATGTGCGTCTCATTTACATATGTCTGTATTGTGTTTGCATTTGTATTGTTATGGTATCTACAAGGATGTATCATTTTTCCCCTGTGTGCCAGTTCAAAGATATGCACTCTATTTCCTAATACCAAGCCTCCCACTAATATTAGGACATATTGTCAATTTTTCTTAAACTGATTTTAACCCTAATTTCAATATAGACAGACAGATTGCTACTAAATAGTTACGTTATATAGCTTATTAATATTTATTTCTATGTTTGTCAAAGTGAAAAAACCCCAAACAACACAAGCATGAAAAAAGAGTCACAACTGAGATGTAGAGTAAGCTATACTCAGAACACTTAGCACTTAACAGGCATCAGAAAAAAGAAGAGAGAAGAGAAGAGAAGAGAAGAGAAGAGAAGAGAAGAGAAGAGAAGAGAAGAGAAGAGAAGAGAAGAGAAGAGAAGAGAAGAGAAGAAAAGAAAAGAAAAGAAAAGAAAAGAAAAGAAAAGAAAAGAAAAGAAAAGAAAAGAAAAGAAAAGAAAAGAAAAGAAAAGAAAAAAGAAAAGAGAAAAAAGAAACAGTTCTTCTCTAATGGATTTGATGTATTTATTTTTAAAAGTTGGCTGGTGAGGGAATAGATAGATTTCTTTATTTTGGGAATCTTATTCAAAGATAAATACAATTTACAGCCAGGATTTCTTTTCTAGTGTTTCAACTAAAGTCTTCTCACCAGAATTTGATGTGAGTTCAGATATTTTTCTTATTAGGTTCCAGTTACTGAAATGGGATGTGAGTGAAATACTTGTATTCCCTATATAGTATATTAGTTAATGACCACAGAATGTGATGCACATGAATATAGCATGCTAAACAGGGAAAACAATCATTAGAAATGCTAAAGAAAAAGTTATCTATCTCAGAATTCCCCCATCTGTTCGCCTGCAGTCCTGCATTAGACAGGTCTATGGAAATTACTATGCAACTCTCAAGGCTCTCCATTCCTTTCACAAATCTATTGGAAAAGGCAGAAATCAACTTTTTGCTCCTGGGATGCATCTGCAAGACAGGGAGGCGAATATAAGTGAGAGCACAGGAAGGAACCTGATCATGTACATCAGTGGTGAGGAATTCCTCCAGAAAGCCTGAGCTCTAGTCCTCATTCTCAGCAGCTTCCATACTTATCTAAGGCCGTGAAATAAAAATAGCATAAAAAATGTTTGAATCAGAGCCCAAAATGATCCTTCTTTTCCTCAAAAGTCTTGCCTGTGAATACTCTTATCAATAAAGAACTGCATAAAGCTGTGTTTTGTGCTTAGTTTCCCACCCTTCACAAGCCCTTTCTTCTCTTTGTACACTGACATGACGCCAGCAACGGGGTAAATGTTCTCATCTTTTACCCTTTTGCCTTCCCTGACCTGTGACTCTCTCTGTATGGAGAGAGTTTGTGTCTCCTTGCATCGACTCAGGTTGAAGTCAGGATATCTTTGCCTCCCAGCTGGTAGCAACCTGTTCAAGCCTTTCAGCAATTACCTTACAGAAGGCACATTCTCCTCTGTTTCTGAATGAAAACATTTTGTGTTCTTGTTACTGAACATTTTGTGTTCTTGTTTGTGTTACTGAACTTTAAATTGGGCCTGTAGGAGATTCCACAGAGGAATCTGAAAAAGTGTCTACAGGAAAACCTAATTGTGAATCCCACATACCTAACTGGAACACACCATGCTGCTGAGGTCTTCTGCAAGGACACTAGCATGGGTAATTAAAGAGAGAACAAATAATGTGCCATGGCAGAGCACTGTAAGAATCAATGAAAAACTTGCCCTGAAACACTCTTATTGCAATCCTAGTATTCTAATTCCAAAAGTTACAATCTAGTTGACAGATAAATTCTGTGAAGGAGTAGAGTTTAGACATCTGGACTGTTTGTGAATTCAAATTCCATTACACCTACATTGCTATGATTTTTTTCCCCTCTAATAATTGTTCCACTATTTTAACAATTATGAAAGTGAAACATAAACCATCAATTTCTGGGAACAATTAGCTTTGTTTTTATGTTTATTTATTTATTTTTCTGAAAACTACTCTGCAGCACCATCTAGTGAGAGTGAGAAGGACCAGTTATATTGTTTCCATGTTAGGAGAATTTTCATGTGTTTGCAGCCTGCATGCCTTCCTGTAGCCTCAGTAGGAGAAGAAATGTTAAGCCTCCATGTAGAGTGTATAGAGTGTATGTGTGAATTCTTTGTCATATCTTCAACAGAAAATCAACTTCAATAAAAGATTTTGTTATAGAAAGGTATAGCGACCCTTTGGACAAGGTGCATTATGGACAGAATAAAAAACACACCTTGATTATAAAATAATCTTCGCTTTAAAACCAAATTTCCAAAGTTCTCATCTTGCTGAATCAAGCACATCATTAGCAGCTGTCAATCTGTTTGCTGTAATGGACCAAAGAATTTCTTCCAGTGACTAGTAGGGTCACTGAATATTCACAGCAGTGAAGAAAATCCTACACAGTGAGAAATACAAGTGGAGATACAGACCCTTATGAGTGTTTATAGGGCTTGCCTGTTAACGGTGTTTATCTACACAAATCTTTCCTGTGAAGGTGGAAAAGGTCTTCCAAGGGAAAAAAAAAATCTATTCATAATTATTTATGTAGGTGGTTATATAAATAAATAAAACCCCTTCATTAAAAAGTCCATCACCACACTCTGTAGGAATTACTACAATGCTGCCTCATACCTGAGTTGACTTCTAGCTCAATCAGTTATCTTCATGACTGATATGGCAATTCCCTACTGTGGTGATGGCAGCCATATGGCCATTTCCTCCAGTGTCAGTAGTGTAAGACCCATGCAGAGAAATACAATTACTCTCTTGCAAAGAAAAGAAAATTTCAGTCTTTTTGATGCCAAAAGATGTCAGGTTACTTTAGGTCTTATACACTCAATTATAGGCTAAATAGCATTCATATTTTTTCTTCTGTTTTTATCACTGATAAAAACAAAGACCTTACAAATGAGAGTGACATTGCTACTTTTAAATGAAAAGCAAGTGCATTTGCACAAATACAAAACATCTGTTAAGAGATAATTCATGAGTCTCACAGGCAATCAGTTACTCAGAATTCCACTGAAGTATAAGATGATTATTACAACAGCCAGTTTTTTGATTCTCCAGAGACAACTGACTAAATGGAAGTAATGGACCAGTAGACTATCAGACCACCTTTCTCCAGCTTTTTCTTTGTCAACTCCAACTCAGTTCTCAAATTCATCTAGAGCTTGCAGATATAAATGGATGTTAATGGAACTGAGCCTGAAATTTTATGTCCTTTAGTGCTTCTCAGTCTTTGGTTCTGTCTCTGCAGAACACCATAAATTCATCTTATCTTAGGTAATTAGACTGTAATAATAACAATAACATCATTAATAATAAGGATTTTAAAGTTTAACTGTAAAATACTGGATCCAGTTTACCAAAACCACAGAACTTTCATGATGAAACAGAAACTGTCTTGGAAAAAAAAACAATTAAGCCTAGAACTTCTTGAATTTAAAAATGAGCTGTGGATTTGTGGATTAACACATTTGATAAATGGGTAATTTTAAGTGCTGAGAAAGTCCTGAATGCACAAAGTAATCCAAGACACTCATTTATTAAGCCTTCTCAGATGAAGCATTTTCTAATGTAGGAACATATAGTTTCACCAGTGGATACTTATGTGTTCTACTAGAGAGTATGGATATATTCACAGAAAAAAATAACATTAAAAGCTGGATAATTTAGGCCTTTCATATTTTGAAACATCTTGGGAGAAAAAAAATACGTTCATGCTAAATTTTAATGCATAAAATCACAACTTCTGAATCCGTGAAAATTTGCTGTTCCTCTTCTATTCCATTCTACTATGATCAGAATGCAATAGAATATGAGCTAATTATGGTGAACTTGAATGTATTGGTTTCACAATAACTTTACACTTACTAAAGCCAATATGCCTGGTGAGTCAATGTAAAAATTCTTAAGTTGTCTAAGTCTTCTTCAGCCTTTCCTTATGTGAGAGGTAAAGAGGCAAGAGGTAGCTTAGTTCTTAAATAATGGGTTTTGCAGTAAAGTAAAGGGATAAAAGTGAAAAGATTTTTAACCTTTGTTTTTTCACTTACTGTTAAAGGTGAACTGACTTGCACATGAGCAGCAAACACACCAAAGATATTTGTATCTAATTCTGAAGATAGAAAATAAAAATAGAAGGAACTGGTCCCACAGTATTCAAAAGTTGCCTCAAAGCCCAAGTTTAGATCAATTTCTACTTAAAAATTTACTTGCTGTTCTTTATAGGAGATGTTTAAATATGAAGGATTTCTAAAAAGGGGTCAAAAGGAAGAATGAAAAGAGTGAAAGATAACCAGAAATGAGAAGATTATTCCATGTTTCATTAAAAATGAACAGCAATGTTTTTTTAAAAAATATTTTCTTTCCATTTCTGCTGAAATGGGATGACTGAATTGTCACTGAGGTGCACCCGACAGATTATCTACTGTTGCTTTATGGTCTTTGTTCTCAGCAGTGCAGTCACTCGTCTTGCACCTGTCCATGAAGAAGCTCTTCTGTCTTCAGAAGAGCTCTGCTGAAACAGTATTTCAGTTAAAGGGAGGACATCAAGGTTTGGTGGAGACTAAGCCGCAGAGTGTGAACTGCTTCCAGCACTGCCACGAGGGATTCAAAGAGCATCCACTCAGTATCTCAGCTGGGTTGGTGTTGCTGCATAATTGTTGCAAAGGGGATGTAGCACTCAAAATTATTAATTCTACTATTCCCAATGCAACTTGCTTTTACATCAAAGAGCAGAAATTGTGGAAATGTATTTGTATGACACTGAGTACCAAAAAGTATCATTCACGTTGAAATATTAAAGTTTTAAGTTAACAAATTAGTTGAGATTTTACACCTAAGCACAGGTGTTTCAGCTATTTTAAATGAGATTCTAGAGAAATTTTGTCATTCTTTGTAACAAAATGTGCACCGTCTTAGCACAATAATCTTGAGGACTTGAAACTCAACTGAGTTGTTAGAGATGTCTTCTGTGTTTGCAATTGACATTGTGTTGACAAAGAACACAATGCTTAACTTATTTGAATGCTTAACTCATGGATCACAATGGTTTCTATAAACAACTCATTTAATGTAAAGGCATATGAACTTGAAGCAATGTCAGCAACAAATGTTTTTTTCATATGCTGTCCTATTCTATGACTAGTGTAGCAGAGAAAGATATTGAATACAAATATTGAAAAAAATAGGACTGCAAAAAATCATATCAAATATGTGCTCAATATATCATGTATCTATCACAAAAATAAAAGCAGAGTACACCTAGAAACATACATTTTTATATCATACATGACATGTATTATATTTTTATTGCATAGTGGGACTCCTGCAACACAAAAATGCAGTAGCCATTAAGTACCAAGCTGCTGTCAGAGCCCTGTGGACATCACTAAGCTTTTCCTCCCCTGATGACTGCTCAGGACTACACCAGCCCATCCCAGTGCTCTTGGTGCCTGCCCTGATGTTGCTCTAGGATGCCAGGCTCCAGCCTTGTCTCTGACTGCTTTGCTCCCAACTCAACTCCCTCAACTGGGCATTGCCCTGGCTTGTGACTTGCCTGGTCTGGGGTGGTCAGGGAGCTCTGAGGCCAGTGACTGCTGCTGCAGGCTGTGGCCAGCCTCCATGGGACTGGGTCACCCTTGTCTCCAGCTCCACATCCCTCAGGGGGCAGCCCTGCTCGCACCACTTCCTTGGTGTAGGGTTCTTTCCGCTTTTTTACCATTTGGACATCAATTCAATAAGCAGCATGGATCACAGTAGGTCATTCTAAATGTTTGGTGATAAAGTAGAAAATAAATATTTGGATGAACAGTAATATTAAATTATAAGAGGAGATATTTCCAACTGGCTCATATGCCTTAAGCTTATACTAATCACATATTTGAATGATGAGAGGTTTAACTGAGTATGAGGTGAGGAAAAAAAGTTTTGGGAAAACTGCAGACTGAAGTATCCTGCGAGGCCAGTGGGTGGAAAGAGATTGTATATCATGTATTTTCCATTTACACTGTGGATGTAAATGTAATAGGAAAACTGCATATTCAAAAAGCTTTTTGGCTTGAAGGTTAATCACAAAGCATAACTGGGATGTTATCATCAAATTAGCAGGAAGCCTTCATACTGGAGGCTATTTTACATTCAGTGTCATTCAAGATTTTCATTTAAAACTGGAAATGACAAATAAGACAGTATGCTAAACATAGAAGGATTCAGGAAAAGGGGCAATAATTATTACAGAAAACCACTGGAATAAAATGAGAGCCAACATAGACAGATGCACTGTGTGTAAAAGAGGAAGAAATAATCAAGTGTCAGATCCTGTCAGGAAGTGTAATGAGCTTCATTGCAGATGCAGGTTCCTTGTGCCTCTCAGGATCAGTCCATAAATGAACACAGAGGAAAACACTGACTCAGCTGGAAAGAGATGAATGGTAGGTTACAGTCTGTGATGGACTGGCCATGACTGAGGGATACAGTGCTGTCAATGAAAATGTACTGTGGGCTGAAGACAAGGAGTGCCCTGAGTAACACAAGCCATGTGTTACCTCTGCTCTATTCACAAAAATTTGGCTTTAGATGGACTTCAGTGTAGGATATTGTATTTCAAAAAAACAGCTGTAGGGTCAGTGGTACGAGAAATGAGGGAAACATCACTGGTACTGAATAAGTAAGAAATAGTTATTAATGGTATTGACTGGTGGATTAAATCTCAATGAAATGAAGAAAATGAGTGCTTCCAGAATAAAGTTATATTTTTGATTGATAATAATATTTTAAACTCCATCTTACAGTATATGGCTGGTAGAGTTAATGCATCAAAATCGTTGTTTGTTTTCTGCAAAAGAAAAATATATTGTCCAGATAGAATACAAAGGATTCTGAATACTAGCAATAATTCTTTACTTTATTAGTATTCAAATGTAAATATTTTAAAACTCACAAAAATCTAGAAATGTTTTACTGTTCAGATTTATAAGCAGAAATTTTGCATAATAAATGGAATATAATTTCAAAATATGTAATCATGATAACCATTCTTCAGGGACACCAACTAACAAAATACTATATACTTTCAGTTTGTTTTCTGTAATTCATCTGTTCTAAATACTGTTTATTCACAGATTATGAAATTACCTCCTCTCTATTTCCCATATCCTTCAAACTAGCCACTGTCTAGTCAGCTGCATGTTCCTGATTTAAAAAAAAATAATATGATGTTCTGGCTATTTTGGTGAAAAGCCTGGAAGATAATTACTATAGAAGAGTTTTTACTTTATTTTCAAATTCCTGAAATGTTTTAGATGGACTTCAAATTCCATTTTCCTTTTACATTTCTCTACAGAAACAACCCAGAAATTGGATGTAGTAGTCACTAAAACAACCATGTGAGAAATATTTCACTTCCTTCATCTGGTTTTCCTTGTAAATGAAGGCAAACATTTTGGCTCAAGTATTAAGACCATCTTCTTCAGGACCTAAGATAGCACTTGGAAGGAATTTAGACTTTTAAGTCCAGTAAACCTCCTCTCACATGCTGCCTGGCTGGTGAGGTGTCTGTATTCAACTAGCACTTTCATTTAATATTGCAAAGGATGCTTGATAGGCAGCATGTGCATTGCTTTCATAGGAAGGGGGAAATAGCAGTTTGAATCCTTGAAATGAGAGGGTTAAACTTAGATCTTGGTTCTGGATTACTATATAGGATACCTGGCTACTATTAAAAAGTTTGGTACCATTTCCAATTCTTTCTCAAGATTCATTTAAAGTGTCCACTTTTTTTCAAGTCAGAAACTAACTTTGCAAAAGGAATGTCTTTTCTGCTACCCAGGTTGGGTAGAAATGATCAGTGTACAGCTCTGGTTCAGTTTTTGTGTATGTGTGAGTAAATCCCCACTCACTATACTGGATCACCTGGATCACCTTTTAGAAATAACTTCCAGCTAACTAGCTAAATTTGTAATATTCTGGAACAGGATGCCAAGAGTTGTGGATGTACCATCCATGGAAATGTTCAAGGCCAGGTTGGATAGGGTTCTGAGCAACCTGGTCCAAAGAAAAGCACCTCTGCCCATGGGAGGAGAGTTGGAACTAGTTGATATTTAAGGCCCCTTTCAACAAAAATCATCCCATGAGTCCATGAAACATTTCTACTATTTTCATATTCCAGTCTAGACTGAGCAAAGAAGCTCTTTTAGTCCACTGGGATATGGATTAAAACATTGTGTATTGCTTTCTCAGCTGCCTCCCTTGTTAAGATGCTGGGCTTGAGTGTCTCCTAATTTATGTGTGCAGCAAGTCAAGTTGCTGCTGGGATTACTGGCTGTGTCATAGGAGGCAGAGGGATGTGGATCACCCTGTTGGAAGTACCACCTATTTATCAGGTGTTGCCACCTGGCCCAGCCAGCTGCAGGGACAACTTGAAGGGACAAGTTCCATAAGAATGGCTGATTAAGCTACTGCCACACACCCTCTACTGCCATCTTTCCAGATCAGGAAGTGGTGTGATCCCACAGTGAACTTGACTTTGTACCTGAAAGAAGATTGATTTGTACTGACATTGATCACTTCCTTGAGTGCACAGGCAGTACTGCCTCAAAAATATAATGCAAGGGAAGATTTAATGAGGATGAAATAAGCAAAGGAAGGGGAATAGCAGGAAATGAACAGGGAAGTTCATTCTGACCTAAACTGTGCTTCTGGAGAATGTGTCTTAGAAATATAGATTAGGTGAATTTATCAGGAGGCTTTTCCTCCTCCCTCTTCTCCTTCTTGGCTAAGCGCTTTTCCTTCTCTCCTGTGCTGGCCATGGCTTGCAGTTCCCTCCATGGGCCAGGTGAATTCATGAATGGGGGAGAAAGTTAATGCAGAGGAAAACAAAAGGCATCTAATGTCCACCAGAGCCAGAAAGATAGAAGGTGGGACTACATAAAGAGAGGAGCTACACTGGTAGAGGAGAGGCTGGAAGAAATAAGCAGTTAACAGCTCTGTGCTGAGCTAATACGTCAGCACAGGTAAGATACCTGCTTCTAGAGCCAGTGTCTTGCCTTATGCTGAGGTGATTACAGCACGTTCTTAGTGATATGTCATGACAATGAGAAAGATAATTTTGTGTTGTTCAAATACAGGCCACATTCTGGAAACAAATAGGAAATTAGCAGTAATTCAGAGGGCAGCTTGACCATATTTGAGAAAACTATACAAGAATTTAGTTATTTCCACTGAGAAAAAAAAACCCTCTCCGACCTATCATCCTCTGATGACCAGTTGCATGGCCACAGTTTCTAGAAGTAGCCATTCACCTGGGTACAAAGATAGACATTGTAAATGGAGCTGCGTCCACTTTCTAATTTTCTCATAGTCTTCATCTTGTCTGGGAGGAAAATGTCGCTTGTATCCTTCTTTGCCCATGTAGTGTCTTGGAGATTTGACTTTTTTTTTCTGTTTACTGAGAGAAGGAGGTTTTCCTGAATTTGTATTCTCCCCTCTTGTACCAGCATTTTGAAATGTAAATGTTAACGCAGCTTGCACAAAAATCACTACAAATAATGATATATAAACGGAGAGACCTGACTCTAAAATCATCTTTCAATTAAATCTTTATTTCATAGTAGCACAACTGAACCTAATAAAACTAAACCAGACAATAGAAATTACCACTCACAAAGCACATGTATTTAACCTTCATTCCTAATAATAGCAATAATTAAGGGATGTTGACAAGCACTTGTTTGACAGTGAGATTGGGGAGGCATGTCTTTCCTGACACAGTGGGATATAGCATTAAATTGTAACAATGCTGGCAGCCTTCCAAAGGATGGAGTCAAGGCAGGTGGTAATCCAGTTCAGCAGCAGTGGAAAATAGGTGACTGCATGTTGGCTTTAAATTGCAGTGCACATTTAAGAATAGAGGATAATTCATGTGATATATGTAGTGTAACACTTAAAGTGCTCTCATTTGTTTTCTTCTTAAAAATGTGTGGCAATTGTTTCTTTAGGATATGTTTTTTTCCTAAAAAGAATGAAAGAAAGAAGGCCTATAACAAGTAAGTGGTTGATTGGAATAGTGTGGCACATTCACAGCACTAAATTACTAACTTTCATTTACCTGCAGTCCAAACACAGAGTGCTGTAAACAGAATTTTCACTGGAAATTATAGTAATGGAATTAGAAAACCACTGTTGGCAACAATAAACCAGTAACTATCTAGTCAGAATATTTTATGCTCTCACCAAGTGTAAGTTGTTTTTACCTGAAATAGGATCTCTAAACCCAGCATGCCACAGCTGGAAAAAAGTCCAGTAATAAGTGAATCTAGGTCAAATACTCCATCTTTGGGGCAAAACAGAGATGAAGTATTTTGCAGGCATTAATAAACTGTGAAAGAAGAAAAAATGAAGCAGCTGCAGGAAATTGGTTGAAGACTTCTCAGTGAAAACTTCCAGTTGCTTGATTGGTTGTCCTGGTGGCTCACTGAGTGCTGGGGTGTGATACTGGACTCCTAACTAACCCGAGCAAGGCTGGAGAGGACAACACCAAGGGCTCTGGGTTTCTGTCAATGATAGCTTCTCTCTAAAATATTTCATCACCTGTCTTTGAGAAAGTCCTGCAAAAGTGACCAGAAATGCCTTCAAAGTCTTTGAATTTCACATTGCTACCTCTTGTGGTCTTTACTACAAACTTCCTGTGAGTGTGCACAAAGAATATGCTTAGCTGTGTAAGCACACTTTGTTTTCCAGTGGTGACATGGATCTGATTAGATTCTACTCTGATTAGGTTCTATTCTATCAAAATAAAGCTGATCTAATTTGCTTAGAATAGGTATTATCATACTGTCAAAAAAGCATCTGGTCCCAAAAATATCTTCCCTTTTGGCATTACAGTACATTATGCCAAGAAAACTTTGAACTAAAATGTTTAGAGCATATTTTAAAAGACATTTAATTTTAAAGAATGCGGTTTTATGCATCTGGAAGAAAAACTTGGTTACACAAGTAAGTATCAGAAGTTTAAACAGCATTTTCTCTGTGTTTTTTCCTCATAGGCAAGTACACTGCAAGATTTAGATGAGTCAAATGCAGTAGGCAAGGAGGTAGGTTGGTATGTTAAGCATTTCTTGGATCACATTTTACAGATGTTCTCAAGTTGTAACCTAGTTTATATCCATAACTCACACATTCTTTATCTTGCATGCTTTTTTTCCCAGAAAAGCATGCTGCACAAAGTGACTTGTGTTCCTTAACAGCTCAAGAGATTTGGCAAGTACATTGCATTAAATCAAGCATGCTTGCAAGCCTTCCTTGAAGTGCTGCTTGGACAGACACACTTCCTTTTCCTGTGCACCAGTCCACTATATAAGAGTTACTCAGGCATTCAGGCATCGTCTGTGCTATTTTGAGCAGTATACTGCTTGAAAAACAAAACAAAATGAAAAGATGCATTGCTTGTAACGCATACATTCTGACTTCTGGGAATTAATGTTCTTCCAGTAAGTGGATTCAGCGTATCCTGTCTGTCAAATTTCAATTCCTTTTGTCCCCTGAGAGCAATAAATCAACCATGTTAGCCACTGTAGCCATCTAACTGAACTTGTGGCTCCTGTGCTGAGTTAATCTTTCAGAATCCAACCATGCAATAAATGTCTGCATATATCTGCAGTTTAAAATTTAATGAATATGATCACCTTTGATGCATTTTGGGGTTTTGTTTGCTCGTTTTTCACCAAGGCAAAAAGCACAATGGCTCTACAAAATTAAATAGAAACTGTTTCATTATTTTCTCCTTTTAGTCTGCAGAACCAAGAGCAAGTGTCTCTCTTGCAACTTTATAAAAATAATCTCTCTTTGTATATTTTATTGATATCAAGTAGCATTTTCATAACCAGCTACATGAAGAAGTTTATTGATTCACAAATCCCACCCCAAAAGCTCCCAATACAGAAAACCACAACACTTACTTTTCATATAAGCACTGAAGCTTGTATTCTGAAAGTCTTTACCACGTTCTAGGTGAAGTCATGCACATCATTTAAAGATAAACATTAATTTGCTACATATCTACACATTGGTGCATGCAGTCACTGATAATTCACATACTCAAAGACCAGTTTTAGGAACTATTAAAATAACTCATCTTTATTGCACAGAGAGCTAGCTTGTTCAGGGAGATGCTGTAGGCTCTGCTCTTCCCTAGCTCTCATGGATGAACAAAAGAAGCAGTCACACTGAATTCAATGATTATACTGGTGCAAAACTGCTGTTAAGATAAGTGTTAATAACTAGATTTCCCTTTTACCCCTTTAAAGTTTTATGTTAGGTCTGTAGCTGTTTTCTCCTCTTTTTTTGTGGACCTCCATCGTGACTGGGCTATTTTAACAGCCACTTTATAGTTATTTCTGGATAATGTATCCCATTTCAAGTGACTATATGCTGCCTGGATCAATGTTACTTGTGCAACATATCTGTCACATGGATAGAAATAAGAATTTTTTCTCAGCGAAAGATTGCCAAATTCTAATGCCTGTCAAGTATAAATTGACCCAGTGTACATTTTGCCTGAGTAAGAACTTTACTAAATGATACTTTGAGAATTTGTTATTTAATTTACTATTTCACAATAAGAATTGTATAGAACTTTGTTGGGACTTCCCTTTGCTTTTGAACAATACATGAGGTTATGTTATTGTAGTTTCAACACTCAATAGCAAGCAGTTCCTGAATAATATTCTGCTATTCAAACATCTCATACAAACTTGTTGTTGCCTCTTTAATAGAGTAATTTACAAGTCATTTGTGAGTAATTTTAATGTTTGCCTGGCATCCTGAGTTCCATTTTCCTCTTCTGACTCATGGCATCAATGACCTGTATGAGGAGAAATTGTTTGCATAGCCCATGCTTGTTTTTTCATGCCTGCTTTCTTTCTTCAGTGTTGATATGCACAGGATCTGTTAAAAAAACCAAATAACAGGAAAGAAAACTCTTCCTTTCTCTGCATAACAGCTGCTGCAGACAACAGAAAACAAATACCTGAGATATATCTAGCTCATTTTTCAGGTGACCTCATTATGAAAAACAGGAAAGACCCAGACTTCTGTGTTTACTTTATAAAATGTTGTTTGCCTTCACTGGCTCTGTTGGGATTTAGGGACTAACTGTATGACAGGAAGCTCAGGGAAGCAGTCTACATTGTCTGATGCTATTGTTTTTCTTTTGAGTTCACTAAGTTCATTTCCACTATACTGTTTTTTTACCAGCATGTTTTTGAGTCAGTTTAACTGACTGGAACTGACTTCTTAAAATAATCTGACAGCAGATTTGGTGGTGATTTTATGCTATATTTTCATTTTTAAGTTTTTTTTTCCTGTTAAATCCGTTGCCAGTGGTCTGAGGTAAAGCTTTGACTGAGAAGTACTTATAGGGAATTTAAGGGTTTTGGCTCAGTTCTGCTGAATAATAGCCAGTTTCAGCAAACAACAGAGCCCACGTGTCTTTTTAGCAGCATAATTAAAGAACACTGGGTATCCCACTAACAAAGAGAAGTTGAGCTTATCTCTCTTCTGAACCAAAAGAAATCAATGAGAGATTTCTATTTTTTAGAATAATTCTCGTTATTTTTTTGCTTTGTTATTTGGGCAGGGGTTTTTTTGGTGTTGTTATTTGGGTTTTGGTTTGGTTTGGTTTGGTTTGTTTTTTACCTGTGGATTCAGGCATTAATTAAGTCTTCAGCACTTGATTTGTAATTTTTTGAAACCACATTTTCAGGGCAGTAGACTTTGATGACGAGCCTGTTTGACCCTTCGTATGAGCAGCCATGCATTGAAGAGATTCACAAATAAGGCTTAACCTAGAAATAGCAACGGAAAAATGAATAAATCATGTCATGAGCCAGGCAAAAATTCACTTTCTGTGTTGGGCAGGGACTGCATGAAATATGTCATAATCAGATAAGATTAGGTTAGGTGCCAAATGTATTGTCCTGCAGAGGAGACACTTTGGGACTGTTTGCTTTAGGCTGTTTTGACCACACCTAGACCACAGAATACAGAAGCACTTTTGCATTTAGTCTGACAGCACACCCCGGTGCATTTCTGTTTTGTATATGGGCAGGACATGGATTTACAAATTTAAGGAAGCTACATAAACTGATGAGGTAAGAACTACAGTGCTCTCAACCAAGGACATCTGAGAACCAGCTCTGTGGAGGAACAGAAACTAGACATGACCCAGTGAGCATCAAACAGTAACTGCAGATGTCACCCCTGTATTTTTATATTAAATGTCCTAAAACATGCTCCACATTTAAATAGAGTAATCTTGCTTTGGTCCTCCTCACTGCCACTGTCCTGATTTACTCTACCTGAACTCTGTCTTCTTCTGGGAGTAAAGAACTGAGGTGAATAAATCCATATACTACTTGGACAAGTATTCTTGAGATTTTTCATGTATATGTAGCAGTTAAAAACTTCAAAATTATTATTCCCTCAACTGTGAATAAAACATTCAATTATAAAGAGCAACTCAGCTATCCACATTGAATTGTTAATTCCCTTTGATTAAAAAGCTAGATGCATGCACACATATGTACATGTATCTGAAATATAATACGTAGTCATTATTTTTACCTTCCAGAAGCTTTGAACCAGTTCAACCATAATAAATGCAAATATTTAACAGGAAACTTAGAATTTCCACTTAACACAAGTTACAGTAACTAAAACTGTGAACTCCAGGTAGTCACTAGTAGCCAGACAGCACCAGTATCCCTATTTTATGCCCCATATGAAACAGAACCAGAAAAAACTGTAACACTGAAACAATGTGGAAAGTTACACTAAAGAGGAGATGCAGCTCCAAAATAAGGCAACATTAATACAAGTCAATATCCAAGGCACAGAGTAAAATTCAGCTCCCCAAACTGGACATCAGTGTTTCATAATGTTACCTGGAGTGCCTCAGGTAGTCTGAGACCTGCAGCTTTCTGAATCAACAGGTGGGGTGTTGGCAGGATACCACAGCATATCCACAATTGCCATTACATGCCTTTGGACAACTGAGCTGCCTCCTGAGTCTTTGCCAAATCATTACTGACCTAATGGCAGCTTTACTGTTGGTTTAAGCTTGCAAAATCATACAGAGTAGTAACATCTAAATAGCTATGATATGATATACACAAATGTAATGGGAGTTAAATATATTTTTCTTGGAAAATTAAGCAATAAAAAAATCAAGAATTGAATATCTAATCGTATCTACTTTAAGAAGCACCAAGCCACTAATCTATATACAATTTATTTCTTGATACTTTAATAATTATTAAAATAATTTTGTTTGTGGAAAATCATGTGGTTTTCTACATCTATTTTCCTTTTAAGGAAACAACATTAAACACTGTATTTACCTGTAGCATCAAGACATGAGTACAAGTCTCAGTGATGAGACTTTTACCAGGCTGGTGAGAGGCATGTCAGAAAATACCATATTAGAGTTAAGGTAATAAAAGAGAAATAATTGAGGAAAGAAACAATAGCAGACATCATGGTAATGCATAAAGAAAAGCAGGATTCATCACATAAAAGCTGGAAAGAGGATGGGAATATAGAGAATGAGAGAATACAGACTTGAAGCCCATCATTTGGAGGAAGAAAACAGCATATTTAAGGGAAAATAAAGATGATTAAACACAGCACTTGAACAGAAGGACAGAGAAAAGAAAGGGATTGTTTTAAGAGTTTCATGGTTATCTGATAAACTGGAAAATAGTAAGGAAATGTTACTTTTACTCTGATAAACTTTCTGTGGGTTTAGTTTTAGCCAAGTTAAATCCTGCTGTTCTTTGTTCAGGTGGTATTTCTTTTGACTTGTGCAGTATGTATGTAGAAAAGAAAGCAAGTGAATGATTCCAGATACGCTGTATTAAGTGGGCTTTGCTAAAAACTACATCTCAAAAATGTTAAAACTCCCATGTACCAGATAAGCAGTTTTGCCTTCAAAAGCCAGCTTAATCAAATCACCTGGTATCAGAAAGAAATACATAATACTTCTTTTCTCATTTCCATCTACTCCTGTTGATACACAACTGTGTATATGTTGCAGAAAATGTCTAATGTGAGGCTGCATTTCCTATAGACATAAAAGCTCGTGAGTAAAAAATGTAAAATGGAGTCATTTGTTTCATCAAGGCCCCTTGCAGCATCTAAGCCATTCCTCTGCATGGAACTGTTACAACAAAACACAAATTGTTCAAAACCTCCCTACAAGGACATTTTTTCTCACTCAGCTGAAGCCTCTGTGCTGAAAGGTGCAGAAGTCAGTTTATACAATGAATTGTAATTCTCCCATTCAAGAAATTACCTGCAACAACATCTGTGTCTGACACTAAGTAACCTCTACTAATTGCAAGCATTATAACTAAAATGATGGTGCAATGGAATCACTGGGTTTTACCATGTGTCAAGGTGAACCATGATTTCAACAATTTCCTACTTCTAACTCTCTCAACTTTCAATTTCATTTTTCAGAGATATACAATACTTAAAAATAAAAAATTCAGTCCTGTAAACATTATTCATTTACTATTTCTCCATGGAATAATGAAGTAAAGTCACTTCTCCTGCATGAGTTTGGCTTCTATAAGTTGTATTAACAACCAAAAAGGAGTAGGAGATGCTAGACACATTCCTTGCCAAACATTTTGTTTACAATCTGGAGGCTCAACATGCTTTAACCCAGCTGAAAATCCGGCACATATTGCAGGACTTCTATGGCTTCTGTTCTGATTTATTCTTCTGCTTCAGACACAATATTGTTCAAAGGAAGAGAAATAATCTGTTGATAATGTTCTTCATTGCTCTCAAATCAGAGTTGAAAGAGAGAAACTGAGAAAGTTCAGGCAGACATGACTATCCAACTAATCAGCAGATTAACTTGATATTTATTTGGGAAATTTCTCTTTCTTTCTGGAAAATTTGTTTCTTCATAATATTTTCAGAGTATTGGTAACTCCAAAGGATCTCTTTGAAACACTTTAAAATCTGAAAAGAAGTTATCAGTCTTTTTATAGATTTGTTTTAAAAGAAATTAAAACTTTTAAATTTAATTAGAAGGAAAAAAAAAACCCTCTGAAAGTCTCTTTAGATATTTAAATCCTGTGTTTTTTGTATATATCAGCTTATTAAGTAGTCCCTTTGCTACTCTAAATTTAATGCCAGTGAGAGAAATATGTTTTCTTTTACTTCTGTGTTTTTATTTGAGCTTGAAATGAAAAGGCATTGCAGGTGGACATACTGTCCAGCAGCACAAGGAGCTTCTATGAGCAGTTTCAACATCAGCAGAGATTCCTTCCTTCTCTCCCTCCACCACTAATTCAGCAAAGCAGCACACGGCAAGAAGGCAAGACTAAGCTGATGAAGAGACAAGTGGCGTGACAGATATAAATGGTGTTTTCTCTTGGCAGTGCCACTTGAAAAGAAAGCAGGAATTCATGTGTGTCCAGTAAAACTGAGACAGTGGTACAGCACACTCTATGAAGCACAAATGTCCTCTGCAAGATTGTCATGTGGATTCAGCTTTAGCTCTGGATATAAACTTCTTTAATTAGGAATAATAAAATACATGAAGACTTTTTACTGTCTTCTAAGTAGAGAGAGTTCAAATTATTATTTTTTCTTCACAAAAAAAAGATGATACGTGTAATGCATGTAGTTTTCAAAGTTCTCGTGTACAAAGTTCATTCCTTTTTTGTACAATCTTTAAAGATTTTATGGGTTAATTTAGCAAGTCTCAAAATCTTTTATGACAGATAGGTCTTATATAAATGTTTCTATCAATTTCAATAATTTCATTCTGATAGAACTAAGTCACTTAGAAACATAGGTAAACAAATGATATAGCCTATCAATATATTAGCTGTAAAATTCCTATGAATGTTCTTATTCTGCATTCAGGGTGTGAGTGTTATGCAGGAGAACTCATGCAACAGGAACCATTTAAATGACCTCTTTAGACTATGTCCATGGGCTGGCTTTTCCAGGATGGAAGTAAATATCCATATATAAATGTGCTAGTCACATCAAATGGGCTACTAGACTGAAAGCAGCTCAGGCACCTTAATCATGGTATTTGGATATATCAGTTTTCAGTGCATTTCCAGACAAAATGGTAGAAAAATTGTTTTTTTAATGGAAACTGCTGGATGTTAAATATATTTGGCAAATAAGGAATTTGTCTCTATTTTCAAAAGGTCCATTTTGAAAATTCTGGCACAACTTCTTGATTCTTTTATCTGTTTTGGCAGTCACTGAAAATAATTTCTTGCCAAAGGTACCTGCTATCAGTTTCTAACACATAGCTGTCAATAATTCAAATGAACAGAAATCCTTAGTAATGCTTAGAAATTTTAAACAAGGAGCTTGTCTTGATTTTCAGGCAAGTACGAAGCCCTGAGTAGTTGCTCAGTCTGAGCCATGGAGACACATCCTTGAGATCATCACTTTGAGCTTAAAATTGAGAAATGTTACTGATACCGGTGATATATCTCTTCAACAGCTGCCTACTTACACCTATTTTTGACAATCTAATTATCTTTAATAGAAGAAAGTAAGGAAAATGTTGTTCTTTTCATGATTTTTTGGAACAGATTTCAAATTTTTCCATCTTGCTTTGTCGTTTGAATTAACTATAGGCTCCTAAAGTACTAATCTCACATTAGGAAGGATCTGCTCTTTGAAAGTTAAACTTCTTTAAAGCCTATCAGTGCAAACTTTCCTAGACAGGGCTTTTGCCAAGAAATATGGAACCAGACAATCCTCGAGGTGTCCTTCCAACACGGTGTTCTATAATTCTATAAAGTATTCAGAATCACTACGCAGTTTTGATCATCTCAGCCAGTTCTACATATTCTTCCAGAGTAGTTTGAAATTCTCTTGCATTAAGTGCAAATTCAGGTCACACAAACAGAGTAGCTGGAACAGATAATGTAATGTCAATGCAAAAGTAGCATTAAAAAAAATGAAAGCAACTAATGAATAATGCTGGGGTAAACAGTGGGGCAAAAGCAAAACAGCAAATCTATTTCCAACTTGCACAATCTGCTGATATATTTTCTACTCTCCTTAGAAGAGTTTTTGATAGAGCTTCTAGTCTCCTTAAAAGAGCCTTCTGTTGTTGAGGCATGTAATATAATATAATTACAATCTCCACATACTACACATAATATATAATACATGTAATATGGATTATTCATGGATTCTGCACAATGACCCAAATAAGTAGAAACCAGTGTCAGTCTGTTTTCTACCATAGGTCCTTCATAAACTAAAGCAGTAAAAGCAGCTTTCAAGTTAGGGTTGCAGTGATGTTTCTTCACTTCTTCACTTGCAACTGCAAGTGGTGGTGTTGCCATCATCTCAGTGATGCATTACTTTCAGAAACTGGACTTGTTCTTTCTTCAAAATAAATTGTTTGTGAAAACACAGCTTGAATTTGAAAAATAAGATGCAAAGATGTTGGTGAACAAATTACATGTGCATGGAACAGGTCTGCTTCCTTCCATCATACAGAATGTGTTCTAGCTAAGGGCTTGCATGGGTGAGATAGATATTGTGCACTATTAAAAGTCTTATTGCACAGCTTCAATTTAACTAGGCTTTGGATTATTAAAGAGAAGTATCTTTCTCCATTTAAGATGTACAGCACAAAGATAATATTTTTCTCTTGCATTCATGCACCTGGCAGTTTGAATGATTGCAAAAAAGTTGTGTTACAGCACAAGGAAGCAGAACAGGGCAGTCAAGATCTCTAGTACATCTTTTGGTGACAGCTGGCTTAGCACAAGCTGGCAGTGTGTCCCGGTGGCCAAGAAGGTCACCAGCATCCTAGTTTGGATCAACACTAGTGTGGCCAGCATGATAACAGCAGTGATTGTCCCCCTGCATACAGAACTGATGATGTCACACCTTGAATCCTTTATTCAGTCCTGGTCCCCTGGAACAAATCAAGAGAATGGACAAGAAGAAATGGCCTCAAGTTGTGCCAGAAGAATTTTGGATTGGATATTAGATTTAGATTGGATTTATAAATTTTCATTGCTGAAAGGTTTGTCAAGCTTCAGAACAGGCTGTCTAGGGAAGTGGTGGGGTCACTGTCCCCAGAGGAATAAGACCTGAAGATGTGGTTCTTAGAGATAAGGCTGGACTTGGCAGCACTAGGTTAACTGTTAGAACTCAATGATTTTCTTTCCAGCCTAAATAATTCTGACTCCATTCTATGATGCTTTTCCACTGTGTTTTAGAAGAATAGGAGAAATGTTTTAAAACTATTTTTTCTTTCTCACTAGGATGGCTAATCTTTAAAATGCATTGGATTTATACATTCCAATTATATATGCTGAAGGACAAAAGACAGTTAATAGAAGGCTTGGAAAAAATAGATCAAAAGGCCTTTATCAGCTGCTTACAATTCTCCACAATGGTTCTGACAGTGATTGAAAACATTTCTCGAGTTTTGGGTGCCAGCCCAGAGTACTGCTAATAGTGAGCAGACAATCTGCAGTTTTATTTTTTATAAAGCTTCCTCCCAAAAACCCCATCTCCTTCTCCACCGTCTTTAACATTGTACAAGTTCTGCAACTGCAGCCAGACCTAGCTGCTCAGTGAAAGATCTTTAACACAATTGTGTTGCCGTTTGTCCACAGCAGCGAATCGCATGCATGCAGTTCTGATTAATTATATTAGAATCATTCATTCATAGGATTACAGGCTTAATTGGGAAACAAATACAAGTCAAAATGGACTACTGCTGGATGCCCCAGGAGATTGTTTTTCTGAATTTTTAACAGACTGATCTTGTGTATACAAATAGGGCAAGACAATGAGAATAAAAAGCAAAGGGAGGTTGCCATCAAGTTGTGAAACCAACCAGGAAGTGGGGAACTTATTTTCAAAGTTCATGAAAATGCAACAGATGCTGTCTATCAAATGAGCAACTCTGTTTACAATTACAAGAAATGTCTTTAACAAAAGCTGGCATTTGGCTACATTTGCTAGATTTGTCTTTTGTTACAATCCAGATGTTTGTGCGGGTTTGCAAACGTGTTTCTTGAGGTCTGTTCAGTTTTGGGGACATTCTTGGCTGAGTTTTGCTACTCAAGAGGGCTTTTTAATGTTTTCAGATGGAAACCATGAGAAATTTCAATGTGTTTCATAAGATCTGGGCAACAGCAGGCAAAATAAGATAACTTTGTGCTGTTATTCATTGTGTTTCCAAGGGCCATTTGAACCAGCGCTAGACTCAGTTTCCTGTAATCTCTGTCCATAGCACCAAAGAACTGGTCTAGACATGTTTACTTCAAAAGACATCATCAGATCCAAGTGTGCTGAAGGAGGGCACTTTGTCTGGCTCAGGCCCAGTGATTGGATGCTGTGTCTATTTGAATTCAGGATTGGAGCCGGATCACATCTGGATGGCTTGAAATACAGTAGGGTAAGGTCTGTCAGCATCTGGCCATAATATAATATTTACTTCTTATGATCATCCTCATTAAGGAGATCCAAAATATTTATTATGTAGAAATGGATGCAGTTTTACCTAACATAGACCTTTGAACTGCTGCTGTTTCCTCTCCAATTGCTTGAGTTAACGAAAACCAGTTTTAGCCATCTGTTTTTTTGGTATAAGCTTATTTAAATTTTATATTCTTCAGGGTGATTCAGAGTATGTGTTGGTATGGTTTGCTTAAAGGGAGGCTTAATCACAAATGGGAGCTGTCAGTGTCATAATACAAGAGCATATTATTTGTACACCTAAGGGATTATAATTTTGTTCTTCTTTGGCCCCATGAAAAGGAAAAGAAAATAAACAACACTTGTATTTTGGCTTTTATCAAATCTGGATCCCAAAACAGCAGCATGCATAAATTAAAATCTACTGAGTGGTTTTAACTATGCTTTTTTATTCTTAGGCCTTTACATGATGTCCAAGAAACAATTAGCTGGTCTGAAAAGTCTGAAGGGGCCTTAAGAAGCAGCATAACATGCAAGGGGTGGTCAATCTCCCAGAGACGGATCAGGGGATTCGGGTGAGGAGACAGGACAGTGCAAAAACATCAAAAACAAAAAGTCAAATAACAAAAATCCAGACTCCCACCCTCCCAGGATTCCTCCTGATTGCAGGATCACAAAATGTTGAGACAGCTGAGCAGTGACAGCCCCTTCCCTCCGTCTGCAGGCTTGACAGCAGGACAGTCAGAGTTAAAGGGTGGTGCTCAAAGTGGTTCACCTTTTCCATGGGGTCTTTTGGCTGGGCCTTCAAAGTAGTGGCAGTGAGTGAATGGGGTGATGTGGATAAGGACTCCTGTGCAGTAAATGGAAAGGGAGAAGTGGTTTTTGGATAAGGCAGATTTGTTGAGGAATCCTTTTTACCTTTTTCTCACTGAATCTTTTTATATTAAGTATTGTTGGGAAGCAGAAGAGAACTATTTAAAACATCATACACCACAGTTTTCATGTGCAGGAAACAGCAAAACTTTAACCAAAGTTAAGAAAAAAGCCAGCTCATGATTTTTCAGGCAGATAATGCCTTAGAAAGTCAGTAGATGTATCTGGGGCTTGGTAAAAACCTAACTGTGATTCACTTTATACCAGCCTGACCTAAATTAGTATCCCACCCTGCTATGAACATACAGATTTTAATTAAAGCATCCTGCGTGTATAACTCTTTTCTCCTTAGTAATAGTGTAGCACAGTAGCCTGGTGACTAAACAATCCTCTATCAACAGTTTTATTTTACATCCTCCTCCATCACCACCTTCTCTGCCTTACTCATGAAGAATGCTTTAGAAATTCCATGTTGAAAGCAAAAGTTCTTAGTTGCATTGCAAATTATTTTCATACAGTAGTCAAATCTATTTTCATCATAGCATTTGCATATGCATCCTATCTGTGTGTATGACGCTGGAAATTCTGCTTTACTTGTTACCTATTATCTGAAATAAGGGCTGACATAACTTTTGACACAATTTGGCAATTGTTACAAAGTGTGGTATTTTCAATTCTGTATATCAAAGCTCATACGGTTCATATTATATAATCTCATTTTATGATTTTGTTCTCTTGATTATTTCTAAGTCAGAAAGATTCTAGCTACATGGAAAACCAACTCTGTTAAACTTAGATCCTTGATTCTGTTCCCTGCATTTATAAGTGTTTATCTTCCCTAGTAAGTAGTGCCACTTCTTTGTAGACCTGGGAGTCCAGTGCTGTGTGAAATGTGTTATCCAGGTTTGCTTTGCTTCTGTCTCCTGCCTTTTTTCTCCTACAGAATTTGGCACCACAGCAGCTGGACACTGAACTGAGGTTTGTCCAAATGTCTGGGCTAATTTCCAAGTAGGTTCTTTGAACAGATGTTCCCACTGAATTTCTCCAAGGGCTGGTTTCATTGTGCCTAGAACCTGCCATATGCTACTTTAAAAAAAGCACTTTTTTTTCTGGGGGAACTGCGTTTAATGTTGAGATTCAGCTAAAGCTATGAGTTAGAAGATCAAAGTTCAGACCACTCCTTAGTTAACCAAATGTATATATAATTTTAATTGGCCATGTACAGTAATTCCCTATATTGTACATTTTCCCATGTCTCTTAATAATCATGTTTTCTTAGCACAGGAGAAATAATCTCTTTCCTTTCCATGAGAAGTTCCAGCATAATTTTCTACTTCTCAGATCATAGGCTGTCTATGTACTGAGTCAAGATTGTTCTCTTCTTTCCAACAAACTTGCTCAGATGCTGGAATATTAAGATTAAAATGTGAATGTTGAAATTTAATGACAGTGTATGCAGCTGAAGATTCAAAAAACCTGTTACAGCTGAACACAAATTGCACTGCCTATCATTTAGTTATGCAGTTTTTAAGTAGCTGACATGTGACATCGTTTGAATTCCAGTGATGGAGAAGACATTTTCTTTCTCTTAGCCAAACATAACAGTTACAGGAATCTTATCTGAAGAGAAATGTCTGATTTCCTTCCAGAGAACAGAAGTATTAAATCCTAGTTCTAGGAATGCAATGTTTAGGTCATGTTGCCTCGGGCTAAGAGTACGTGTCTGGTAAGACTACGTGCATGTGTCCACTGTGACTGAGCTGTGAGCCAGCCTGCTGCAGCAGAGCAGTGCTGAGCCTGAGCTATTCGGCCTCACTAGGAGGACAGATATCCCAGTTTACAGTGAACACTGTGCTAATGCCATTCAGCAGATCTAGACCACTGCACAAAAACTGTGTGTGTGCAGCTGTCTGCACCCAGCCATGAAGCCTCTGATCTTTCCTCTTTCTTTCCATGCCATGCTTGGACTATTAGGTATGATCTGAGAATGTCCGTTTGGGTTTGCAGAAATTAAAATTATAAAAAAAAATTTAAAATTAACTGAAGAATGGGTCATTTTACATGGCATTGGCTAAAACAATAATAGCTTTGACTATTTTTTCTTTCCAGGTGTTCTTCCCAGAAACATAGTTGTTTCTTCTAAAAAACTACTAGAAATTAGTTCTGTGATGTAGATACAAGTTTGAAAGGCATAATTTCATCAAGAAAATGCATAGAGGTCACAGAGTGAAAACACCTTGAGCTGTTTTTTTCACAGCAATAAACTCAAAGAAGAATTAAGTATGGAATTTACTGAAAATAAATGCAATTTTACAGGACTGCTGAAACCCACAGTTTCAAACATTGCTTGCTTATACATAGGGCAGAAGAAGTACTTAGTAGGAAGAAAATCTCAGGTAACTGATTTCAAAAGAAGCACTTCTTATCCCAATCACTCTCAATGGCACTACTAGGAGGAAACAGTGAGAAAATGTTATCTCAGCCAATGCATGTTTTGCCTAGGCAGAAAACAATCCCTATGTGCTGTTGTTTTTAAATCCTACTGTCTTTCTCCCTTGCAAAAACTCACTCCAGTACTTTCCATTTTGCATGGTATTTATTTCTTTCCTTGTCATTTATTCATATCCACAACAAAGTGTGTAATATCTGTATAGGAGTCCCTGAATAAATTAGTCCTTTTTGTGAAATTTTAGTTATTTAGATTGAAACGAAGTATCTAGAGGACTAATACGTTGATAGATTGAATGATTAATGAGAATGAAGGATGTGGTGTTAAAACCATATTCAGAAGTCAACATTTTCTTTGTTACAGTTCACTAACTGTGCTCTACTTTGCAGCTTACATCAGCACTGGAATGCTTCTGGAATTACTCCATAATTAGCAGTGCTCCAACTAATTGGTGTTTCTCAGAATCAAATTTGTGCTTCATTAAAAGAGAATTTTAAAAAATTCTCATTTCAATGTTATTACTGACACAGCAAAACCATTTTGCGTTCCTGTAGTTTTCTGTGTAGCATTCACATTGTATTATCTACCACGTTTGTTTTTGAAAGAGTCATTGCTTTACAAACACAAACTAACAGGACCCATTACATTTGCCTGACCAGTGTTGACTACTCAGGGACATAGATCTGACTCTTATAAAAGCCATCCTTACAAAACCAAAAGAAATCTATGTTCTCAGTGTTTCATTACCTACCAAAAAAGAGTGACAGCAAGGATCTTCACCCTCATTAAGCCTTCTTGTCTTTACACATTTGCATATTCCAAATTTAGATCCTATTATATGCTAACGAGAACTGCTACACCATGATGTGTGAAATTCAGAACTTGTTGAATTTAACAGGAATGGCCTGGATTTTCTGCATATGTTAAATGTCTCTGAGCCAACAGAATTAATTCTTATAGTATGAGAACCTCTACTTTTAAACAATGTATGTGGCAACTAGATATGATATCATAATGGCTTTGTGTCTTTGATCTCTTCTTTGCATCAAATGTATTCCCCCCTTTTTAATGAGAGGTTGCCTTATATTTCATTGTTTGTAAATGGCTAGATTTATAGCTGGTAGCTCTAGGGTGATTATTGCAGTAACACCTATTTACAATTCTCTTCTAGTGTCAAAACAGAACAACCTTTCCACATTTTTAAACCAGGAAAAAGTGGAGAGTAGTTTTAGTACACTCTTTCTAGCAGATTCCAGACTTTGCTCACAAAAATTGTCCCAATGAACAGAATGGTCAGTGTAGCAATTTAATTAGAATACAATAGATTGTCTATGTTTTTAAGAACTATCAATTGGAAGATCTCTTGTGGATGGAGTTCTTCCTGAATCCAAATGTAAATAATCACAGTTGTAGCAATTATAGCAATATACTAAAATAAAAAAGTTTCATCTAACTTTTTGAAAATGGCTAGCTGTAAAGATTTTTTCTTTCTGAAGTACTCCACTTAGGGTAAAGTAAGGACTGGTAAATTGAAGTAATATGAGGAATAAAAAAAAAAAAAATGTGTGGACAAACTTCTAGGGCGGAGATCTAAGAGCAATTTGTCTGAAGTGGCTCAACAGAGCAAGGAGAATTGCATTTCCTAGTAGTTTATATCTACAAATAAATTCAATTGGTCCAAGTCTATTTCTTTAAAAAAAATAATCTGAACCTGAAGTACATTTTGTTAGTCTTATAATTTCCACATGCTTTTTTGAGTTTACAATTATGAGTATCTTGTAAAGATGAAGGCAAGCATTATTACAAAAACCTAGCTACCATCAAAAAGCACAACAAGCCATCTCCCCAAAACCCCACGCTGCAAAAATCAAAAGGTGGTGTATCCTAAGGTGGAATAGTGCAAACCTCTTCCAATGTCAGAACTAAAACACTGAGAAACAACATGATTATGAAAAATTGTTTGAAGTTCAGTCAAAGTTGTAGTGCAGTGTAGTGGTAATGTTAAATACCCCTTTCATAATGTTCTTGTTTATGCAATGCAGCCAACAGGCTTCTAGTTAGAAAGATTAAGAAAAAAATTGGTAATACCTTGTTAACAATAGACCTTGTGAATTCGGCATAAAAAAGAGCAACAGATAATTATTTCTGAATGGATAACAGATGTGTACAGCCATATAATAAAAAGCTATCCCAGAAAAACTCAAAAGCAAGAAATTTTAATTTTTTGCAAAACACTACCTTAGCCTCACTAAAAACATATGACTGTCCATATAGAATATCATCCTCACAGAATTCAAATTTAATATATTTTTTGTGTTCAGACTAAAATCTGAGCATAGTACAGCAGCAGATTGGAACAGGTTGAAAGCCAAATTTTTATTTTAATTTCTATACTACTTTTTTTTCTAAACTAATTATGCATAGGGAAACTATGCTTTATCCATTATTTTTTGAAGAAAGCAAAGCACCAGTACTGACAGAAGGCAGAGGCTATAGGGAACAGATTACAGTCTAACCTTATTTCAGAAAAAAATATTGAAAGATTTGATGTTTAAACATTGATGTTTAAGGATGTAATGGGTTAAAATATATTAGCTGCTGTCTAATAGAACAGGCCTTCATAACAAAATCCATGGCCTAGCTTAGAAAGTAAACAATCTGCTTACTTTTTCCACACAGAATACCTTTTTCCATACCTCCTGTACTGGAAAAAGAATCTCTATGTAGGTAAGCTGATAGCTACCACTTACAGAATGATCTTGGAGTATGAGTGAAAGTCTCTCTAGCCTTATAATCAGAACAGTGAGCACAGTTTTTAGCTGAGTGTTGAATAGGAAGAACAAGGTGAATTTTGGCATGACGGCAGACATGGTTCTCCACACAGCTTATTGTAAACAGTTGACTTCCTTACAATTATTGCTGTCCTGGAAGTTCTCCCATGCTTCCCATCCCTTCTTCCCTCACCTCCAGATCAGTGTCTACCTTCTACACACTCTTAAAAGATTTGGGAAAATATTCTCCTGCATGTCATCCAAACTGTATGTCAGCTTATGGATATATAACAGATTTACCCACAGATCACCCAAAGAGTGTTAAAAACCACATTAAATGTTTTACAAAATATGAAGAGTTAATGGAACATGACGTAAGTTGATATTTCAAATTTATAACAAGGAAGAAAACAAATTTCTTTAATGCATTTTACCTTGGGATCACTGATTAAATCTGAAAAGTAGTTCACTCTTAATTTTCCTGTTTGAGAAACAAAAGCTTTCCTAAGACCCATGAAACACATAGTTCAATCTGCTAAGAGGAAGCACTACCCATTTGGGCTGACTCTTCAGAGGAGAAAAAGGATCCTATAACATCACAACATGATAATTTTCAAGAAGCAAAATTCATCTAATCTGATACCTTCAAATATCAGAAACAATATTATCATTATATATTTATATTATATTATATTATATTATATTATATTATATTATATTATATTATATTATATTATATTATATTAATAATATTATATATATATAGTTATCTTATCAGAAAAAACATTATACAAATCTCTCTATAGATCTTTTACTTTATTTGAGAACACATTTTAAGAAATTTAGTTGGCAAATTATTAAGATATTATAAAATACTCTGTATTTAGTATATATTTCCATATTTAAATATTCTGATTTATGAAAAAAGGAGGAGCAAGAAAACTCAAAAAAATGAAGGCTTAAGCTACACATTGTAGAAAGTGTCCAAGTTGGAGACATGGAGTAAAAAATGAAAAAATGAATTATCTATCTTCTCGAGGAAAAAATCTACTGACACCTACTTCTATTCATAGCACTCTCATGCACACTTTTTTATTGATTAAATTGTATAGCAGAATGATAGACACTTCTCCCACACGCACGCTTTTGTCAGTGGCAATGATTGTCTATGAATATCAAATCATATACAGCAGGATGTCATTATGAGTTGCCAGGTTTGATTTGTGGAACACAGCACATTTGCATACTCAAATAGTACATTGAGATACCAAAAAAGGGGGGGAAAGTATTCTTTTTAAAGTATTAATGAGAGATATTTAATAAGGGAAAGACAATTTTCTGCATATTTGTTGTCTCTTTCATTTACTGTGTCATCCCACATTTTAATTCCTTTAGTTCAAAGTGTTAGTAACTATGCCTACCAGATAATCTTACAAAGCCCAACATGAAGAAGAGCAAATGGTTGCAAGAAAGCTTCTTTTATGGCCTAGCATAGCTTGTCTTTTGGCCTCAAAATCCTAGAAAGACCAGGAGTTTCAGTTCCAGCAACAAAGAACCCATCTTTGTCAATAATTGCTCACAGTGGTAAATGCAAATGGAGTGTGAGGTGGCAACAAGAAAGTAGGATGGAGATAAAAAGGGTGTAGTCAGCCTGGGTACAGGTGTTTGCCTAAAGTTTAACTTCTGTGTTTTAAAGGGCTATCCCAGTGCATGGATAAGATTCATGCCTGAGAGAAAGACATGCAAGGGCTTACTGAACATGAAAACGTGTATCTGGTTTAGGGCTTATGCTCCCCTTTTTCAGAGATGCAATATTTCACTTTTTTTTTTTTTTTCTGGAGGACTGCTTTCTATTTTTTGTTGTGCTTGTTCTCTTCCTTTCAGTTCAATATCAGCCATGAGTAGGCGGCTGTCAGTGCATGTGGGGGAGCACTTGGTTACATCAGGAATTCTTGCTTCATGAGTGAGAGGAGTGAAGGAAAAACTCCCACCAACACATATTTTTTCAGCCTGTTTAAATAGTCTTGGCAATACCAAAGAGAAGATAATAATCTGGACACCTACAGACCAAGGGCCTACTCGTGCCTTCCACATCTACACAGAGAAGGCAGGAGTCATCCATTTCTGCTGCTGCAACTTCACCATTTCCTCAAATTTAGAAAGTCCATTTCTGTCTTCCGAGGGCTGCATAACCTCCTACACAAAGGCCTCCACTAGGAGTGGTGCCATTTGGGATCAGCTATGATCACACATTAGTGTCACAGTAATTTGGTAGAAGCTGACACATGCCCACTGAAGACTGTATGAACAAGGACCACATTGACTGCCAAGCAATTCTAAAGTCAAGAACTCTGGCAAAGCTGAACATCTTCTGTGAACCTCTGTAAATGGTTTGTTTGATACCTGTGATCTGAATACTTGCTCAGTTTTAAAAGAGAGGAACAAATTGTACCTTTCAGGAAAACAAGAGGAAACTGAATATGGGAAAAACCCATTATTTTTTCCCATGAAATTTTCCTTAAAAAGAAATACATGGAATCTTGAAGACAATTTGAGTATGAAATGTTGGCATCATGTTCAGTGGCTAGTTACACATTTTTGTGGATTTTCTGTGACATTTCTCTGTCCAAATCTGTTGTGTTTTGTGATGCCAAGAAAGCCATTTCAGAAGAGAGTAAACATTTTACTATTGTTTTTATGATGTCATTAGGATATGAAAGAATGATGGAAAAATTTCAGTGAAAGTCCATAGAGATTGCTCTAGCTGTCCTTATAATGTATCATAGCATCTCCATCAAAATGACAGATCTTGTGAGATCCTGTTAGGAATTGTTCTGGGGATGGAACAAACCTTTTCTATTGCCTCTTTCCTATTCTAGGTAACAGAAGGCAGCTTACAACTAAGCCATTATAGCTGCAGAATGCTGTCAGTTGTATTTTTTATTTTGCTTTGAAAGCAGCAATGCAAGTGCCAAGGACAGAATCTTGATGTGATACGTCGTTTAAATGATGGCATATCAAAGGGAACAGAAATATGTGCCAAGCTACAAGTATGTGAGTAAGCACCTTGTCCAATGCATTGACAACTGTGTATTACAATGACAAACATCTAGTGTTAATTCAGGTAGGAGAGATATCACATTATTTTAGTGACTTCACACATCTAAACTGTGGAATGTACTGCCAAAGAGTTTGTAACACCAAAAGTGTACATGCTTTTAGCTGGACAATGGTCATGTTCACTGCACAGAAATCTTTGGAGGATTCTTAGATGCAGCGAAACAGTTCTTTCAGGGACTTTTGAGCAGGAGTCTATGGAAAACTACTCAGAACAATTGTAGTTTACAGAACTTTAATTCTGTGCTTCCCCTAAGCATCTACTTCTGCTCATGACTGAAGATGACTGAGCTGGGTGAACCATGGGTTTGCCCTAGTATAACAATACATTTTCTGTGGCACCCTATGTGAAATACTCTAATATTACCATAGCAATAATAGAAAAAACTAGCACCAAACTCTGAACAAGAAAATTATTCCCCCATCCATTGTTATTACCACGCTGCCTAGAATGAATCAGATGGATAGGATCTGCTAACACCTATTCTCTCAGATTCTTTACAGGGAAAGCAAGTGAACCCTCTTCCCAAAAAACTGACATGGGGGAAAACAGACACTTGGACCCAAACACACAAAGCAGATACAAAAATAAAGGCAACAACAGAAAGCCCAATATACAACAGTTTTAGTGCTACAACAGCTTAATTACTCTAAAGAATTTTTTTTTTTTAGCCATAAAATAAAAAAGCATTTTGGATCTCCATAATATTTTAGCTGGCTGATGTTTATAGAGAGCATATCCCCACATGAGGCTGCATGTAAAGAAACATGAAAGTTCTTTCAGAGATGAAATCACACATAAATGATTAGTCAAATGTGGAAGTCAAAATTTCAGTAATTAATCAGTAATTAATGAGAGCTAGTATGAGGAGATCTGATCAGTCACACATATTCTATTTCAAAATTAAAGGCAAATTAAATTGTCCTTAGCCCTAGCCTAATGATGCTGCATGTATGCTGAACTATATGTATGTTTTAAAAATTTTCTTTTTATTTAGCACTTATTAGAAAAACATAATAGTGCGCAAACTGAAATGCATTTGTTTTGCAAACTCTCTAAAGCAAACTCTTCAGCAATTATTTTCTGAACTTATGAAGGACACAAGCAAGAGACTTCTGCAGGATATAAAAATTCAAACTAATTTTTTACTGTTTTGAAGATTTCCTTTCTGCCACATTATATCCATTGTTCATTTAAGGAAACTATCTTTTTAATCCTCTAGTTTCACTAAATTAATGACAATTCCAATTTCAAAAAAAAATTAACAGAACCTGCAATAGCTCAGAAACTCAGCTGCAGTCTCTATCTCTTTAGGCATATAAATTACTAGTATGACATCTGTGAAAAATTAACTTATAACTGTTAATGTAATTCTGAGTACACTTGATTCAGAGTAAACTGGATTCAGTTTATCTCTTTAAGGAATTTTTTATTATTATTTTTACTCATATTTTTGTTGTAGTGCCAGACTTTTTCATTGTATCTCAAACTTTTTTCAGCAAAAGAGAATGAAAATGGGTAGCAAAGTTCTGGTTTTTATTTTCTGTGCTTTGTTTTTATTACATTTATAACAGGCCTTGTAATTTTTCCCTGTTTATTTTGCTGCAAGATGTTTTGGTAGATTTCACAACAAATAGCCATTTGCCTCATTTCTTTTTCATGTACACTGGGTTTTACATAATGATCTCTTGGGCCTGCTGTTTTAGCACCATTAATGAATTGTTATGTAGAGTTCTTACAGAATTCACTTATGAAAGAACTATGTTCTCCATTAATTATATTAGTGCTAATCAACAATTCTGAGCTTGCAACACAAGAAACTCATCCATCTAATTGTCCATCAAACATGAAAGGTAAGGGGTTTAACAGGAAGGGCAACTCTAACTACCTTCCAGGAGTGACTCTTACCTCCTTCTATGAGCAGCCCCCTTTGAAAGCATTTATTGGGCCTCAGATAATCTAGTTTTTATAGTCTAAAGGTAGGATGTTAAGGCTAAATTCAGGCTTCTTCTATGTAGTAAGCAAAGGGAGATAACTGTTTCCAATGACAGATTTATCCTCATTGTCTCTGGAGATGCCTAGCTCTTTGTGGAACAGAAAAGGACTGGGACAGCTGATTTAGACTAGATACCTAATGTTAATGGCTACAGGTTAAATTAAAATATTCCACCCATAGATTAGTTTATTTAAATGTGACTTCATTTATTTAAGTTAAATTAATTTCCAGATATTTCAGTTATTTAGTTGTTCAGTAGGTTCTACATAGCTTCAGTTTTTGCAGATATGTCATTATACAATTAGTACTCATAATGTAGCACTTTTTGTTTCTCTCAATTTCCAACAGTAACCAATGAAGGAAATTTTGCAGGCAGAAAATTCTAGCAAGGAGAATACACCAATTCATCTTCTAAAAGAAGGTTCTTGAGTTTAGAAACATTTTCAGGTAGTTATTACTTCATAAATGGCTCCTTAAAAACATAAGTTCCTGTGTGGCATCCTATAAAACTGTGAGAACATTTGTAGAAATTAAAATTAACTAAGAAAAGCAAGCATATGAGTTCTATTGGCTTTGATTTATATATTTAAAAATTCATTATGGTTATTTTCAATCTTTTACCACATTGAGTTTGATTGTACAAAATAGACTAAGATAATTAACTGAAATATTATGCACTGTAACTAACAAAATTTGTGTAACCACTTCCGTGCTCTATTATCTGTTTAGGCATTTAAGAAGTGGACAGTGTAACACACTGTCTTTCTGCTTTCTGAATTTTTCCCAAATTAATCTTGTTGAGGACCATCTGAGCAATTGCCTACAAAGCAGACAAAATATAATATTATGACTAGCAGTACTTACATAATGTGGCATTGAATAGACGCATGACATATTGAAAGTTGAGCTTGTATTCGCTTGGTGGAGGGCAAAATTTGTATTCACAGCAAACACTTACTTAAATTTGTGTTCCAGAGCATTTACCAGGGCACATTCAGCTTAATTTATCCTGGCTTTAGCTGCAGCAACTTTAAACTGTCCACATAATAGCTCAATCCAGCCTGTTATTTTGAATAAATGTTTCATTCTGGGTTGCACCATTATAAAATTATTCCAAGTACAAATGGAACTTTTAATACTCTCTGTTTTTTTCTTCTTTTCTTTTTGAATCTTTTAAGACTTTATAGATTTACTGTAACAGTCATTGCTTCCAGCACGTAAATCTCAGCTTTATTTGGCTACATGTATTCAACATGTACCAGTGCTGAATACAGCTGTCTGTTAGGCCCAGCTTAAGTGGGGAGCTGGGGTTCAGATTGAAGATCCACTATATATTTACTTATCTATGTTTAGTGAGACAGCTGCCGGAAAAGTGTTTTATAGAGATCTAGCAGAGAATTGAACAACTAAAATCAGTCACCAAGCCAGCTCAGATGGGAGCTTCCACTGGGCATTTCCCTCACTTGAGCATGTACTACTCAATAGTAGATTTGCTTCTGGTTTGCTATCTGCTTTTGGCAGCAGCTGTATTCAAATTAGCTGCACTTCACAGGATCCAGCCAGGCTCATGGGATGAAGAGAGGAGCACAGGTTTGAGAAACCTTTTGTCTGGTTAAGGAACTGGGTGTCTCAGCATCTATGGTGTGAAGTAGACGGTTACTGGGTTGACTGGCCACTGGGAAGCAATTTAGAGGAAAATCATAGTGCCTAATTACTAAAGATGTGGAGATTCCTACTAGTACCTGAAGATAAAAAACAAGTTCTTCCCTTCTTCAAACAAAACTACACAGCTTTTCTACATCTTTCTCCTGTGTTATTTAAGTTTCTTTGCTTGATCCTTGTCAATCACATGGAGAGAGACATGGCCTGGAAATTACTGAAACATCCTATTATTTTGAATACTTTGACATAGGACTAACTTACAGTGGCCTTTCAGCCTTGTTACACATTGCTTGTAAGCAGGGTGTCAGTCAGCTAAGCTGGGTTTTGCTTAACTGGAGGGAAACTTGAGCAAGAACACAATTGACATACGTGATTTTGTATTACATATTTTTCCTCTCTAATGTATCTATTTTTGTGGGAAGCCATGTAAACCAGAAATTCAAATACAAACATTTTTGCTGTTGGAAGACCATTACAAAAGGAAAAGAAACAAGATAGAAAGTACCACATAAACCAGGAAGTTATCTAAAATACTTAAGTGATGCCATCTCTGAAACTAGTACAGGAGAGTAATGCAGTACATCAGAAGAATATTCAAGAGGTAATGCACTATATCAGAAGAATATTCAAGAGAGAAGAATATTCAAGAGGTCAGAAAGCAGTAACTTCACTCATTACTATGAAAAAGCTCTAAACATAAGTGATATATGTAAAAAACTAAAATAGTCAAACATTACCTCAACATTTAATGGAGATTTAGAGTATCTTGTTAAGAGAAACTTGACTGCGCCAGTATAACACAGAAAAGCAGATTGATGGAGACAAAAGCCATCCAGAATCTTAGATAGGCACAGGCTACCATCTAAGCCTTTGGGTTAAGATCTACAGATTCCACAAACCTGACATTCAGCTGGAATATCTGGGCTCACTCTTGCCTTTGCTGGAAACTCCACACTGCTGTGTAAAGATACAGAGGGGCATTCACAGGTTTTTGTAGTACAATGAAATTCACACTAATATCAGGTAATAATAATTCCTGATATATAATTCATTCCTAAATCAGCAATTTTCCCATTAAAAATATTATCTCCAGGTTTTAAAATGAGCTACAAAATGTGTGTACATACACTGCAGAGTTTACAGTAGAATGAACCTAGGGGCACATTCTGCTTTTTTGATGATGCATGTGATTACTGTAACATAATGATAATATGAGTTACATGCTTATTTTAAACCAAGTTCTTCTGCTGACATCAGTACAAGTTTAATCACACCCTCAGTAGAAAAAGAAGAGCAGTGATTTAAAAAGCAAAGTTCCGATAGTATTCTATTACACCTAAACACAAATGTTGCCAGGATGGCTTGCTGAGCTGCTTCACATTATTAGCATCATTTTACAAATCTGTATGCTCCTCCTGTGTAATTAGGAAGAGTTTCTTCTTGTAGTTCACCAGTCAGTTTAGCACAGCACTCATCCCCTGCTTTCATATGCTGCTCCAGATCGTTTTCAATCCATTTGTAGATCCCACTGTAGTTTCCTTCAGGGCCATTCTACCTGCCCCAGCACAGGGGTATCCCATGTGCTGCAGAGGGTTATCTGCTCCAACATGCTCCTCCACGGGTTCGGGGGACACTCTGCCTCACCGTGGTCTTCCCATTGGGCCATAGGTGGATATCTGCTCCAACATGATCTTCTCCATGACTTGCAGGTGAATCTCTGCTCCATCACCTAGGGCACTTCCTCCCTCTCCTTCTTCACTGACCTTGTGTCCTGGTTTAGGGCAAATTTGGGAGAAAACCTCCAAAAAGGGGTCCCTCCAGAAAGCAAACCCACAGGGCCCCTCCCCCCAACCGGTTTTGGAAGAATTCCTTGGAGAGAAGTGAAAAGAACCTCTTTTTTTGACAAGCACAGCACCCCCCCACAACACACAAAATGAACAATACCAGATGACACCACTTGTTGACCACTCTGAAAAATGACAAATTCAGAAAGTCTCTCCTGGGGAGGTCACTCTGTTATCAGTCCCTCCAGCGCTGGGGCAGCTGCTGCAGCCACGGGGTGCAAACTCTCAGTGTTCCCCAGGTCCCAGTCCAGAGCAGGTTCGAGTAGGTCCAAAAAAGGAAAGGAGAAACAGTCCAGGAAGGAATTTGGACTATTTAGCTAAACTAACTAAGGAGCAGAGGCAAAAAGCAAGAGCAAGCAGGAGCAAAGCAGAAGCAAGAGCGAGAGCAAAGCGAAAAGTCAGACAAAAAGCAAAAGCAGCACTGTGTACTGTCCCGTCTCTGTATCCTGCCAGCCATGGGGGAGCGGCTGATAAGAAACCAAAACAAAAAATTCACTCTTCAGACCCAGTCTTGAAGGCACAGAGCATAATATCCAGCATAAAAGCACACACGAATGGGGATACAAGCGTCATAACGTCACCCTAGGACACCTTGGCATCTGAAAACTGTTTCTCCCATTATCTCACACCTCTCTCACAGCTGCTGCACATAATTTCTTACACTTTCTTAAATACTTTGTCACATAGGTGTTGCCAGTGCTGCTGATGGGCTCAGTTTTGGAGACCAGTGGGTTCATTTTGGAGTTTGAACTGGTTCTTTCTGACAAAAGGTCAACTCCTGGTATCACAGAATTCAAACCTGGAGGACCCCAGTCTCTCTCCTGGCTAAAAAACCTAGTCACTTAAATCCTATGCAGGGATATTCAATGTTTGTTTTCGGTTTTAAAGGACCAATAAAAGACACTTTGATTGTAAACTGGGCTGCCAACAGTGACAATTCCCAGTAAAAGACTTTCTCTGAGTTTAGAACTCAATGAAACATTTAAAGTCTGGACCCTAATTTTCCTATCCAAGGATCTATCATGCTAAGCATTGCTTTCTAAGTGTCACACAAAACATTTCTTAGAATTCCAAAAACAAAGAAAGATAAAATGTAATAAATGACTAAAATTTTCCGGTTCCTTTCTCTTTTTTTCTGCTTGAGAGAATCCTTTAACTCCTTAGTGCTTTGAAGCAAGTCCTTGCTGTTTTAGGATGATCCATATTTGAAGAAGGTACACTTTCTACTGCCCCTATGAAAAGCCATTTTATCCAGCCAAAGTGCAAGCCTTGGAAAACCATGGGTAATGTGTTATTTTCAACACTAAACAAGTGAATAGCTGTAGACTTGTCATGTTCTTGAGTCCTCAATTCCATGCTTGGAGCACCCTACCCCCCAAGAGAGGATGTAGCATACTGAAGCCCAGAAATGATGTTGTGAAAAACAACTAATATCTGTAAAAGAGATAAGAAAAAACAGGGCAAGGAATATATTCACAGAGAAAACAATAATGGTAAGCAGGAATAGTGGATGGAGTCAAGGGAGACTGAATCACAGTGGGTTGATTGAGTCTTAAACTGTAGCAAGAAACCAATCTAATCATGGCTTGGTGAAAATTGATCTTTAAGGGTGGGTGTGGACAATATTGAGTGGCAGGAAATCACTGGGTGAGATGAGGAAGTAAAGACACAGAAAACAGAGCTTAAGGGAGAGGTAAAACAGATGTGGGAAACAGGAGCAGGGTCCTGATCTAGTGCAGAGTTTTTTTCAGAAAATCATGCTGATGTTTTACAAGACAAATACCATGACATCAGGATAAATGGTATCTCCTGTCAGGAGTCAAAGTGACTAAAGGACAGAAAATAAAGTCTCTGATCTCTAGTTCACCCTGAAACTGTGGAAATTCCTCTCTTCAACTTTTTTCATAAAACCTACTAAAAGGTTTTTTTTTTTACACTTCAAAAATTTATCATTTTTCTTGGCTTGAATTTATGCATTATCAGTCCCTTTAGCCATTCCAGGCCTGCAAGGAGATAATATCCACATATATAACTTTTAAAAAATGCTGCTATATGCCTGGTGCTGTTCTCTGATAAATGGTTTTCCTCTAGTTCTCCCTCTAAAGGTATCCCCTGTATTCTAAAGATTGATCTGATTTTGTTTTATGGTGCTCCTAACACCCTATTCATAATAACTTCCACAGCTTCTTCTAAGAAAACACAGGTTAAGGAAGGTGTCTCCAGACATGTCAATCACTTCAGCATGTCAAGCACTTATAACCAGTACTTATAAACAGCACTGTACTACCAAAGAGTAATCTTTTTCCTTCTTTCTCTCACTCACAAATGTACATACAGAGTGTTAGTTCCAATAATTGCTTCACAGACATCTGCTGTAAATCATAAATGATGATAAAATAATTACAGAAATGCGGCAAGAGATTACCCTTGACATTTCATCTCCTCTTCACACTTCACGAAGCTGTAATACATCCAGCTTGAGAAGCAATCCCACTCTGATTTTTATGTGTAACAACACAAGAGCTTCAGACTGACTGCTGGGCCTTTAATGGCAGCACTGAACACCCAAACAGACTGGCAGATGTGCACAAAAACAAAGCATACAGAAATATTTTCTTTTTTTTTTCTAAATGCTTAGAAAAATTATTTGAACAAATGGTCCGGGAAAAAAAAGACAGTTAATATCAGAGACTGTCCCTCCCATACCAGTGGAGATCATGGTCAGATTGCAACTGAACTGCTCAGAGGGTTGTGAGATGGATGCAGAAGGAATAATAATAAGAAACCACAAGTGTTCCATCTGGGATTCACCACATCAAAAAGGGTATTTCTTCCTGTGTCCTCATCCTCCTACCACCACCTTCCCAAACTTCAAACATCTAAACAGTCTCTACAAACTTTCTTTCACTAATGTGTGTTAAGCAGTTGTGGCACTCTGATGCTGTCAACCTGTATACAATAAATACTTTTTTGAAGGATGTGGATTTGCAACAGTTCCAGTAGAGAAAGATGTCTTCAAAACAGACCCTGACCTGAGTGCTCCCTAGATGAATAGTCCTTATGTATTGAGACATGCACCTTCCCTTTCTGAAGGAACTGGAGGCAGATGACATTTTACTATGTAGGCAAAACTGACACATAGATATGCAAACAAAGTCAATTTACAGCCGTAAGTAAAAGTCACACCATGCCTGATTCAAAGCAGCACAATCAATGCCTATCTGGAGGAGGCTCTGAATCATCCTGGACAGTGCCTATTCACAGGCACGGTAGGAGCAAATACACTTGACAGGAGGAGGATGCCATTTTTTACTGTGCCAAACTCTGCTCACGAGTGATAAAAGCAGAGGGAAAGCCTGTATGAGATGGGAAAGATTCAGTCAAATGTGATATTAACTCCTCACTTGCTGAGAACTGAGGCTGTGCCTTTCAAAGGCTGTTGTCATTAAATATCTGTGGCTTTTTCACATGTGCTGTCTCTAGTATCAGTTCTCTACTTTATCATGGTTTTTGTCACCTCAGTGTGAGATACTGGTGCATTGCTGTGTCCTTCTACTCAAAAGCCTACCCAAGTTAAGATGACAAAAAATTACCCCAGGTTGTGCCGGGAGAAAATTACTCTGGATATATGGAAGCAATTCTTCACTGTAAGTGTTGTCAAGCACTGGAGCAGGCTGCCCAGGGAAGTGGTTGTGCCACCAACCCTGGAGGTATTTAAAAGATATGTAGACATGGGACTTAGCAACACAGTTTGCTCATAGACTTGGTAGCATTAGGTTTGTGATCAGATTTGATGAGTTTAGAGGCCTTTTCCAACCTAAATGATTATTTGATCCTTTGATCCTTGTTTACCCATCTGCATGCACTGCTTCCCAGAAAAGATGCTTGGGGCGGCTTGATGAATACCAGGCTCTCCACTTGGGGGTAAGCAGGTGGAACAGGTAAGGCAGTGATCCTGGAACTATGCTGGAAAATAAAGAACCATATTGAAAAGGGAAGAAAGAAATTCCATGGTGCAACCTGCATAAGCTTTCTCTGCATGGCTACAGCTCATGTTTCAGAGGAAGGCATACTTGACCTGATACAGCTCCCACTGCATCCTCCTTGTAGGGCAAATCCAGCTTGATTCCAAACCTCATTCCCACACCTTTCCCTACTAGTGTTACTTTTTTTCAGGCATTTTCTAAATATTGATCTCAGGTTTTTGGGTTTTTTTTTCCTTTGAATCACAACTACTTTGATTTTTTTCCTTTTTTTTTTTTCTTTGATGTATATATGTAAAAAGAAGAGCTTCAGTGTCACACTGATATAAAGAGTAGAAGAATTTAGATAAACTGGCACTTACATATTGTTACTGGCTATAAACCCAGCAGTGGGATGAAAGTTATTGCCACAGAAACTGAAAATGTAAAAGACAGGATTAGAAGATGAAGCTTAATAGCACTGGAACCTGTTGAACATTCCTTTACATCCTGAATATGTATGTCATACACCCACAAAAGCATACATCAACAGGAGTGGGTAAGGCTAAGAATGAATCGAAGATTCATTGTAAGAACTAAAGATTCATGTATGCCTAATCTACAGGTAAAAAGGGAGTATTTAATTTTCCTATCTTCTTTTTTTTTCCCTTACCTGTAACTGAATTCATTTAATATTCAGCCTTATGCCTCTTTTCAAATATGCAACTTGCATCTTTCTGCCTTCTACCAAAAGCATTAAACACAGACAGCCTATGTGCAGAGGAAAGGAATAAATATATATATACATATATATATAAATCTATATATAAATAAAGATTTATATATATATATATATATTTATTCTATATAAATATCTATATATAAATCTCCCCTTTTAATTATGCAAATACAAATGCATGGCAGAAATGCATCAAATGTAGTACTTTATGATGCCATTTAAAAGCTCAGTACCTTTTAAAATAACTCATTGTGACTAAGCTTTTGCTGTCTTTTTAACCAAGCAGAAAAACGTTCAAGTCAGAGAAGTTTGGGTAAATTCACCCACAAAACATGCTTAAGTTGGAAAATCTAATCACTGCGTGCATATTTTGTTGCCAAGCGACTCTTCAGAAGAGCAAGGCTGCAACCAAGGCTCACAGGCTGTTCTTGGCAGTGGTGCTGAGAAAAGCCTGGCAGCCCCTGCAGCATCACAGGCTCGTGCTGGACCTTCTCCTCAGTCATAGCATGGGCATCAGTGCTGGGAGGCAGTGATAGTAAAGGCAAGATGAGGGTTGGGGGATAACACCTCAAAAACACAAGCAGTCAACTGTGGGCAACGTACCAAATGTGGCAAAGATAACTCTAATCCAGCTTCTCCCACCAGCTAAAGGCAGTGGCTTTTTAAATGGTCTTTCTGTAATTTCCAGCATCATCTTTTCAGCAGAGTAAAATTCATCGCCACTCAAAATAGTCTTTGATTTCTACTGCTGAGACTAGTCACTGGCAGACCACAATAAGGAGGGGCCACCACAAGTTTTAAATATCAATTGTTTTGAAAGAAACCTCTCCAAGATGAGATTAATATACCAGATACTATTCCTGTTTTATCTGACAACAGGAAAATAAGCGAGTTCTTTTTTTTTCTGAAAGGCCAGGCAAACATGGAGATAGCACAAAGATATGAATTATTAGTGAAGAAAATGGGAAGAATTAGGGTTCTACTCCCTTTAGGTTTAACATTCTCTTAGGGGTAGAATAAAGAAGAGTTTTCAAGGTAGAAAAAGATAATGGAGCACTTTAGTTCAGTGTCTACACTATTCCCCTTGCTGGTCAGTGTCCAGAAGCTTTGAATTAACTGGCCAGGGACCAAGCACTGAAGACTTTTCAGCTTGCTCTGTTTGAACTCCTTTTGGCCACTCTCTGTTACTTTCTTCGGCTGTAACAATAAATTTTGGAAAGCTCAGGGGGTCACCTCTACCTACTGAACTTTATGTGCACTGCTCTCTCCATGTTTTAATATACCTTTCTTAAGAGCAGTAGCAAGTAGTTGTGTGCACATCTCTAACATGTAATGGATACTCTGTGGAGGAACATCAATTTGGCCTGCAAGCAGGGCTATAGGACACAGTGTATAGGAGAACAAACCAAGGCATGACCAAACAGGAACTTCAGGATGATGCTGAAGACTCCAGGCTATAAACTACTCAGAAGTTTTTAAATAAGGAAATAGAGACTAGCAAATCTGGCCAAGCCAGTTTTGGCTTTCATTGGGCTGCGGCAGCTGGATTCCAGGTGCCCACCAAAACCATCTTATTGCTCCCCACCTCACCTGGACAGGGGAGAGAAAACAGAATGAAATGCTCATGGGACAAGATCAGGACAGTGAGAGAGAGAGATATCACTCATCAGTTACCATCACAGGCAAAACAGACTCAACTTGAGGAAATTAATTTAATTTTTTACCAATCAAAATCAGAGGAGGGCAATGAGAAACAGAACCAAATCTTAAAAATTTTTACCTCTACCTCTCCCTTGTTCCTTGCCGCAGTTTTACTTCCAGTTTCTCTACCTCCTCCCCCCAGAATATGGGGATGGGGAATAGGTGTTGTAGTCAGTTTACTACGTCACATGACGTGTTGTTTCTGCTACTCATTTCTCCACACAAGCTGCTCAGGGAAGTGGTGGAATCACCATCCTTTGAAGTGTTCAAAAATGTGTGGACATGGCACTTGGAGATGTGGTTTGCTGCTGAGTATGGCAGCGCTGGGTTAACCATCTTTTTTATGCTAATGGTCTTTTGATCCTGTGAACACCACACAGAAAGGAATATGTGCTGGCGAGACCATATGCAATAAATTTAACTGGTATTTTGTCAGATTTTTCACCTTCCACCTTTCCTCTTCCTTCTTCCTCCTTCCTTCTTCTCCCTTCCTTCTTTCTTTACTCTTCTTTCTTTTTTCTTTCTTTTTTATTTCTTTTTTCTTTTTCTGCAACAATTGATCTGAACATGTTTTTGCTACGTAAATTCATCCACAGAAAGAATGATCTCATTGCACAGATATGCATTTACTTTTTGCCCATACAAAGATATTTGATCATAAAAATAAGGATGACCAAACATGTGCTCTGTGATTTCATGCTGTGGAGTTAACTCAGCTGATTAAACAATCCAACTTAGTAACAGCATCTCTTCACACCTCTTTTGGGGAGGGAGATGATTATCCTAGCTTGATTGACTGTATCTCAGAACAAATCAGACCTTCAATGTAATCTCAAACTTGCCATTAAAATAGTATCTCTCTGCCATCCCTTTTCATTTCTTAAAATTTTCCCACATTGGTTTTTTCTGTTTCAAATATTATACCATGTGTCAGGCAGTTTATAGTAGCTTGTAAATGGGATTAGTGTTTGTGCAAACAAGGTGATCTCTAAGCTTCCAGGAACTTATGAGGATCAAGCAAGGTTCTCCGAGGCTTTTTAAAGGTCCTGAGAACTGTCACTGCTGTAAGCTTGTGTAGTTTTAACTCATGTGACCAGATGCCACTATGAACTCTAGATTAAAAATATAAATCAGCCTTCAGCAGCTTTGTATCTTTGTGCTTAACATACTTACAGATACAGAGAAAAAATATCCACAGACTTTCATTTTCAGGGGATTGGCTATTTTCTGCATTTTCCTACCTGGAAGTGATGGATAGACTACATTACAAAACCAGTTCTTGTCTGTACTTCTTGGAGCAGAACCATATGTCCTTCAAAGCAGATTACAGTTTTTGTAAATGTATTTGGGTTTGTCTAGACATCTGTCTCAGAAGAGTTAAAATCAAAAGGGCTAGGATCAAAGAAACATACAAGGAGGTATTAATTGTACTGGACCTAAAGGTTCACTGCTACGCACTGCTACACACACAGTCAGTGTTTAACACTTTCCTTCCCAGATTAGCATGCAGGTCACTGTCAAGGCCACAAAAGAGTAAATTCTAGTCATGTCTTGGTGCACTTTTCCTCTTCAGAGGACTGTAACACAGACATTTAAAATGGTAGGAGGTTTTCTAATCTGCCAGCACTGCATGGCTGACTGTTATTTTCAGGTTTTATTACTCTCATTCCAATGTTACTTTCAAAGACTCCACTGATGCTAATGTTCCCTGCCTCTTGAAGCAGATACACTACTCAACCTATCAACTCACCAGAACTTATTTTGTCAAACTACACCCTAAGAAGGCAATGAGGTTCAACCTAATAGCCTTTGCATGATGTGTACTGACCCAAATTCCTCCTTGAAGGAGGCATATATATATCAATAAATCAATCAGTCATACATTACAAAGGACTACTTACACAATTTCAGAGGGCTGATAAATAATGAATTTTAAATAGCCAGAGTTAAAACTCGGTCATATGAAATGCAACTAAAAGTACCTTAAATAATTTTACTGACAGATTTCAAATGAGTTCAAATTCATTCCAGAAGTGAGGAAGAATGAAGAGTAAAACAGAACCACGACGGAGTTGCTGATCTTATTTTGAAGGGAGATCATCATACAGAAGATCTTGTCACATAGACAGAAAAGACAATCCTCTTAAATTTGAATTGTGGATGATGAAAAGGCTATGAAGCCAGTACAAAATATACTAAATAGCTAAAAATTATTTTAAAAGGTTATTAAAAATACACCAAGTGAGTTCTGTTTCAGGAAACCTGAGAAAAGTACGGTGAGTGTTCCAGTACTCAGATGATTAATATGTTCTGCCTATAAACATAATGAAATTGTTTTCAAACAATAACTTTATTAAAAGAATGAAACTCCAAAGAAAAACTCCAACAAATGCAATATAAACAGTTTGTGAAATATAAAACCTGAGAGCTTTCCCTTTTACTACTGTGAGACATGATTTTCCTCCCCTGAAGCAGCTTTCACTTAGTTATTAACATTTTTAACTCTCATTGGGGATCAAGGTTTCATTCAGATTGATCCAACCTGTTGTTCATGTTGTTCCTGCTGGCTGTCTCACTGCTGCAGCTGCTGCTTGTAGCTCACTTGGCTCTCTGAGTAGTGATTTGCCTCTGCTGATGCTTCTGCGCCATCCTGGCTCTGCCTCACTGGCATCTCCTCCCACCACCTCTGCCTGGTGCTGCTCCTCACTCCCTACCTCTCCATCTGATTCCCACATCTTTGCTAACACTTCTGTTTCAGCTTCTAGAAAAAAAATGTGTGCAACCTTGCTAAGGCAAAAGAGTCAGCTCCCAGGAAGTGCTTCAGCATCTTGTGGCATCTCTAACACCATGGAATGCATTTACATAAAGTCTCCTGCTCTCCTATTTTTTTTTCCTTTTCCTAGGCGCTAGTCTTTGCACCCTGATATTGGAATTGACTGTGTTAAGGGTAAACAGGAACTATTTCATAGTAGGCAAACAGGAACCCTAGGACTATTTGTATTCATGTAAATTAGCCAAGATTTCTATATGTTGTTACAAGCCTTATAATTTTTAAAACCTATTTAACAAAAACCCCTCTTATTTTTATCTTCTCCAGGTGTTCAAGTGTCTAAAGAACACTTCCTCTTTCAGCTGTTCCTTGTTCTAGAACAGGAGAGAAGTATGTGCTCCTTGGAAACATCAGGAATGATGGGCCAAAATCCCTAAGAAATTGTTTTGATGAGGTTTGAGTGTGCCATTTTGAGACAGTTATGGCTCAATACTAAAAGCATTGCATGAAGCAAATAAATCATTGTGGTTCTTTATAGGTCAGAAACATACTAACCCTACCAGGCATGGAGGGTTCTTCAGCAGCATATGGTGCATAGTTTCATATTTTAAATTTTATTTTTTATTGCAGGTGCTCTCTGGACACTACCCTAACTTGTGTTAAAACTGCTGCTGTCAAAAAGACTGCCTGTATGTCCATTTGAAAGCAGGAAATGGTGTCTGTTTGAAGGACAATTAAGCATGTATGGCTGGCAGAAATATCAGGAGGGTGGGGAGGCACAGTGGCAGAACCTGTGGCAAAAGCTCACCCTCATGGATGCCTAAGAGGAGCTGAGAGTTTACCTGGAACAGGAGGCAAATGAGAAAGCAAGCCCCAAAAGTGACAGAAAGATGCTTTCCTAAAGGTTCAGAAAATATTGGATGGAGTTTGTACAAACAAAGAAGCTGCTGAAAGGATGTGGGAAAGCACCTGCGTGCCTGCTAGAGGGCGGAGATTTCTTTTGAAAAACAGCAGACAACTGCTGCTCCTTTCTGCATGCAACATCAGCTTCACTTTCCAAGAACAGCATCTCTACCTGTATGCTAAAAATGCTGCCATCCCTCCAACTCAAAGTGCCCTAGGACAAGTTTGTCCAGGTTTTCTCATACCTTGCATTGTCTCACACTTGGTGGTGTTGTGAATTCAATAGCTCTACTGGAAATGCATCTGATTCTCTTCATGTCCTTTCATGCAAATGCTCCAGCAGCATTTTTTCCCCCCAATGAATTGTACCTCCCACTTGGCCTATATCACTGTCAAGAGTACTTACTTCTAAGTAATTAATAATTTATCCATTAATCCATTAATCCATTAATTAATTCACTATTCTTTTGTAAGAGGCCATGTTCATTTAAATTGTTCAGAAATGTATTCAAAACCTGATTAAAAACTTTCTGGCCATGATAAGTTTTTGATAAGTTTTTGACTTGTAGAATGAATATAAAATTATACTGGTTTTCATAACACTTCCATCTTATATTTGATTTCCTACATTGAAGTCTGTTGATACTCAAGAGAAACAAAAACCATTTTGAGCTCAGTTTCCAACCTTCTGTTTGACAAATGAATGTGTATTATGTGATCCTGTGTACAATTATTTCTTTTCTCAACTAGCTACATTCCCGAGCAGTAATTGAGTGAACTTCTTTTCATGCATTTAAATAGATCTTGATGCTGATGCAATTTATGCTTATTTTCAATGTTTAATCATCCAGAACTATCATACATATCACAGTGAGGAATTCTAGAATGACATGACAATGTAAACCAATGTGATCTATCACCAGGAACTTTCACTTCCTTGCAGCTGTGATTTCATTTCTGACTGATAAATGGCAGCTTCATAATCTAATATTGGAACTGTAGTTATAGCTGTGACATTATCTGTTCTGCAGCATTCAGGGTAAGATGAACCATGGCACAAGGCAGGAAAACAAGTTTCATAATTTATTTTACCTTATGTAATATTTACATTATCAGCATTTTATTGAAAATTCCTCCACAATGAGCTTCTACATATTTTAATGGAAATTCAAGTAAGCTATGTAAATTTCAAAGAAGCAAATCCTCACCTTCTTTACTTATAAAATTTTTCTTAACCAAATTGCAGCCTTTTGAGAAACAGCATTGCTGTTTGTCTACCAAGGGCCCTGGCATCTTTAGAACCTCTAGCAGAACTCCATCTTAGAGCTGTTCATGTGTTTAAGAATTTTACTTTGTTGTTGGAAGCTAACAATCTACTTTATGTCATCTCCTCCTGTAAATAAAATAACACAAAGAAGTGGCATTTCAGTTAAGAGCCTTTTATTAGTAGTGAAGGCTTGGAATTTATTATCATGCTCACAGAAGAACATCACATGTCCAATAAAGGCATGAAGCCAATTAACTGAATATGTGTATACTAAATCTTTTATGGAGTCATTGAGACCTCTTTATGAATGAAGACACCACACAAGATAGATGACAACACTGCTATCAGTTTTTTAAGCTTACTGACATAGTATTTAAATTATAGAAAAATAATACATTTTCACAGTAAGATATTGGCCAATCATCATTGCAGCTAAAATCATGTCCATATATATCACCACAAATTCAGTCATAGTCTTATTATTTTAGGAAGAGATTTCTTATTCTATTTGATATCATTATTAGAACTGAGCATCCAGTGAAATGTGGCATGAACTGGTGCCAGCCTTTCCTACACCTCAAGAGCAATTTATTTGGTGTGATCACCTGGATAGATTTGATCCAGCTGGCTGGGAAATAAAGGGATAAAAAATAATTTGCTGACAACCCTTTTGCAGAAACAATGGTAGATTATGTTTGGATAAACAGAATAATACAGGATGAAGTTCTCATCTGGCTTTAGTCATAGAATCAGAATGATTTAGGTTGAAAGAACTTAAAGGTCATCTAGCTCCACTACGACTGCCATGGGCAGGGATGCTATTCACTAGACCAGATTACTCAGGGCTCCAGCCAGCCTGTTCTTGAACTCTTCCAGAAGTGTCACATCCACCACCTTTGTAGGCAACCTGTTCCAGTGTTTCACCACCCTCTGAGTGTTGAGGAATACACCAGGTGCAGGTATCTCAGTTTGCAAGCTGCAGAGCAAGATGCAGATTGAGGAGGTTGAGCCCTGGGTGGGAGACCCGCACAGCCTGACAAAGGACACTAGGACCAGTGGCTTAGCCAGGTGAATGGACACCAGGAGACACAGCAGGGGTTGAGGGCTTGGAGGAAGGGCAAGACTTGTGCCTGCTTGGACTGTGAGGGTGTAAAAGCCTCAGTGGGGTTCCTTTGTTGGGGGTCTCTCCTCAGCAGCACCAGCTGGAGCTGTTTCTGTGTCACTGCATGGTGAACAAATGGCTTTATGGAATGAGACACCTGATACTGCAATGGGAGCCTGGAGGTCAAAGTGGTGAGTAAACCTTGTCTGCCTGCCTGGGAGCGGGGAGTGCAGGGAGCCAAGGGGGCTCCCCCCGGGCACTGGAGCTGCTGCTGCTGCCAAGGGGCTCCAGTCCCAGAAGTGAAAGTCTCTGGCCTTGGGACTGTGACAGAGGCTCAAGAATTGTCACACAGGGAAGTTTCCTTAAGACTGAAGAAAACATTTCTTTCTAACATCTAATCTAAACCAGCCTTCTTTAAAAAAATTCCCCCTTGCCCTATCACTGTCTGTTCCTATAAAAAGTCACTCTTCCTCTTTTTTATAAGCACACTTAAAGTACTGTAAGGCCACACTGAAGTCTCCCCAGAGCCTTCTCCTAGAGGCTGAATTACCCCAGCTCTCATCCTATATTCATAGGAAAGGTCCTCCAGTCCTCAGAATATTTTTGTGGCCCCAGTCCTTTGGAGCTACACCAGCAATCGAAATTGCAGGGTGCCACCATCATGGGAATGATTGGCATCTGACTCCAAGGCTTTGGAATGCTGAACAGTCACTTTATTAAAACTATACTATATAACATAACAACTGTATTAAAGAGAGATACGATACGATACGATACGATACTAATCATACTAACTACTAAGTTGTGACAGTCTGCAGACTGACCGTCCACATAGCTTGGACCTGATGGGCTAATTAACACAAACAATCTCCACCAGAATCCAATTACCAAATTCTTTCAGCTAACAATCTTTCAACGCATTCCAAATGTGCAAAACAACAGGAGCAGCAGGTAGAGAAAAGAATTGTTTTCCTTTCTCTGAGGTTTTCTCACTGCCTTTTCCAGAAGAAATTCTTGGGAAAATGTGCCTTACTTTTCTCTGTAAAGAGAGTTGTGGCTACAACCACAATTGTGGCTTACGCTGTGGTAGGATAGAATGCTGCCTTCAGTCTCTTCCACTGATGAGCTGGACCTCAGTGAATGTTCATGCCTTTGTGCACTGTAGAACGATGTCAACAGAGAATTAATTGTAGAATGCATTGCTTCTTCACAACAGCCCAGAGAAAATGGGACAGACTTGTAGAGGTGGGAAAACCATGGCTTCACGTCCCTGGAGAAGGAAGTGAACCAGCAAGTTCTCAGTGCACACAGAAGCACTCTTACCTGTTATAAAAATGAGAACACTCTCACCACAGTGGTCCCTTTCTTCCAAAATGAAAACACTTAGAAAGTAAGGATTGATTTAAACATACTGTGGAACAATCTAAATAATGTTTCTCAGAATATTTTCATTTTGTTAAATTTTATATCACATGCAATATCCTTAGTGAAATCTACCTGAACGATCATTTTAACATATTTTTTCTTATAGACCAAGTAGTATAACACCCAAAGACAGTCTTATCGGAAGAATTATGTGGGACATCCTGTTGTACTGTGGAGTGCAGAGTGTAGAGTTTTTCTTCTCCAAGTTACTGTTCATGTAAAGTTCAATTTATTAAAATTACTACAGTTTTCAGAGGAAACAGTAGACACTCTTTCCTTCCAACTACAGTTTTTCATACTCAGTGGCCAGGATTCTTGCATAAAGGAACTCCAGTGATTTAACACTCAAGTGTTTAATAGTCATGGGAACTTTTACACTCAGTTGAAATGCTGACTTTAAGCACAGCTTTCTAACTTTTTAAATTATCAATACACTTCAAATTAACTAGCAGGAATTAAGAATAGCTTTAGTCTTGGTTTGTCCAGCTCAGACTTTCCCACAAAGGTTGTAAATGGATTTAATTACTGAATGGCATGATTATGGCTCTTGCTGTTTTCCCAGAATGAGGAACTGTCTAGTGCTTTGCACCAATAGAGAATCAAGACCATAAAAATAATCTGAAATTTTATTAGTTCCACAAATATGACACTTAAGAAGATAATGCCATCTCCATCTAGCCTCATCCTTTCAGGAAGCCTTAAAATTATTAAATTATGCTTTACCATATATAATATTTTAAATACTTTCTTTTTTTTTTATTCAGCCTGTATTGTAATTAATGGGTCCCTAAGCAATGAATGAAAACATACTGCTTCTGCTGCACTTGCTGAAGCTGAAGGAATTAACTCCATTTTTCTGCCCATCCCTAATTAAGTAATGTGCTAAAACACTACATTCCCATTAAAGAAAATATATTATACTGTATTTATAGCAGAAGTACTTTCAACACGGTTCTATTAAATGAATGCACATTCATTGTCTTGATGCAGATCCCTGGATTTGGACTCAAAAGATTGGCTTGGCATTCATTATGTTCTGCATTCATTAGAGGGGGAAAGCAATCATGAAACTAACAAGATTGTTTGTGGGTAGAAAATTTTCATTGTGAACAGCCCAAGGCAGAAAATGTTTGTATTTATGAGACAGAGCAATGGTGGATGTTGTAGGTAGAACCCGTCGCCAGATGATCATGCAATACATGCAGAGATTGGTTCTCCCAGAAACTGTGAAGGTCAAGGATTAAACTACATGGAATACAGCTTGAAGTTCTGGGTGATTTTTTAAGAGATTCTATCTAAATAAGTAGCTTCAACAAGTTGGGTTAAATTTTCAAAGGGTTTTTGGTTTTTTGTTTGTTTGTTTGTTTTGTTTGCTTCTTTGATTGTTTATATATATACACATTTCATTTCCTTAGCCATTCACTTAAATCTTACACACATTTTGAGTACCTCTTTCTTATCAAAGCCAAAAGAAATGTAGTAAAAATTTCAGGAATATTTCAAGTGGGTGTTTGATTCACTCTTGTTTGACTTCTCATAGAGATGCAAAAAGTTTAGTTTCAACTAACTTTTTACAGGAAAGACGGGTTCAGGGAAGTGAACAGACAGTGAAGGGCAAAGTGAAGGAAGAAAAAAAAGTAGCAAAAACGCAAGCATAATATCTTTTTCAGAGAGACAGAGAGAAAAAGAGAAAATGTATGGTCTGTGAAAGGATTTAGTTTGACCTTACAAGATAATAATAAAAACATGCTTTACACTGGTGAACGGGTAGATAACATGATTTCTCTCTGAGTTTAATGAGTGTCATGAAAGTCATGCTTTATAAGAAGGAAATGGTGTAAACCATGCATTACTAATGAAGTTGTTACTTTAGACAGAGCACCATGAATTTTACAGTACATGGATTCATATGGGTTTTGATTCTATAAAAGTTTTATATATGTACTTATCTACAGTTATCTACAGATGTGCTCTTGTGGTTCATTGAAATAACGGCTTTAAAAAGAAATAATTGGTCATTGAAATAATGGCTTTATTCACTGTAAAAAAAAATTTAGAACACGTGTAAATATTTGCTGCACAAGAGTTTTTAAATACACAAAAAATGTAGATATAAATTTCAGCCTGCTTGATTAAAATGTAACAAGAAAACCCAAAACATGCAAAAAAAGCACAAAAAAAAAAGCAAAGGAAAACCTCCAGTTTCACTCACAAACCTACAGATATTCCCTCCTTACTGCATATTTAAACAATTTTGGCCAAGTTTTGCATATCATCACTGAACTACTCTAGAGATAATGTAATTCAGAATATCAATGTTTGCAATTAGCATGTACTTAACAGCTAAAAAGTCAAACTGCATGCTTTTCTCATTCAGAAATAACGTACAGTTTGATAACATCACACAAGGGTACTTTTTAAGTCCTTCCAAGAAAAAACTTATTCCTGCAGTGCCCATAATTGGCACCTCTAATTCTTTATTATGTTTCTATATGATGACATAGAACAATAAATATAACTGTGTTATCTGAAAAATCAGCTGTGGTTCTTTCATTAGATTATGAGCACTATATTAAAAGGGAATAAAATCAAGTAGAAACAAAAGAATCCCATCCATTCTATGGTTCCGAAGACAATGAAGCATTTTAAAACTTTATACAAGTTAAAAATTTTAAACTTTTTAAGTTTAAAAAAGGGGGGGGAAACTTTCTAAAATTTCCAACCTTTTATCAAGCAACGTAAAAATTAATGAAGTTTCTCCATGATTTTATTTTTCATTTGCACCAATTTCCTGAACAAACATATCTTCACTGGAGTTTACTGAAGTTTGTTGTGTGATATTATTTTAAAGATGCAGAGTATTTCTCAACAATCAATGATGTTTCCAAATATAATTCCAGGTGTGTCTCAAGAAGTTTAAATGTGTATATCCCTGTTTTCATCACATTTAGTACACTCTTGACACCTCTAGAGATCTTTCTGAAGCAAATAAGGAACATATTTTCCACTTATTCTAGTGGACACTGTTCCTGAGTCCTTCAGGCAACTTTGAAACCCTGAACCTTTCTAGCTGATGTTTTATCTTCTGGAAAGTGTTTATTGATGAAGAAGTCTGCTGAATAACTGATGCGTTAGTACATTAAAAAAATGTTTGAGAAATATCAATTCACAGCAATTTTCCTTTTCAAAGATTATATCCAAAATATCTAAAACCTTCGAGAGTCATTTTGATTGCTTGTGGTTCGCTGCCTTTGAAGTGACAGCTGATTCAATCCTTGACAGACTAGAATGAGAATTATAAGTGATGTGTGCCATGCCTTTAGATATAAAGGATAAAATTTTATCTCAAATATACATTTTAATATGTAAAGTGCTGTGTAGATAATGTTCTGTTCGGATCTTTGGGGCTGATCACAGGCTGTGACTCTCTGTCGGTTTTGCCACCAACAAAGGTAGATTCCCATCCTAGATGAAGAATTTTTCCCTTTAATAAAATACTTACAAAACTGCATTCTCCAAACACTTATTCCCAAAATATCTGGATTATGAAGCAACTCTAGCAATGCAGAGAGCAAAATCTTGGCTATGGTACATCCACTTCAGACGTGGTGCAAACTGCCTTATTGCAGTACCAGCCTGGGGTGCTGTGGTTAGGTTATTAGCAATAAATATCTACCTGTGTTGGTCAGAGAACTATGAGCCAAAGATTGTAACCCTTACTCAAGTTCAAAACACTGAACATATGAAAACATTAGTATTACAGAACACACTGGTAAGTTTTTAAACTGTCAAACACTTCTTTGAAAGAAATGTAGTAAGGTAGTTACAAATTGTCTTCATCTGATGGAGAAACAGGGTGGTCAACCATAGCATTATTACTTCAGCCAAATAAAAAAAAAAATTAATATTTCTTGCTTTTCAGGATTTCTTGAAATATTCTCATGTAAAACACAGAAGAGGCATTTTTACACACATTTAACTGAAAGGAAACTTTATTCTAAATTACCTTTAAAAATAATTCGAAAATATATGTAGTCTATCTTTTCTCTTTAATGGAAAAGTTCATTTTGGAAGTAAATTAAATACAATTCTACACCAATATCTTACACTATATTGTTTAAGGAGTGATTCTTGCTACTTATCATAAAAATATTGATTCTCATCAAATCATGTCATCATCATAGTCAAATAATTTTAGCCCTTTTCCATTCAATATAGCATTGTATAACTATTGCAAACCTTGTAGATCTTTTAAAGAATTCTGCCATAAGAATTTTTTGTAATATCTTTCAGAAACAAAGTTCTGGTAAGCAAATCTTAAACCTACTTTACAAAGTAAATTCAATTTTTAAAAATTTTTTCAATAAAATCAGGCAACCTGAGGAAAGAAGCAGAGACACTTCTGTCACCTAAGAGGGAAATTTACTTTTCACAGACCTATCCTTTATCCTGACCAGGCCCATCAGTTCACAGAACTTAACACAATCTCCTTACAAAATGGTTAGGCATTGGCAAGGAGGGGAAATTTCTCCTCAGGGTAGCTAAAAATCTAGAAATAACTTTAATCTATTTTACTGAGGAGGAAGCTTGGACTCTGTGGCAAGTACAAATGCCCTTATTTCCTTGAATGGGGCTATTCCTGTAAGGCGGGGTGATATCGACATGTCGTGCCTTGTGCTCACAGAAGGGGAAAATGAATTCTTTGAAGAGAAGAGATAAGGATTTTGTGCACAAGTGCTGTAAAAAAATTTCCATGCCCTCAAATTTAGCAGCCCTCACATGATTTGGAGCTGACTGAAGTCAATGGAGATGTTTAGTCTGCAGCTGTTGGGAATATAAGCAGGATCATGCATGATTGCAAAAGTGTTTCAAGTGACATCCATTAAAGATGGAATATGTTACCACAGCCCACAAGCCCACAGCAGGATTTCAGGTGTTTAAAAACTTCTTGCTTCACCAGAGCAGCACATACTATGAAGAGTTACTAGCTAAAAGGCATCAGCTGTAGGATTAAAATTGCATGTTAAGACTCTGTTTCCACATGCAATCTTACCTGTGTCAGTGAATTTTTCATGAATAATTAAAGGGAGGAATAAATTACTGGTTTTCCATCCAAAACAATTCTGTAATTGAATTTGAAGTGGAACAAAATTATTTTATTAGCATATTTAATTAGAATTTTGTAAGAGTATGTTGGAATAATTGTTATAATAATTCCTCTTCTCCAAAAGGTCAGCTTTTTCATTAGAACTTTATGGCCTTGAAGGTAAAGCAACGAGAAAAGGGGTTTACTTGGGTTTAGTGCTCAGTTTATTCATTCTTTTTACTAATTCAGGACAAATTCACTTTGACAGCTGGTGACACTCAAAACAACACTCATAGTACTAAGCAAATGATGTGAGGAGCCATGAAATATGCATTGACTTAGGTACTGTCTGACTGAAGACCTTTCCAAAACAATGCACAAAAGTCTTGACAAAATTTTATTTAAACTTTTTAAAAAATACATAATAAATATCAACTTTTAATTGCTGCAGATAGGCAGGAGCACTAATTCATATGCAGAGAGGAATTTAGAGGCTTTGAGAAAAATTGTGTATAGTTAAGATTAGTGCTATTATAATTAAAATAATTTCCAAAAAGATTTTTGCAGTTTACTCAAAGATATGTAAACATATCATAGGCTTGTTCCATTAAAAAGAGTGGAACATAAGGAATGCCTCTGTTTCTTGCTTGCTAAGCCATAGAGAATCTAAAAATGTTGCATGTTAAAAGAGGTACTGACAAGACCCAAAGAGGTTCTATTTCCCTGAGCGTGCCAATCACCAAGTCTATTTGTCAAAAGCTTCACTGAGAGACTATAATTTCACCTTTAAGCCTCAGAAAACTTCTTTAAATGGTTTCTCTATCCATTTTCTGGACAGACTGAATACTTTAAATGATCATACTGCATTGATTTAATAAATATTTAATTTTTCTTTTTCATTAAACCCCAAAACATTACTTAAATCTTGCAGAACCATTGTATTACTGGAATGGGAAGGAGGGTGGAATGATACCAAAGTTCCTGCTTCTCAAAATTATTTCAATATTTAATTTAGTTTAACTACATTTTTTTGTTTATACAGACACTTTCTGCCTGAAATTTGTTTAGTAATACATGGGATATTGCTTTGTGGTTGTTTGTCCCTGACTGGATGCCAGGTAGGCACCAAAGCTGCATTATCACTCTCATCAGCTGGATAGGGGAGAGAAAGTATAAAAGGTTCATGAGCTGAGATGAAGCTGAGAGACATCACTCACCAGTTACCATCACATCTTTGCAAGACAGACTCATCTTGGTGAACTAATTGAGTTTATTTCTAAGCAAAATTACAGCAGGATAATGAGAAGTAAAACAAATCTTAAAACCACCTTCTTCCCACTCTTCCCTCCTCGGACTCTTCCCACCTCCAAGCACAGGAAGACGGGAGTGGAGGTAATGGTCAGTTCATCCCTTGTTTCTGGCACTGCTTCCTCCTCAGGGAGAGGAGTCCTTCCCCTGATGCAGCATGGGGTCCCTGACACAGGAGACAGTTCTCCACAAACTTCTTCAGCATGAGTCCTTCCCAAGGGCTCCATGAACTGCTCCAATGGGTGTCCCATTCATGGAGTACAGTCCTTCAGGAGCAGACTGCACCACTGCGAGTCCTCTGCATGGTCACAAGTCCTGGCAGCAAACCTGCTCCAGCCTGGGCTCCTCTCTCCATGGATCCAGAAGTCCTGCCTCTCTCCCCAGGTCCAGAAGTTCCTCTCTCCACACATCCAGTGTGGACTTCCCATGAGGTACCAGCCTTCTTTTGGACATCCACCTACTCTGATCTGGAGTTCTCCAGGGGCTGCAGGTGGATCTCTGCTCCCCCTGTTCCTCCCTGGGCTGCAGGGGCACAGCTGCCTCACCATGGCTGCACCAGGGGCTGCAGGGGAATCCCAGCTCTGGTGCCTGGGGCACCTCCTGCCTCCCCATCTTCCTTCACTGACCTTGGTGTCTGCAGGGCTGTTTTGCTCACCTATTCTCACTCCTCTCTTCTCTGGCCATAATCACTTCTGCACAATAATTTACTTTACATTCTTAAATACCTGATGACAGAACCACACCTCCAATTAGCTCAGCCTTGGCCAACAATGAGTCCATCTGGCTGGCTGGCATTGGTTCTGGGACATGCAGGAATCTTCCAGCAGCTTCTCAGAGAAGCCAGCCCTATAGTTTCCTTTCTAGCAGAACCTTGCCTCTCAGAGCCAGCACATACCTAGATTTTAGCTGCATCCCAGGGCAGCCAAGGCTCCTGCATGAGGCTTACAGATACTAAATTGAAGACAGTGTTGCAGAAAAAGATCATAGGCCTGCTTTTCACTATCAGGGATAAGAATTAAGATATTTTTTATAAAATGTATCTTAATATATCAAGATAAACTGAAATTAAAATATTGTTCAAAATAAACCTTTATGGAAGCAGAATTTACACTCCCATGTAGCTTTGGGTGAATTTTTAGCATAGGCCTAATTACAAGGACCATAGATTTGACCTGTGCATGCATTTTACAATCAGAATTGGAGCTGGAACAAAGCAAGACAGTCATCCTCTAGCTGCTGTATTTTCTTGGATACCAGGTTGCTGGACGAATGCCATTTAGCTCCTGCTAAATTAGCCTTCTACTGCAAAACATCTGGATCATATAAAGGCACATGTTTTAATTCATTTCTTTGAGAAAAAATAGTATAATCAGTATTTCAAAGAAATACTAAGATCTCAAAATGATTGTTAAAAGGGCCAGAAAAATAATCTGTTTTCTCTCCTACAATATCTATCACTTCTTACCATATTCTTTTCTCCAGAGGATATGTTCCTTTTCCTGCATGAGCAAGTGTACACGGTCATGAAAGAGAAACATTGTGGGGGAAACAAACCTTAACCACATGGACACTGACAGTGCATATGCAGCACAGATACACTCCAAGCAACCTGCAGGTGACATGGGTATGAGATTTCCAGGTGGATGTTGGTTAATGCTTGGACCACCATGCCATGCTGAAAAACCCAAACTGAGCTCCTTGTTCACCTTGACTAGGATGCCTCAATTTGATCTACATAGCTCCCTGAGAAGTTCTACTTTGTACTGAAGTGAAGAAACACCTGCACTGGACATTTGAGAGACAAGTTGTAAAAACATAATTTTGGCACTCCCTGATTCATTAATGTTAAAGCTGCACAGTGGTTGCACTTAACAGAAATACAACTACTTGCCTTTCAAAAGCAGGACTTGTTTGGGCTTATCAAAACAAGCTTCACATCATGATTGAATATGGCATAAAGGCTATAACAGAAGAATGCTCTTCAGCAAAGAACATTGGTTTTGACTTTTGGACCAAAAAATCTTTGGTTTTGACTTTTAGGCCAAGTTTTCCATGACAACGTTCTCAGTGCGTCCACAGATTGTTTGTTACTGGCTTTAGAGAAAGCTTTGTAAATGAAAAAAAATATTGCACAGTCTCTCATTAAAAAAGTAAATATACTAGGTCAGAAATTTTATCAGATGGTCCTTGAGCCGCATACCCAGATTTTGATAGATATTTTATTACATCTGAGAACTCCTAAACACAATACCAATGTGAGAAGAATGAAATTTTGCAGTGTTAAGAAAATATTCAAGGGTACCTCTCATTGCATTCCAGTTTTAATCTTTATCAAAGGTGAGGGCTAAGTTTAATAGTGATCCCTATTACTGCATTTGCATCCCTTGGTTGGCCTCATCTTTAAAGGGATTGGCAGCTTTTGTTTTTTATATAATTCCATGTGAATGCATTTGTAGAAATTCCTGCCTGCAGTACAATCTTTTACCTATATGCTACAGATACTGAAAACAGGTTCTCAGAAAATACAAATATGAGAGACGAGTATGCTGGTTTTGAAATCAATAGCAGAGATAACTGGTGACAAACAAAAGAAATTGCCAGCCCACCACCATCCTGCTTTGAATGGTGCTAATCTCAGAAATATGGAAACATTTAGTAGTTTCTTAATGAAAGAAATAAACATTTTATGCTTCTGCCTTTGGTTAGCAGAACTACCCATTTCAAGTCTGTAATGTGAGCTGGTAATTACCTTAAAAGTTTCCAGTTTTGATCTAAAACATTTGTGGATAGCAAGTTTTACAAATTAAGTCTACAGCAAATGCCACACACTCGAAAGACAAAACCAGCTGATTTAAATCACATTTGTTCAGATGTTTCTGCTGATATGTGGTGTGTAATGACCCCCACAAATCTGTGTGAAGAGGTTGTTACACTAAGGAACATTTTTCTTATATGCAGAAATTAACATGAGTCTATATTCTTACCTCTAATATCTGCCTGTTATCATAGTAAACAGCATTAATAAAAAATTTTTTTTTCCTTCCACTTCTCCTTATTCAGACAATATATTGACTCATCTCAATGGGAATTTTTCCCATGTCCCAAATTCAGGACACAGATCGGAGGAGAAAGGTCTGGGTTTGGCTCCAGATCCACCACATGTATGACCTTAAGCAAACTATTTAGTCTTTCTTCAGTCACTGTTCTTATGCTTATTTCATGAATATATTAATTTCCTGATCTTTAAGTAAGGATAAGTCTGCTCTTCATTGACCCTGGTTGTTGCAACACTTACACTGAAAATTGCAAGGTCTGTGGTAATGGAGTCAACACCTATAGAAACATTTCTTAAAGATTCATTGATTTTATACTGCACAAGGGAAGGATTAAATCTGGGAAAGATAACTAATTTTAAGACTGATGCTTTATACATATATATAAGTTATCTATAATAACAGAAGTTATATATTAGCACACATATATTTACATGGCTTTACAAACATGGGTTACTGCCCATATTCTCTTGCAACCTAAAACCTCTAGCTGATTCAGATATCTGTGAAGTAATCAGAAGGAGTTTCAAAATGGCATTGCTCCAGTTAGGGTACTGAAACCATCTAAACCCTGAGCAAACCATTCTTTACTCTTTATTATCAGTGAAGAGAAAGTGTTTAAAGAGAGAGCAGTCTGGTCCTAATGTAGATGTTTAGGTTAGGACAGATGAATTTCCCAATAGTAGGTTGATTTATGATTTATTTCAACTTAGATGCCTAATTTTTGGGCATATAAAGCCAGGTAAGATTAACCGATTCCTGCAAGTCTCCAGTGGTATTATTACTGATTTGTGCTCAAAGGCCCCAGTCAGAATACACACCTATGAGCATGAACAAAACTCAGAGAAGCTTAAAAAATATCCACATGCTTTTTTTCTGATTTATTTAGCCACAGTTGCAAACTAGGTTGGCAAATGTGCAAGGAGGCAGATGAGTTGTACAGGGATTTAAGTCCTTTTCTTTCAGCTGTTACACTGCATGATCTTCACAGAGATATCCTGGTTCTTTAGAAATAGCAGACCAGAAAGAGTTTCACAGAACAATAGGTGTGTCAGTTTGTTGGCTTTGCCCCTGCTTTGTATGTAGTTTGGCAAATCTCTAATCTAGAAATCTTTCTAAGGCATCTATTCAACTTTTCTTCTGTGCCAATGTGTGTAATGGAAAAAAGAACTGGAAGGCAAGGAAAAACATTCATTCAGCTATTTAGTGGAAGGATCTCAATGAATTAAAGAAATTCTTTAATGACATTATACAGTTTATTAATTGACATGTGTCTGGAAAGCCAATGACCCCTGAATAGCTTTGAAGTAATAACTCCACCCTGACAGGATGTCATGGTGTCTGACAGGGAGCTATGGTAGAAATCTGAGCTGTTGATCAAATGTCTTTCTGAGTAGATCACCTGGGCTAGCACTCATCAGGTTCCAATTGGGGCAAAATTAGGCTGCAACTCATATATCAGATATTTTTTTTCCTATGGGAAAGAATTTATGTCTAGTTATCTATTGTCATCAAAACATCAGATAACAAAGGCATGGCATTTAATTTAATCTCAGATTATTTTTTTAAGATTACATAACATGGTTTAAGAAATCAGTTTCTGCTGATTTACAGCAGGTCATTTGCAATGTTGGCCTGAAACTATTGCTTAGCTGTCTGAGGTAGAGTGTTTATGATGACATTTTCAATTTGTTTTACTGGCATAAGAGACATATGTGGGTTTTCTTTATATTATCAGGGGCAGAGCTGTGAGCAACAAGGTGAAAAGGAGAAAGACAAAGGAAACAATAAAATACATAATTTTTCAAGTAAAAGGAGATTGTTAAAATTTAGAACATTTTTTTTTAGGCGGTAATGATGAAAGATTCTTGAAGTAGATTTATATTTGATTTCTTATCATGCTACAACTTAGCTGTCTTACATCTTCATTTGAAAAAAAAGATATAAGTACATCCATTCACAATTATGTTTATTATTACTAGTGGGGGGATTGAGGTCATTCATACTTGAAATTTGCATAAGGATTCAAGGGTATCTGCCAACAGAAAAATATTGAATTAACCAGAGAAAATGCCAACACACATATTTATCCACTTCTGTGTATACTGATTAACAAGAGTCAATTTGCAATCATCTTCACACACTATTTTTAGAAACATTTTTCCACTGATTTACCATCTGCATGAGATTGTAAAAGATTTTTCTCTCTTTGGTAAATATTTCTGAGAAATATTTAGAGTGGTAAGAGCATAAGAAACTCTGCTTGGAATGCATAATCATCCTGCACTCTTTCTAAGGCAGTCTAGATATCTAACTCAAGGCAACCATAATTAATATGCATGTAGATTTTATCTAAAGAAGGAAAAGAGAGTGCTGCTGAATTAATTGAAACAAATAAATCTTTGCAAGACCAGTCTCAGGAAAACTCTTAGTCAGCATATAATGTTTTGTGTTGGGCATAAACAGGACATTATGCAAGATGGGAGAAAGTGATGGTTTTTTATATATATATAATTTATATATATATAAATGAAGGAGGTTTGGGTTCATGTTGTTCTCTAACATAAGACTTTCCTAATATGTTTAGTCTGTATTCTGCAAGCTGTTCTACCAGAATACATGGAGGAAATAACTCTCCAGGCAGATATTTGTTTCCTTGCACAAGCAGATGCTGAATACAGGATTTTAACTTTGAGGCTCAGGTTTCTTTGCTACAGTTCTTTAGTATCCACATAGGTAGTGCATCCCTAAGGACAAAAATTATTTTTCCTATGCGCCCATTCAGAAGTGTCATGGGATGACCTTCATTTTTATACATAATTTTGGAAGAAAGTTCCATAAGTGAAGTATGTTCTAACATAGCTCCCATATTTAAAAACATTTGGATTCCATCCCTTATTTGAACATGTAAACCAAGGTATATCAAAATTTTTCAGAAATGAAGACCTTTATATGGCAAATTTTAATTTCCCACAGGTTTGGTTTGTTTGTTTGCTGATTATTTGTTTGAGATTTTTGCTTTTTTGTTCCATTTCTTTCTTCCCCCTGAATTATATTTCATGGATCTATTTTCAAGACTCATCTATAAACTTTCAGGAATGCAGAACCGAAAGCAGTATTTAGATTATTCACCATTGAATTAAACTATGGTTCTACTATGTTTCTTTTTAAAATAGGTAACTATCAACTGAAAAATCTTCTCACAGAACATAGCAATTATTTGAAGAGACAGTACTAGTAACATTGTATTTAAAAATACAGCCAAGATGTAGATATTTAGCAAGAGTTTGCTTCTGATCTGCAAACAGTGGGGATACAAATAGAAATACTGTAATTCCTTATGAAAAAATATTCAGAGTGGGCATTAATACTCAAGTGTATTAAACACCTCACTTGATTTGAGTGGGGACTTATAAATGTACAAATATGAAGACTGACGGCAGGATAGGTAAGTTGGTTGAATCCCAAGAATGACAAATAATATTGTATAACAGCTTCATGAATGACAAATAATATTGTATAACAGCTTCATGAATGTTGGTAAGCAATTAGGTAAATTGCTGAAATACTTCTGTTTTATTCCTGTAGAGGTTTTTCGGAATATGTTGAACAGCCATGTAAAGGTGCTCAAGTAGTTGATTTTGCCTTTGAGCAGGGTCAGAGTGATTTGTTTTCTTAGAGGTCTCACCATACCCCTTGGGTGGTTTTTTATTTGCAAGATTTATACTAAACTTTACATGTCTCTAAAGCTTCAGTGGACTAACTCACATGAATTGAGTTGAACATAAAAATAGTTTTTTGCAGCTGAACTAGAAAGACTTTGTATGGCATTATTTAAATACAGAGAATGAGAGACAGAGGTGAAAGGAGACATAATTATTCCTATGCTCCTCCATGGATCTTAAAAGGAAGGAAAATTTTAAAAATAGGTCATTGGGCTGAACAAAATGTGAATATCTTCAACAGAAAGAGCTACATTCCTGAGTATTATGAGGAACTGGAGATGGTCTCAGCATTTATATTGAGTGCCTTCTATATTTATGATGGCTCCCTTGCTTGTCTACTTCTTGAGATAAAACCCTATCTCATGAGTCATTTAAACAATACTGAAAACCAAAGCTGAGCCGTTCTGGGAAGTGCTGTTAATATAAGCTTTTTTTTTTTTTTTTTCTTTTTACAAACATTGTAAATATTTTTTCTATATGTAGAGAAAAAAACCTTAAAAGCTGCATTAAAGATCAGACTTGCTAAGAAAAGCTATTCCACTAGCATATAGAAAGGAGACATATAAATACAGACATATAGAGAAATTATATAAACACTGCATTATACATAGTTTATCATAAAATGCTTGTGATAAATTTCTTGTGATTACTCAGTTACTTTACACTTGGATCTTTTTTGTGAGTGTGCACACATATGACGAAAAGAAAGAACTTTTCCACACATATGCACACACAAAAACACTTGGTAGTTGAAAAATTTGCAAGTAACTATGACCTGTAATCTGTAAAATATAAAAATGTTCATTGTAACATCAGGACCTTTAAAGCTTTTGCAGATGGAATGCAACTACTGCATTACATGGAATGCACTGCAGACCTGAGGTGAAAAGTCTCTCTCCATCCTTCTTATATACTGAAAGGCTGCAGTAAGGTTTCCCCAGAGCCACCTTCTCTTCTCCAGACTGAGCTACTCTAACTCTCTTGATCTTTGCTCATAGAACAGATGTTCCAATTAAATCAAATGACCTCAACAGGATTTAACCAAGGAGTCTGCTGAAGAACTGTATTGTCCTTACACTTCTAGTCTTGGCAGAATTTCACCTTTTATTTAGCTGAAATGTAGAGAAAAATCTGGTGCTATCAGTGGGAGTACAACTATAAAGGACTCCAGGAATTTTCAGTTCATTCATGTGATCAGGTCTTGACCTCAGACTTTTTGGGGAATCCACTATTAAACCAAAATGTATAGAATTAAAAATGTAATTAATTTGTGTATGCATGGGCTACATGGAAAATGTGACATGGTTGCTGTGAATGAGAAATTTGTTCCTCTAGTACTAATATTTGCACTTTTTAAAGAAAACTGAATTGACTCACATATATTTGCAATTAAGTTGGGTTTTTTAATTTTAAGTGTTCCCTCAATTTCTTCCTTTGTTTTTGTTGATGCAGCACTAATTAAAATTAAAATAGAAAAAAATCAATGAAAATAATATTTCTTTCATACCAACTGTTAAGAGTATATGAGACTTGAAGTGGATGATGGCATGCAGACCTTACCTAATTGTATCCCACATTTTACTAATTCCTCACAGGTTCAGGCAGGCAGATGCAAGAGGTTTAGACAATACAATTAAGCATCCCACAAAAATGAGAAATAACTTGCTAAGACTAGTATTTTCAGATTTCAGAGCCTAAAGCTATTGAAACACGTTAATGAAACAAAAAAAGCCTCTGCAATGTTCAGTATCCAGGACATTTGAAGAATGCTGAGCACTGAGTGCTGAATGTTGAAGTATATAATGGAAATATAAAGGTTTGATATTCCTTCTTTTAAATACTTTGAAAGATTTTTCTTCTAAAATATTTTTCCAAATACCAAGGGAGAGAAAAATACTCAAGGAAATGATAATATATGAGCTACAACTTACTGAAGTTTTTTAATTCAAATTTTGAAATTCTTTTGTGAATACACATGATTTTTCAGTAGCACATGATATTTTAGTGTATCTCATTAGGTACTCAAGTCTGAAATGCTTTGACATCAAGTTCAGGAGGTGAGTTTTCTCCAAAGGAGCTCTTTTATATAACCTAAATGCCTGTACCCTTGCTTTGATCCCCTTGGATTTTTGTTTGTTTATACTCCATGCTGCAAAGGACATAGTGTTTGGCAAGCGCAGGAAATGCAACAGCTTTGAACGGAATACATATTTCATATACTTCCACCGTAATGATTTCCTTTTTTCTGTTTGAATGTCCCTTTGCACATTTCAAAAGCAATCCCTGGCAAGAAAAATCCTACCAAAAATTCTCCAGGGAACTTTCAAAGTGAAAGCACAAGATATCTTTATGTGTGCACTCAGAGACAAGGTGGCCTTGCAAGGGCCCAGGAGACAAGCTGTCAGATCACTGGTGCTGTCATTACAGTAAGATGTACTTCTGGCAAGGCAGCATGTGGTACATATTTGACTCGGGGTTTTCTGACTCTGTGACAGAAGCATGCCTTTGTTACTTATTCTACACCAAAAAAATCATCTTGAGCTTAGCTGAAGCAAAAAGGGAGGAAAACAGTCAAGTAACTTTTATGTACTGTCAAAGGGTAGGGTTAGGGTTAAGGGCAAAGGGGCAGCTGTAAAGATGTGCAAACTCAAAGGTAGCGCTATTTCAAATATAATTCTATTTTAAACATTATTCTCTGACAGAGAAATCCTGAAGCTTGTCTTGTGTTTGCATGCACACTTGCACTGACAAATATCATACCTGATATGAGTGCATACACATTCAATTAGTCATAATTAAGACTTAAGAAAAAAGGTGTAAAAGCATAGTTTTAGGTAAAGTTAACAGAAGTGGTGAAAAGAGATAAGGCATCTGAAAGCACTACTTTCAATCCAAATTCAAAATGGACAGAAAAATAAAATATTGAAGAATGACAATTCTCAATATATTGAAGAATGACAATGACAGCATCCAGCTTTCCTCAAAATGGGAAGGATTTCATTACAACATTTCAAAAATAGGACTGGAAATGGTGTGCAGGGGTGCATCAAGTATTAGTGTATTAGTTACATAACATAATTGTTCTTACAGCATGAAGTTGTGTCTCTTGCTCATAGCAGGGTGGTATAACAGTGCACAAATCCTGTCACCCTAGCTCAGGTGATAATATAGGGGTTCACGTACTGGTTTCCAAGAGGCCAAAATTATCTAAAGGTTTTTCATGCTTTTCATCCCTTTTTACTAGTTTCTACTGTACATATAAATTATTATTTAATTTCATGGTTTTTCTGGATCATGGCTTCAATTTGCAGAACAAACTTAAGAAAAAAGAGATTTAGGAAATCCCTCAGATGAGAGACTTATTTTCTGTCAATCTTTGCAGATTTCAGAAATATTGATTAATCTAAGATAGGCTACATGGGGCTTCCTTTTCATCTTTAAAAATATAGCTACTTTGACATTTGAAAACAATTAACAGTTTTCTTATTATTTCTTTCATTTTTCCTTTGGGTTTTTTTTTCCCACATGTATTAATGCCATTGAATTAAAAAAATCTTAGGCTTTGTTGACTCCTTTCAATACAGCTTATTTGCAAAACATACAGTAACACTGCAGTACTTGAGCCTGAGGCTTATAAGTAGCTGAGTTTGGGTGCATTATGTCAGAAGAACAAATTGTTAAGGATATGAGATGCAATTGTTTTGAGCATGGGCAGAAGTGGGAAAAAATAAAAAACACACAGAAAGGACAGTATGAAAAAAGCATATGAATGAAAAGTTTGAGCTGGAAATCATGAGCTAAAGGAAGAGAGTCAAGAGGGAAAAAAGAAAACAACACCTTAGTGAAAAGTTAGGCTGAACTTGAAAGGTGAGTTGGAGAAATGAAGTTACTAGTCTTCCTCTTTCTATAATGTGGCAGAATTAAAAACAAACAAACAAACAAACAAACAAACCAAAACAAAAAAAACCCTCAAAACTCAGAAAGTGGAAGTACTTTAAACGGCTCTCTTAGCCTGGATGAAAGTAGTTGATGACGAAGAAAGAAGTAGTAGCTTTCCTGGCTTTATGAAGATATATGTTCATGTTGAGCAGTGACTGGTTGCAGTAAGGTGAACAATTTCCAAGTTAAGAAATGTGGTGTCACCAGAAGCTTTGAGAGTAACCAGTTGCAGCTGCCTTATTTGATTATATTTTAAAAGGGTACTACTCTTCCTGTCATACTTCTTATGCTATGTAAGTTATTCCAAGCACAAGAAAATTGTCTTTAACAGCAAGGGGTAGGTGGCTCAAATCTACACATACATCAATGTCACAGAAGAAAGGAAGGAGATTGCAATAATTGCCCATAAAGCAACACAGAATTGTGGGAGATTTAGGCCCTGTTCAATGAGGTAATTCCACACAAATGTGTGGGTTTTATATACTCACAAATTTGTCCAAAGAAACATGTCACATAATTAGGGACTTAACAGTTAGTCTTGTGTGTTGAAACAGCCCCAGTTTTTTGCCAACCACAAGCATACTTAAAGGCCCAGAAAAAATCTTCCAAAAAACCTTCCGTATCCAGTTTTGGCTTTATCACTAAATAATCACAACAATTTCTTTTCCCACTGCATGCCTTGTACAATGAATCAACAGGATTTGTGGATGAGAGGAGGGCTGTTCTTTAGAAGGACTTTTCATGCTGCATCCTGCAATATTCTTTATCCCAGTTAGGGTGTTACCCATTGGGATAGGTGAAAAAACCAGTTGGTAAAAAAACCAGTTAACTAATCAGGATCAAAAAGATCATTTAATTGGTCATTTAAACCAGCTGGAGACCAGTTTTAACCAGCTGGGATACTCCAGGGTCGAGGATATCAGGGGTCTGTCTTCAGACCTGTCCTGTTTAACATATTTAGCCATGACCTGGAAGAGACACTGGCGTTCACTCTTGCAAGTTTGCAGATGATGAAAACCTGGTAGGAGCAGTTCATACGCTCAAGGACAGGACTGTCATCCAGAGGGACCTGGACCTGGTGGAGAAATGGGCCAAGAGGCACCTTATAAAATTCAGAAAAGCCAAAGAAATCTCTGCAAATGGAGGAAAGTTTCTTGCAATGGTACAAGGTGAAGATTGACCTGCTGGGATAAAGCTCTGCCAAAAAGAACCTGGGGGCCTAGTGGACAATGAGATGAGCCAGCAGTGCCCTGGCAGCAAAGATGGCCAAGCAAGCATACTGAGGAGAGGGATTATCCCCCTCTGCCCAGCACTCCTTAGACTACAGCTGAAGCACTGTCCCCAGTTTTTGTTCCCCAACCTAAAACAAACATTGATAAACTTGAAGAAGTTCAGTGCAGAGCCACTGTGGTGACTGGAGGCTGGAGTACACACACTGTGAGGAGACATTGAGGGGGAAAGGCTGGTCCAGCCTGAAGCAGAGATGGCCTCAGGCAAGAAAAGCAGCTGCCCCTTGCATCTGGAAGGAGACACCGAGGCAGAGTCCAGCTCTTCACAAACATGTATTGTGGGAGAACGAGAAGGAACAGACACCAACCAAACCAGGAGAGGTTCTGACTGCTTACAAGAAAAAGCCTGTATAAATGAAAGGAACATTTTTAACAAATATAGGAAATGGACAGTAAAGTAATATGTGTGAACAGCTTTCTGTGACTATTCTTTACATTCTCTTGTAAAAAAAATTAAAGCCCAGGGCTCTTAGAAGCAAAAAAGGCTTATAGAAATCAAAGCTATAAATTCAACTTCAAGGAAAATCTCAAGGGATAACACTATCATGTAGAGGTACCTCAATTAATAAACCAATAAGCAAAGTAAAGGAGTCAAATATGTAACAGTCACTTAGGAAGCTATTAGAAGACATGGTGGAGAACAGATTGTTGGTTATTTTATATCTCATAAGAACACAGTTTTAATATTATCTGCACCGCATATGTATCAATACAATGCAAATATAGTCAATCAGGAGCTGAGTAACATGCTGCAACTACACAGGTGGCTGATGACCTTATAGATTTTTTTATGATTGGAATCATCTGTTTGTCTTTCAGAGGGCTACCACAGCAATCTGTTTAAAGCCCCAGCACGAATATTGCTCATTATCACACAATAAATTGCTTCAGTGGATCACAAACAAAGAGCAGTGAGAGAGACATTTAATGAACTAGAAGGAAGGAGATTGATAATGGGGGGAGAAATATTTATTCCCAGCATCTAAGTGGATAGTTAATAACCCTTTTTTCAGAAGCATTTTAAATTGTCATAGCAAAACTATACAAAGGAGACAAGCTGAGTGTAATTCCTTGCTAAAATATTGCCCATTTGTAATTTTTTTATTGCTTTTGTAGCATGCATGCAGTTCAGAAGCATGCAGATGCATCATTAATTATTTCTGATAACACAGAAGTGCTCAACTTTTCCAGATATTTTCCAAATACCTGACATGGCAGATTCCCAGAAGCTAAGAGCTTCAAATGGACAAAAGAGATTATCTAGGGAAATAGGATGGAAGATAGTCACTGAGAGACCTAGGTGGAAAGGCAGGCAGACATCCTGTGAGTTTCAATTATTTCTTCTATCCAGCAATTTGTTTTGTGAATCTAAATTGGCTCAATTTTAAAAGCAAAAATAATAAAACAATCTCCCTTCCCTAAAAGTTCCCAGCAAATTTGTATTATAAAACCCCAAACAAATAAAAAACTCCTAAAGAACAGCTTCCTAGTTCAAAGATTTTTCTGAGTTTTTTTGGGGGTTGTTGTGGAGCATGTTCTTTTATTTTATGTATAACTTTCTACAGAGAGGATATGCATAGTGTAGGTTTCTGAATTTCCAGAGATGAAAGAAGCCTAAAGAAAGGAGAGAAAATATGATTGTTCAGGTTAGGTTTTGATAAAAGTTTAAGATTGTCACTAGGGGATGTAGTGTAACTAGATACTCATAAATGTTTTCTGTAGCACATTGAAAGCTGCAACACACTTCATATAATTAGTGAGAGCCATTGTTATGCTGAAAATGTTCTGAGACCAAAACAACCTTGCCAGGAAGTTACTAGCCAAGAGACAAAAAAAGCTGACTTGGAACAAGGGCTGCTTTACTTGCAAATGATGCCAAGAGACAAAACTGAGGTATTCTCAGTTGAGGCTTTAACAGCTAGAAGAAAATAAAAAGTAGGGATCAACTGTTCATGGAAGATACTATAAAGTTCCTACTGGATGGAAGAAATTAATTTTGCATAGCAGAGGTGGAACACAGTAGTCTGTATTGGGTAAGACCAGAGAGTAGGGAGGAACCAACAGAAACAACCTTGTGGTCCTGGCCAAAGCACACTCTTGCAAGGCACTGGGGCCTGTGAAACAATCAGGTTCCAGGCTACTCCACAGTGAATCTTAGTCTGGTAAAATCTCACACAGCACTAGCTTAGCCCATTTGTATCAAGTACATGTTGAGGTAATTTAATTCATCCTTTAACTGAGAAAATAGCATGTTTTTATATTTGTGTTTTGAAGCATCAGTTTAATCCTAGTCAGTTATTTATTCACACTGGACTTGCCTTATTTAAGACCCAGCTGGCAAACAGACTGAACACCTGGGTTGTGGCAGGTTTCACCAATGAGCAGCAGTTTTCCCATCCAGTCATCCTCACCTCTGTGCTTGAGAAGTCCAATAAGAAGAATTTCCTGGAAGATGGGTCAAAATACATGGAAGACAGGGAGCTGAAAACATGGCTTCATCACCTGTTTGACTTAGCTGACTTTTATGGTGAAGCATCTACATCAGTGGACAATGGAAGATTTATGGATGTCATCTATCAAAACTTCTTTAAGGCCTTTAATGCAGCCCTCCCCAACGTTCTTACCTCTAAATTTCAAAACTGTGGGTTTTCCATTAGGTGGAACTGTTAGATGGGTTAGGAATTGGCTGGATGGCACATCCACAGAGTTAGAGTCAGTGGCTCAGATTCAAGTGGAACCCAATAATGGGTGGTGTCCCTTGAGAGTTCATCATATTGGTTCAAGTGGGACCAATACTAATTAATGTCTTCATCATAGACATAGTAGGATCCATTCTATAACTAAGAACAGAATTGTCTGTGTAGAAAGTAAAAGGCCATGATGCGATTTTGTAGGTCTGCTTGAGCCTTGGGAGTTCAGAGATTTGACCACTGGGAACAGTATCCACCTGGGTATGCAGGTGGTACCCAGAAAGGGTGGTGAGCTGGCCTTGCCTTGTCCAGCTGCTCCTTCACAGTCAAGGCCAGTTGTCACCGACATGTTTTATGAAAAATCCTTTCTTTAGGATTCTTTCCTCCTGAGAAGCTGAGAGGCCTCAAGAACAAAATATAAACAATTCTTATCTGCTGCTGTGGAATGCAACAGGGGAATCTGTGATTGGTCTCATCTGGTTGTTTCTAATTAATGGCCAATCACAGTCCAGCTGTCCAGACTGTCTCGGTCAGAGAAAAACCTTTGTTATTCATTCCTTTTCTATTCTTAGCTTAGCCTTCTGATGAAATCCTTTCTTCTATCCTTTTAGTATAGTTTTTAATATAATATATATCATTAAATAATAAACCAAGCCTTCTGAAACATGGAGTCAACTTTCTCGTCTCTTCCCTCATCCTGAGACCCCTGCGAACACCGTCACAGCCAGTAACTGCCCATCAGTCTCCCATGCCAGCACAGCACCAAAACCAAATGTGCCAGCCCCTGAGAATGTCATTCCTAGGGACCATCACAGAATCACAGGATGACTAGGTTGGAAGAGACCTTCAATACCATCAAGTCCAACCTACGCCCTAACACCTCAGCTAAACCATGGCACTGATTGCCACATCCAGTCTTTTTTTAAACACATCCAGAGCTGGTGACTCCACCACATCCCTGGGCAGACCATTCCAGTACTTCATCTTTCAAAGCATGATATTTAGTTGGCTGGAATGGATTCTCCCATCCAGAATGCTTCCCTGAAGTGATTTAGCAAAAGATAATTTATGAAAAATAAATTTTTGCTGCACTAGTTCTATGTTAATCTTCTTTAAATGAGACAGTAAAAATAGATATTGGGAAGTTTAAAAATAAAAAGAAGGTAATAATAGCCAACATCATCTCCAGAATATATGTTTAAGGATTGCCTGAAACCAAGAAATTGTTTCCAGATTTGCTACTTGGCTAGAAAATCGAATTAACTTTCAACTGTGATGTAAGATCATGTAGTATAGCTAAGCAAATTAACAGACCTCCTCTGCATTCTAAGAATTGGGGGAAATTGTTGGATTTTGTTTTGTTTGATTGCTTCTGTTTTTCTTTTTCTTTGGTTTAAACTCAAATCTATCTTCCAACTAGAACATGTCTTTGCTAGTCAGTTCCGACTGACTCAGTTGTCCTAAAAATAGAATTCCCGAGACGCTCTTTTTTGCTTTGGCATTGGCTTGTGCTGATTCACTTCAGCAAAGACAGCCTGGCAGGACTGGTAGAAGGACCTGGAAATTACTTGGCAGCTTAAGGTCCTCTCTAAGTCACACTTGGCTATCAATTGTATGTCTGAGTGGTGATACAGGTCTAGACGAGGTTATTATGTGCTGACGTTCCAAATCTGAGGTCTCTGCTCCTTATACTGAATGTATTGTTACTTATTGCTCAATAAGACTAGTCTAGAACTGATTCTTAAACAAACCTCAGTCTTTATGCCATGAAATCTTGCTTCAGGACTCTGAGAATTACCATATAATGGAAAATACACCCTCACAATAATATTTGTATTTTTATAAAGTGAGACAGACTAATCACTGCTTTTAAAACTGTGGATCATGGTACATAATTCTAAGACAAACTCAGCATGCCATGCTGAAAGTGTTGAATTGTATTCACTGTGGAGTGGAATGAGCTGAATCCCTCCTGCTTGGGAGAAAATCTGTTTGGGAAAGTTGGATATAATATCCTTTATGCAACATATTGCAAGAAAATAAATCTAGGCTAACTTCCTGGTGATCCTAACATCACTGATGATCTACCCAAAATCTAGTCTATGTATGACCAATATACCTGTGTTGCAGTAGTGCCCAGAAAAAACTGACTTTTTTGAAATTTTCCACAGGCTCTGAACTATGTTCATCTCTTACAGTAGAGGCCAAGACATTACAATATCTGATTTTATATTACATTGGAATTTCAGGATTGGTTGACTTCCTAAACCAAAGCGCAGCGACCTTTGATTCTTTTCCATTTCAGTACAAAGCAAACTAACTTAACAGGTGTGTTAACATCACACCTGTTGGAAGTTGCCAAATTTCTTTTCCAGCTCACAGTCACACAACATACACCCTAGAGGCTGATTTACATCTTGACAGGAGTCCATATTAGAAGGACAATTAGTTAAAAATTTCCAGTTAAAATTCATTTTGTTTGATTTCAAACTGATTAGCTAAAAGTTAGACCAATGTACTTTTATGATCTTCTGAGTTCACATATTACATTTCTGTTAATAACATGTATATAATTTGATTTGTAACTGCTGAAATGTACATACCAGATATCTTTCTCCACATAGCAAACATCAAGTTATTCAAAACTCAAAACATCTTCTGTCCATATAATTCTCACTTTCAAGGCTTTGAAACAATCCAGCTACCACTGTATTCTAACAAAATCAGTTATGTTTTCAAATAGTTATGTGAGGATTTAAATGTTTTGCTGACTTAAGCAGGGCTAATGCAGATAAATTCATATGTTTTATTTTAAATATGTATCCCAGGTTTTCTTCTAGCTTAAGGAAACTTATACACTGAATTCACAATGGTGGCACAAAGGCGTAACAACAAACAGCATTAAAACCTCCTAGAATTACCCAAAGAACCTATGAATACCCTTCATATGACTTTTTTTCATATTTGAGCAGAGAAGCGTGAAATCACTGTAACAAAATCAAATTCCTTTTTCACAATGAAAAGTGGGGAGGAGTTTATTTGTTGTAATTTGAAATGCAACAAATGTTTGTCTAAACAAAGAAATGTATCAACATACATCATGCTGACTTGAGGTAGCAAAGGGGTTTATGACATCTCATTTATCCATTTTCCCAGTGACTCTCCAGTCCTTTGGTTTATTATCTGTCAAGCTCTACTTTGGATGGGGTTTGGAGACCTTAAAATGTACTAAAATCATTTCTGCACAGAGTAAAATATCCTGGCAAAGGCAGTTGGTAGGCAAGTTCTGATAGGCTGCAGCTTAGGTACTGAAACAAATCTGTGAAGAGCACGTCTGTAAATTCATATCCATGATGCAAAGGCGTTTGGAAAAAGAAAAGAAAAAGAGTTTTACAGAGCTGGATATTACTACTGAATGCTGCAAAAAAAAAAAAAGGAAAATGAGCAGACACTGTAAACATCTGCAAATTACCTTTATCCAGCTACAAAGTGCTCCAGAGCAGAGTCTACCTGAAGAACACAAACACATGCACCTCAGTTTAGCGTTTCATCAGGCTATGTTTATTTGTTTCACATGCAGTGGTGTGCTCAGATGGAAGCACCTTGCATTAAACTCAAGCCCCTGAAGAACTGAGTGTGAGGTTTTGGGAAAAGGTACATTTAAGGTGGCAGGAAAATGGAGCAGACAGCCTTAATTATGAAGTCTAGAGCAGCTGGGCTGTGACGTCTTGTTTCTGGGAAGAAATCGTAAACGGACAACCCGAGGCCAGGAAATTTATTGGATGGGCACAGAACAGGGAGGGAGGGATGGCTCAGAGTACCTGGCTCAGCAGACTTGGAAGCAGCGCAGCAATCTAGTGGATGGTGTGCAGAGGGAGTGTAAACGGGCTCACAAAGCTTCTCTTTCATTTTCCTTCTGGCTTGGCCAAGTTTTATCCCGAGCTCTGTGCTACCAAAAAAAGATTGGCCTAGTTATTCATCATTAAAACTCAGCTGAGTATTGCTTAGATGACTTTGGAAGCTTCAGAGCTCATTATTTCTGAATACTTGGTGGCCTTTCAACATGCATACATTTCATGTTATTAAGAAAAAGAAGAGCTAAATTAGGCTTTGGAGAAAGCATATAAGTCCTTAATATTTCTATGAACGCAATGCAATTCAAATTTTTTTTCTGCTATTTCACATGTGGTATTGAACAATAAAGAAGAAATTTATTTTAGCAACCATAATTATGCCCTCCCCTCATCTTCATTTTCTCACTCATTCAAAAAAAAAAAAAAGAAAAATTGCTCTAATTTAATGTTAAAAAAAAATTCAGACTGATAGAGTAGGCAAATATTTTCTTTGTTGGCTGGATGCTTAATAATATATAAAATAAATATTAATTACATGTATTAAAAGAGGTGTAATATATAATGGATGGATATAAATGTAACACGTTCAAAATAGAAGCTTGAAAATTAGCAAGGCGAGTAATTTTCAGTCATAACAAGATGAATATTCATGATAAGATGATAAGATTCATTCATAATAAAATTGAAAAATAATAATCTTAAATATTAAAATAATTTAAATATTATGGTGCACAAGCTGATTCATTTTGTGGTTTTTAATGCTCTTCTAACCACTATTAGAGTGCTATTTTACCACTTCACTGAAGTTAGTGTTTTGTCAATGTTCCAGTGTAGAACTACACTTTCATTGTTTTTTAGTTCTGACATAAAAATTTGCTATAGGGCGAAACTTGGTATCCTAGGTCTGTTTATAAAAGGAGCAAACATATTTTTCCCACATTTCATTTAAATGTTATATTTTGAAGATATAGAAAAGATATAACAAGATGTGTTTGTAGCTTAAAATTTTTACTTCATCAGACACAAAAAAGTTTGGTTTTTATGAAAAAGATTTCTTAACAGAAAAAAATATTTCCCCTGGAATCCTAAGAGTTGCTGCTAATAGTTTACTTGTTTTTTAAAAACTCTCCAAAATATTTAATTGTTAGTAGTTCTGGCTTTTAAATAGTACTCTATTTAACACAAATATCTTCCTGCTTGCCTGCTTCCCAAAGTGCAAGCATTAAGAACCATGAATTCTACAGTGTAAGCAGACAAAGCACATGACAGAAAAATATTTATTTTCCCTTGTTTTGTTTCATTTTGTGCTTTCATGTCTGTGAAATGGTTCCTTCCATTGAAAACAGCCCAAAGTCTTTCTCAATTGCTATTTCCTGGCTGGTACTCCCTCTTCATCATCTTTGCTTGTTCACAAACAATAAAAAAAGCAGACTATAAACAAAGAACACCGCCTTCTTGGTGAGAAGCAATGAAAAAACATACATAATTTATGCTTTACTTTGCCAGCAGTCATAGAAGAATCAGAATCTCTTGCATTGCTATAGCTAGAAGAGCACAGAGAGAATTCAGTTTTAAACTGGACATTAAAACATGTCAGTGACTTTACCATGAGGGCACAGTGTCATCTTCCTAGACTGTCTATAGCTTACTGTTATTGTATTTCTGTAAATATATTGCTTAACTAGGGAACTGAGGCAAAAAAATAGATTTTTTTTTTTTTTGGTACAAAATCTCCATCATTCTAAGGGACATTTGACCACAGGATATTTATTTTAGATAGTGAGGTCAGAGTCACAAGCTGTTTCATGCAATACGGATATATACACACCTAGTCCAGTGAAAGAATGATCTTTGTCATTAGAAAAAAAAATTCTTTATGTGTCAATTACTTTTTTGCTGTTCAATCAACACAATTTTACTCTTTACTGCAGGTAATGCAAGCATATCCTTCATAGTCTTTCACCCAGACACACTGATTTTGTCTTTCCTCTGTTTCATGACAGTATTGCAAGCTCTGACTTCAAGATTGGCACAAGACAAAAATTACTGGTGGGAAATAGAATTTGTACCATTAAAGCTCTTAAGTACTTTGAAAAGGAGTTCCTCCATCATGGGCTGATTGAGCAGTTTCTTTGACAGTGTGGCTGTTAGCAGCTGGTGTGGATTGCTGCTGGCCAGCCCAGAGCCAGGCACGCCTGCCTGGGGTACCCACAGGTGGCAGAAGAGAAAGGGCTGGAGGCACATCTGCAGCTTAGCAGAGAGGAGCAATGGTCCATCAGGAGAGAGCCAGGAGGTTGGAGAGCTCTGGAGCTGCCAGGAGGGATTCATTCATGGAGCCTGAAGCTTTTAGCTTTGTTCCTGCCACCTGAGCGAGTCAAATGCACTCACAAGGAGAGCAGTAGCATCTAGGCCTTGCTTTTGGGAAACTATAGGCACCACTTGTGGGAGCTCAGCACATCACTCCTGATGTCCAGAGCTACCGAGAGAACCCTTGGGGGGCTCGGGAGTCTTGGAATGTTGCCAAAAGCGCTTGGTGGCTTGATTTTGATCCATCTAGAGATGTGCCACCGATGTATGAAGAAATAGAACCTGCGAGAATCACTCGAGTGTAAATGGTGAAGGGAAGATATCATTATAGGGTGAATCACAAATTTTGGGGTTTCGGTACAGGGGGGTTGTAGAGACAAGATGGAGGAATCAGGGTGTGCCACCAGGCTTTTCCTTCTTCTTCCTGTCTTCCATCTTCTGGAGTGGTGTTGGCATTTGGGGATTGGTCTGGGATGAGAGTGTAGTTAGTGACGAAGATGATAGGTATTGGGGACAAAAGGTAAATATGATATACGTAGTTTTTGTTATAAAAGATGCGGCCGCCTTGGAGGTGGGCAGAGTGCCTTTGGCTGCTGTGCTGGTCAGATCCTTCGGGCAGAGAAAGGACTTTATAGATAAGAAATAATAAACAATTCTGAAGACCGAAAATACCTAGCGTCCAGACTCATCTTTTGAAGCCCAGCGTGCAAGAACCATCCTGAGCGTGTGTGGGGGCAGAGACAGACAGCCGATCCCATAACCACTGATATTTTTTTGTGGGGCCTTTTGAAGCTATTGTTTTAGCAGGCCTGTTGCTCTGATGAAGAAATCTACTGTAGTTGCAATAATTTTGATTTTTATTGATTCATCTAGTACATTTATAGATTTTTCTTCTAGTCCTGCTATCCTAAATTGACTCTAAAATAGGATTTAGCTCACAAAATCATTCAGCTATCACAAATTGTTTGCTTTTGCTCACTTAAAAATGCCATTGTGCCTTTTTTTTTCCCCCACAGAAATACAGTTATATTCTGAAGGCACAAAAAACTCTCACATGGCACATCATGGTTACACAAGCAAAATGGGTTATTCTGCCTGTTCACTCTCAGGTTGAGTTAGGTCTCCAACACCAATTCTCACCTTTGAATTTGATTTTGCTGACCAGCTCTGGTTTTTTTCAAGGCCTTAGATTTGGGCTGTGTAAAAAGTTGCCTAATAGACTGGTTTTAATTGAAAAAAACCCCTTTGTATACTGGCAGTCCTAAACAAAAATTAGAATTATCAATTTTATTGAATTGGAGGGCTACTGAGATTTTTAAATACAATGAAGCATTGTATTTAAGCGTTGTATTTGCATTTCAAGCAGGCTTTTATTTTTTTTTAACTTATACCTCTATATCTCTGACTAATACATCTTTATTCAAATCAAGAATATGCCACAAATATTCCTTATATATTCCTCTTTCTAATAAAATCCTATTATATTACACAAAGTTGTCAGGCATTCACATTACAGCTAATGTTGTTACTTCTACACAAAGTTACAGCTGTACATCACAAAAATTTCCTTCCTCTAGATCATTAGTTCTCCTCTATTATAAATGCTAATTATCTGAAATATAATAAAGAGTCTTTCAATCTCCATTTTTTTTCTTGGAATAATATCCAGTTTGTTTTCTAATTCACAACAATTAGGTAAAATCACACCCTCCTCATTCAGGGCAAAATAATTGCAACATCAAGATTTTAACAACCAATTTAGAACGCATTAAAATTAATATGGTGAAACTCACTTTGATGAGAAACCACTGCAATGTAATATCTAATGAACCAGAATGTCAGTGCAGACTTGAAATTTGAATAGTTGTTTTTACTTGTCTTTACCAAAAAGGAAAATAATGACATTTCTAAAGCAAATATTCTTTGAGTAGCATCACTGAAAACTCAAAGTAATGTGTTACTGCAGAAATGGTTGTATTAAAATGCATAGGCAGTGAGAAAAAACCCTTTCAATTAAAGAGAAAAATATTAATGCAAACATTTTATGGTGAATTATGTTGATGTTTTGCAGTTACTTCAAATCTGTAATACACTGAAAAAAATCTTCTCAAGTTTACAGAGAAATCTGTGCTTCTTTCCTTCTTTGTGTTTGTGTATCTGTAGAACTTTAAAATACAGCAGAAATGGGAACTAACCACCTTCTTAAAATGCAATTCTACCATGCTTCAGCTTCCCTTACCTACAAATTCCAAAGATTCAGCTAAAATGCTGACAGAACATCTGTGGTTTTTTCCTCCACATGGATGTCACCAGCACAGGAGAATCTGAAAGTAACATCTGGATCCATCTTTCTAGTTAATGGATTTTTTTCCTTGAGGAATAATCTGAGCATGATAGAAGGGCAAAGGTTTGCTCTATCCTGCAGAATGTCCATTATCAGGGAACTAGCATTAGGGGAGAAAAGTAATTGGCAAACTAAACACATTCAATATGGGATTTATTCAGAATACAGATCTCACCTGCTATTTCAGTGTTGCTGTTTAAGGTAAGTAGCATAACATTTGTAAATGCTAAATCTTCTCACATTTGATGCATGATATAAACCAAGATTTTGGTAATACTACATTCTTTCATTTTGAGCCTGCTATGATTAACAAGGCTTTCTAATGAGACTACAATTCTCCAGAATGTCTGTCACTGAGGCTTCTGTGCAACATATCTGCCCTCATACATTGTGCAAACCTCAGTAGAAGATTTGCCTATGGTTTTGATCGGCAAAACTTAAGAAAATTAAAATAATAAGACCAAACTTATCCTTTTTTAAACTGTTTTAGAAGAGGGCTATATTTCAAATGGTAAGTTATTCCATAATGTATGTGGGAGCCTTGTAGAAGGTCTTTCATTTATCCTTTTTTCTAAATCCAAGTTTATCTATGAACTTTCTCCTTGACACAGGTTTCTGTTTGTCATAGTAGAGAACTAAATGGCAGTAGAGGTTGGTTTACACACTTAGATGATCATTTCCAGGTTGCATGTGAGTTACAGCAACAAGGGACCTCTTTTGCAATTAAATGTGCATGCTATTTAAGGGTTTGATATTGTTTGGTTTGCTAATCAGCCATTTGTCTTTGAATTTCCTTCTTTCTCAGCTTTAGAGCTGTGCTATGTTTTGCAAGAGTAAGGAGACATTCATAACTACTTGAACTGTTCTTCATTCTTCTCTTACTATATTAGACACTGCAAAACAGGTTACTTGTGTAGGCACTCCATCCCTTGACAGAGGTTCTGTGCCTGAGCACCATTAGTGCCACAGAGATCCATTTGACTCCTCACAAAAGAACTGCACAGGTCTTAGAATTCCTAGGATTTGAGTAATGATGCATGGCAATCTAAAGCCAAGCTTTTCATTTAGGAGGATTTCCTCTTTGGTTGCTTTATTTCGTGTTGGTGATTCTAATGACTGATTAGAACCCCAATTCTAAAGACTGTGGTAAATTCAAGTGAAAATGTCCCTAATACTTTGGCTCAGCATGTAACTATTTAATAGAAAAGTTTCTGAGTCATATTGTTTTAGAGAACAGAAAAGTCTTTAAATATTCTGTTCATTTGTTGAAAAATTGGACAGATAATCTCCCCAAAAATTAAATAAATAAAAACACTTTTACTGCTCTATTCCGCAACATCCTTTGAAAAAACCCAAACATCTTTCAAAGCATCTGGTAAACATAATTTTGTGTTTTCAATATTTCAATTTTTTTTAGAAGAGTTCCAAAGAAATGTGAGGCTTCAAAAGGCTCTCTGGTCTCAAATAATGCTACTGGAAACAATTTTCCATCCATTACAAGTAACAGGCAGTAAAAATCCACAAACAATGAACTCTTTAAATTTAAAATAACATATTATTTTAACAAAGATTTTGCTTCTTGAGGCTGTAAAAGGAAAACTCTTTAAGGTTTTTACTAAACTCTGAGGACATAAAAATGGCCTAAATAAATAAAGTAGCAATTATCAAAACCAAAGACACAAGAAAAAAATGACATATCAATTTTAGGTATACATCTAATTTATGGGTCTTCATGGAATCAAATCAGACACCCCTACAATGAAACATAACATGAGGAATGATCATAAAGGTTTTTCAGCCTATTTCTTTTAGCTCCTGTTACATCCCTGAAAGTTAAAAATCAAACAGTCTAGAGCACAGGGGCAAGGTATTTCCAAATAGCACACAAATGTGTTTATAAATAGTGTAGTGTCACTGTATGAAATGGGGTTTTTTTTGTTTGGATTATTTTACAAGAATTTCTAAGTCTTCACTATGTCTCATTTTGCCATGGCAAATGTAGAACAGATCCTTCTTTTCCCACCTTTTATATGTTTTAGGTGACATTTTACTCAAAAGAGAAAACTTTAATATAATAGATATCTGTACCTAGTTCCTAGAGGATCATAAAATGTTTCATACTTGAAATTTTACACCACTAAATGTTTCATAATATATGAAATACATCTGTGAAAAAAAATATTTAATTAAAGTTGGTATTTACTCACCTTTTGACAGAGAAAACCATCACTAGATATTAACAATAGCAATCATACGGGGTTGCAGAGCTCTGAGCAATTGTGTTATCTTGTCTCAATCCTCACTGAATTATTAAACTTATCTGTGGTGTGACCACCACAGCTCAAAAGTAGGAAAAGAAACCCTTTGTGCTTGTTAAGGCAAACTGAATATGAGGGTTCAAGGTAAAGTAAAACTCACAAAGTACCAAGGATTCTTGTGCTTTTGCATAAAATCTACCAGTTGTACCCATATATCCTCTGTGTACACTGATTCTACATTTCTCCTCAAAGTTAAACTGCTGAGCAGGAAAAATCATCTAACAAATCAAAATGTCAGCCAAATCTAAAAAAATATTTTTAAAAATTCTTTTTCTCATGGAGTTATTTCGCTGAGTTATGAAAAGAATATTGCACATTCTGTTAAAACACCCCAAGACAAAACAAAACAACAGCCCGCTGCCACAAGAAAAATAGTGTTTTCCAAATAACTCTAGAGGATTATGTGGCTAACTCTTACAGTTTGAAATAATCTGACCTAAGAGTTCAAGGTTTTGCTCTAATCTAACAATAAAGGACAAGCCATACATTTATGATTTTGTACTGCATGGTGTGCTCCAATGCTGCTTTTGAATTTTATGTGGATGCTCTCAAATCCATCTGTCCCACCACGGCTTAGTCTGGCACTAGCCAAATTATCTCTGAAAAGAATGTAAATTCCATAATGCAGCTGCAAGCACGAGGGCACATGTCTACTGTCAGGAAAAATGAAAAATGTTCACATTTTATGGTCTTAATTTCTGCATTAAGTAGTTCCTACCTTTCATTTCTCTGGCCTGAAGAATGGAAGTGATTGTCTATCACTTCAAACCTCCAAGATCTAGATATCTGAGGGAAAATTATATGTTGAAGTTGCATCTTTCCTTTATATGCAGGCACAGATATTGACACACATTTTTTGCTGGTTTTGGTTTTTTGGTTGTTTTTTTTGATTTTTAGCATAGATTGGCTAAGTTAATTTGGCTGTGGGAAACTCCTTTCCATAAGGAGGGCTGATATCATCATCACAAAAAGACAAAGATTAACTTATTTAATATTTTTTACGTTTTACAAAGTGAAAGCAAAATTTCAAAACATTTACTGCTCATCCACAGAACTAATTAGAGTTACTGTCAGGCTGGGAGATATGTAGGAAATTGCTATTTCTGTTCAAAATACTTAGTTTTTCCATATGTAGATGGAAGAATTTTCAGCCGCTCCTACAATGTTTTTAATCATATACATGCACTTGAGTACAGCAGACTCGATAGCCTATTTAATGGAAAACTTCCAGAATAATGGGAACTCCACATCCCTGAACATAATCTATAACAGCAAGGGGAAGATGCTGAGCTATGCCTCCAGCACGTGGGTGATATTTCTAAGTTCTGAGACACAACATGACTGACACACAGCCCTTAACTTTGCCTCATACACCAGTAAAACAGGAAGGGACAGGCAGTCAAAGCACCTTAAAGTAAATGTTTAAAGACTTCATTCAGTTGTCTAAAGGCAGGTATCTATTGGCATCTGAAAAGTCCCTCAGTCCTGGAAACACCCAGATGGAGCTGACCATTGAGCTGCAGCATTTGTAGGATATCTGCGCCATAAAGGACAGGCATTTGGAGAACAAAGAGGATATCTTAGGGCAAATTAAGTGGCATTAGATGCCTCTCCCTAGGCAACTGAATCACACCAGGCTAATAACCTGAAACCCTTTGGAGAAAATGTAAGTCACCTGTCCCAGTTCTTCAGAACCGATTAAGATATTACATTAGCTCAAATTTTAGAGCCGGAGTTACTGTGTTCAGAGAAAATCTCTCAGTCATCTGCACTGACTGTACACTGATTGCATGGCAGAGCAGATTTTAGGAGTGCTACCTGGATCCTGTGTGGAGGAAATTAAGACAAATGACACACTCATGGAGTGCAGCCCAATGCCACCCAGCTGCTAATGAGAATCCAGTCTAGAATGGAATCAGAGTAGAGTTTAGCCTAAGCCAGAAATCCTGAAACACATAAAACTGGATGTTGGGACCTTATCACCACCTGTTTCCCTGAGCAGATACAATTTTTTTTTAATTATACTGTTTGCTAAAGTAGATATAATCAATGTATAACCTGTTTCCTGTGACTGTGTAGCAACAATATAACTCCTTTGTACCAGCTGAAGCTGTTTCTGTCAAGGAGATGCAAGCATTTCCAGGAGGAGAGAGGTTCTCCACCTCAGCTACTGAAACCATCCTCCTGGCAGTCAGTACCAAAGAGCCCTGAGCAGAACAGGCTCTTAATAATAAAAAAAAAAAAAAAAAAAAAAAAAAAAAAAAAAAAAAAAAACCAAACATGGTAATCCAGATGCTACCACAGCTCATATACTGGATTGTATATATGTTCATCTATAACACTCCTAGAGAGTGTTCATTTCCTCTCAAGGTCCCCATGCTCTACAAATTGTCCTGGCTTCTGAGGGTGAGTAATCTAACTGCTGTCCAGCCATCATTTCTCATTTCTGTTTCTACAATAATCAGTAGATGCAGAGGGGTCTTTAAATTAATTTAACTAAAGCATTAGGAAACCTTCAAAAGAACTGAATCTGATTTGACCTCAAATAAACTAACAGAGATAAACAAACTGTGAAGATTGCATAATCTAGTTTTTCACCATATTCTGTATGTGGCCCAATCAAGGACATTCTTGAAAATATAGGCAGCAAGTACATGATAAAACATTTTTCTCAAGGTAATTAGGCAGACTACAGACAATGTTGTACTTCAAACTGTATAATGTTAAAGGTACAGTAGAGATAGGGATAATATTTCTGTGCATTCTTATGCACCTAAACTTAGGCATTTAGAAAAATTGCTGGAAAGTCTTAGAGACTTAAACAAACCTGAAATCGTCTGACTATACTGACTTGAATGTGATACTGCGTGATACTTTGTAGATTATAAATTTTTAGGAGATTACTAGGAGATTACTACCATGACATTTCTTTATTAGACCTTGCTAATATTTTTTAGAAATGTTTATTGTGAAGACATTTCCCTATTTGATAGATTTCTGCATAATTTTTATCACTTTTTCTAAAAAGCCACAAAGAGTAATGAATATAACAGGCACACGTGATAAAAAAGCCTTGAGAGCTAAACAAACAGGTGTAGTTCATGGGTATTCTGAGAAATGCCTTCAGTACATGTTAGTCTTGAACAGTATTAGTGTCAATGACAGCCTGCCACTGCCTTTGTGCAGGGCACTGGTAGACTATTGCATATAGAAAAATATGATAATTTTACACAGATTCAGCAGTGGTTTGGAAGAATGAGGTGATTATGTCTGTAACCTTTGAACCCTCGTATCCAAAGCACAAAGGATAATTTCACTGACATGTGTAATTGCTCTCTTCAGCTATCCTAATGTCTTTTTTATCCCAGACTCCAGAGCCATGCTGTTCTTTTGCATCTCTGCTGTGAGAGAGGCTCGAATGGCAGGCTGTGAATCATGTTCCATTAAACTCTGAATAGAGCTGCATCTACTTGGAAAGGTTTACAGCTGCGGCTTGATCCAGCCCCAAAACTTACATTTGTGTGACACTGCATTTGCTCATCAAATTAAATTCACTTATTAAAAAAAATCATTATTGTATTATGAATGCCACATTTCCAATTATTTCAAACTGCAGATGTCACTGTTCTAAATGTATGTCTAAATCTTAATGACATATTAAAGTAATGAGAAATTACATGCAACTCCAGAATTTCTTTTTTTTCCTCATCCAAAAGTTCATTACATTTTTCAAGGGTCTGGCACACAATTTTACAAAATGTTGCATGAATATATTTGAATATTGATACAAATTCAATGTTTGGACACTCTTGTTTTGTTCTCCGCAGATCATTTCCAAAGCATACTATTCATTGATTTTGAATAAATTATTATATATCTCAACCCTTAGAAACTGAAGGGATAAAATATTTAGACTCCCCAGAATGCTGATACTTCTAATTTCTATCCAAACACCTCTGAGAGATATTATAACTTTTTGACATTTAGAATAAAATAAAACTGAGGAGATAAAAGGCTAAGATATGGAAATGAAACCAAAGTATCAATCTTCACCTATGACTAGAACTGAAATTATGAGGGTTTTTAGGGAAACATTTTAAAATGTGTGCTGAGCACAACACCCCTGATTTCCACTCTGCAGAAAACAGAATCTGTTAAATGTTTATCACCCACTTCTGCTTGCTTTGTTTTGGGAAGGTTTCAGAACCTCAGTGTGACCATGGGGAGGGATGTAAGAAGCTGAGGTAGATACTGCACACACATCTAAAGCTGTGCTGAGAACAGGTTCCGTTTGAAAAGCCACACTATGAAGAGCCCAGGGAAACTTTCCTTCAGAGACCTGGCACAGAAATCACTAAAGCTTCCTAGAACAAAACAGGTCCCTTTAATCTCTTGAGGATGCATTAAACTAGCATAAATCAGATCAACCTCAGCTGCTGGAAGTTACATGAAGCTGCAGGTGTTGTTTTTTTAGCACCTTTTTGAACACTTTTTGAACACTTTAGCATCTTTTTGCTCACTTTTCTTGTTCGTGCTTCCCTGTGTGTGCACTGGGGGCTGGTGCCCTGGCTCTGACAAGGGGCCAGGGCTGACCCAGCCAAGCTCACCCAGCTCCTCATGGCTCCAGGCAGTATCAGAACACACCTACAGTAGGACATGGCTGAGGTCCCCAGCCAAAATGACAACATTGGTGAGAAAGTGTACCTAAGAAAGGTAAAAAAATGCTGCATGAAAGTTTCCAAAGAGGAGTGAGGAAAAAAGTGTGATCAACAGACCTGCAGACATACAGGTGAGAGAAGGAGGTGGAGGAGTCAAGATGGACCTGGGAAGCAGGGTGAGGGAGGTGTTTTCATTTTTTATTTTGTTTATCACTATGCAAATCTGGTTTAATTGCAATAAATTAAATTTATTTTCCCCAGCTTGAGCCTGTTGTGGTCATGGTGAGTGAACTCCCTGTGCTTATTCCACCCCATGAGCTTTTGATCTTATTTCCTCCCCTGTCCTCTTAATGAGGAGGGCAAGAGCGTGGCTGAGGGGGGCAGCTGGCAGCCAGGCAAGGTCAGCCCACCACAATGCACATTGAACCACAAACACTCAAGTTAAGTCCTAGATCTTGCAACTGTCTACCCAACAATTTTATCATAATTCAGCTTTGCTAATTAGAGGGTAAACATTGTTCAGTTATAGCAACATGTTAGGGATGGATTCCAGCAAACAAAAATGGAAGTACAGGCACTGGCAATGGTTATTCTCAGGGATGGTCTGCCTCATGCTGACTGACGAGGGCAAGTCTTAAAACCTCAGAGGGAAATCTCTGTGTTACATTTTCCATAACTCTGTTCTACTCTTACATATCTACAATTGGTTATGATTTACTTTTTTTTTTTTTTTTCTGGAAAAAAAGGGGAAATGCAAATAAATTTAAAAGGTAAACAGAGTGTTAAGTATTGTGTTGTGCTAGCAGGGTCATATTACAAAAACAGGTATTCTAATGCTACTCTACCTGTCAGTAAATCTCTCAATCCATTGCAACTGATTATAAATTCTTGAAAACTCTGAGCATTTCAAAAATGTCATTTTTCAACACTATAGTTCCAATTTATGTCTAATGGAAATGAAAGAAAGCTACCTGAGTGGATACAAAATAAATCCCTCCCATCTCCAACAGGAAAGCTAGTTTACTACTGGTCTTCTAAAGCCTAAATCTAAAATATTTCAGAAGAGGGAGAGTTGTATGATAGGATTGTAGTATAAAAATGTACATTAGAATTATTTTACGAGTGGTGAAAACTTGAAACTTGTATTGCCTTTAGCTATACTGTGCCAGTTATTCAGAGAATAAAAGATTTAATGGAAAGAAAATAATAAATTTAGAGCAGCTGCAAACATTGATTCATTTGTCTATCAACAGATGTCTGTAATTTTCTATATTTTACAATGCTCTCAAAATGTCTTCCTTCATTTAAAAAAACATCTATAGTTATATATATGTATAACATATATGCTGGCCCACAGTTCCATGAGCTACAATGAATGGCTGGTCCTGAAGAATGCCTATTGCACTATTGATTAGAGTCCTGAAGCAGTCTCATAAATTGCTGAATATAGACAAGAAAGCAAATTGCACTTTAGCTTGCACAAACACAACTCAATGATTCTAAATCAGTGTTGAACTAATTTGCCTTGCTCATGATATATGTGTTTGAGAATGTCTTTTAGTCTCACTCGTTTGAAGGAAAATGTATCAAAATAGCATTATGAATATATCAGCTTATTCTAACAAACAGAAATAACCTCAATTTATTGATTACTCCATCTGGCTTTATTTAAAAAAATCAAAAAACAACCACAACAAAAAAAAACCACCAAAGGAAACCAAATCAAACAAACAAAAACTCCTATGGAAAATCTCTGATCCATCCAGGCTGCAGTGCTTGGAACCATAGCTAAATACAGTTTGTGGTTTTGATGTATTTTTCTGCTGGGTTTAGAAGTCCTGCTTGCCAGCCTACATTGCTCATGTCACATCACCTAGGTTAGCCATCTGCTCAGGTGTAGAAGCTATGGGGGCAAATTGTCTCAGGCAAAGTTTGGCTAAGAACTCTGTGCTTTATGATAGACTGGAATGCTTTTGGAGAAAGACAAGGGAGCTCTGTGAGTGATAGAGATATCTTAAAAGTTCACAGAGGAGCTCCAGAGCTGTTGGAGATTTTCAAACATCTGCAAGATTAATCTGTTTTTTGAGGAACTTTACTGTCAGTTCAGGAGCCACTCTCTGATTTACAGTCACACCATACTAGGCTTTAACCCCTTTATAGTGGGAGGCTCCAGTGAGTAAATGGGTCTCACCTGGGTCCCTACCCAACCCACCCCCACATAGTCAGAGCAGGGTTCCCTACAGGTTCAACCCCAGGTTTCCCACAGCACAGTCTCAGAGTGACTCATCTGGTTCTCTTATGCAATGGAATTGTGGTGCAGCAACATAACTCGAGCAGGTGCCTCCAGGGAGGAAACCAAGCAAATGGATCTCTAGGCTTTTATACCCTTACAGTCTATGCACACGCTTTTCATGTGCCCTGCATTAGCCCCTTGGTCCAGCTGTAGATTTTGGTCTGGGCTCTTCTCTATTTCCAGTTGGGTCCTGCAGGGTCTCTGGTGACCAGCCCCCTGTCTGGCCAGTGATGCAGCTCTGCTTGCCCTTTGTTCGGCCAAAAGTCAGTGCCCATGCACTGCTGATTTCAGGGTCTTCAGCCATTTCTCACCACCCAGGGCACAAGGTGCAGCTTGGATACCGAGCTACCTGCACTGGGGTTCTTCCTCAATACAGCAAAAAGTACATAGCTATAATTAGCATATGTACTTGTAAGATAGCTGTCTAAAGTCCTTTCATACCATCTGTCACTTTTACAAAGTAATTTATCCCTTCTTGTGAGATGCCTAAAACAGTCAAGTCAGGCCCTGAAAGTATGTCTTTTTCCCCACTGACTGTGAGAAATCTTAAAATCACCACCCTGGATATTGTCCTCAAGCACAGGAGTTGGATCTTTACTGAAACACCAAATACATTTGGTCATCCCATGGGGCATTTGTCGTGTTCCATAAAGGCATGGACCTCCCATACCTCCTGTGTCTAATCTCCAAACCCCATGTAGATGTCTCTTATATCCTAGGATATTTGAAAAGTCACTAGCCAGTTACTTGAGAAGCTCAATGGTCTTTACGTGTGCTCAGCCAAATAATTCCCTATTCTTTAGATTTCCTCATTGACTCATAGACTTCCTTTGCCAGTAATTATAGACTGAAACCAGATACCCAGCTCACAGGCTGACACAACCTATAGATGCAGTTCAATGTTAACCTGCACACTAACCAGGATATTCTCATTTTGGGCTTGACTGAGCTACCTGAACATAAGCAGCCAATGCCATCTGAGATGAAGGCTGTCCAAAACGGACTCATTGCTCTGACACTGTGACATGGGACTCAGGAAAAACACATGCCCTACTCAGGTGGTAGATAGAGACCTGGTAGAATATCCTATGGCACAGTAAATAGCATTAAATGCCCATCTTTTGGAAATCAAGGTAGTATTCATTTGTTTAAACATACGGTTCCAGCCCTATGTTAGCTAATTTGAGGTGTCCTATCTGGCTTTCATCCAATGATTCAGAGGCTGCAAATCACCCATAAGATCTGAAAAAAATGCAGCATCTGCACATTATTCTACATGTGAGTGTGTTTTGTATGTCCTACAACATCATTCTTAAGTGACTTCTTAATTTCCCCCTTTTGCATATAAAAACCAATATAGGTGAGTTAATGGTGAAAATTTCAATAAATGTATAAGCAGTTGCAAGTCCCTGTTATTTTTAGTGTCATCTAAGGTACTTTTTTTCCTTCTTAAACCTACATTCTATTTTATCTTAATAAAATATAAAATTGTGCAAAAAAATTAAAACTTTACATATATGAAGCATATCTAATGTGACTGCTGTAGGATTATAATGATTACAGTTTCCATTTTTATCCTTCATTTTTGGATACTAACATGAGTCTAGATGTGCTGACACACTTGCATACAGTAAGATATTATTTTCTCCAGAATAGCTTGCAAATGCCCCAGTTTTGAGAATTTTTAAGGACAACTGTAATATTGAAGGAGAAAACTGATAATTTTATTTATGCAATTAACTGGACATGGCTGTTGCCATCATAGCAAATCAGCATTGCAAATCCCAGTTTTCATCAGGTCAGCAAATTGATCTTGGCTTGGATCTTTTAATTCCTGTTGATGGAATACTTTAATGCTATTCAACTAAAGACCAGGGTCATCCTGATCTCAAATTATGTGGTTATTTCCAAAGTACAAGCTGTTTCATGCCTGTTTATTTACTGATCCGTGTCCAGATGTGCTTTTCAGACTTTAAAGAACTGAATCAGAAGCAATTCACAAAAGTGCAACATAAATAATTTACCTAGTTCTTACAACTTTTAAGAGGAGAAGGGACTCTATATATTAGCATTTTGCCAATGCAAAAAAAAACGTTGGAACTGGGACATGTGTCATGATGTTTTGGTCGCTGGGTTTTTCATGCTTGCAAAATAGGTGTTTCATAATTCAAAGTATTCCAGATTGTGAAAATTCACTGAAGAGGCCAGAAAACCTGGATACCTGTTGATTTTTGAGTGTCTTCAGTAATTTTCTTTCCCAGCTACTGCTGGCTTTGGAGAAAGTCTAACATTTCAATACAGATGAAAATGCTCCTAACACTGACTGCTCTGTTGTGAGATGACGCATTTAGAAGATGGTTTATTTCTTTTGTGAGCTCATATACTGAACATGCAAATATTGGTGCATCCAAATTCACAGTTTGGGACAGGCCCTAAGGCTCCACATACTCAAGCACTCCCTTATTAATGCAGCACAAGAGGCTAAGCAAGGAGGCAGGACAGGGGAGCCAAAATCTGATTAGTTTCACCTAGCATTATGCAATGTCTGTATGAAACTGTAAGACAGTGTTCAAGGAGGAAGAGATTGTCTGAGAAGGTAGCATGTGTCATGCTGTACTGCTAGAACCTTTCAGGGAGCACAGACCAGCACCAAATCCTGGCCACATGGTCAGGAAAAATGAATGGGGCGGGTACTGAAATAAGCAGCTAGCATGAAGAAGGGAATGGAGAACATTTCCCCTGAGACAGGTAAGTGTCTGCTTTATCCAGCCTAACAAAGTAAAAACTAAAAGTAACATCGCTGCTGCCTAAATGCACCAAGTAGGTAAATGCCTGGAAGAACAAAAGTCACTTAAGTTTAAGAACTAAATTGGCACAAAAACAGAACTCAAAAACCATTAATAAATTTAGGCTACAAATTAGAGATTTCTAACAAGTAAAGCCCAGATGCTCAGCATTAAAAATCTTTTAATAAGAGCTTTAGCACCTTTTCAAGTAGAACCTAATAAACTTATATACCCTAACAAATTCATGATGTGCCCAAGCAGGGATTATGAACCAAAAATTTGACCACTAGCTATAGCTCTTTTTCTGACCATCCTCAGAAAAGGATAATTCTTATGGAATTATTCAGATTATAACGAACCTCAGGAGATCCAACACCTAGTTGCATCTTGAAGACCCTTAAAGAGGAAAAGAGACTACATCATCTTTCTGAGAAACTTCTTACAATGTTTGACTGTACTCTTGGGAAAAACATTTCTCCTTACATCCAACTGGATCTCCCTTACTTCAATTTATGCATCATCCTCTCACTATATAATTTTGGACAGGCTTCATTAGCTGACTCTGCTTCAGCAGACAAGTTGGACTATATAATTGATATGTGTCTCTTCCAATTCTAATGATTTTTCAGATTCTGATTCTATACAGTTCTGGAAAAGCTTGGCTCCACCTTTTTAATGGCCTCCCCATAGGTATTTAGTGATGTGGTTCAATTCCCTCAAAGTCATCTGTTTTTCAGGGTAGACAAAACCTTTCCCTTAACCTCTCTTCCCAGGGCAAGTTCTCTAGCCCTGAGCCATCACAGGGGCCATGAACTGAACTGACTCCAGATATTGATGACTGTCTTGTGCTGGGGGAAGAAAACTGATGAGAGCTAAGCAGAGGGGCTAACCCCTCCTTTTTTATGTACTGGTTTTTATCCCATCAATGCAGTCCAAGAGGCTGTTGTGCCAGGGCACCTCTGGCTCATGCTCACCTTGCTGTCCAGCAGACCCAAAGCTCCCTTTCCATAGAGCTGCTTCCCAGCTCTCTGTCCTTGGCCTGTATCATCTTCCTCACCAGGTGCAGGAATTTGTATGTGTCCTCCATTAAATTCATAAAATTCCTCTTAGTCCATTTCTCCAGCCTATCTAGGTCCCTTGGAGAGTGCCCCTTCACTTGAGCGTCTTGATCGGTCCTTCACAGTTTGGTGTGATCTACGGACTTAATAAAAGTGCACACTGATATTTCCTCCTGGTCATTGACAAAGACTACAGTGGACTCTTGAGATCCCCACTTGTTACCAAACACCAGCTAGTTAATCAACCACTAACCTCTGTCCTCTGAACCCAATCATGAAAGAGTTTTTTACACATATGGTTGTCCACACATCAGTACTGTAACTGAACTTGATATAATGTCCTGACTTGTTTTATGGCTCTAACTTCCTAGTCCTCATTTCAATTCTCTTGTTCCACTCTGATAATTTGTAGCTTCTTGAGATTTCTAAGAAATACCTTAAATAATGATGGGTCTAGGGATTAGAGCTAATTCCAATTTCAGAGCTGAAATAGAAAGACAATCTTACTGCTAAGGTAATGTGCCTGAGTAGGAAAGAGTCCCAAGGTATGAGCTTCTCTCACCTCATACTAGGTGTTTAAGGAGCAGCCAAGCATCCTGGACTCCTGTGATAATCAATGGAAAGAAATAGGTTTCACTAGAGAATGGTAAATTTGATCTGTTTCAGGATTAGGAAGAAATTAATCACTGGCTCTATACCCTTATTTCTCTCCATGAACCACAGAGTGAATTCTTTAAATGCCTGAATTAGAACAGATTAATCTACTTTCCCATTTCCTGTATAACCCAGATATTCCTGATAGATGATTCCAATAGTCCATCCCCTGCTCACGATCTATATGTGCACATTATATGTATAAAAGGCCCAAGCCATAGCAGAGAGCAATAATTTAGTTGCGATAAATAGAATTTAGTTTGAAATTTTATAAATTGGTTGTTAATTGCAATAAAAAAAATTTAAAGCTTGAAATTTTATAAATTGGTTGTAGCAATTAAGATACAGAAGTGGGAGCACAAATAAAGTGAACTATATTCATAATTGTTCTATATTTATCTGCCTGTTATAATGACAAGTTACCAACACACTCTTTTTCCCCAGTGTATATGGTATGTTCATCTGAAGTTTCCACAGAGTAATTAAGATACTCTGTTTCATTATTAATTTTTATAAATATCCTTGTTAGCAATTCTTTGATCAAAATAAATGTTTGTCCTTCCCGAGGTCTCCTAGATGATGCTGGTTTAGATTAATTGCTTATTTTGTTAAAAAGGATTTACCAGCTAAGAAACTCAGTAGAAAAAAGTTGCTGACTTCACTAAAATCTTCTGTAATGTTTATGCAACAGGGAGAATGGTATCAATATTATTGTCATATAAAGATCAGTGTAATCTATATATTGATTTCTGAACTCACAACCTCTGTTGAAACTGTTGGAAACTGTTAAGATTTTTCTTAAATCTTGAACTTTGCTTGAAAACTTATTCCCTCTTGATGCTTTCTCTAAGGATTTCCACATTTTTTCAGAGTGTTTAATTCATATGTTGTTTTGATTCTGGTTTCAGCCAGAAGTAAAGCTACTGTTACCTTAAAGAATTAAGCCCATTACATTTCATAAACAAAACCCATTATGCATAAATATAACTTCTGTACATGTAGGCCAATTCTTTCAGTGTACAGGGGCATAATAGCAAAACATAAGTATACCAAGCCTAATATCTATGTGAAAACTACTTTGCAGATTTAATATGTTGTATTGCATTGAGCTTTTGATAAAACATTTGAGTAGAAGTATGTTGCACGTCTGTCTTACAGAGTGGAAATCAAGAATGAAGAACCTGCCAGCACAAAGCAATTGCCAGGCACTGGCTTTAACCATGGAGAATATATCTGAGGCACACCCTTCAAAAAGAAAGCTGTTTATCTCTCTTTATCAATGCTGACCCAGAATAACCACTTTTCTTCAATGAGAAGCTCAATGTAAAACAGAAAAATGACACAAATCTAGTCTTCAGTATTTTCTGGGTTATTTCTTCCTACTGAACTGGCAAGGCCCAACTTGGACATGCATATTTTTCTGAGAACAAAATGCTTCAGCTGTGACACCAAAAACGGAGTGGAAGAGAGTCTATTATCACTACAGATTATACTACATGAAGTCTTGAGGGAGCCATATGAACTTCATATCAACCCTTTTTAATATCTCACAGCATTCCTATTTGAGTTACCATTTCTTTAATGACAACATTTGCACATGCATTGAAACATACTCAGAAAGTAGTTTTGGAAGCCATAGCTACCTTTTGAAGTGTTGTGCTCATTAGCTTGGTAATTCAGCAAGAAGGAAACAGCACAAATTTCCAATATTTTTACTTAAAAAAATGTAACAAAATATAGAAAAAAAATTTCTACAGAAAATAAGGCTAGACCTAATTAGTATAATATTAATCAGTGGCAATAATGTCATTTTAGAGACTGCCATGGAAGATCATAAGCTAAATAAAAATTTACATTAAAACCTTTTTGTAGTCCTCATATCCTCATTACGGCTAAACTCTGGAGGCTCTTTCCTATTCTTTTGGGCAACTAAACATGTCAAACTCTGTTCCATATGTTGTGGCTTGATTTCTCTGTCACTGATGCATGCAATCTTACCATGAGCACAGCCATCCATGAAGCAGCTATCAAAAACATTCTTGCAGCCATCAGTTTAAACTGCACATCTGGTGCAAAATCTTCACAACTTCTCTGCTGCATTGAAAAAGGGTACTTGCTTCCACTTTTTGTAATGTCACCACTTGTTACTACTCATTTATTTTGTAGGGGTCCACGATCATTTTTCTAGTATCATCTTCCTTTCATACTCCCTGTAAGCCTTCAAAAACATTCTGGTTTTGTTTTCCATCTTTATCACTTCTATAATGGCAATACGTATAAAAAAACCTATAGTTGCTAAATTCCAAATATGCCAAGGGCAAGACTAGATCACTGTTTTTTCTTCTTCTCTGTTAACCTACATTTCCATTTTTCTCTTATAGGTAATAGGCTGTTATAGGTAGGGACCCTGAACATGCTATAGAGACCATTTATCTGCTCTGTATTTCTGCACTGACAAACATGTGCCTGAGGTTCTGAACAGTGCCATGATCGTAAAAATTATAGCCAGCAACACTATTAGGAATTAAACACAAAGCAATCTCAGTTTAGGTAGCTTTAAATCTAAAAACAAACAAATCAGGGGATAGGGAAAGAGACCCTAATCTATCCCTTCTGATTTTGTTTTCCTAAAAATCTAAGGGAATTTGGTCTATCTAGAAAAATTTTGCCTCTCAGGCAAAATACCAATACAATGCAATATTTTCATATCATAAAAAGGATTGCAATTGTTATTTGTTTTGGATTGTTTACAAACATAAATTTATATGTGTTCTTGAAAGATTAAAGGGGAAAACTCCAGAGCATTACCAGGATACCAAAAAATAAGAATAAGCAGAGAAGGCAGTGAAGAAGAAGAATGATTTCTAAGTGCATTGGAGAGGTGTGCCTAATTGCAACACAACAAGATAAAAGTGTTTCCCTTCTATACATTTTTTTGAGATTATACATCATAATATTTATAGCAGCCTCTTTTTACATTCCAGATTGCAGGTCTCCAGAAATAGTCATTCAAGGAGGAATATTATTAAACATTTAATTTTTTTTTTTTTAATTTCCACAATAACATTCTTCCCACAGAGGGAATTCTCTTTCTTCTCTGATACAGTGTGGTTAATCATTATTTGCTTTCCTTTTCAGAGCTGCAGACTCATTATAAAAATGTCAGTAGCTAGCACTTAAACTTTCAACTGAAAACCACTTATAGGCATTAGATCTATGAACCCTGAACTCCTGTGCACTCTTACCATTGTTAATCTACAAAGAAACTGTCTTATGATGATGGTAAGTATATCCACAAAGCTTCTTTGTGCCACCACAGAACCCACTTTATACATAATTACATGTTATGAGAGACAGAAAACATGAAATGTTTGTAGAGAACAGGGCATCCAATACTTGCAAATTCTAAAAGAGCAAGTGATAAAATTTTGTCCAGTAAACTCTAATGGCTTTAATGCCAATAATAATAAGTGCTTCTTCCTGTAGTTAATAAAGATTGACAGCAAGAATAAATGAAACCAGTATATAAGTGAAAGAAAGGAGAATTGTCAGTATGAATAATATTGGTGAAGAGTAAAACTTCTTTTGTCTAGGTGCTTAGGCAAAAATAAAAATATTAACCAAGTGAAACTGGGAGACAAGAATTTTATGGGGCATTGTGCCAGGATACTAGCTGTTTCTGCAGAATTTACAGTATTTTGGCAAAGAAGATAATACGTGGGGAGTGTAGGTACCCAGCCTTTAAGCAACTAGACCAAATTAACACCAAGACAAGATTTTTCATTGAGATTTCTTTTCCATTTAGATGAAGTAAAAGGGATCTGTCTTGTATTCAAGGGTACCAGATAAAATCACTGGTTTTTACAAGCATTTTATTCTGTCAAGTGCATACAATTATTTCCCTCTCTGATTCTCTGTATAAGACACTCATAATGACTCCCTAGAATATTTCAGTCAAATTATCATCTGGGGATTACATGAAACCACATGTTATCCAGGTTAAGTAAATGCATTCATTGCACTGGATAGAAAATACCATGGATAATTTGATGTTCATTGAGGAATTTATTTTAAGCTGTTACAAGTAGGCCAGAGAGAAATGCTTTTTGCATTCTGGAAGAACTGGGTAAAAGGTCTCATAATGAACAAGTTGAAGTAAAAAGGCAATGCAGTGCTGCTGATGACTCAAAGGATTCTTCTTGGGTGGATCCCTCATACAGTTTACCTTTTGTTCCTCTTTTTTGAAGGACAGGCAGGTAAGGTTCATGTAGCCATCTCTCAGAGTAGGGTCAGAGATCATGAACTCCCACCCACTTCCATCTGCAATTGCAGTGGATGAAGTGTAGTTGCACTAAATTATTTCAAGGGGGAAAAAATTATCTTGTCCTTTATGAATTCAGTAATGTTATATTCAATAATTAAGAGACCTGCTTCCATATCATTTATGCTTTTCTCCCTTCCAAATAAACAAACCTACCAACCAAAAGAAAATCCCACATTATGATCATTCCTGTTTTGTTTTTTTTTTAATCATTTAAATACTTTGTGGAAATCCATGAAAGTGTATAATTCTAAAATCTCACTACTGCACCTCCACAAGATAATTTTGGCCTGCTTATTGCTAGCACTCCATGCAGCTCAGTCTTTCCCTGGCCGATGCAATGGTGAGTGCACGTGTAATGGCTGTGCTGCTGAAGCCTGTCGATTAGAATTTATCTGAGCAGTCCAAAGCAATGCAGAGCACACAACATTTTTCTGCTGATCTACACAGGAACACTGCAGCTCCACTTAGTTCTTCCTGCTGATTGCTGCATAAATGCTAACCAGCCAGAGAGCAACTACACTGCTCAAGGACAGACAGCAGAGACCTGCACCTACAGTGTGTGGATGTCTGCAATAAAAGATCACTCTCGCAAGCACTCTTCTGAATGCAGTGCCCTGCTCTGAGGGAAAGGAGTAAGCTGGTTCCTGACTTTTCCTCAATAAAGGATCAGTTCAGCACAGGACTTTTTGGTCCAAAGAGTTCCATATAATGATGCTCCAATTCCAGTGCATTCATGTTGTCTCTTCTGGTTCCCAGACTGGCTCTGGTCACAGAGATGCAATAGCTATTAATAATAAGACAGAAAAAATTTTACAGCCTACATTTCAGACAGAGAAAGGAAAAAAAATAGCTTTTCTTTACTCATTAAGATAAGATTGGCTCCTTACCTGCCATCACCTCTAGAGCTGATTTGTTCATGCATACTTGTAGAGTAAATGGTCAATACTTCTGCAGATGGTTCTAAAATCAAAATAGTAAACTAAAGGGAATAGAACCTAACTGATGGTGACTTGAGATGTGAAAGCAATCAGTTAATCATAGGAAGAGCACAGAATGGAGCCAGATAAATAAAGCAGATGGAGCAAAATCTGGAACAGACTGCATAGAGAGAAAATAAAGAATATAAATTAGCAGTCTGACCCAGTGGATGGAAGAATCACAAAGTATTGTGACTATGCTAATGAATGGTCATGCAAATTTAAGGCTTTCTAATACACAAATGTACAGAGATAGAATTGAAGAAGTGACATTCTTCTGTTTCAGGAATTACATTTTTTAATTTTCATGTTTTTTTAATGTAGCAGGATTACTTTGGAGATTTTGTATATAATTTATATGAATCTCAGTAACTTATAAATTTATAATCTTGGTGCAGAGAGATCAGAATAATAAAATGAAAACAATTTCCAAACTTGTGCCACTGGCATTCATCCATTATTTTTCCAAATCCCTCCTCAAACATCACTTCTCACGTAAAAATTATATATTCTAACTTATCTCCTTCTCTCAGAGAATGACTTTGCTACCTCTAATAGAATGAGAGCTTTATGACCCTACTGTTCTTCACCTTGAAAATGGCAATGTGCAGTCATGAAATGCTTTAAAATTTGATGTAAATATATCTGCAATTGTTATTCAGTCAGGTGAAATTTTAACAGAGTATGAGTCTTAGTATTAGTGTTAGTATGTGAACCTGGAAATTTCATCTGGAAATATTACCAAAGAAAACAATCCAGTATGTCCTGGTGTCTTCCTGGTACATTTTATTCTATGCAGGTCCAAAGATGTCCAAAGGTACAGCAAAGACATTTTATTTCCAAGATGAAGAAACATCTAAGGTCTCCAAAACTTAAGGAATTAATATATAAAGCAAGCCCCAAAAACCTGATATAAACATAAAATGTAAGACTTTATGTTTAAGGTTGGAATATTTGAGTGATGTCTTGGTTTCCATCAGTTTGCCTTTTTCAGCTTGGAAACTTTGCTTAAGGGTTGAACAAGCAATAACTTTTATGAAGAGAAGTGTAGGTATAAAATGAGTTGCAAGCATGACTTCAAGATTCAGCAAATTCCCTTTCACACAGAATACTTCACCCTTGCAGCAAGCCATCAAGTCTAGAAAATATCCTCAGCTCTTAACAATGTTTTTTCAGAGCAAGAGACATTCAACATTCAGTCTATTTTAGATTAAGAAAAGAGCAAGAATAAAAGTTGTGTTTCCATTAGTTGTGTTTCTCTCTCCTGGAAGGATTTCCTGATAATAAAATTGACTTCAAAATCCTGCAGATGTTCTGAGATCTTAATATATAATGGATAATCGTCTAGTGATCTCTGAATGATGTAGCAACAAAACAATAAGTAGATCCAGAAGAAAATAGGGTCTAATAGAGATGACTCTAGAATGTAGTTCAATTTTCTTTTCTTTTTTGCCGGTAGTCTCAGGAATTAAAAAAAGAAAAAAAACCTAAATTGACTAATGCTCTTAAATTATATTATAGCAATTAGTAGAAGGACTATAATTAAGATTTTTATTGCAATACTTTTGTGTCATCACTATAATAGAGTAACGAGAGACATTTTTGAATACTTAAAGCATAACACATTAATATGATAATCCTATCATTATATTAAAGTTTTTGTTTGCAATAATATATCTTGCAGAAACACTATCATGTGGCTTAATTTATTTCTGTTATCTGTGTTATAAAAATTCTTCTTTCATAGTGAAAGAGACCATATAATTTGAAGAGTCCTTGAGATGCTCATAGAAACAGAAGGATGTGTTCAGAAGCAGTCTCACGGACTCACTGGCCAGTGAGAGACTGAATATAATTAGCCAGTTGAAATATATATTGTGATTTTATCTAGAGGAGAAATTTCTTCTATATTAGCATTTGCTTGGCTCCTCTTACAAAGACGAGAACTAGTTGGAGAGAACTGAATGAAGGAACAAAATATGATCAGAGGTTAATTAATCCATGATCCACAGTGAAAAAGAGAGAAAGCAAATCATAAGGTGCCTTCATGTATTTCTATTCTCTCAGTTATTAAGCTGATCAGTTGGACTATTTGAATTCCCTCTCTAGTAAGGGACTAGTTACAATATGCTTTTAACAATCCTCATTACTGGGTTTCTCAAATAGACATTATCAGGCTAATAATGCTGACATAAAATTATGCATAATATTATAACTATTACATACCTTCCCTCATATAAACAGGAATTGATTCTTTTTGGGGTACTCAAAATATGTTCCCAAAGTTTTATCAAAGTAACACAGATCTTTTGTATTCACTAGATAATAATTGATAAAGCCCTCTGATATTTTTATCAAGTTTAACATTCTTAACTATTCCCTAGCATGGACAATTGATGAATTTCAAAATACTTCAAATGTAATTAAGCAATACAGCACCCCATGAGTAAAGAAATGTATCTCTCTCTTTCATAAATGATAAAGATCAGAAGAATTGATTAAAAAATCCTTCAAGAAATGACCCAGTTGGTTTCTGTTATCTTGGTAAATTGTAAAACAAGAGAAAAGTTTGTTACAGAGATACTTTAAGAAATAAAGGAAGATGAAAACAATACTAAAAGTCATACATTATATTAATAGCAGACTTAGGACAAAAAGTAAAAACAAAAAGGGGGGGGGCTTTTTTTCCTAATGTTGGAGGTAACATGTCAGCTTTTATTCAGCAACATAGTTTAGAAAATGCTTCTCTTTTGAATAAAAGTTTGGTGTAGTTAAGAAATACTAATCTGGTGGGCGAATATATTATTTAAACAGCGCTATTTAAGAATAGTAGAAAACTCAAAATATAAACACTGAATCTAGTACCGTAAAGAGAGAGCCACAAATGTCAAAGACAAAGTGAGGAAAACCTATTTTCAAACTTCAATGCTTTCTCACACCTGAAAAAATCAAAGTCACTAGTCCCACAAATATGTCTATATACATACATGTGTGTTTAAGCATGTTCCTCCAATTATGTGTTTTGTCTTCACTGCTGTAAAACTAATGACTAAAATGTCATCTTGTAGCACATCAACATGCATTTGGGATATGATAAAAGACTATTGCAACCTTCTCCTATGCTTCACACGGTTGGCAGCAAAGTACAGTGATATCCACTGCGGGTGCAAAAAAAAGGTACCCAACGCTTTTCAGATATGCAGTGGAGTAAATAAGTCGGTGTGTAGTAAGTAGAAAACAATGCCAAAAAATGGTGCAGAGCTTGTGTTTCCCTCATCTCCTACTTCCCTTTCCCTTTTACACTGAGACTCACTTCTTCCCTGTCTGCTCTGCTCAGCTATTGGGTGCTGTACTAATCCTTGTAAATCCTCTCATAATTTGGAGCCTTGAATAAATATGTGGAACAGACTTTGGCATACAGTTATTTTTGTTTGCTTGTTTTTTTTATTTATTCATTGGTAATTATATAAAGAACATCCTTTCAATCACCATGCAGAATCAGTGAAATGCAAATGATATTTCATTTATAATCAGTGAGAAAAAAGGTTACTAATGTGTATGAATAAAGAAGAAAAATAACTCCCATATTATTTATGATTTTATTATCACAAAAAAAAATATTTGTACTCAACCAAGGAAAATGTGAGAGAGGGAAAGGTGCACTACATTGATGTGGGTGTCTGTTACATTGCAGTCATTGTATAGAAGTATTTCTACTCAGTCACACACTATTTTAAGAATCTGCTACATTAACAGTATCATTTCTTTTCAGTTTTTAGGAGTTTCATAAATGTCTTCTGATTATTTTTCTTTTTACTCTGAAGTTTTATTGTAAATTTCACAGGGGATCCTTTGTCAGAAATAGTAATTATTTTAATATATATTTACTAAAATACTATGTTTGATTCTTTAAGAGCGTCTGTCCAAAACACTTCCATGCTGCAACTTGTGTGAATATTTTGCTGGTTGTTATAGTACCTCATCCACAAAAATGCATGCCAGTGGTTTATTCCCCTGCTCAAAGAGTCAACACATATTCTCTCATCTTGTTTCTCCATTTCTGATTCAAAATTCTGAGGAAGTTTATTCAAAGTGATTTGTCTGTCAAATCACTTCCAACAAGACTGGGCACAACTTCCTACTCATTAGTACAGATGCAACCAATCATTAATTTTGCCATTTTACTTGGAGAAAATGTACATTTATTTCAAAAAATAATATGAATTTCAAGGATTTTTGTTACAGAAAGAGTACAGTAAGTTCCAAAATAGGATCATAACTTGCTTGAGAATTTTTATGCTTAATGACCTACTGAGATGCACATGTTGTGCTTCCTTCCATTCATACATGTTGTCATGATTAACAGGCATTGCCCTTATATCAGTGTAGTATTATTGTTTTCCCACATTCCTTCAGAAGAATTTCTGTCTGGTGTACTGTATTGCTATTTTCTTTTCTCATACTCTTAAGTGACATATTCTAAAGTGTCACCACAGAACTCATAAGAGCTTTGTAACATGAACTCACAAGCACCATTTGAAAACATCTAGTCCCAGACTAGACAGATATTGACTGAATCAAATTAGTTCAAAATTGAGAAAACTTAAAAAACCCCTTACAAATAAAAGCAAGCAACCTTCTCAAATCTGTCTACAAATCAGCCAATCTCCTAACATTCAGGGGGAAGCTATGGACTGCAGGACAAATAAACCCTAGAGTTTTCACAGGCAGAAGCTGACTACCTTACCACCGAAAGAGTTTGAAGTAAGAACTTCACAGAGTTGTATTTCTAGTGGAGCCTCTATCCTGGGCTGTACAATGAGAAGGCTCTTATAGCCCACAATTTACTTTTGTTCTTGTCCTCCCAGTTGCTACTACTGACACAGACTGAAGAAAAGAATGTTTGTCTATAACAATTTCATAATAAATGCTTTTTAGGAGACAAAATGGTGTAAACCATTGTAATTGGTGTAAACCATTTATGGTGTAAACCTTGTATCAAGGTTTACACCATATTTTGTATTCTTTTTTTACTATTTTGTCAGTTCCATCAGAACACTACCTTTCTTCCTCTTCCCATGCATTCCTATGAGGCACACATTTAGTGTAAAGAATTGTGGAACATTGATGTACCTGTGAGGATGAAGCAACGGTGGATAATATTCTGCACAGTATGTATTTATGCATTTTCTGTTAACAGTTTGAGAAGTAAACACAAAGTTCTCTAAATGCAGCAGCTCTCTTTAGCACATAGAGTTAAAGGCTCTGTGCATCTGCAATGATGAACTAGGACCCATGAATGCTTTCTTTGTGCTAGTAATAAATCTGCTACATAAGCTGCTGCAAAGCTCAATTAAGACAAAATCTTCTTTTAAGACCTGAAACTTGTCCATCCTCCCCCTCCCCCAATTTTAATGTGACAAGAAAACTCCTAAGTTTTATGATATGCATCTGAGATCATTGAGTGATTACTGCCACCTAGTTAATTCTCAATGCAATGAATTACATACATTTAGTATAAATGAAGGACCAAGCCCTCAGCTGATGTATCTGACAGGAGATAATAAAAAATGGTTAGAACATCCAGTCACTTTTCCCATTCGAAAAAATTGCTTTCTGACATACATTTTTTTTTGTGTTTATCTAATATGCTTTTACAGGCCCCAGTGCCTGGGATACACTCACATGTATGCTGAGCTTTCCCTTTGTAATATAGCACTTTCCAAAGCATTTTGCCTCCATGTTATGTGTACAGTCTCTGAATTCATGAAGAAAAGAAAGGAAAAAGCCCTCTGTTGAATGCTGAGGATAGGGACAGATTGTACCTTCATGGCCCACATGCCAATAGAAATTATAAGCGGTAAGACAAGGATATCTCTTGATAAGAGTGTCGTTGCTCTGTGACTTTATCCTCTTGATTAGAGTAGGGGTACAACTCATCCCACCACTCATAACTTACTTTTAATACTCATATGTTTCTTCCTACCCCAATTTTTAACAACTCCAGTGCACACCTCCTTCTGAGAAGCTACAGAAGTAAGAGAAGTAAGCAAGCCTGTGGTGCCTCTCTCAACTTTGTGAGGTCTCCAAACTGAAATTCTGTGAAGAGATCCATGAACTCTGCTTCTCTCTGTCTCAGCAATACAGCCCAAGGCATCTGAAAGGGGCCAAGTATTATTTGGCCAAGGCCCTAAACTTCTAAAGAGTACTTCGAACACAGAGCATAACTGGGGAAGAACAAGCTCTTTCCCACCAGAATTCAGCTTGTTTGGAACAGTGCCTCTGTCATCCCTTTAAAAATAAATAAATTGTGCAGACTATCTGCCTTGCCCCCAGATATTTTAGTCATGCCAAAAACTGCTTGTGTGCAACCAGCTCTACTGTGTCAGTCCTGTCAGTCCTGGAAAGGAGAGAAAGCTCTCAGAAGGACTGATGAGAATGCTGTATGCTAATTGCCTTTCTGACTAGAGAAGAATGCAGCAAAAAAATGATTATAAAGGAGAACAATGAAAAATTAGTTGCTTTGTCTAAATGCTTCCAGTTGTTGATAAATGCTCGCTGTTTAGAGTCACCAATTTTTTTTTAGCCTGCAGCTGCAGAGCCAGTGTTCCTCGTTCCTTGCCATGAGTGTTGATCTGACTGTCTGCCAGATAATCACCAATTCCTGCTCTGCTGTCTGCTTCAGTTATTTTTTTAAGAGCATTTTTTCTCCTTTTCTTGAACCTGATGATCTCACACCGGAAATTCAGCTTTTTTTTTTTCCCCAAAGAAGAGGGTCTTTTGTGATGGCAACAGAGCACTCTTACAATCAGCTGGGAGTTTTCCTTACTTAGGCAAGAAAAAAAATAAGGTCAAGAATTGACAGAGTTCCAGCAGTGCTTAAACTCTAGCAGCACAAAAAAGCTATTTAAGGAGCAACAAAAAACTAAAGACACATTTACTCTGAGGTAATGGTGACATAATTTTTTGGAGAATAATTCCCAGTTATTTTAACCTATTTTTTCTTGCTGTATTCAGGAACAAAATGTGAATAGGATATAGATGTAAACTTTACATGGAGACAGTGTGTCTCACAAATCAGTGTAGAAACGTTCAGCATAAAAATGTCTCTTTACCTTGACAATAAAGGCCAGTTTGATAGTTTATTTTCTTTATTCCTACAATGAGCCCATTGAAAAACCTTCATCATTTTTATTCTGCTTCAATGCCTTACAGTTTTCTATCCCTTGTAAAGGAAATAAAGTTACTGAAGGCAGTTTGGAGACTCTGAATGAGATCTTGTTTTGAAGTTTCATAATGATTTCATGAATTTATTTTGTACTGCAAATTACAGTCTCTTGATTGCTAACATGAGACTTCAGGTTTTTATTAGGGTGTTCGTGGCCAAAAGACTGGCCAAATTTACTTTAGCCTTGATTCAGGTCTCAGCAGTGCCCTTACTTCATAAGTAAAAGATCCCTTTGTGATCAGAATACCTTTACCTTCCTAATCTAATTCTGTACTCCCATTTTTCATTTCCCAGTTGAGTGCTCCATGTCCTCCTGCACAGATATTCTTGGACAGGAGCTAGAGCATATAATATTATGGGAAAGCAAACCTTCTTTTCACCACCATTTTGCCTGTTAGAAAGTATTTTCAATGCAATTCCTAGAAACCAAGTGTTGCATAAAGCAGTGGAAACGGTCCAGTTTATTCAGTATGCCACTCCCTGTGCTATTGTATGCCTGAAGGAATATGTGACCCATTTCCCAGATGTCAGAGAGAAAAGGTAAACCAAGGCTTCCAAACTGCTGTACCAGAATTTCTGAATTACCATTTTGACACATTTGTTGTTAGAGTGATCTCAAATTATTCTACATGGAAAGCAGAATATGGAAATGAAGCTCAAATTTACCTCAGGTATCTTTAACTTTCGGAAAACTTTTTGCATCATCTAATTCACCTATAGAGATGATAAAGATACAAGGTGGAGGATTGGGATGGAGGGAGGGAGAGATGTAGATGAACAGAGATAGATCTAGACAGATATCTGTAGAGACATAGATCTTTTACAGTCAGTGGAGCAGAGTTGTTCACATCCTGAGAAAATGTTCTCAGTATCAATATCAAATGTTCACTGTATTCAAACATTTCCTATCAAATGTGATGAATGATCCCCTGCTGGCATCTGTATCTTTAGGGATCATAGTGTCAGACAGAATTATTTGTTTTAGTTGTCTAATATAGAGACAGAGAAAGTTGGGTGACAGGTATCACAAGATCCTGGATGTGAACAGTTGTTACAGAGCAGATACTGGGGTTAATTTCCTGTTGTGCAGAAAAGCAGCTTTTGTGAGCCTGTGCAAGCTTTGCAGTCCCTGCCAGGATCTGCTCAGCAGATGAGGACAAAAGGACAGGAGCCTTAGGGGGCTGGGTGCAGGAGCATTCTAGCAGGTTTGTTGCATTACAGAGGATGAACAAACGACAGCTGAACATGGCTTTAGATGGCATAGAGCTCTTATAGCACTATTAAACACTTCCCATTGGAGAGCCTGGGCAGCTCAGTTCTTCAATGGTGAAACCATTTAAATTATAAAGACAAATCTGTCAATAATGAAACTCTCCTCCTCAGGTTCAGGATGAGCTGCTGATTACACATGTCAGATTCCACTACTTATTCCTGAATTTATTCATTTGAGTCTTCCTGCCCTGTCTCCGCCTTTGGAGGATATGGTGCACATGAACAGAAATGTCTGTCTTCCAATCTTCTTTGCTTCCTTTTACATGAAAATAAAGAAAAACATCTGCATTACCCTCCAGAAACATCAAAAAAGTCCAAGATTTTCAGTGAATGTAGTACTTTCCGACAATTGTCACAATTGGCAGCATCTCTGCCTCTTTTAAAGGAACACAATGACTCCAGACATTCTCAGTTACAGCAGATTCTGATTTGAATCACAACAATTGCAAGTGTCCACTGGGTAGATCATCTTGTCCTTTTTGCTAATACATTATTGTTTCCTCTGATTCTTTCCTCAGTGTTTCATCCAGTCTAATTTTGCCACTCTTCTGGACAGAATATTTCATTACCAAATAGGACTGTTGTTAGCAAATGCAGCACTTACTCAGTCCTCATTTCCTTGTGTTCTGTGGAATCCCATTTTTGTTTAAAAGCATTTATATTTCTCAATGCCACCTTCATTAAATGTTCCTTCCTCCTCAGGAAACCGTCAGCATTTTGCATGTTTTTTGGAACTTGAGAGAAACACTTGTTGGCTTCACAAATTTGGACTGCAATTGTCATGTAATGTTCTTGTAAAGGCTCAGGTGTGAATACCATCCCCTCATTATGTCAAATATCATCCCTCATTATTTCAGCACATTTAGTCCTGAAATAAATTCCAGACACTCAAGAAAGAATGAAAATAAAAGAACTGAAGAAAATATTTGATCCATATTTTGGCAAAATTTCACATTTATTTTTACATTAATAATCAGAAAACTGGGATGATAGTTCTTGGTTACTTAATGTTCATGATGCAGTTAGGACATTGGCTCTAAAAAATAATGGTTTTTAGTTCTCTTCTTTTTTCAATATTCGTGAATTAATTAGCCTTCAATGTTTTATATAATCTAGGAGCTGTATTTGAATTACCCTGGATATTTGTTTGAAAACCAAAGCCACATTGATTTCCCAGTACATGAATAAGATGAAGCAAAAGTCTTCCATGAGAACAATAATCACCACCCATTTATGATTCATCTTTGCAAAACTAAAACTAAAAACTAAAAAGTAAATTGTGAGAATGCAAAAATAAAGCAAGATCTGCTACATCTATTTTCTGCTATTTTTTTCCTAAAGAAACAATCTTGATGTGATTTGTGTTCTTTGTGCAGATATCTGTCCAATTGACTGCAGTGACTTTTGAACCCACTGGATAATTTTAGTCCAGTCTGACAGTGGGATAAAGGTAACAAAGTCATGCTTCAACAAATTTTGTGGAAATTAACTAAGTATGAGAAATAAAGGCCAATTTCAGCCTTTAGTGAAGAAAGGTAAAATAAGCTTGCTTATCACACATTTTGTTTGCCAACAACTAACTGTTTAATCAGCTAATGCACAGCTTAGATGAGCCTGGAGAGAAGAGGAGCTAAGAGAGGATAATATAGGAACGTAATAGGATTTTGATTAGTTCAGTACCAGTACAGTAATTTAAAGCACACAGATCAATTGGAAACCACAGTTCTTTAGGTTGATTTCTTACAGAAAAATTTCTTTTTCCCTAAATCAGCAAGTCAATCTTGTGTTGCTTCTGCTTCTTTTCTCTTTCATTTCCAATGTATTCTGCGAATAAAGCAGTGAGAGGTGGACATCACGGTCCAGAAAGCTACTTAAGAAATACCTAAAACCTCTACAAATGTGATCTTTGATCTAGCCAGCTGATAACTGCCCTTAGCATGGTTTTATTTTTTTATTTTCAGTGCTTTAAATACTTCAGAATCAAGGCTTGAACATTAAGCAGATGAGTACATTTTATTTACATTTAGAATAAGTAGCAAAAATTCATGCATGATTTGCTAACGGTAATCCTACAGATGTTAATTTTTATTCTTCTAGTTAATTTTAATAATTTTATGCTATTCTTATGATGGACAATAGGAAAAGAAGTATGTAAGAAAGAAGACTGACTATCTTATTCCTGGCTGATGACACTGATTTGTTTTGCCATCATGAATAACTTGTTTTACCTCTGTTTCCCACTCTAGTCCTCATCAATCTTGTTTTCTTATGAAAGCTGCTAAAAACAGAAATGTTCCACTAGACATTTGGATCCAATATAACTGAAAGAATAAGGATTTTGCTTCTGTTATAATGCTGTTTATGGTATCTTTGCTGCTATCATTACACAGTTAATGCAATTACTGTAAAGAATCTCCCACAGCTCCATTTTGCTGCCTTGGCAATGTGTATACAGGTAAAACCCTTCTGATGAAAAATTACCATTGAATTCTACCTCTAGCATCTTTCATATTACAGAAAGACAGCAAAAAACTTTGGAGTCTTTTTATATACATGAAAGACCCTTTCATTCTAGATTTTTTTATAGCAGGGGAAACTTGCTCTTCTTGACAAAGCCATCCAAGATTGAATATCCATTATTAGACTTATATAGGAGCTAAGTAACTCCAAAAATCATACAGACTATTGAAATATGTACGTTTAGATTTGTAGCGGATATAACTAATTATATTTAGTTATTAATTATATTTTGTTTTGAATTTCAAAACAATTAATTGTAAAAATTTGGTAAAACTCAGTTGTCCTAATCACTGGTCTTGAATCCCTTGCCATTTAATTGTAACATTTTTAGCAATTTGATCCAATCAATAATTTTATTAATAATTTTATAAAAGATATAATTATGCTCGTTAACTGAATATATCAAAGCTAAGACATTTAAACACAAATGTTTCTTTAAAAAAAAATAGTTTGTAATTTTGGGTTAATATCACTTGCACAAAAACTGTAGATAATCATATTGAACTGGTTAGTAAATAATCTTCAACTAAGGTGTTTGTTTGTTTGTTTGTTTTCTTGCTTGCTTGTTTGCTTGTTTTATTATGTGGGTTTCAAAGATCCCAACTAAACTTAAATAAAATGTTGCTGACATGAGTTAGATACTTTTGCTTTGAGATATGATCCACCAAGGAACATTGTGCACCCTGCTAGGACTTAGAGCATAACCCCAGATTTTAAATCCACAGATCACTGGTCAGGTGCTGTTAAGCTTGGAAGGCATTTAATTTTCACAGCTGTTTAAATGCCAGGTGCTGTCTCATTCCCATTCTGCCTGGGCCTAGACACAGGCCAATTTCTTCCAAACTTTTTCCTGTCCACACAAAAAAGTGAGAAAAGAGAACTAGTATCTTTCCAAGCTGAGCTGCCAGTGGACTGGCAGTGACCTGACAAGAGTTCAGACAGCCTTAACCTCTGTTACATCATGCCCAAGCATGGAGTTAAGACTCTCCATGTTTGGGAGTTAAGACACTGAGGTGTTCTTGTTAATGTGACCACCCCAAAATATGTAAATTTTTGAAAATCACAATGCTCTTTATGGTAAGTACCAAGGAGCCTTTGAAAGTCCTGTCCTGTGAGTTCACTCTCTCTCCCCCTCCTCTCCCTCTTGTTCTCTCAGTTATTATACAATTATTTTCTACTTTTTTTCCCCTGTGCTGCAGCCATTTGTCAATTTTATTTCCCTTATTTCTGAGGCCTTTTTGAATCTACCAACTCATCCAGTTACCTAAGGAGCCAGACAATATCCAGACAGCCATTGCCATCAAAGATGAAGTTAAGTGCCCACTTAGTGGCATTAGATAGGCTTCTCTATCAAAACTGAAGGTATTTAGTCCTTGATCTAAGATGCCTTGATACCATTGACTTCAATGAAGTTGTATATCTTTGCACCAGCTGAAAATACACTTCAAATTTCAATGGCTCATCGCAAGGACTCATGACTCATAGGAATATTTTAGGTTTTAAGAGTCACAATTTTTTTAAGGCAGCTGATCAATGATTTGCAACAATGGAATTAATTGCTCTCATTCTTTTCACTTATGTAAGTACCAAACCATTTGTATTATTGATCCAAGAAGTGCTATGGTGATTTCTTCAGTGATTTGTTAGATTACTTGCTCCAGTGGCTGTCTATTCCAGTGACTCTGGTTAGCACAGCCTTTTTCCCCAATGTTCATTTCATAGTACAATGATTACAGTTATTATCACTCCTACAATTGTTGCGAGCGTCAAATTGGTTAACAGGTTCTATAAACACAATTCAATTTTTTTTTCAATGAGGCAACACAAAATCACACTTTTTACTATTCAAACTATTCTTATGTTTTATTAGTTGTACTCTCATCAGTTTATTTCATTTTTAAAAAGACATAAAAAAGGATCCTGCACAGTGATGAGTTATGAGGACATCTATGATGCTGAAGAAGCCCCATTGCTGGGTCACATCACCTTTCAGACCCACCTCCAGGGGCTTTCTCATGATGAAGGGAAGAATGGGTGCAGTTACACACTTCTCACTGCTGTTTTTCTCATGTAATAGACTTTGGAAAACATAATTTTATCCCAAAGGAAAGATACTAATTAGTGATAACAGTACTATCCTTATAGGCGAAGAAAAGGGTTAAGAGTAGTTTACTTACTGTAGCTTGACACTGATCAGGAAACAGATTCATTTGTAAGAAACTAAAAAAAAATATTTTGTGCATGCATTTTAAGAACTGTGGCCCTAGTAGCAAAAGCACCACAGAAGATTTTTAATGTTTTTTCTGTGTCTGTTCATCTTCCCCCAAGCCATGAGAATTCTGATGCATCTGCAGTATATTTTCATGGCTGGTTTTACTCTGAGCTACCAGGTCTGCAGGAAATTTAATAAAGTGCTTTGTGTATGTTTATATTTTGAAATGTGCCTAACTAACAATGACATCCATGTAATTTAGGAATGTAGTAACTTTGCTGCATTGATTTTGAAGGTCAAAGAGCCACTGGTGCCAGTTGCAGCTATTCTGATTCAGCTTGATTTTCAGAGTTGTGTTCAGATCAGGTTTTATTTTATCTGATCCAATTCACCTGCTACCCCTGCTGAAGATACAATTTCAGGAAGACAGGATTGTGTCTTTACAGATCAAAGACAGCCAGAAAAAAATCAGAGAACTGGAGAATGGAAAGTACAGAAAAGAATAGACTCTTCTCGCTGACACAATTAAATTGAAGACAGTTATTGAACCATTTAATGTGTCTCACCTCTCTGCATGAAAAAGCCATAAATAATGTAAGGAGAGGGACTACTTTTCTTTACAGCACCTGCACAATGATATGTGTTGAAAATGACATGCACAAGTCCCCATCTGTGAACAAAGGTTTAGTTAAATGTTAAGTTCATGAACAAAGAGCAAAAAAAGTTAAATTGTGAAAGAAAAAAAAATCATAGTAAACAAAATTCAGGTCTCTATGGGTTTATTTAAAAGCAGGAAGCAATACTGATAGTTTTAATATTTTTCAACTAAATATTAATGACAGAGTTTTGTATTCATGTATTGGAATCCAGTTCCCAATCTCTTTGATTCCTCTGAACAGTATTCTTTCCAAGCTGTACTGACATATGGTTAGTGTGAGCCAGAATTGGATGGCTGGTGCTGTGAAGTTCTTCTACAAAGCAATTTTTCATCAAAACTTTCAAAAATGTCTTTTGAAAACACATCCAGAGTAATTCACACTTGAAAATAGGATCATGCAAAAAAAGAGTCTTTAAAGTTCAAGTTAGAGAGTTAGACATAATATATTACCCCAAAAATTTGTTTTCTAGGGTGATGAAAAAGCCCTGCAGCCCTAAGCACACTCCTTCCTGCAACCATCATTTTCCGTTTCAGATCTGGCAAGGAGGAGACAGATCATCCACTCGGCCACTAAACTGAATCAAATGACAATTACTGTTCTGTAGCTGGGACAGTGTGAAGATTTCTGGAGCAGAGGGCGGGTACAGGACATCGAAGAGAAGCTTTTCTGATCTTCCTAGAACTTAACACAACTTCCCAAGTTCACAGCCTCCTACTCTTTAATGCACAGCCCTGGGGAGGGGCTGAGTCTCTAGGAATTCTAGCAGAAACCTTCCTTACTAATATCCCTGTGACATCAGGATTTTATGTCTTATAATCATGCTTTATCCAAAGCACATCAAAATGGTATTTCCAGCCTATTTACAGCTGCAAATGGGCAAATTTTTCCATCAGCCCAATCACTACTCCATAAAATAAATCCTAGCAAAATATGTTGGTGCCTATCCACCACATCCTAGAAGAGCACTGAAGACAGCATGCATGGATTTCTGTCATGAAGTGTATGTCTCTTCAGTCGTGGTGAGGGCCCTCTGATCCTCATCAGCCATATGCTTTTGTTCTGTCTGTGGTCCAAAAATTTCAGATTCCAAACCCAAATCACTTCACAGACTTCTGTGGACAGCTTTCTGATAGAAAAGGGAAAAAGGAATAAGAGCAGATATTTTTATTAGAATCTGCTATACACAGACAGAAAAGCAGTATCTGTGAGGCCTGAGGTTGCTCTCTAAGATCTAGGTGCCTTTAGTATGGGAAGAGGCTAATTACAAGCTGCTAACTGGCTGAGTGTTGTCAGATGATGCTTGTGAAGAAAAGAAAGCTCAAATGCCAGAGAAGTGAGATGACTCTTAGTTCAGAAAATGGGGAATTTTCCAAGGATGCTGACTAAGGGGCACCTGACCTTGCAGACACCTACTATATTCATCCTGTAAGTCTGCCTGCAGCAAGTATAGCAAGTCCATCACCACAAATTTGCTAATATTTGCAACGTTTACTGACCTTCCCCAGCACCATGAGAGTCCTTGGAATAGAATTTATCCAGGATCTTTAAAATCTCTTAATCTTTCAAGTCCATAAGAAAACTTATTGAGCCACTCTGTGTACATCCCTGAATTTCCCCCCTTGCACCATGGAGTGGGTGATGCTAGTCTACAGCACACAGCAAGCAGTCAGCATGACACCAGAGCTCAAGGAGCTATTGACATCTGTAATACAGTGGAACTGCTAGTGAATCCCTTCACTGTGGTGTCATATTTTAAAGCTTTCTAAATTTTTTTTCCAGTCTATGAAGTGCTTCCACAAATCTGATGTATGATCTTGGGAAAACAGAAACTCAATCTGCACTGATTTACACCAACAAGACAATGAAATCACTGTAAAAACTGAGTACTGTTTTTAGTACTAGCTCTGCTGGATGTTACTTGTAAAAATATTTTCTAATGATTTCATCTGACAACAGAAATTTTAAAAAATCCTGAACTGTATTAAAAGACCTCATGTACCAAAGTTTTCTTTCTCTCACTAAGATACCTCTTGTATGTTTTACACTTACCTCCACACAGTCAGGGGCTTCTGTGTTGAAAAGCATGTAAAGAACAGTTAAAGAAACACTGTCAGTATTTCCAATATTTTCAAAGCCATTACAATACTTGAAACAACCTACCAAATATTTCAGCTAATTTATTCTAAGTATCCTTCTGAGTCCTAAAAAAATCAGAATCATAAAAAGGATATTAATTATCAAGGTCCCCTTGCTCTCCAGATCACCCTTCCAACTCATTTCCCACTGTAAATTTCATCACTTCTTTTGTCTTTCCAAGCTCATTCCTGCTCTTTTCTAGACTGTCTCATGGATATATTTCTTATGACTGAAGGATGGAAGATGGATGCCACTTTTCATGTACGGGGGGAAAAAAGCCAGCACTATGAAAAGGGCTACAGGTCATTAAGCTCCTATAAGATTTATTGTCAGAAGCTTTGTTAGAGATCAGACAAGCCTTGAAATGAAGCAGAAAGTCTTGAGATACAACCCGTTCTGTGCAGGGCCAAGAAATGGAAGGACATTGCCAAGAATCTCTACTCTGAGAAAAAGTTATTCGCTTATTTTTGAGAATTGATTTGTGCTCACTTTGAGATTACACTTGGGTTTTATGAACTGGCTGACTCTTCTAATACACAGCCAACTAGTTTAGTGTATTCTTGTCTCATATTTCCTGTCTGACTAACCAGAGGGTCACAGTTATATGTCTGGAAGAAACAGTTAGACAAATGCTAGATGTCTGGTTGATGCAGTGGCTGTGGTTTGTGATCTAACAGTATGAAGATGGTAAAATAAAGAAAATTAGTAGATGCTGCTGGAGTGCACTTTGACAAAGAGAGCTGAAGAGTTCACAGGCTTATTAGCAGTGTCTGTACCTCTAAGGAGGTCCTGGAAGGGGGATCTCATTCAGAGAGAGTTTTCAGGTGAGAAAAAGACCGTCCTGAGATTTGAAGGACTTTTAACTTCCTCCAGTAGGCAAAACAGTGCTCCTATTCTATCTGCAACCAACCCAATAACCAGAGTACTGAAGCAAGGATTTCTAGGAAGCCAGAGGGGAGAGAGTGTTGTCCTAGTGTGCAAGGGAAAGACAACTAAATATAAAAACCATAGAAACTAAAGCAGCCAGCTATAAATGAACAAATACAGATATCAGAAACAAGAGGAGACTACAAACTTAGGATAGAAAAGAGAGAAACTGCAAGATTCCTTCAAAAATTTCTTGAGAAAATGGCTAAATTTGATGAACTGGGGAGACAGAAAAATGTGTTCCTTTCCTTTGAAGGCACAGAACTGTTGACACTTCTCTGTCAGGGACAGCAATTTCTTGCTGAGGTGTCTCTGCTCTGCCCGACCAGATGCAAAACAGAAAGCAACAAATGCTGCAGCATCAAATGAGCCCCAGAGGACATCAAAGCCCAAACACTGGGACCAAGGGAAAGAGAGGAGTCCAACTGTCTGACCTTCCAGGCCATTTACCGAATCAGAAGCTATGAATAGGCTAATTCTGATATAATCACATCTATAAACATATCCTCCCAAGCAGCTGGCACACACCCCTCAGTGATGTTTTTGTTCACCTAAGACATTATTCACACACTACAATTTGATACCTGCTTGGGCAAGCAGCCAGCGTAAAGGTACATGTACAGCCAGGGAAGAAGAAGACTCCCTATAATGGATGATCAAGGGGTATGCTGGGCAATTATGTAATTTGAGGTGTATTTACATGTGCCTCTATTTGTAAGGATTTTTGCTTTTCTTTAATTCTGTTATGATCTCTACTAAGAGTAATGTACTGGATTACTGTTAACTGGTAAATGTGAGATTCATCCATTCAAAAGTCAAAATAAGCAACACTCATTTTATAGACTGACCTCTTGTATGATTGCAGGAATTGAAGAATCAAGGACAACAAGACCTGTGCTTGGCCCAGGTCAGACAATACTTTCTAGTTCTGTTACTGTCTTGGCATCCCTGTTCTTTTCCACTTAATTATTTTATCTCCATTGTGAGCTTCCTCACCAACATAAAAATAAAATAACTTGGCATAAAGCAACACAAAGAGAGCTGAAGTTATTGTTAAGGGAGAGGGTGGAAAAGAGCAGTTTAAGGAGTGGGGATACTAAAGAAAAGAACTCAGTAGGACTTTAGTACCTCAAATAAACAACCTATGTTACTATTGTTGCACTTCTTCCCTGTAGTTCTTTACTATAATGTAAGTGATTGCTACCAAGCCTGAGGAAATATCAGTGATGATTTATCTTTCACAATTTAGATATTTTTAGCTAAATAAATTTAATTTTATTATTTTCAGAGTTAAGTCCCTTGTCTTGGAAGAATATCCCTATTTTCAGTAAAACTCCTCTCACTAAAATCTTCCCTCAAGTCTGTTTTCAAGCTAATATTAAGTCCATTTCAGCCTTTAGCACACCACAGAAAGAGACAAAAGAGATGTTTACTACAATTCAAGAAACTGAAGAATGCTGAAATCTAACCTGCAAACAACCTTTCCACTTTCACAGCTAAGTGTTACAACTACCCTTTATTTCTTGACAGCCTGCATTCTTGGGTCCCAGGTGTAAATACTTTGGAAATCTGAGATACAAGGCTTTCAACTGTATGCTGAAAGCTGTAAATATCAAGCACAATTTCCTTTTATTTTAATGAGTGTGTTGTCATGGAAACTTTGCAGTGGACTCTGGGCTTCATACTTGAAACTCTTGAGGTTTCTGGCAGTTCCCTGATGGGTCCTGTCAACTGCTCATTCACAGGAAGTGATAATAAAAATTCACTTTCCTATTCAGTGAACCTTGAATGAACTGAAGGAGAACAACCTCAAATCCACTTGCCTCCTCTCACTCCAAATTTCATATGCATGACTGATAGCATGCTACTTAACCCTTTCAATAACTGTGTAAAGAGCTAAGTAACAGTTGAAACCCTCTCTTGTTGCATGATCTTGAAATAAATTTTATTTTTTCATTAAACAGGTATTAAATCTGACTTCTTAACCATTTATAAATGCTGACTTCTAAATGAGGTTGGAGATTAAAAAGGTTAACAGTTTTAAGCAGAATAATTTTTTTTTTAATTTTCAGGTTTATTTCCTGACTTAGTTTAAAGTAATGGCAGAATGAGGATAATTTCCTATTTTCTGATTTTTAATATGTTTTATTTTGTAAATGTCTTACACAGGTACATCATATTAGTGAGTGAAAGACAATAAAAAGTCCTAAGCATCCTTATCCAATTCACAATGACATATTTTTCAGCAGGATTCCTACATTCAGAAAGTTCTCCTGCTGTAAAATACCTTTCCATTATGAAACTACCATTTGAGAACTATTTCTTCAAAACTTCTTTTGCTGCTGAGGGACGATTTCTGAAATTTGTCCTGAACATGATCACCAAAATTCCTGCAGTTAATTAGGCATTTATGCTCCTATACTGTTCATCCCTTTGTTCTTGGTTTTCTATCTCCCAATTTCACAGCTATTATTTCAATGAATTGACCCAAATACTGTATATTGAGCTAAATTGTCCCTCCCATGGCTGATTTTAGATGTGTCTGCAAGGCAAAGAACTGAAACAGGTGGTCCTGGGTGTTTAATGGCTTGCATTATTGAGTTTCAGTAACAACTCCAGTAGCATCCCTGGCATATGTCCAGCCTCCCTGGAAGATTAGTGACACCAACACATAGCATGTTAGCTGCTGTGCCCTTACTGTTATCCATCAGGTCCCCACTTGACTGCACAGTCAGTTTCTTAGATTAAGAAATCAGTAATCATGTTGATTTCATTGAGAGGAACCCCAAAAACATGAAAGCAAGCAAGCAAAATCCCCCAGCAGTTCTAGCTCCTATCCACCAATACAATAAACAGGACAGAAGGCAGAATTGCTCACTCATTGTTGTAAATTCTGCTTAATCCTTCTGGGAAGTTTTGTGTGATTAAATATTTAGAAACCACTGCTTCAACTATTTAGAAGGGATCAGATAACAAAAGGAGGAAGGAAAATGAAGAGGTATTACTTGTCACCAACAACTCATAAGCAGTGCTTACAGGTCATGTTCAAATAGGTATAACATTAAATGGGCTCAGATTTAGTGCTGATTTTGTCTGTTCATTTACACAAGAAATCAGGATGACTACATCTGTAGATGCTTTTATGAAGCACATGTAAAATTAAAAAAACAAAAAAACCACATTTTTTTAAGGAATTTCCTTGTTAGACAGATATAGCAGATATGCTGCCTGAAGCACAGCTAATCAAGAGGAAGAAATAAATTAGTGACACAAAAATATGACACACAGCAAGCTGGTACGGAGGTGCAGCAGAAGCCTCTAGTTTTAGTGAAGTCCACTGTAGGACTGAATAGCAACAGAACAAGACCTTGGTGAAGGGAAGCTCAGGTAAGATGTGAGAAAGAAGATAAAAAATACTTGAAATTAAGAATTCACCAGTAGATGTGTGCAATCTTTTTCTACTAGAATTTTAAGTATCTAGATTGCCTGTGATTCCAAAGGGTGTTTGCTAGATAATGCAGGCAGGTTCACAGGCAGTACTGTGGGTTTGTGTGGGCAGCACTGACTACGTGAATTGGTCTCTTCTGATGTTTAAGTCCAAGAAAGTGATTATCATTGTATGAATGGCAAAATCTGCAAAACCCTTCTCCAATCCATAGCACCAACACAAAGACAAAAATTCATGCTCAAGTGGCTGGTAAACTGCTGGATTAATGTTCATTGTTATCACTCTCTTTCAGCAAGTGTAACTTTCCAGCAGGCGCTCTTGTCTTTAATATTGTCTCAAAATATATTAATGCCTAATTGATTTCAGTTCAGGCACACCCTGCAGCACTGTTTCTCTAGATAGGTGTAGATCTCTCCTAGGTCAATAGCCAAAACTGACCCAATGTCTCACTTTGTCTAGGAAGAGTATCATATTGCCCTACAAATATCTAAGTAGAAAATGCACAAAAGCAGAAGAATAAATTCATTCACATAATTCTCATGATAAAGATGCATACTCTTTAACACTTTTGCTTGAGATTTCCATACTGACCATTGGCAGAAATTTTTTTCACTTAGAAAAATTATTCAAACAATGATCAGCTGCACTGAATGAATAATTTCTAGTCTCAGATACTCTCTTTCTAGAACACTACCATTTAAGAGTTTGTGTTTGCCATTTGACAGTGCAGCTCTTTCTTCATGTGAAATTACTTTGTGATGGAGGAAGAATTTGCATTTTGTCTTTACACATTGTGAGGATTCCCACTGACTTCAAATGGCCTTGAAATCAACGGAGCTGTCACATACATAAGTCATCACAGTGTCAGCCAGACCTTTAAACAGCAACCACCACATCTAGCTACTTCTGCAGAAGAATTTGGTCATTTACATATGCCACTTTTGAACCCACAGATGTCATACTCTCATCAGAGGTTTGAAGAGGGGTAGGGAGAGAAATAAAGCCATCCTGTGTCTTCATAGGGCCCGCTATAAAATTTAGTCTGCTTTCTGTTTCTTCACTCTAATGAACAGCATTATAGTGAAGTTATTAATAGGCCTAAAGATGGTTCATATTAGGCTCAGTCTTGTAATAAAACAGCGTAGAAAATATAGAAAACATGGACCCTTACTTATTTGTGATCATACATCTCAGACACTTGTCCTTCAAACTGTTTATATGGTAGTTTCACAATCTCATCAGGCTTCTACTACATGCATGAAAATAAAACAATTGTCATGGCAACATGCTGAGACACTATTTATAGTGTTTCACATAAACAAACAGGTTGACAAACAGTAGGAAGAAAATGGACAATAAATTACTTCAACTGAAGAGAAAAAACAAATGTGTAATGAAGTGGAAAATTATGCCACTAAAATTTGTTCATGATACAGGTGTCTCTGCCAGTTATTACTGAAGTCACTCTATTTTCTGCATAAATATATGCAACATGCATAGTTTAAAAATTGTTTCAAACATCCAGTTTTATTTTCAGTATTTACAGAGAGACTGAGAGAAGGATGTGTGGCTAAATTCATGTTAGGTGGGACAAAGCTATTTCATTATGGAAAAGGGTATCATAATAGTAATACATAAAAATCAAGTCAGAGGTGGACGAATAGTTATAATAAATCATTCTGACATTAGTTAACATCTCTCTAAGAATTATGTGACTAAGCCAGGCAAAAGAAAGGAAAATATATATTTGTGTTCATTCACACTGAAGTGTTTTGAGCAAATGAAAAGTAAAAAAATCCCAGCAATTAAAAGAGTAATTTGAGTATTATAAACTGTTGGCAAGAAAGTGGGTTTTTAAGTTCAACCACCTACTAGAATAATTCCTTATCTCTTTGGTTAGGTAACAGAAGGGAATAAGAACCTATTTTGCCAGACATGCACGTGTAATCTGATTACTTGTAATTAGGATGACATCCTCTGGAAAAGATTACATTATTGAAATCTGAAAAAAATTTTAAAACTTGTCTAATTGGACAATGTGCTATAGGAAATTTGGACACTTTGAAATCGGGATGGATTTGACCAAAAAAAACTTGGATATGACCAAAAAAGAAAAATCTGGTCCTGGGGTTTTACATTTTGAGCTCTCAACAATAGACAGAAAACAGCAGAAATAATACATATATATGTCCATTGGCCATACAAGTTATATATCTTGGGGTAGTTTTTAGACAAACACTAATAACTTTAGTTAAGCTAAGAAATTTTTCTTTTTACAGCTATACAGAATTTAAAAAGATTATATCAGAGCTTGAGTTGTTTATGTAAGCATTTTAAGCCACATTTATTCAATGCTGCCAAATTCACTTCACTTAGAATTAACACTGCATTATGCTGTTTAGTGTGGAGGAATACACTCAGTGCAGGAACTTCTGTGTGCAGCTGCAGTGAGAGTTGCAGACTGAGCTTTGGGGGCAGCAGCCTAAGCCTGAGCCCAGGCTTTGTCACCCTTGCCCTGTAAGGGTATAAAAGCCCATGGGGATTCCTTTGTTCAGGGCCCCTTGTCAAAGTCACCCAGCTCAAGCTGTTATTTTGTTATTTAGTTATTGCACCATGACTAAAGTGTTTTAAGTATCTGAACATCTAAGACTGTGCTCTGGGAAACCAGGGGTGAAGTCAGTAAGGAGACCAGGTCTGACTGAGTGTGAGGTGTGCCAGTGCAAATGGAGTTTGATCCCATATCACCGCCCAGAGGCGGTGCAAGAGTAAATACCAGAGCACATGATGGGACAGGGAAGTTTCCTTTACATCAGCAGAACAGGTCTCAGGATCCTTTATAAGACCTGAATGATTTAAACAACACCTGAATGAAAGACTTGTGCTGCTACTTTCCTTTGTCACAACTGAACACAAATCTCCATGTTTTGCATCCAGGCATGCCAGCTCATCTAAGACAGTAATTTAAAGACAAATTCCTCTCCCAGAAACTGAAGCAAATCTTGATCTGAAATGTTTGTATTGGCATTGGCATGCAAACTTTAACTAAAACTCACACTGCTTCAACATTGTCAGTTTTGTGTAACCAGATTGGAAGAGCAAGAAGTTCCCAGGGTGCATCTCTGTCCCAGCTGCCTTTGTGTGTGCCTCCACCCCACGTCCCAGCACAGCTGAGCTGGCACATTTCTCTGCGGGGCTGCACTGCCACCAAGATCACCGAACTCACCTGGCCTGAAAGTAAAAGGGTTTTCCCTTGGGGTGTTTTTGGCCTGCATTGGTTCGCTGTTTCAGCCAAGAGTCCAATCTCATGAAAGCTTATTTAGCATAGCAGAGGAGATCAAGAGGTTGTCACTGCTGTCATCATGGAAACTGACATACTATGAGACTGCAATGAGGGGAGCAGTATACAGTGTTTTCCCATATGAAACTGATATCATTCCACATTAAATATTCTGTATCTCCAACAAAAGTACATTTTTGACCACTGTAGCCAATGGCAACCAGATTTTCACTGCCCACAGCAAACATTTGTTAATGGTAATAATCTGCAAAACAACAAAAACTTCTAATTTTAAAAAGTAAAGTGAATACATTGAAGATCCTTTTTTACAAGGAAAATAAAATGTTTAATATAAATTTTAAATTAATAAATGTTTTTTCAGGGTTTCTTTTAAAAACTCCTATTTCAAATCATTGGCATATGACTGAAAATTGAAATATGTCAATTATCCTATATTTATTTATACTGGTGGAGATCAAAAGATGTACCAAGCATTCCAGAAAGTAAACATTAATCTAATCCTAATTTAAGGTATTTTATTATATTTTAAAAGGCTAATGGAAAATCTGGCCTGGGAATCAACTAAAAGTCAGGAAAGATATGGATTTACTTAAGGCCAGTCAAAAGTATATCTTGTCAAACCAGCATGATTTCTCAGCTGTTCATTGTGAAGCAAAGTGCCTGACAAAGATTTTTTCCATTCAGTCTTTTTATTTCCGTCTGCCTCTGAATTGCATAACATAAGCTGTCAGGAGCATTGGGGTTTAACTTTGTACTGCATGACACACTTTTTCTTTAAAAGAAAGCTCTGGACAAATTAAGCAAGACGTACATTGAACAGATTATGAATTGGCTATAGGTATATTTCAGTGTGGGTATTCTGTTTAATGGTGATCAGTGCTCTATGTTATTTGGCACCTCTGTCATTGATCAAGAATTAAACACAATATTGATTCTAGTCTATTTTGCAAAGTCATTCGGTAAGAATGGATAATTAGTGGACCAAGACAACCACATAAAGCATTTCTGTATAGCTTAGAAAATTCACAGAATTAATTTAAACACCACTAAATAGAAAGTAAAAAATCTACAAAGATGTTACTACTTACAGAATGATGGACTATATCCTGGAAAGCTGAGATTCAGCTGGGAAGTGCTGGATGAGCAATTTGACATTCATTTTCAGTGGTTTGCATAACAGTCTTCTGCAATGGCAAAAAAAAAAGCATACTTGTAACACTGCAGAATCAGTTAAGGCTAGCATTTTCTAGCTAGCTATATTTTAAAAATGACATCAAATTGTTCAAAAAACAAGCCATAAACATATTTAAAGGCAGAGAAAATGTCTTTCTGTGAGAGACTGTAAGTAGTCCTTCTGTTTGTTTTATAAAAATGCAGACAGAAAGGGAATTTGAATGCATTGTATAAAACTTTCTTGTGAAGAAATTCTTTGAAGAGTGTCCAATCCAGTGGCAAAAAACTGAAACCAGAAAAATTCAAATGAGAAATTAGAAGCACTCTTCTAACATTGGCAGGAATAAGTTAATGAAGAAAACTATCGAGAGAAAAGGTTTGTCTCATAACTGTTGATATGTCTGGATGGAAAGTTCAACTCAATAAAATGAAGGTATAGATCAGCATCATCCCTGATTCAGTCCAGAGCATGCCCTACTGGGTGAAATCTCTCCATCTGACATATCAAGGCAAAATGCACGATCTAGTGTTTCCTTTTTGCTTTAAGCTGTTAAAATGCCCCGGTCTCAGTGCCTGGGGGCTTTTACATGCCATCACCCAACCACAAAAAAGCTATTGTCCTGTGTTAACTGAACTGCTATTTTTAACATTGTTTTCAGTGTTATTCTCAACAAGGTACAGGTCTAAGATCAATTTTCAGTAAGAAGAAATATCTGTAGCCTCTTGCATTGGAGATCAGAGGTTGTTGGTAGACAAAAGAAAGGTTTGTTATCAGGCTTACATTTTCACTATATTCTCTGATTTAGAAGACCTTTACATATTATTCTTGAAAAGAATGACATTATAATCTCCTTTTTTCATTAATAAAACTTTAGAGATCCCAATATTAGCATGGTTTTCCCATATAATTTTCTGGAACAGACTCATCTTGCCTTAGTGGGGGGGAGGGAATTTGCACACATATATATCTATCTCTACTCTGTCATCCATTCCCAATACTATTTTTTCCTAATGTTTAAGATTTTCTTAAAAGGACTTTAGTTCTAGAAAGCAAGGTGTGTGTCATATTTAACAATTTAAGCATGGTATACTTTGCTATACTTTATACAGTACCAATACACAAATTTGTGCTTTAAACCAGCTACATTGTACAGCCAAGGCCTTTAACACTTGTACCCTAGAAACCAACTGTCACTAAAATACCAGTCAAATGGTGCTCAAATTAGCCTCAGAAAGATTTTGGGCTGCACAATGACTCAAGGCCTGAAGTTTTGCCATGTTTGGATTTGAGTTTGTGGCTCTAGTCCTGGAATCCACCCAGCAGAGACTGTACAACACATACCATGAAGGCTGGGGTGGGACATGAGCTGGGAACAAGACCATCACAGCTAACACAAAGAGCAGAGGTCAAATTGGTCAGAAAAAATTATTAAAGATTATGAACAATGAAATTCTGCCTTTTCCCTGGAGTTTTGCTCACATACTAGACTGAGCTGTCTGCCTGATAGCCTTTTTTAAACATGATTTTCCAAGCCCTTCCTCAGGCAGGGATGACCAGCACCCTTCTCACCGCTGGGTGTCCAAGGAGGAGCTGGGGGAAGTGGCTCTGCTTGCCTCTTGAATGGAATGCCATCCACCACTGATTACACTGCAGGAAAAAATGCAAGATTTCAGACAGGATTCAGGAGCACAAAAGGAGATGACTGACACCTCCTAATGCAGATTCCACCAGATGGGAAAAGACCTTGATCAAGAGGGCTGAACTAGAGGAACATATGTCTAGAAATATAAATCTTGGCATGAAGTATAAGATATTTTGGACAGGCATTACGGCAAACTCTTACTTGATGATTCTTAGACTTCAAAGCCCTTATGGTGTTAAATTTGAGACCTCATACATCTTGCATTTATGTATTGTTATTATAGTTGTGTCCCGACTCACCACATTCTCTTTTTTAGGTGTACTACTTAGCTTCAGCTGTAGTCTAAGCCTGAGCTCTTTCCAAAATCTAGTGACACCCACATTGTTCCAGTAAGAATTCAGACTGGGTTATTTGCACTGACAGACAAGATTTCTGGCATCCTTGTCTCCCTCATACTGTCAAAAAGGCAAATAAGATACAGGAGAAGGTCCAGGACATGCCAAGGTCCATTCACACTTCAAATGAGCATATCACAGAGTGTCTGCGACGTCCCTAAGGCCTTCCCTTCCCTTCTTTTTTCTCCTAGATGGTGATGAGGAAAACAGATTTTGAAAATACCTGGAAGCGTGAATTCACACAATGAATAAGTGCTTTTATAACCCTTTAAGCAAAACAGATTGACAGCTCACTGAAAAAGAAGCACTTCTAAACACAATGCTTCATTAACCAGCTAAAATGAAAACTTCTTTCTGCAAATAAAGTGGCATCTTCTTGAGAATTATATTCTAGGAAAATGCTGCAGCTGACATTGTGAAAAGTGACAAAATATTTTGCCTGACAAAATCTTGATAACATTTCATTTTATGTTTCAGAGATTTATACTCATGGATTCATATTTTCAAGGCCAGAAGGCCCCATTAGAAGCCTTGGATGACACACATCTTTGAATTACAACTCCTTATTCTTGTACTGTTTTCAACAATTTCTGTTCTACCTAACTCTTATCTTTCAAAGAGGTGTCAAGTTTTAAGGAGAAGAACTAGGGATGTTATTTCATTTCTTTTTTTGTTTTCCAATTTGCTTTGAAATACTTGCAACTTCTTACCTTGAAACCAGTAAATTTATGGATATTTAGAATATTTAAAATACTTGAAAACAAACTGTACAGATTAAATAGTTACTGAAAGAGTAAATCATTTTTAAAATCTGAAGGGTAAGTGGCTATCAAAATGTTTGTTAGATGAAAATGGGAAAATTTCATTTTTGCAAAGCAGAAACTCAGTAAATATATATGGAGACTATATTTCAATTAAAACCATTTGCATATCTAGTCAGACTTGGGGAGTTGGCTTCACTTTGTTGTAGATATTTTAAAATAAAGACTGATAACTGATAAACGAGTTTGTCAGGCAGACCACCTTCACCCTATGGGTGTGAAAAATTGCATAGCACTTCAGATTCTCAGTTGCAGTTACACATCAAAATCTAGCATGTGCCTTCCTTGGTGATACCTTAAGTTAGTCTAAGGTGATGCTACAAACTCAATCCCTTAGCTGCATAGTTTTACAGCTGCACATACAGACACTGAGTTTATTTCTTTCAAATTTTCATCTTTACATGGGAAATTAGTCAAACATATGCTTGTTTTTGCCAAATAGGCATGAAACTTTATGCATATAGAACACAGATGCAACTGAATAGCAACCAAACTAAAATTGTGAACTGAATACGGTTCTTGAAGAAAACCATAATGAAACTTCTACAGACCAGCAGTTAGAGTAGATGTAGATAAAGATTGTTTTAGTAGTAAAAATACACAAGCACTATTTCGAGATTCTCTTTAATTTTTCCTCTAATATCAATCTCATTAAATATTCAAATGCTTAATTGATATAATTAATATCTCTGTCTGTACATTAAGTTTAATGCAATAAAGGAATGCTAATAATTTCAGAAATGTTTTGGATAGCTTCCACCCTGGTCTTAATGGGTGGAAAGGTTTACAATAGATGCTTTCATGTGACTTAAATACTTCATGGAATTCATCCGGGATATGTAATGCAAGGAATTTCTGTGCTGCCCTTCTAGTGTTCAGTGGAATGAACGAACAGAAAATATTTACTAAGAAAAATGCACAGTCACAACACACCAATATATTTTCACTAGTCTCTGCCTGATAGTAGACTTTTATCTTCTGCATGACAGATGAAATTAGGCTCTGAAAAGAACTATTAAATAAATTCTTCCATATGTTCATATACCAGCAGAATCAAATATAGCTTTGTTTTCTCTATCTTTACTATTAGTTTTCCATTCATTTAGGTTTTTCCCAATAAGTATATTCTGAGGTTTCATAAAAAAGCTTTTTTCCAGGAGGTTTTTTCTATTTGTGCCCTTATATTACTAGTAATATCAAAATAAGGAGGAAGTGTGGAAAGAATTTAAAATAAATGTATCTGGGCTTGGTAGACAAGTGCTTTCTCACACCCAATATTGGGAATTTTATTTTAAAAATTATTTAGAAGAAGAAAATGAGTAATACATACAGGAATAAAAGTAAGAAAAATTATATTTCCTGAACAAAAACCAGTGGATTGACTACTTAGCAAAGTTTCTAGTAATCCTTTAACCATGCTTTCTAAGCAATATAAAACATGCAGAGTTTTACAGAGTAATACACTTGATCCAGTTTACACCTGAATGAGTTTACAGTGTTTGAGGAATACATCAGATTTATCTAAAAGAGGAACCCCTAGAAAAAATAGCAATTTTAGCAAAATGTATCGTGTTAGAAATGCATTTAGTGTCTCTGCAAATCTCCAAAGAAACAATGAGCCTCACAGATATGATAGATATGATTTCAATTTTTTCTTTGTCTACCAGAATAAAAAATTCACCAGATTCTTTTCTACAATCATGGGATGCACACATGAGGAAAAAAAAAGTAATCTCAAAAAGTTTCCACCTGACATCATACCACCACAAATCATATGAAAAGTGCTTATGCTTTCTTCCTCATTTTTGAATTCTTCTGAATTAAAATCAATAACAAAAAGATATTGGTAAAAACTGTATTTTCAGTTTCTTTTGTAGGGAAACAAGATTTAAGAAATTCAGTTTTCATAGTTTATAAGCCTACATATTGTGTGGGAGTGCCTTAGCAAACAATTGCCCAGGATAATAGATTGCTTTGCCCAATAGATTGTCCAGTTTACAGAACAAGCAAAGTCTGCAATTGTTGATACCTAACACTTTAACAATGGTCTCAAGTTTAGTATTAAGTTTAGAACATAGAAAATACAATCATATGGAAAGGATTAGTATTTAACAATGTAAGATACTTTTATCACATCTTCATTGTTTTACACACTACTTGTTTTCATTCGATAATAAAATCAAAGGAAGTAAAAAAACCCATATCAGGCAAGAATTCTCAGGTAATTCAGGCATTTCAATATATGCATGTTCAATTATTGCAAATCAGATAACTATATACATAGACACAGTGAATTATGCACACTTGCAGATACAATTATGCTGTCTCTATATCTGTTAAGATAATTGCCTACATGTAGAAAATATGCATGCAATTGTATTTGCATTTTAAACAGGCATACAGGTGGCTAAATAGTCATAAAATCAAGCTCAAAATCCTTAACTCTATAATTCATAGGGAATATTATTGACTTAATCAAAAAATGAAACCTTCTTGTCATGAGTTGACCCTGGCTGGACACCAGGTACCCACAAAAGCCCCTCACTCACTCCCCTGCTGCAGCTGGACAGAGGAGAGAAAATTTGACAAAGGGTTCCTGAGCTGAGATAAGAACTAGGGTGAAAACACTCATAAATTACCATCAGGGGCAAACCAGGCTCAACTTAGAGATATAAAATGAATTTATTACTAACAAAATCAGAGCAGGATAATCAAAAGCAAAACAAGCACTTAAAAACACCTTTCCCCCACCCCTCCCTCCTTCCCAGCTCTACAGGGAGATGGGAATGGGGATTGAAGTCAGTTCATCACTCTTTGTTTCTCCTGCTGCTCAGGGAGAGGAGCTATCATTCACCTGCTGCACCATGGGGTCCCTCCCATGGGAGACAGTTTTCCATTAACTTCTCCAACATGAGTCCATCTCATGTGCAATACCTCTCTGCAAACTGCTGCAACGTGAGTCCATCCCACAGGCAACAGCACCCCTCCAACTGCTGCTGCATGGGTAACTCTTCCACAGGGTGCAGTCTGTCAAAGACAGGCTGCTCCAGTCTGGGAGCAGGGCACCTCTCTCCATGGATCTCCCCCTGGATTACAATCTCCTTCTTGCATCCACCCACTCCAGCATTGAGCTCCTCCATGGGCTGTGGGTCGATCTCTGCGTCGCCCATGGATCCTCGTGGGCTGCAGAGGCACAGCTGCTTCACCACCAAGGGCTGCAGGGGAATCTCAGCTCCAGTGCCTGGAGCACCTCCTGCCCCTCCTTCTTCACTGACCTTGGTGAATCCACAGTTGTTCTCCTCATTTTTTCTCATTCCCCTCTTGTCTAGTCACAATTAAAACTCTGCCACAAATTTTCTTTTGATTTCTTCCTAAATCTGTTATCACCAAGGCATTACCATCATCTCTAACTGTCCCAGGCTTGGCCAGCAGCATTTCCATCCTCAGACCCATCTGGGATTGGCTCTGCCAGACGTGGTGGAAGCTTCCAGCAGCTTCTCACAGGAGCCACCTCTGAGGACCCCTGCTACCAAAAACCAGGCCATGCAAAACCAATACACTTCTAAACGTCTTACTCCCATGGTTTTCTGTGACGCATTTTCAAAGCCTAAGAGGCAATTATGCACTTTTACTGCCCTTTAAAAAGGTCAGGGAAACTTACCACTTTCCTTAATTAAAACAAGCATGAGGGTCTAGACTTCACTCTTCTAGCACATTCCTCAGCTAAAAGTTTCCCTCCATTTATACATTCAGAGATCATTCAGCAAATGGCTTGGAATGAGGAAAAAATGAGGACCAATATCTTAATGTTTGAGTTGTCTTGTGTGAAAAGAACTGGACTTTTTGACATTCCTCCAGAATACACTGATATGCATTAAAAAAAGTTTGGCACTAGGCGTGTATTCTCCTCATTCTGAGAATAATCTGGGGTATCCCAAATACCTGCCAGCCATTCTGCCCAAAACAGTTATTTCTTCTAGGGTTCAGTGCCTGGAAGCCTACCACAAGTCAGATCTCTGTTGTGTCAATGAAAAACAAAACAAACAAAAAACTCACCCAAATACAACCAAACAAAATTTGCCTCCAAAAGTCAGTTTTGTGGTATTCCTAATACTTTGGAACAGCTATAGCAACAACAAACCCTCAGCTTTTACTAGGCTTTAATATGGAGTTGATCATCTTTAACAGCTGCCTTAATAAACGGCTTTGAAAACAGCATTCTCACGTTATCCATCTTTTATTAAAAAATCAGCACACAACATTCTCAAGTGTCCCTGAACAGAGTGTTCTCAATATTTATGTATCACATGTTTTATATGTCACTACAATTAAAACTTTAATGTATATACTGCTAGTATACTAGATCATTAAGTGTTTTTAAGCATTGTTCCAAATCCTTTCCTAGAGCTGCTGATTCTTCTCACATTCCAGCGAGAAGCATTCTGCTCAGTCTTCATCCTGACTGAATCCAGAAGAATTCCCAGTTTATATAAGGGCAGCGTTTCTGCCCGTGGAACTATTAGGCTTAATAGTGCAGAGCTCAAGTGTCACTACACACCTACACAGCCCAAGGTGAGAATTTGCTCTGTAGCTTGTGTTTACTTTTTCACAAATTAATTTACTCAAAAAGTCCCATAATGCACAACTCTTTCATTTCATAAGATGGTGCATTGCAGTCATTTATCAAACACATTTCAATTACACTATTGGTTGGATATCTCTAAAAATTAATAACCTCTTACACTGTGTACTATATTTTTTTATATTTCAATTATTAACACAATCTGCTGAAATATAGACAGTGAGCTTGTATAGGAAAGAACAGTTAATTACTTATTCTACAAGGTTAATGAAATTTAGCACAAAAAATTCTCAGCTATTACACTTTGGGTTTTCTGCAGAGAATGCATAAGTATCATTCAGAGTGCACATTTTTGTCCAGTGTTAGGACTGGGTTTTACTGAAGCCCTGTCTCCTTCAAAAATTACATTTTAAGGGTACTGAGAACAAATATGAAAAATAGCAGTAGGGTTTTTTTTAAAAAAAAGTTTCACTTTATATGATTTATCATAAGTCTTGTAAAACAATTTGGGATTTCTTTTTCTTCTATTCAATTCTTGTTAAAAAGTCAAACTTTTTGGGTTTGTAATCCTCTAGCTAACAGCTGTCTTTGTCTTTTTTAGTTCATGGCCTCTCAAATTATATGTTAACGCCATTTGAAGTTAATGCCTGCATCTCCCATTCACAGTGAAGCCTCTGAGATCAGAATGTTGTCTCTGTGGAAATTACTGTACATAGTTGGGAAAGTATGGAGTGTAAGTAAAAATAAAAACTAGGCAATACAGTGATTTTTTTGTTTTTCCTTTGAAGATACTAACATAAATCCCTGAAAGATGAGACACATAACTCAGTTAATACTGTATTGTTAATTAAGAGTTTGTTCTGCATGGCAACAAAAGTTTCAGATTTTTCTTCTCCCATCATCATTTCTCTTTTTTGTCTGAGGAGGAGAGAAGATGGACAAATCCCTTGGCATCCCCAAGCTAAGATTTCCTAAAACATCTGAAAAACTTGAAATATTTTTAAATCCCTTAAATTATTTTTAGTTATGACTTTTACATATGTGTATCTTAAAAAAAGTGTATGTAAACAGAGAGTTTTAGTATGTTTGTCATGAACTATAGAATGTTTTGGTGAATTTGGACAATTGAGGTCACTACTTTCAGTAAACATATCACAAAAAAATAAGGTAATGGTAGTCACAGCATCACTCAAAACTACATGAATAGTAGAGAAGCAAAGGTAGAAGGGTATTGTTAAAAAAAAAAAATCCTAAATGTCTTGCATTTACCAATGCTTGTGTAGTACCATAGCTCTGACTTTTTATTTTGCCAGCTCATAAAGATCAAGCCAGCACCAAAGGGTCAAGGCATATGTACTGTAAGGCAGATTTTTCTTTGCTTTTCTTTTTTAAACATTGAATCAAACTGAGGACAAAGGCTGAACATTTTTACATTTAAAAGAGTAAATAAATTATTAAACTTCTACAGAAAAGGTCAATGTATGACTTGCAGAAATTGCCAGATTGACAATGTTGAAAACCAAAATCATTGTTTAGCCATAGAATAAATGTTGTTCACAGCAATTATGGATACTAGTTCTGATTTTTCTGCCACTTTTAAGTGGCATAATATCACTAATTTCTACAGGAAAAAAACTGCTTCATCTAAGCTGAAAAAAAAAAAAGGATATTATTTTCTATTCTTTTAGAATGCATGCAACCTGATACACCAAGAGTCTGGGTAATGAATGGGCAAAGACACATAAAATCACAGTTATTTTTGTGATTTCTATTTAATCTGACTTTTCAATACACTAAGAAAAAAATAAAAAATAATATTTTAATGTCCTCAGCCCATCCATAGAAGATCAGAGCCAACTTTTTAAACAGCATTTGTGGCTGAGAAGGGGAAGCAGGCAAATAAGAAAAAGAATGAAGCATAAGTAGAACATAATGGACAGAATCCTAGACATGGTACATTTTTTCTCAATAGGAAAAAGTAATTATGAAAAGTACAATATTGACTTAGACTATTATATGTCCTCTGACATAATTTGTGTCTATTCTCAAATATGGGCATTAGGCTCATAACTGACTGACTTTATGAGGGTTTTTTGAATCATATTAAAATTCAGATCCTTTTTTTATTATTTATTTCAAGGTAATATTCTGCCTTGATCCCATCCAGCCCCTAGGGAAGTCCATTGATGTGAAATTTATCACCTCATGAAAAAAGCTGTATGCTTCTTTTGTATACAGGTTATACCTGGTGATGGCTGACCATTGTATTCTCCCCTCTGTGAACTTTTAGACAGAAATATCAACACTTGCTGAAGATGAGGTTGGGCATAAGACTCTCTGAGGCCTTCTGACTCACATGGTCTAGCTGTTTCCTGTTACAGACAATCATATCATAGAATTATGGTTATAAAATAAGTAGATTCTTCAATGAAGTTGATTCCATTACTGCTATCAGAAGGACATTCCTCATTCATCTGATAATTCCTTTAATTTCTGACTTAAATTTTATAATGAACTTTTGGGTTTGTGCCAGCAATGTCTTTTAGATTAATTATTCTCCTCCCTCCCTGCTGTTTATTTCCCTCTGATGCATTTAGAGAGCAATTGTCCCTTCTCAGTCTCCATTCTGTGGTTTAAGTCAAGATCTTTCTATTTGCTATTGTAAAATGTGCTCTTTAGTCCACTGATCACCCCAAACAGAAATTAACTTTAGTTCTTCAGTACTGAGACTGCTTTCTGTATTTTAATATTTTATCCTATTTCAGTTACCTCAATTCTTTCTATTTTTCTTAAAGATATCCCAACACACCTCTGATTTGATGATGATTACTAACTTTGTGTGTTCAACACTATTTATAAGAATTAATGACTTCAACACAGAAAGAAAATTAGTGAAATTATTAAGTAATGGTTCCAAGATTGAGCCTTGAGAAATTTCAGTCATAACTTTCCTCAGATTTTTTCATAATGATAATTTGGTGTCATTATTTACAACCAGTCTCAGGTTTACTTTGCAATCTTAGTAGCAATCCCTTTTGTTGGCTGGTACCACAGCACTGACTTTACCTTTTTATAGGTAGATAAAGCCTGTTGTTTCCCTTGTCTAAAAGTAACAGCTCTTTTGTAAATGAAAAACACCTAGCTAGATTAGTACCATCTACCTACAACAAACTCATTTAATATTTGCTTTCTTATCCACAAAACTTCACACCTTTCATTATTCTTCCACTTAAATACTTTATAGGTTTGCTCAAAAGTGAGGTTGGATAAATTCTTTTGTATTTGTCCAAACTATTTCTTCCTCCTCTATTAATTATGCAAACTCTGTAGGTTATCTTCCAGTAAGATTCACTTGAGTCAATTTATTATCTGCTCTTCCAGTGTTCTGGGATATCCAGAAGCAGAACTTCAGTATAAAATATGGAGTTTAGGGAACATGGGCTTATAGCCCATCTCTGTTTAGCAAAAACAGGGAACTATATGACTTTTTTAACTGATTTGTGGTAGGCCTAAATCCAAAAAATCCTTAAATTGAATAAATTTCTATCCAGGTATATATTGCAACATCTCATCCACAATGTGGACACCACAATTTGACAACTTACCTGCTACTTAGTGCATGACATATTTGGTCATTATGTGGCTTCTTTCCTATTATTTTTCAAGATGAATAAGACCACATATTTCTTGAGTGCACCAGTGAAAAGATTACTAGGCCACTGCATCAGGTAATGTAGATAAACATACAGCTTTAGCCTTCAGCTACCTTGGACCCAGCAAAAAAACAGAAAACACTTATGAAATCTTGTTTGCCATGCAGTCTGTTAACCCTTACTTGTAAAAAAATCTCACTTGTCCAATTGATATCAGACACAGGATATATAAAGCTGAGTGTCTGGATCTGAACAGTGATGTGTATGTGAATCACTCTTTTATCATAAAAGGAAAAAGCTAATCCTTCACAAGAAAAGGAAAAAAAGGGCCATTAACAATGCACTTCACACTTCATTTAACAGCAAGCATCAACGGGCACTGGTTGTAATGGAGCTCACACCAACCTTTCTTGCCTTCTGTCAGCTCTCCTTTTCCCAACAGGGTGCAGGGAGGAAAGAGGAGAAATTTTAAAAAAAGGGGGAAGGAGGGTTGCAATTGGCAGAAAGCACAAATACGTGGGAAGAAGAATGCCAGCTTGTTATACTTACAGATCTGGGCAACTGCCACATTCTGGAACCTTAACGGCAACTAAAATGATGTACTACTTACTGTATAACCCGGAGACTATCTAAAAAGTCTCAGCCACAGCAGAGCAGTTTCAGAACTTATTTCATAACTGAAAAGGCTGCCTGAGGGTGCCTTCAAATAAACTCCTTATGTGTGGGCTCAAAACAAACCTGGCGCTGTTTTATTTATAGATCATTTCTGGAGTAAGTCTGAAGGAAGCTGCATGTTCTGCTGCTTAGAGCCAAAGAGCTGGGGATATTCTCTCCAAAGGATACCAGGTGCTACTCCCAGTAGTGCCATTAACTGACCTCTTTATGCCTCAAGCTGCTCAGCTGAAAAATTGAAGGCTTTTTAAAAATAAAATCAAGAACTCTGAGAAAACCAACAATAGCATGGTTTCAGGCAGGTCATGAAGTCAACTGATGGTAGTTCTATTCCTGGCTCTGAACTGCACTCAGCTGAACCTGGACGAGTTATTTAGGGCAAGCTCTCACCACACAGCTCAGCAGAGAGCACTGAGTTGCCTCAAGGGAAACCAGGTTCAGAACCAGAAACTAGATGGTTACAGCAGGATATTGTTCCACCTGAGCTAGCTCACTAATTATCTCTAATGTGGGCTAATTAACCCAAGTAGACAAGCAAGGCTAATTTTTTTTAGTTTAAAGCTAAACTGTGTGCACATGTGAGCCTCTGAAATGCTTTGCCCTGGGTTAGACAGCTACACCAACCAGCCAGGATCTTAACACAGCAATTATGCTGTGAGCTGCACCCTGAAGTCATAGTACCTAATAACTGAGCACTTGTTTAGTTATTGCTTTGTGTGTATTTCAGGGTTTTTCGTTTCTTTGTTTTTTGGGGGTTTTTTGGCAAGCTGAAATTTCTAATTCAAGATTTTTTCACACCTCCTTCAAAATAGTGGTAAGGAATCATGTAGAAACTCTGTCTTAAATACCAAATATGGATTTACTTTCCCATAACTTTGAGCAAGAACAGCAGTTTCAGTAATATATTAATTATAAATAATATAAATAATTTCTATCAATTATAAAAAAATTAAATATAATTTCGAGAAATAAAAAAGGCTAAATAAAGAAATGTATTTCCAGTGGACATGAAAATCATGTAGGTTTTGGAGCCATTCTCAATACTTGAGATTTGTAAGGTAGATCCAAAAAAGCTTCTTTAAAAGGAATTTCAATTTTCTTTCAAACCTCAAGCAAGTCTGAGATGAAATCAAGCAAAAATATGAGGCGCTCATTCTTCAATGCCATGCTTTTCTTACTGGAACACCTGAGCTCAGGGTTGACGATTCAATCCTCCCCCATTCAACTACTCATACGCTCTACTCAAATGTACTGGCCATTGATTTGAATTGCATGGCTCAAAGGAGTGTTGGTTGCCAAACACAGCCTTTTATTCCCTTCCAGTGCTCATGTGCAAGTCCTAAGAGCAGTCAAGAGGCTGATGCCAAAGCTCACTCTATGAATCAGCAGTTGGGCTGCTCCCTCACAGCACAATCTAAAGCACTCTCAGACAATAAAGAATGAAGGCAGAGGGAGGTTAAGGTATTAGCTCTAATAGAGTTTGTCCTAATGTTTTTGATAGAAATTAGATTAGTCACAAGACCTTCTCCAGCATTTTAGAATCATCTAATAAGGGTTCTTCTATCCTTGCTCAGATATAAATTTTCTTTTTTGTTCATTTCAATTTGCTGAAAGCAAGGAAGAAAAAATCTAACTCTGTCCATTAGGATGTTTCATATCGACAGTTGTTATTAAAAGCATCTGATAATTTCAAGCTGGTTGTAAAAATATGTATGGCTACTATACATTAGCTAGTCATTTTGAGCCCATGAAGTGTTCCTGTCTTTCTCATTTTATTTGTTCATAAAACCATGATGATTTTGGAAATCCATTGGTAGAAGTTATAAATCCCAGAGTTAGCATGGAACTCTTATGTTAATAACCAACCATTTAGCTGTGGAATAAGCCACACATCAGCAAGGATGGTATTAGAGTCTCCTCAAAACAAGAGGACCACTGGAGACTGTTCATACAGGAGGACTTGAAACAGATTTGGCTTGAAGCAATGAGGCTGGGGAAAGAAGGATACAAATAGCAGCTCTTAAAAAAATGAAGCTTGGAGACGAGTCATTAAAGGCCTGTTTGCAGAGAGATTATTTTGCATTTTAAGTTCACATGAAACAAGATTAAAGGGAACCTTAAGCACTGTGATTTGGAGGCAAAAAAAATATAGCAAAGGGGAAATTTTCTGTACACCCTACAGCCAGGAACTTCTGAGAGAATTTCTAGGACTTTTCCAAAATGTAACTCAGGTAATATAAGTCCTTCATTTTTCATTTCACAGGTGCCCTTAAATATTTCCAAAAATTAAAAAGTAGATATTCACTTGCATAGGTATGTCAAAATATCATAGTGTGTCAGAAAAATAAGGAAAGTAATCTATCTCTTAATTTTTTGTCCCTTGTACTAATAAAACAAAAAATACTTGTCTAGGAACTTATTAATACAATATGCAGTATCTAAGGTAGCACTAGCCCGAGCCAGAAATCAGGAATTGTAGTAGCCCAACCCCAAAACAGCCAAATAACCTCAGGAGTCAACTATAGTTCTCAAGACAGGAGCAAACATGTCACTAGGTGTGGAAACACTGGTTTATATAATGGTTAGCCTGAGACTCAACTCCACACTTCACTGCAAGGTAAAAACATGCTTTGATTAGCCTTTGTAAAATCTACTGGTGTTGTGTCCTACCCGTATTTTTTTTTTCCTGACTTCATTGCAAGATTAACAAGTAACTTCCACTGAACAAACCATTCTACAAATCTGTGAGATTCTATCAAGTCCTAAAGGAGAGATGATAGAGCAATTTGTTGAGCTTAAGGGAAATTTAAGAATTTCCCAAGGCTCCTAATATGGTCTGACACATACATAGCAACTTGGAGTGGCTCCATCAAGAAATTTTTATCCAATGCTTTGCTACAAGAAGAAAACTTTGTGGCACTGGAATTGACAGCATTAACAGCATTCACATTACATGCAGCTGTCACAGAAAGCCTGCTACTTGAATTTACATCAAAAGAGTGCTACACAGTTGCCTCTCTAAGACAAAAGAAAAGTAAAGGAACTATTCAAGGCCACTGCCAAACTATAACATCATTAGGAAAGTGTGATGAACTCATAGCTCGAACAAAATTTAGAAATGGGACAGAGCTTTGGGGTTCAGACAGTCGTTACATTTTGGTAGCAACCATGCACAATAAATCCCAGAAATCATAATCCCCTGGTAAATATTTGAAACATTAATCTAAACCCAGATAGGGATGCCTGGTGGTTTTTGTTGGTTTTGTTTTCAAGTAACTTGTCCTATAGTAAAATAACCCAGTGGTTTTGTGCTATAGTTGTATTAGCATCAAAAAAATATGTTCTGCACTCTAACCAAAATAAGTTAGTTTCAGACATGTTTTTATTTTTGTCCATAGAAATAATTGTGAAAGGTAAATATAAATTTATACTTCCATATACTTGTATCAAAAGTATTATTGGACATTGCTTTAGGAAAAAAAATTCACAAAAACTGGCAGCTTCCTGAAATTCCATATGAAGAACATGTTAGCATGACTGACTGTGTGTTGGAATTACCTTTGTGAGCTGGGAGACCTCACCAGTAGTGCTGATGAGAATTTTCAGTTAAAAAAAATCTCATTGGTATGTGATGATTTGTCAAACCCAAACACTTAACCCAATACATCTGCTGTTGACTAGATCTCACTGGATTCCTGGCTGAATTTCTGGAAGGTTATCAGCCTAGGGAATGAGGACCAAGTGCTGATAGTGTTTCAAGTTCTGAAGAAAACCCAGCAAAGCAGAAATCCAAACTTTGCCATATATGTGTGGCAATGTATATTTATCTATAGTACCTCCCAAACCACTGAAGGAAGAAGTAACATAATATTCCTCAGGACACTACTTTGGGAATTTATCCTGGGTTATATAGTCAATACACAGCAGTCAGCCTCTTGGCCATGTGCAGATACTATTCACTTATTGCTGTTTCACCAGACAAGAATTACCTGCTATTAGTGCAATTAGTGGCATTAGTGTTGTTTAAACAATTAAGTCCCTCTTCTACACAGGGCTTGTTAGCTCAGGCACAGCATTATAGAGCTAACTGCGTCTGATTACCCTCAACAGCTTAACACTTTTCAAAATATCTTCTCCTGTTTTTCTGTCTGCTGCATGTAAGATATCTACAGTCTTCCTGATTATATTCCAGACTCACTCATGACATTAGTAGTCTGAACTTTACTACTCTAACCAAAGAATCAACATATGGCAAACATAGTAGCTCACAACAAGGCAGCAGATTTCTGCCTGCAGTCAGGAATCAAACATTCAAAAGAACTTTTAGACAATAAGCTTGTTACACAAACATTAAAATTAAATTTCTATAACAAGTAATTCAAGAACAATAGTCTATGCTCAGGCATCTGGGACATGAAGGGAAGCTGCTATTCACCACAGATTTTTCTTTTACATCCTATATATGGCTTTGTACATCCTCATCAGAAAGCCACAGGTAAAAGAATTAAAAATGAACTTAGCATGCTTTGTCAGTTACTGCTTGATTCAGAAATGACTTATGTTAAAGGAAGAATTGTGCTCACTTCACTTTAGATCACTGCTATTATAGTGAAGTTAGTACAGAAGATCTACAAGAAATGGAGATGTTGTTATGCATTTTTTAGAATTCAAAGTTTGAAAAGGGAAGTTAAAAGCCATTCAGGCTGAAGGAGGAATATTCTTCAAAGTCTCTAAAATGAAATTCAAAACTTGAGCATATAAAATAGCAAGTGATTATCCTATCCTTTTGAAATAAGAAGAATGTTCCCATTTAATCCCTGAATTATGAATGCAAGAACATCTGATCCATAAAGCCACGTTGTTGTATTCTTTATTAAATCTAGAAGTTTAACAAGCTTATCACAAGATGTTCCCTTGTTATCTGTTCCTGTCCTCTTTCCCTCATGTCTTTTTATGAAGATAATATTAGAAGAATAAAATACATGTAACATAGCTAACAATGACTAGAGTCATTAGTTAATATTTTATCTAGTGTCAAAAAATACAGCAAGTAAGGAATGAAGCAGAGCTGTGTGGTCATGAGAGACTTGATATGATTGTCTGCTGTGATAAATAACTCTGGAGCTGATGAGAAATTGGTAGATGTCTCTCACTCAACTTCAAAAGGACTCTAGATATGTTCCCCAACAATACTGTTTTATCCAGGTTGTGATGCTATGGTCTGGATGGACAGCCAGTGCACAGAACTTCAGCAAGATCATGGAGCTGATGGTTCACTCTTCAAGGTTGGTTACAAATGATGTTCTTTAAGATTTATACTGCTATTGCCTGACTGTAATATCTTCATCATTGGTCTGGAATAGATGGAATTCACACTCATGCAGTCTGTGGATGACAGCAAAGTGCTGCGTAGATCATTGGGTCACCATCTAGGGGGAGAAGCACCTATCCAATGGAGTAATGCAACAGCAGGAACTCAATGAAATTCAACCATAACAAATTCATAATCCTGTACATGGGTTAGAAATACGTATTCAGCTGTACAGGCTGAGACTGACTGGGGAGCTCTTCTGCAAAGGATCTGGGGGCTCCATAGACAGCTGTCAGTATCCTGGATGCACTCCCCAGCCCTCCCAGGGTTTGGGTGCCAGAGGGGCTGTGTTTCAGACCAGCTGCCTGAACAGAGCTTTGGTGGAAAAGGAGCTGAAGGAAGACACAGCAGGACTTCCCACCCTCTGACTTTTGGGAGCCACTTTCAGTCGAGGCTCTCTGTCTCAGTCACAGCCTGACCATCCAGGCCTGTGCCTGTGCCTGTCCATGGCCCTCTGAACTGCACCTGATGGTCAAACCAGCTAAGCCTGACTGGTTTCCCTGCCTGACCTAGGACCTGCCTTGTCACCACGGAGCTGTCTGGCCACCACCAGGCTGTGCTTGAGGCTGGGCACCACCTCCAGGCCTGCCCCACTCACCTCGCTCCCGTGGTGTGGGACGGACACAGCTGGAGAGGCCCTGCCCTGCAGGACCGGGCACTGAGCTCAAATTCCAGCTCCTTCTCCTCAGGGAACAGCCAGCCCTCACTGTGCCCTGACACAGACAGCTGAGCATGAACCACTCTGTGTGTGTCCTGGCAGCAAGGAAAAACAGCAGCCTCCTGGACTGTATCAGCAAGCAGCACACCCATCAGGGAAGGGATTGTGCTTCTTACTCCATGACCTTTAACAGCTCTGAAAGTCTGTGTACAGTCTGAAACCCCAGAGTACACAACTGATCAGTGAACTGGAATGAATCTAGTGGTGGGAGACCAGGATGGCATTGAGATAGAGCACTTGATGCCCCATGAGGAGAGGCCAAGAGCTGGGATTTACAATCTGGAGCAGAAATGGTTTCAGAAACTTTTTATTCTTCAGACATTTTCAAGACGAAACTGAGTAGTTTGGCCAGGATGACCATGCTTTGAGCAGCAGGTTGGACTGACACCTTCTAAAGCCTCTTCTAACATGCCTGGTCTTGTTGTCCCAAGAGAACATGCCTCCAGGAAGCAATGCTCTTTTCTCTGTGATCTAGCAAGGAGAGTGGGGCATAATGCTAAGGAAGGTATTTGGTAATGGGCATTGAATGGAGGAAACACCATGAACCTGAACCTTTGTGCTTGTGACAGTATCCAGCTGACACTATGGATGTTAGTCAGCTCCACTGCTATTAGGCTATCACTGGTGACTACTGACATTTCATGGAATGCCTAGAGAAAATGGCTTGAAACACAGAAGGTGAGAATATCCTTCAGATCAAAACACTGTAGAGTCAAAATTTCCAATATAACCTTTGTCACTGTCAGTGGACAGCATCTCAGTACATCTGGTCAGGAAATCTATAAGCATATATATATCTTCTACATGTACACAGTAAACCCAGAATTTTTAGGACATGTTGAGCCTCCTGGACATGCACAGAACAAACCACATTGCACATATGCAGATGGTTTGATCCACAGGAAGCTGGTTTGAAGTATACTGAAGAATTCCAGATGTGTGCTTCTTGGTTGGCAGATTATGATCTGCCAACCTACTGGAGCCTGGAAAAATACATTAAGTCTTCAAAATCCTTGTGTAGAAAATCTCTGCCCAAAATAACCAGAACATATCCAGGAAAACTTAAATATACTGTAACACTTTCAGAAAACTTTAGCCACCCCCTTACTCAGTCTCCCAGCCTCCAGCAGTGGCATATGCTGTATGACTCCTGAGCAATGGAGCAATGGCAGATAAGAAAGGTCTACTATTTCCCCTCACATGTACAGTACCTGACTGCTTAAAGGAATTTAGTTTCCCACTCTTCAGGAGATTAGAGTTTTTACATAAAATTTGACAATATTGCAGACTTAGGACTGAAAATCTTCTCAACAGTACCAGTCAGTAGGTACTTAGAGATGCTTATATAGCAGTCCAAAGAAACAGTTTGTACATGAGCCTGACAGTCTTATCAAATACAGATCTCACTGCCCACAGCCATCTACCATGGACAGCAATGGTTCTCCATCCTTAGCTGATCTAAAGACAAGAAAATAGTAAAAGTCTATAAAGCTGCAAACACCTGAAGAGTCGTGGGGTTTTTGTGCATGTCCTTCAGTGCCTTGAGATGTGCTTTGTGAGTCTCTAACACCTGGTGACATGGTTATAGCTTCCTGTTGTTACCTACAATTCTCTCTCTTAATATCGTGTTTTTTCTTTCCAGTGGTTACTGCACAGTCCCAGCAAATTCAGCTTCAGAAATTCAGTGGCAGCTGCCACTACATTTAAGGAGAATAGAACCAACTAATACATTGAATGGCTTATTCAGAGATCCTGAAAGAAAGAAAAACTACAAGACTACTTCTACAGCTGTGTTTCTGCATACTGGGACAAAAACAGGATGTAAGTTTTTTGTATATAACTTTTGTCCTAGCTAAAGCCACCCTGGTATTACAAGGAAAGGAAATAGGAACATGAAGTAAAGGTAATAAAATAGAAAAAAACCCTTTTTTTCCTGAAAAGGCAAACAAACAAGTAATGCCAGAAGGTGCCATCAAGGACTGCTACAGGATGTCCCCTTCCATAAAGGAAATCTACTAGAAAAAAAAAAAACAGCCAAATTATCCTAATTTTAGAGGGTTCTTCCTTTCAGTATAACCAGACAAGGAAAGACAGGAACTAAGGTTGCTGTAATAGTCTGTTCCTTATGAATTTTCCAGATCTACATGGAGAGACAATCATAGCAAGAATTTTGGATTTAAAACACAGCTATTTTCAAAGGGGAAAGAGCATTTTTCTTCCTCCAGTACAGACCATGTTCTTACAATAGAAGACCATACCAGCAAGCAATTAAAACATGTTATTAACTCACAAGACAAGGGTTTCATTGCCATGAAATATATATGTAAATTTAATTTGCTGCAGGCTTCATGTTCTTGTACATGTATAGCACTTGCTCGTAGGTTGGTTTTGGGTTTTAATACAAGCATGCTAATAAGTAATCTGTGTAGCTGGTTCTGCTAGTCACTTTATGTGTCAAAAATTACGTGTATTCTGCAGTAAAGTCAGCTTTAAAGAATGATATTCAATGCAGTATTTGTGTTCCTGCACATCCCAGATCATTCTAGGAACTGAACAAAATGAGCTAACTAAATATAAACAAGTAATCTGTGTTCTGTGTGTCTATAGCACCGTTGCCTCAAAGATGACAGTAAGCAAAAAATACTGAAAGTGTTCATTCCTATTCCAAGCTTGCTGCATTTTTTCCTTTTTTTTTTCCACAATGACTGTTACAGGGGAGACTTATATTTAGCAGTGACTTTCTAACATCTGTTTGCTAAAGCAAATAATGCAGGCAAAGTTGTGGCTAGAGATAGTACATAGAAACAGCAAGGCCATAGAAAAGGGGGAAAAAAAAGCGTGCTTATGCTGAAGGATCCTTTTGTTTAGCTCTTTAGAGACGGACCTCGGTGACCTTAGAAAACCTCCAGCTGCAGCCCGTGAAACTGGGTTAGGAGGCTCAGCAGAGGACCTTGAGAGCCCTCTACAGGCCATTTGTGCCTGGTAACGCCAAGAGCCTGGTCCTGGTAGCCCTGCTCTGCTCGTCCTCAACTGCCTTGATGTGTGGATGAAAGACATGTTTTATTTGCCATTTATCACAGTAGGGGTTTTGGTGTGCAACAGTAAGCCATCCCTTTAATGATGCCTTCAGCTGGCAGCATTGTTCTGCTCAAATAACTACTTGCCAAAAAAGGAAAATAATTTGTCCTCTCTCTGAATTTGTTATTTCATTAGGGTTCCTCAAGAGAACTCTAATAAAGGATTTGAGTGTATTAATCACCCTCCACAACCTTCTCAAGCAATTAGTCCTTTAAAATGTTTGCTACCTCCTTAGTCGTACATAATTTGATGGTGCTCAGTGAATCAGCTGAGGTTCAGACTTACTAACCTTTAGAAGTTCGGCCTGTCTGAGCTAATCAGTCTGGGGCCCCAGCTGAACTGAAAACTGGGGTTTTTTCATTCTTTCTGGCAGGTTTATAGTACAGCACTGCTGGATGCCTGCCATGAAGGAAAACTCAAAATATATAAATTCTTCATAAGGCAATGCTAGAAGGTGGCACTGGGAAATAATGCTCTCATGCTGTCAGAGGCACTGTGAGGCGACTGGGGGCAGCCCTCGTTCTAAGACACATGTAGCAACCATTGCTCCTGTTTAAGCCCCTAAATGAGTAATCCTAATTTATGGGGCCCCAGTGCTGGAAAGCTGACTGCATTTCTCTGAGGTTTTTTGGGGTTTTTTTTTTTTTGGCACAGACTGTGGGCTCTCAGAAGAGCATTGCAAGGGCCATGCTGACAATTTCCGATACAGACCCCTTGAACTAAGTGTGAAGTGCAATTTTCATTGAAGAGACATACATTTTAATGACAAATTTCATGGTGAACATAGCTAAAATATTAGCAATTTATTTCCTACATAAACTGGACAATGAAGCTGGACAATAATGTTAGAAAATATGAAGCCACATAAAACCACACAAACATATTTGGCATCACCAAATGCAGTTCACATGCCTTGTTACTTCTTCCTGACGATCCGGTTCCATTGGCATTGTTTCTGGTAAATTAAGAAAGCTTGTATCTCTCTGAAGTGCCAAATAAAAACCCCTGGAATATCCCCAAAGTGATCTGGGATTCTGTAATTACATATTCACAGACCACTTTGTGGACATTCCAGGGATTTGTATTCAGGATTTCAGATACTTGTAAGATATCCAAACTAGGACAAGGATCCTATTTAACTACATTTTTTTTAAGGTTTAGACTTCTGATATTTTATTCTGATACTGGCCTGAAAATGAAGTCCTTCACATTATTTTGCAAAAGAGGTTTGAACTATAATGCCAATTGTTAAATTAGATCCTTTTGATCTCTAGGTTTAGTTCATAGTTCTCTTCTGGTACTGGACAGGTAGACTCTAATGTGCCCTCTGACATTATATAGTTTAGGATTCAAGGACAGTGATCAAGAAAACTAAAGATACCAGGGCAAGAAAAGGAAAGATGCCAGCTTAAATCTATGCTGTTCCTGAATCCACGTGCAATAATTCACTAAGATCCCATTCAATCAGTCAGAGAAAAATTGTGGCAAGGACACTAATATCCTGGACTTGGATTCTTTAAAATACAAACCCTCAGTCATATAAATGCAAACTATGACTATCGTTCTTTCCCACTGTGAAGTATACGACTGAAAAAATGACAATGGGAATTTAAGTAAAGAGACATTAATCCATCCTAATCCAATGCAAGCTACCAGCAGGTTTTTCTGCATTTAAAAGGTTGTGTTTATCTATATAAGCTCACCCCTGGCTGTCAGAAAAGTAGAAATACAAAATATTTGCAGATGAGAGCTCATCTCTTCAGTCAAAAGAATTTATCTTAACTTCCACAAAGGGCTTCATTTGTAACTCATTTATCATTTTAGACTCCTCATGTGTGATAGGCAGCATTTGCATTAGCAAGTTATCCTGTTTAATTAAACTGAGAAAGAGCTCCCTAAAGTCAGTAAATGACAATGTACTATATTTCAGTATTTCTGGCCATATGGCATTAAAAAACAATTAAAATATGGACATGCCTGAAATTTCAGCAGGAGCCATATTGCATTCAATTTTGGGCCAGAGGCAAGGGCTGGTAAAAACAGACTTTACACACAATAGTTCTGTCTTACAGACATAAAAGTAAAAGTACACCTTTATTAGTGGACATTTATAAATGATTTATAAAAGGAGAAAAGATCAATGTGTTGCCATGGATCTATGTAATATGTCTTGTGAGGTCAGAAGTCAGTTCCACTGCATCTATTTGACAGGAGACAGGATGGCCATCTCTATAATGATTGCTTACTTCTTTATTAAAAACTCTGTTGAATGATTTTTGCATGTATTTATCTGTTTATATTAATTTGTATATATTAGTAGTCATCATTGTGAGTGATAATGAGTATGTGAATCCAGTTGTTTAAAAAGTATCACAAAACACAATTCTTCAGCTGGTTCCATCAGGTTTTAATGGTGAGCAGGAGTCTCTGAGACAATGGAGTTTCTTATTTGCTTGTGACTAAGACACTCTTAGAGCTGGTGGGATGCAGGATGAGTCCTGCAGATCCTGCTGGTAGATGCAGAACAATTCATACTTATTTTGGAGAAATAATTGAATGCCCTACTGCAGCATTTTGGGGTTTTTTAGTCCTAGGTCACAAGTCTTTAACATAAAGAAAGTTTGTGTGGTATGGACAAAAAGAAAGACATCTATTTTAATAATCCTCTCTCTGCTGAGCAAGAAACATAAAGTAATAGCACACAACATCAGGGTTTTGGGTTTTATTTTCAATATCTGAAAAAAGTAATTATTTTTGAAAAGACTCTACAAACGCCAACTCTCTACCAGATTCCAAAATTCCAAATCAAAATATGAATCTGCAACTCCTATCAGGGTCTCTTTAAGAAGATTCTTCAGATCGACAGAAAAGGATTTAAAGTAATTTCCTTATATCTGGTTGTAAAATCTCAGGAACTGAGGAAGATATAGGAATTAGCAGGTAACAGGACACTAAACCTTTACAACATTTTTACTTACCTCAGTTACTAATAACACTTCAGAAGAGAGGGAAAAGGAAAGGAGTAACACAAAGTCTAATATTTCTTCTTCCACTTGCGCAACTTGTTATTCTTCCCCTGCTTTGAGTTGGGAGAATAGAAGCTATTTGTTAATGTTCTTGTTCTCCTCCTGGCTCATGTGAAAGGGCAGAGAGATAACATCAAGTAGCTGTGCAGGGATACTGCATGTACTTTTTCACTCTACTGCTTAATGATATGGGGCTCAATTAAAAATTTATGGTGTCATATTTTCCATGATATTAGTGCTTGTAAAAAGGGTCTGCATTACACAATCATACTGGCTGTGTCATGTCTCAGGCAAAACATGCTAACCTCTATCTGCCTACATCTGTTTTAAGCCCCAAATAAACAAGTTTGCACAATGTCTCACTTTGGAGCACTGAAATTGTCCTGTCTTATGCCTAGGAGAATAGAAGAAGGACCTGGAGAATCCAACTAATGCAGTCTCCATCCTCAATGACCTTGAAGTTTCCAAATTGCCTTTGTGCAAAGTGTAGAAAAAGTCTAAAAATCATCTTAAAACATGAAACTGGTTAAAACAATAGCTATAGCACAGCTAACAACTGGTATGGTTACAAGCATTTTTGTTCTCAGGTTATCAGGAAACTTTTCCGTATTTCTGCAAGCATTAGAATTGTTTGCAAGCACGGGATTCATCATCCTGATAATCCGTGATTGTCCCATAGGACATACTTTCCCCCCACATGCTGAAAACTAATCTTGCTGTGACTGCTTACCTAAGAACTGCAGCATTTTTTGGTTCCATGACAGTATGACTGGAATAAAAAATGAGAAATGGCTAATAACGAGTGAAATTTCAAACAGATAATCATTCATACTAAATTACATTCAGCTGTAGGCTTTCATAAGCATATTAATTTATACTATATGGGGACTGAATACCTATAGTACATAATATTTCACAAATGAGATCAATTTAACTCTTTTTCAGAAATGTGTTTGTGAGTCATATTTTTAATATTATGTCAGCTTTATGCTTTTAAATGCAGGAACTATGAAATGCTACAAAGGCAATTTTAAGGGTTTTATTGTACCTATAAATGCACACTCAAGCTAGGTTGCAGCTGTAAACCCTTATGATGTAATCTCTACCTGTACAAGATTCTTTTATATATTACTGTTATATTTCTATGTACCCCAAAAATGGAAGCTTCATGTTAACCCTACCCAAGGAATCTACCTAAACTGTTGTATTACCTTTTCTCTATCATCAGTTTGAAATTTTTGCTTAAAGGACAGATTGCTTTCAATGCATAGTTATTATCACTACTTCTGCTGTATGCTAGCCAGAAACAAAAATATTATTCTTCCTACATTGGAAAATTTTATGTCAATCTATCTTTGGCTACACTAATAAATGTTGTATTGCTCTTCGATATTTTTAAAATATTGAAATAAAATATTGTTTTTTTCCTGAAAAAAAAGGAATTACTTGTATTAAAATAAAAATATTTTCTTATACATTTATTTCAATAAATTGAACTTCCATTAAAAAAAATGTTATAAAATCTCTGTTTGTAAATTCTTTTCTGCTTGGGTTGTGTTGAAATGACATCTTCCATGAGTACAATATAGTTCTACATCTTCCATCTGGAAGTAATGCTTGAAATCTTTGGGCAGACAGTTTTTTGGGTAAACATATTTATCGAAAACTTACCATAATTCAAGACCAGTATGTCTCTGACCAATAGCTCAGAAACTGAGAAGTTTTAACTGACATAGTTAACCGACATTTGAAGGGACATGATACCCCCTCTCTCAAATAAGACCTCTCAGGACTCCTGAAGAGAGAATCACAGGTTAGTAAATCCTCTTCTCTTCAGCACAATAGTAATTCCTTAGCCTTTCTTAAATTTGGCTGCTAAAATGAAGCGCACCATGGAGGCCAGAAGCACTAAGGGAGCTCCAACTCCCTTCCCACTCCTCCAGCTCCCAACAGTGTTGTCCAAATTGCTATACTATTCTGAAAATGCCCGTTTCAGTGTCATCAGATTCTGCTGGGTCTGAAATTTTTTTGAGCTTAAAAAAAAAATTTGAAAGATGTAAAATTATCAGAGTGGGACAAAAACTGTCATTTTTAAAAGTAGTCCCTTAAGACACTTAATAAATCATGGAGAAGTAGACTCAGGTGGAAGTAATATTTCTCTTTATCTTGTCATGGGTATGAATTTCTACTCTAAAAAAATGTTTCCCCTTAAATTTCATAAACAGAAAGAGTCTTTCTATGAAATGAAGAAGGAGAAAACTCAAATGGTTTTAATGCATATTTTAACCTTAGACTATTTCATCATTTCCCTCTACATTCATTGTCTATCTTACCAAAACACAGTTCTTTCCAGCCCTTATGGCCTTCAGTAACAGAAAAATTCCCCTCAAAGTGCTGACCAGACCTGTGGCACAGTATCTCCATACCAGCTCACTCCTGTGGAAACCTACATAAATGCAGGACTTCTGCTAAACCAGAGTCTTCAACTTAAAAAACACAATAAAGACAATCAATACTGATACATTTAGTGACATATTTTCATAAAGAATCGAATTTCTGATGTACTATTTCTCCTTGCTCTGCCTGTGTGTAAATTGTGGATGTGGCAAGCACGGTTAAGAGTGGGTTAGCAAAGTGGTTTCCTTAGAGACAATAAAAGCAAATGCAGAAACTATAAAGCAGCATATCCTCCCAACTGATGTGACTTTTTAATGGTCCTGATAACACAGAGAACAGACGTAAGTAGTCTCACTGTTTGTATGCACAGAGCACAGTTCCCCACATAGCTGAATTACTTTCCATATAAGATCATAAAATCTAGATAGAATCTCACAGGGCTGCTATTAGGGAAGAGGGAACGACTATGACGTTCCAATATTAGTATTATAAGCTAAATATAGCAGCCAGTATTTCTGGGGCCCACTTGTGCTTATTTCTTCTGTGATGAGTAATTTGTCTTTCCTCTTCACATTAACAGCAAGTTCATGTGTATTGGAAAGATGTGATGGCAGCAGCTAAGTATGCTTCTAGCAAATCCAGGTCAGAACTCAAACCAATAAGCCATTCCTTTGTCAAGTTTTTTAAAAACAAGAACCTAAATTGGGCATACAGGAAAGTAATTCCTGAAATCACCGAGTGTGCAAAAGAGTACTTCAGCAGTACTGGGAGACAGGGAGGAGAAAGAGAAAGTTTGCATTTATGTAGAAATCAATTTGATTAAAAACCTTCATGTTTATCTCTGGATGTCACAGGAAGTAAGGGCCTGCAAGCAGACATCCACTGTCCTCAGTGATCAATAAGTAATGCTTTGTTTCAGCTAACAGGCATAAATGCAATGACTTCAGATTACTGGGTTGATTTTATAACTGCTCTGTGTCTCTGCAGCCACACACACCATTTACGTGTGTTGAGTCTCCGTAAGCTTTACAGAATGTCATAACATAAACTGTCAGCTGAAAGCAAAAATTTCTATGGAAATATTGGTCACTGAAAAAGGTGGCACACTATTTCCTGGGGTTTGCTGCTCTCTAAACCCGTGTTTCAATTCTTTAAAACTGATGTTCATCACTGTATGATTAGGAGAGTCATGAAAAGGCAATGGGCTCTGCCAGAACCAGTCAGTGCACAGAGATTGGCAGAGGCTGAGATTGCCAAAGAGATTTTTTTCTCTGTGATTATAGCAGGCATTAACATTCACAAGAAATATTCCCAATGCATATCTCCACATACACACACACACACACACACACACACACACACAGCCTTCAGTCATAGCACCAAACAGGTTTTGAATCTGGTCACCTGTTACAAGTAAGTTTCATAGACAATAGAGAGCATATTAAGACCTTAAAATGTCAAAGAAAGCAGAAAGGGCAGCAGCATAACATCCAAGAATAATGGCTTGTAAGTATCTGAAAAGGGTTTTTAGAATATTGATCCCTTAATGGACAAGAGAAAACCAATCTTCCTTCCTTCCTTCCTTCCTTCCTTCCTTCCTTCCTTCCTTCCTTCCTTCCTTCCTTCCTTCCTTCCTTCCTTCCTTCCTTCCGCCACTTCCGCCACTTCCGCCACTTCCGCCACTTCCGCCACTTCCTTCCTTCCGCCACTTCCTTCCTTCCTGCCTTCCTTCCTTCCTTCCTTCTGCCACTTCCTTCCTTCCTTCCTTCCTTCCTTCCTTCCTTCCTTCCTTCCTTCCTTCCTTCCTTCCTTCCTTCCTTCCTTCCTTCCTTCCGCCACTTCCGCCACTTCCGCCACTTCCGCCACTTCCGCCACTTCCGCCACTTCCTTCTTTCCACTTCCTTCCTTCCTTCCTTCCTTCCTTCCGCCACTTCCTTCCTTCTGCCACTTCCTTTCTTCCCCTCTACATTTTTGAGGTGTTTTTATTCAAATGGGTCAGGAATGATAAAACATGAAAAGGTAAATATTGTAGTAGAAATATAATCTCTCATATATAGAGGAGTCTAACATGGCTGTAAAGAGCAATTATATACACATTTGTCTTCTGGACTCTTCTTGAGCAAACTGAGTTTTAAGAGCTCCAAGTAAATGTGATTTCACTGATGATTTTCTATTTATTAGTTAGGATCTCTTTCATTCTTTGACCTGTAACTCATATTCCTCCTTCATCTTTGAATGAAAATTGTTCCATTGTTATCTCAGCTTTCCTAAATTAAATCATACTACTTGTCCCACATTTCTTGTTTTTTGAGCACCATAATAATTATACTTAAAAACTGACAAATTCATATTGTGAGGGCAAGAAAGAAAGTAAAATTTCAAATTCTGCAGTAGAATTAGGCAAAAATTAATTAAACAATCCTTTTTTACCTGTACAGTTTTCAGGGGGTTTTCCACATACAAAGCAACCATGGAATACCACAGTAATTTCGAAAATGAATAAAATTAGTGTAAATTATTCTGTGGTTATTTAGAAATGGGTTACCTTAGTAATTTGAAAACAGATTTTTTGGGGCACTTGACTTAAGCTGGCTGTATATCTGAACTAGATCTCAAATACCATTAATGCAAGCTGATGTACTACAGAGCACAGAGAAAGAGTTTGTGAAGCCCAGACTCTTTCTATAACAACCTTTTACCAAGGTATCTGATTTACAGAGACAAACAATGCTGCAGTTAGTACTGATTTTTGCAGAACAAAACCCTTCAAACTACCTTGTCTCTTTCCTTCCACCTCATCCTTTCTCAACATGCAACTTGAAGATAAAATGTAATTAACTTATTTTTTTAGATATTAGTGGTCAGTGTGTTGTTTTTCACAACGGGTTTTGCTCTATCGGCTCTCTGCCTGTTTTGTCTAAAAGTTTAAATGTTCCTTATTGTGTATTCACAGTGTATGGCAGAAGTAGAACACAACTATTACAAGCAAAGTAAGCTTTCATAGACTGCTCAAATAGAGCATAATGATCAAGAAATTTCAGAATGAAATATAAAAGAACTTTTCTTCACAGCTGTTACAATGGGAGAGTCCAGCTTATGTCTGTGTGTACAAATGATAGGAAATTTATTGAAAGGTGTTTGTATACAGAGATAATTGTAGCACAGTTTACATCCATAAGCAGTGTGGGTCCTGTACTGCCTTTGACATCCTGGTATCATTCAAGCCTTTTGACAGATTTAGCATGATTACAACAAATATTGCCATATCTCTATTTTATACATGCATTAAAAGACTTTGTAGAATATTGTCTTTTTACCAAATACTATTGCACACACCACAGTGGATTTTGCAGACTAATGTGCTTAGGAAAGAGCAAAATACAGGTGTTTGTAAAAATATATCTGTTATGCTTTAAAAGCTGTTTTTTTCAGAGTAGTACAGCACAGAGTATCATGTGGCTGCATTTGGCCATCAATGCCTTAGGAAAGAAATTAAGAAGCCACAATTTAATCCACTTCCCCCTTGCTTTTGGGTCTCATTTGCTACTGCCAATCACATACATCAATCCTACCACAGTTACGTACATCAAAGAAACAAGAGAGCTGCTTGCATCTTACAAATCCTTTCTTCATAGAAGAGAAAAATACATTCCCACCTCATGTAAATAGACATATAAATTTAAAAGGTCAGGTTTCTTTCTGAGCCCCTGTGTAGCTAAATCTGTTCTGTAGTTTTTACCTGCACTCTGGTTTTGTGTGCATATATGTTGAATTTCAACAGAATAAATCAAAAGAGACTTTTAAAGGAACACTTCTGAGAAAGAATGGGGGCATAACTAAGGAAAACAGTTTTAGTCTTAGAGAATTCATTTGCTTGATCATGTAACTGCTCTACTTCACCTTTATCATTGCTCTAAGTAAAGTGCCCATGTATCAAGAGCATATATTCTCTCCACCTATGTTTATAAAATTCTGAGTTAACTCATTGAATTTAAATCTAGGCTGATAGCAAAGACAATCCCTATGCCAGCAACTCTAATGAAAGTAATATTTTCTAAGTATGGCTATATGAACTAACTAGTGTTTAGATGAACAGAATTGTACCATTGATTTGTGCCAGTGCTATACTTCACATGATTTTACTCTTTGGAATTAATCCGATGTAAAGTTCAATACCTGACAGACTGGGGGAAGGGTGTTGTCAGCTAGTCTGCTAGGTTTTCACCTATGAAATAATGTGGGTGCCCAGGCTCTTTTACATAGAGAACATTGCAGAAAAAATTCTCCCCAAAGTTGCATAGCCAATAGCATTATTACAAGTGATCTGTTTTTGCCAAACGTTGTATTTGCCCTATGGAAAAAAAAAAAGCCCAGAAAAAGGGAAACTGGAGGAAAAGGCAGCTGCTGAAATTTCAGACTGCTTAAATTATTGTATTTACTGATGTCTTAGCAAAAATCAGAACTCCGTAAACTTCAGAGTGAATAAAAAGGGAAGTGAGAGTAATTCTTAAATTATGTTAATTAACTGTAATATAAAAAAAACTATTTAAAGAGTCCTCAGTTACATAACTGACATTTTAAATAAACAGCTTGTTGCTAACAGCCTGACAAGCCTCTTCAAACTGAGCATGACAGTGGTAACACGAGGGTGGGAGAATTGCCTGTCATGTATTCTTGTCATGGCTGATGGGAAAGGGACTCATCTCACCTAACTTCAGAACTCCATCAGCTATGGGTGGATTTCAGCTCTAGAGCCAGACATGCAACTAGGTGTACATTCAGTGTCTTAGCTGAGTCATAGTCTTTCCTAATCTAGTCAGCTGATTCAGGGCAGTATGGAGAGCTACTGAGATGGTCAAAAGTGGATGTTTATTTCAGGGTGAGATGAACAACTCTCTAACTGCTTCTCAATATATGGACTAGATCTGACATTCATCTCTGTATAATCTTTGGTGTTCAGCATCATCTGAGATTCCCCAGAAGTCCAGGATGCCAGCTGAAGGCTGTCAGGTATGGCATGGTGCCTATAGGGCTGCCCACACCCTTTGGTTACAGCATTGGAGGCCATGCTGTGTACCCTGGAGCACCTCAGGGTAATGTGTGTTAGGCAGCCGGCTTGCACTCTCACTGGCTATAGCAGAAACTTAAACAGCTGGCTCACAAGCATTTACCTAGCTATATTCATGTAAATTTAGTGTCTCAGTCTGTCTCAACATGGATATCTAAAGCTTTTTGAGTTGTTCAAGCAATTTCTAGCTACTTCTGAAATCTATTTACACCACCAATCATATTCACCAGCTTTGCAGACATATGAAATACTCTAGGCAAGAAATTGCACAGTACATATGTTTAGCCTTTTGAAGCCTGCCTTCAGCTTCTAATCTAAGCTAGTTGCTTAATTTCCTCTCCAGACAATAGAAAGGTATAGATGCTTCCTTGGGTCTATTAATCTTACTTTAATGGTTTAACATTTTTAAAACTGATTCTCTACTGAGTACAGTGGATAATAATGCAACTTTCTCAGAGTAAAAGAGGGAATTTTCAGGCAGACAAAAGTAGTGAGAGGGTCCAAGAGACCTAGCATTTCACAATGAATCATCACCAGTATTGACTTAGCCTCTGTTGTCGGGCATCTGAGAACCTCAGTACAAATAATTTACTGACCAGAAACAGCAGAAAGACTTCTTAGAGAAAACAAGCAGTAGAACACATTGGGTGCTATTACCATGAAGGCTCTAAAAAAGAAACCAGAACATATAGTGCTTGATTTATGAATTATGTAGGCTCATTCAAGTCTTTTCTGAGTGCAAATAGTCTCTGAAAAAAATGGTTATTGCAAAATGCTCCAAGGATATACCGGTGTTTCGTTTTCTCTAATTTAGCTTGTATTATTTGTCTCCCATATCTGTTTGAAGAAGGGAAACCCCTTATCTCCAAAAATCTTACCTCAAGGTCAAGGGACTACTGTGTATTTGAGCCTTTAAACGATGCACTGTAAATCTTCAGTCTGGTGCCTGGACCCCTGCTTCCTTTGGTTGCACTTCATCACAGAAGGAGGTTTACCAACTCCAAAGCAAACACTGCCATGCACCCACCAGAGCTTATCACAGCAGACCAAGCACAGGCCCTTCAGACCAGAACATGCTTGTACCATCTTGAATTTGGACACAGGTAAAGCAAGTTCACGTCTTCTCCAAAAAGAAAATAAACTTTCTCATTAATTTTAGTCAAGTCTGCAACTAAGTGTCACTTGCTGTATAACTTTAAATACCTCAGAATGTCTATTTCTCTGTGAGGCTTCAAGCCATGGGGGCAGAATACTCTGACTTCAGTGCTACCAACCTGCCACAGGAACCATGGGCATCTTTGAACACCATTTCATGGTATGTCATAGCAAGACCCATGAGCTCTTTGAAAATTTGAACTTGAAAAAATATTGTATCCTAAAGTTACACTGCTGTAATATTTTGACTTTGAATTCTGTAATATTAGGAAGACTGTTCAGACACAACAGTGCAAAACTTCCATTTACCCAGACAGAATTTTATCAACCTTCAAAGACAATCAAGAAAATACTTTGCCCTCTTCTTGCACACTACTGCCTTTCTCAGCATTTTACCTGGTTTTGTAGGTGGGCATTTATCCACAACATAAAAATTAGCAAAAAGCTCCTCCTGGCAGATAGAGTTGAGGGGAGTTTTTAACTATAGAGCTATATATCTGTACATCACTGCAAATTATTGAAGGTGATATATGTTCTATAGCTCTCTGGTTTCATTTTAACATGGAAATCAGTTTTTGGATACAAGTGAACTCATAATCTCATTTTCCTGGAATATTAAGAAAGAACAGTACATCAAAAAGGGCAGGAAGAAATCTGTTATATAACTCCAAAGCAGGGGAAAAAGAAGAATAATAAGGTGCAATCGAAGAGGAATATTTTTCAGCCAAGATTTTAGTAGAAGTTTCCTTCGACAGTTCTATGATCAATGTTTTATTCAAATTCAGTAATATGAAACTTATTCACACAGAATGAGCATTGAAAAATATAGTTAATAGCATCTTTCCCAATATTTTATCATGGCACATACTGTGCAAAGTTAATGTAATATAGCTACAATAAGGTACAAAAATTTTAAAGAAATTATTTGACAATGAGACTATTTGAAATTATTCCATTATATATTTTTGGAAATTTGATTTTGTCAATTTTTTTTAAGTGAATGTAACATTTATAATTGTAAATGAGAAAATTTGCATGAGAGCGCATTAAAAAAATAGAGGAATCATTATGCTTATCATGCATGAGTCACTAAAGTGTGGTGAGTAGGAGGTTCTGTGTAGTAACCTGAATTGTACTGAAAATACAGCACACTTTGTATGCTTTCTCTCTCTCTGTCTCTCTTCAGAGGCTTATGAACCAAACCTCCATGCAGTACAGATGAATAGAATTTTGGATATTTTTCTTAATCAATTTTATGTGATTATTAAAGATGTACAAGCTGTTTTACATACAGTAGGATGGAAACTGGCTAGAGGAACATAAACTGAGGCACAAAACCAAGACAAGCCTATCTGTCTTTCTAAAAATGATTGCCTGTTGTAATCAGCATAACTTTTATAGTAGGAACATCTTCCACATGTCAGCTAATATGGCCTAAATGATTCCTTTCTGTAGTTTTTGGGCTCAGGTCCATACAAGTCAGTCAAATCACATTATTGCATGCAGATGCTGAAAATTCTGCTGGTCTCAGTGCTCTGCAGCCTCATTTTTCATCCTGCTCATGCTGACTCCGAAAGTGAGCATAAGAAGACTTCAAGTGAGTCAAACTTCAGAAATACAAATTCCAGCCACAATGAGTAATTGGACCCCAGTCCCACCAAGTGGACAACATTTTACACAGGAAAAAATAAATTAAAGGATAACAGTCATTTCCACAAGATATGCAAAGAAGAAATGAACAGAGCATAATGTTAGGTAATGTGTTAAACTGCAAAAATTATCCCTAAACCAGAACAAATACAGATTAATCCCAATCACTCTTCTAACTCCCCAAAATTACATCAAATATTCCCTTTCATTCCATTGTCCCTTCAGACCCATCTTTCCTCTTCAAAAGCAGGAAACAGTAATTGAATTCTGGAGGCCAAAAAGTTTCACCTATATTTTGTTCCACTATAGAACCTAAAAGTTTGGTTTTGTTATATTATTCCTTGCAATGTGTTTATCAATAAGTATGACAAACTAATCCTGTATTCATTATTAGATGCTGTCATCTTTTTAAAATTTGGGCTGAGCAAGTAGAAATACCATCATATCTCACAAACACTGGCAAGTATTACATACTTGTAAATAGGCTTTTTCCTCAATTTTGAATTTTGCAGTATATGTACTATGATTTCTATAGATTTGTTTAAAAAGGGGGAAACCTATATTTCCTACAAAAAATAAAACCTGAAAAATTAACTACCACTAGATCCTTTTTACACTCTCAGTGCCTTGCTTACAAACTCTCCACTTTCCCTGTAAAATGTCTCAGTGCAGGAAGGCAGGTCTTAGTCACCCAGAATGATTTCACTGCATGACTGAAGAAAAGGTCAAACCAGAAGGAGTGTTTGGGACAACTTGGAAGGAGATGGCTAAACAAAGAAACAGAATTAGGTGGATCTTATTACAAGCAGTTAATCTGCTGGGTTTTCTCACTAGGACTGCTGAACACTGCTCTACTTCCCTGAGTGCCTTGCAGCTCTGTACACACAGCAGCACCTCCCTTCCCAAAGACCTCTTAAAAAATGTCATTGCAAAATCTTTTTTAAACCCTGAGAAGTTGCTGAGATACTTAATTCACATCATATACAATTTTTTGTGCATGTAAAAGAAGAAGGAATATAAAAAGATGAGTCATGAGTCATCCATTTTAAACATTCTTTTACTGGATGTAACCATTATGGTAAAATAGGTGTCTCAAGACAGCTGTCAGGAAAAAACCAGAAATAGGAGGCTAATGAAAGGAGATTTTTAAAAAGAAAATTGTTTGAAGGGTAAACTGACGACTTAGAGGAGATAACAGTACATGGATAAAGCTATGAGGAGAGTCTCAAAATGGAGGAAAGATCATCCTTTCATTCTTCCTCAATTTTCTTGATTTTGATTGTGGCCTTGGGGCATGAGTGTGACACTCACACACACTAAATAATACACAGTGCAATAGGTCTTTAAGGCATTCTCTATTTCAGAGGAGCTCTTGACCTACGAACATCCTGGAAATAGTTTTTTTGGCACTGTCATAAATAAATTGGGCCATGTGTTGCTTGAGGGGACCATTCTGGCAAGACTTTTCAGAACATAATTAGGCCATGACTGCTGACAGAGGCTGAATGTGTCCTTTTGAGTGCATTGAAAAGATGCTAAAGAATACAAATGGACTGAAAAAAATAGTAAAAACAAGGGAAAAAATATATATTTATATTCTTCATTCATTTTAAGTTTGGAGCAAAGCTTCAAGTCTTTGCTATGGTTATAATATAAAATTAAAGAGTTGCCCATGTCTTTAAAAATATTAACTTCCTAAAAATAAAATGAATAAACAAACTGGTAATGTTGTATTATTCTAGAAGAATTCTGAAATCCAGTTTCTGAAAAAGCAATCACAAAGTTGCTTCACACCTCAGTGTCTCAAAATTGTTGACCAATACCAACATATATGCTTTGTAGTCTTCATACAGACTCCTTCAGTTTATGAAAAATCTTAGTTCCCTGCTGTATAACAGACAGCAGTGAACAGAAAAAAAATCAGAGTTAGAAAAAAATATTACAATTATATTCAGCAGTTGTATCTCTTTCCTGGTAGTATTTTGTAGAATAGAACAGCAAAAACTCAAACAATTCAGGCTGGAGAAACAAAAGAGTTTCCTCCATGTGGAATTTATCATCTCTTGTACAAGAGATGAACATTGCCCAAGGAACATATTTAATTTAAATCCATGAATGTGGTTCAAATGTGACAAGTATCTGGTGAGAACACCTGATTTAGAGGATGAAGTATCCTTGTCTAGAATTCTATGTGACTTCTACCTGCATATGTCCTGCTTTATCAAAAATGTCACATTGGTTCCCAAAATTATTCATTAATTGCCCAGAGAGAGTTGGATTCCCCCCTTGGCAGGTTGCATTAAATCTAGAGATCCAATAAACCCCAGATATCTCAGATGTCATGTGGTCACTCTGAGCAATCATTAAAAAAAAAAAAAACAAATAGTCCAAGGTCTCTTGTAGCTGATATGCTAGCATTTTCAGTCAACCAGGTGAAAAATTCCCAACCTTGTATAAGAAAATAATCCTGTCTTGTATAGAAGAAAATAAACCTGTCTAGTTGCTTTCTGCTTGAAGGCCTTGTCAAAATGAAAATTCAGTAACATTTACAAGTTCTGTGAGAATATGCCAATTTCTATGCATTTCTGGTGGATAGTTTAAATATAATTTAAAATATTTTCATCCATCTCTCCAAATATTGTTTATTTCCCTGTTAACCTTGTGGGATTTCCAAGCACCAGGGGTTTTCACCTGAAGAGTAATGCTGTCTTTTTTTCCCTCCATAACTAGAAATTGAACTTACCACTCACTTTCAGAAGTGAAAGTTGATGTTTCCTTGCTTAGCTCAGATATACTGCTGGTCTGTTTTCAAATTAGCTTTGCTTGTGTAGGTGTGGCTGGACTCTTCATCCCAACTGTCTACTAAAAAGCTTAAAAATCATTGGTCAACCCTCACAACACAGTAAACCCCACAATGAAAAATCACGATATGATAGTTCTTTTGGAAATCTAAAAACATTTTGCTTATAGAACTGCTAAGTGTTCAGAAACATCCCTTTCAAACTTCTAAAATTCACACAGTCTCTAAAGTTAGAGCATTTGCTGAGCAGTTCAACTTCACCAAGTACGTGTCAAGTCTCCTGATCAGCACTGCAGCAGTTTAGTTCAGGGTCAGAGATCCCAGAGTTGCCAGGGTGCATGCCAGCTGGAATGGAAGAGCTATAAATAAAACATGTTGGAAGGGCTGGTAGTGAGGGAAAGTTCTTCTTTTTCTGTTCAGCATCCCTGTAGTTGGCAATCCACAGCAGTCCTGCCTGAAGCACCACAAAGAAATGTTTGTGTTGTTTATAGCAGTAGGGCAGATTGCAAATATGAAATTGCATTCATCATGTAATTAGGAAAGTTAGCATACAATGCAAGCTGAGGTTTGAAGCTACACCTGTACCCAGGCTGGGAGTACTCGAGTGCTAATCAACCTACCACTGGTAGCAGCGTATGTAGACAATATTCTGTGGCTAGGTAAGAACCCAGCAGCCCTGGCAGGCACATTCCTCACAATCAAAATGTTTATCATTATTGGAATTTATTAAACTTTGATTGTTTCTCCTTCAGTTTTTCATACCAGGTATCTGCTTAAAACTGATTCATTTTGATGTTTCTGATAAAATTTTTCAGTCATTTCCAAGAATGAGAGCAGAAGAGGATGCATACAATGGCTGTTCTGAAAAACTCTTGCATCAGTTTCAGTCAGAACCCTAGATAGCTCGAATGCATCTTTACTTGACATAAGAGAATAAGAGAGAAACAAAATAGAGAGGAGAAAAATGGGAGTGAAGAGAAGTAAAATAAAGGGGAAAATAGTTAAATAACTCTTCTTTTTACATCATAAATGATTTATGCTGTGCATAGTATTCGAGAGAGTCACTTCATGGAATTTCTGGCAGAAATTTATCAGACTTTACTTTGAGTATTGTACTTAAGGAGGAAAAATAAACTAAGAACACAAACTCCACCTGATATTCAGGAAGATGTCTCATTGCATTGTCTTCAGGTAACATAATTAATTTTGTCTGACATCCTCCAGCTAGTAATAATGCCCTGATTTCATATACCACTGGCATACTAGCCCATTACTTAATTGGTTAATAAACAGGTATATTCAATAATCATGGTGGACTGTGCCAAACTGCCAGTCTTTGCTCCAGAAACATATGCTGGCAATTAATAATGATAATTTAATAAAAGGATCTATTACAAGCAGATTTTGGTTGCTATGAATTTTTGCAGGGGAGAAAGCACATTTAGGCTTTCAATGTCTTCTGCATCTAGGAGTAAAGAAAACTAGCAAAGTGGCTGATGTAGTATGGGTGCTTTCCCTTGATTAAGTAAAGAGGGTGACAAAGAAAGCAAGGAAACACAAGAAGATCCATCCAGAACTGCAAGGTATCAAGCTGTAGGGATCCTATGATAACAGTGCTAAGAGACTACATTAACGCAGCCAGAAAATACAAGCAGATAATCAACTGACAGTGAAAATGGCAGGGTGGATAAATCTGGTTCAACAGGGAGTCTTTATTCAGAGGGACTGACACTGCTGTGTCGTGACGCAGTTCAGAGGGCTGCAGCGAGGCTGGCATGTGGCTCTGCCAGAACAATAGTGATTGACTACAGATGGGCACTTCCTCTCCAAAAACACTCCTCACAGCTCCCTGGCAGGGAGGGATACGAAGACACAAGCTCCAATCTCCATGGTAACCACTTACTTCAGCGTGACATCAAGCCCAGATCAAAACTCCATAGGCGTCAGATAGTACATGCTGTTTCTTTCCTTGAATTAATAATATTGATTTAAAAGGCAGGTTCCATTAACTGTTTCTACTCTATGCTGGGGATAATTACTGTCTGTGGTGCCAGTATTATTCCAGTGACTTGAAAACAGGAAGCACAGAATCGAGTTAAATAATTCATGCTGTGCTGCTGCTCACTCTGTTCTTAGAAGCAGAATTATTGCTAACTGGGCATGGTAATTTCAGCACAGGGGTGATAGGATTACAAAATGTTTAATTGCCCTCTCATGCAATAAGATTACTTTTCTGAAAATGCTTTAATTCTTCCAAGCAGAGTCAAACAATCCAGACAAGTGACAAAACAGGAACAGCCTGCATGAATACGGCTGAGATTTTCCTTCTGAAAGCAGTGAAAAGTGCAGTCAAGGCTTCATTCTCCTTCCCTCCCCCTGCGCGCTTCCCTTCCCGAAAAAAAAAGCTTTTCAAAAGCAAACAGCCAATGCTGAGAGTCTAGAGGGGAGGGAGTTCCTTAGACTACTCCTTAGAAGTGCTTCCTCGGTCAATTATATGATGTTAGCAGGCTCCGTGGGGTTTCTCAGTTAATCTTCCAAAGCTGCAAGGTTAGTAGTTGCGATACAGTCTGTCAGGGTAGGCTTGCTTGTAAATTTGGAGAAAAGTGGAAGATAAAGTTTCAGGTTTCTGTGATATATGCTAAGTGCCTCAAGGAGAAAAGCCTGAACAAACCAGGACAGTTCTACTACTTAGTGAAGGGCTGAAAATCAGGGATTTTTTTACAGTCTGGGCAGAAATATTTTTGGCATCTAAATAAGCTTTTCTGTTCACAAAAAGAAAGCTGTAGCTTTGGGGCCATATTAGGAGACTGAGTACATGCAAGCATTCAAGAATGCCAGAGACTATAAGTCTCCTGGGCAGTAGGGTCACCCAATGCCTAAGCAAATGTTCTTACTCACTATGAGAAGTGTTGATTAGTTGGCTTGTTTGGAAATCTTGAAGGAGAATGGATTTCCTGAAGGAACTGGAGGGTCGTCTGATTCTGCACTTGCACTGAAGAAAAACACAACACTTAATGAACTTCCACACCAGACTAAAAGCTACCTGCAGAACTCAGGGGATCAGGGGACTAAGGACTTAAAGTAGGCAAGACCAGGTTAACTGCTTCAAACCAAGAGTTCACCTAACCTAGTAACCATAAGCCTACACCAGGAGAATGGAAGAGGGCAAGAACAGGGAAATAACTGCATTTTCCCCATATTTTCCCCTGCCCTCTTTCTGCAGATGGGGATCTGTCAAATTTACATGATGGGCAGAATTATTTACCTAATGATTTTTTTTGTTCAAATTACTTAAAAAAATATATATTAGTCACAAGATCAATAAAGTGTGGTACTAATAGGACTAGTTGAGGGAGGACAGTTTTGGGACAAGGAAGGATACAAAATTTGAAAGACAGGACCATTTAAAGAATCTGAATGAGCTGAGACACTGGATGTCAGGTCTGTATTAAAGTTATTCCAGACATTGTGCAATCTAAGGCATCAGTCTGCACTTTGTGTGCAACCTGAGTTCACTGTACACACAGTGTATAACCTGCAGTGGTGCTTCCCACCAGCCACACGTAGAATGAGGAACTGTTCTGAGGTGTTCAGTTTCACACCTACTACTTGCTGGCAACTGCTAGCCATGACTATCCTTCAAACTCAGGGTTAGGGTTTGGGCATAGCCAGGGGCTGTTGTTTTCTGACTAACTCAGAGCAACTGACATTTCTAAAAATGGATTGTTGAAATGTGCTAGTCATAACATTCTGTTATCTTCTACCCAACTTCACAAAGCGCATGCTTAATTCAGCCATTCCCTCTAAATGTTTTTTACTGAGTAGATCTCAGTGTCTTTCCGCCAGCCATCTGTCAGTGGTACTGACACAGTTCACAGGACTTTGGAATTAAAAATCAGAATTACTGGAATAAAATCCCAATCTTGTTGAGTGGAACGTGCCTGGGCTCGTCCGGCCCTAGAGCTAGACCAAAGGTAGCAGCTGGAGATGTTTCACCTCAGAGACACCTTTGGCGGCTGGCAGTTGCAGTTAGGCACTCGGAATGAGTCCATGCATGGTAGAAACTCAGTTTACCTCTAGTGGAAAAGTTCAGGCGATGGTGAAGAGAAAGAGAGCGGATTCTGCCAGAGGGTTAAATCCAGAGTTTATTCCAGGGTGACAGGGCTCTGACTCTCGGCAACAGCTCCAACAGAATACTGACCGCATGGTTTCAGTGACTTTTAAGCCCACAGGGAGGGGGGAGGGAGAGGATAGGTGAGCCACTAACCAGGTGGGAGGGGGAGGGTCTCAGGGGACAATGACACCTGGACAGGCCAATGACCCCAGGTCTGAGAAGCATCTTTTGAACTTCTGCCAATCACACGACGCCCTTACTGGAATGTGGAATTTGACAGACAGCAGTAGGAAGAAGGCAAGGGGGCAGGGGGAGGGGAAGGAAGAAGTTGGTACACCTGAGGGACAGGATATAGCTTCACACCGCAACACAGAATCACCACAACAAAATTCAAGAAAAGGGGAGAGATACTGAATATTATTTTCTCTCTTACACACATATACATCCTTGTATGTATTTATATAGCTGGGTCTTTGACTAGGTGATGCTTATGGGTCTCTTCCAACTAGAGATATTCTATGATTTTATTATTTAAAATCATACAAAACTGATGAGAATGTTCCATTTCTGCTTCTACTCTTGAACACCACTAGAATAGAGGGTTTATTCTACCCTCCTGCATCCATTGTCCCAGTGCTGTACTAATATACAGGAGCTCCCTATCACATACAGGATCCAGGCCTACCATAACGGTCTTTATTCAAGCATGATAAAAAATTATGATCTGTCAAGAAAAATATATAAATATGAAAATACACATGAAAATTAAGGGAGACAATGAGAAAATAATAATACATTTTAAAAATGGTTTATAGATTGACATACTAGCTGTCAATCAGAAACGCAAGAGAGCTTAGCACTTCATTAGGAAGAACCTATCCACAGAGTGAGATGCAATATGTAAGAGAATGAAGCTGGCCTTTTGAAAATACCTACATGGGGAGGAACATATTTGAGACAAAAGTGAGGGAAGTGATGGTAGGACCACAGAAAAGAAGTTTAAGACCTGCTTTCTTGTGAAATTTGCCTCTTTAAATAATTTAAAGTGGTACAAATATTATCCTAAGCTGTATCTTGGCCTCAGAAGTCCCAAAATCAGCTAACTGTCTTCCCTACATAAGGCAGCATAGCTCAGGGGCTGACTGCACTTGTTGGCACATGAGAAGAATGGACATTGTGGAAAGAATTATCTTTTATCAGGTTACCTGACATAATGGGAAGCAATAAATAGGCTTCTAAGGATAAAATCTTTCAGAGCAGGAAAACTGACTGCATTTTCTCTACTTATGTGGAGTTCATCTTGTAAGATTTTTATGGTGCTTGTAATTCCAGGCAATTAACTTATGAAATATTTATATAATGTTGATTAATAGCATATTATAACAATATGAGCACAATGATATTGTCATTGCCTAAAGTTATGTGATCTGCAGTAAAAAAACAGCAACTGGAGATATACAGGAGAGTGGTTAAACATCAATAGGAATGCATAGACAAAAGACACACAGAGATAAGACACTGAAACAAAAGCTATTGGATATCCTTCCAAAGCTGGACTCTTTTCTGCTCAAGTGCATAACAATTGATATGAACATTATGTTTCATTCTCTGTGATATTGCTGCAACATTTTATTTTAAATGTATATTTTGACATTGGTTTTAATAAAGCATATACAGCTTAACTGATAGTACATTTCCTTGTCAGACCACACTCACGACATTTTGCATTATTGATTAATTTTCAGTGAATTGGAAACAGAAGTTGAGGTGTCAAAGGTAATGAAATTCCTGCAAGTCTCATGAAGAATATTGCTTGGTTAAAGGAGAACACCAGAAAGGGAAAGACAGGCAGAATTCATCTGTTACCTGTCTTGTTTTGGCAGCAGAACACATGTACCTACTGGCCAGTCAGCCAAGTGTACTGACTGGCAAACACAAATGTGCACAGCTTTGGGTAGTCACAGCTAATGACTAATTTCATCTGTTCTGTGGCTCTTGAAACAACCTACTCTTATAGCCTTATCTGCAGAAGTGTTGCAATACTAAAAGTTGGCAAAACTGTCAGTAATGCTGAAGACATATGTTATTCTCTACTATCTAGACAAGTCAACTTCATATTACAAATAGCCTTATGAGTATATAAAAACTCCTGAAAGACATTTTCTCTAGCATAGCATCCTACCAAATGCATTGTTGAAATGCCACAGGGGTATATTTAGTCTTCAATATTCACAAGTTTTAACATCTTATAAACTAAGGCTTGGCATCACTGAAGAGCACAATCATCTTGTACCTTTAGTTGGTTGTTAGGATCACTGTGGAGTCCTGGAACAGAGATGTATCAAAGGAAGTAACTGAAAGCACAGCTGCCTACAGCTGATCTGAAATGCAAGTTTGACTCCAACCCACATGGTGTTCCTGTCCACCCCCACCCCATGACAGCACTCTGCCACCAAGTAATTAGACACTTCAGCGACTATTCTGCTAAAAACCACTTATTTTCCACTGGGTTTGCCTTTAAATAGGATGAACTTCATGATCTGGATGATCACAGTGAGTGGTTCAAGAGTCCTCACTGGCAGCAAAGGAGGAGTTTTCTCCTTTCACCAAAGGGCAGCCTTAGCTTATGAAGCCATAGCTCTAAGGTAATTCAACAAGCTACTTGTTGTATTTCACCTGAGTTCTTTGCCAAAGGGACACATTAGGAAGACAGCACTGCACAAGAGGTGCTAAGAAATATGTCTGCCCTAATCTGCAATCAGCCTAGAATCTTCATCACATTTCCTGTACTCTGAAAGGACTGAAGTGGCCCATGAGCTCTGAAGAGAAGTTTAGCAAGGTGAACCATTTTTTTAGTATATGAGAAGGATGTTTATATGGGAATATATATGTAGACAGAAGAATAACAAAGCTAATAAAGATTCACTTATCTCTTAGTTGCAGTAATCAGGTGCAGTGATTTTGGCCCTATTCTCATTATGGACCACAATGTGGCTTGAATAATTCCTTAAAACATGTCCTAGAAACTATGCTTCATGCCTGTACAATTTTTTTAAAAATACATAAACAAATCACAAAATATAAGCACTCATCTGGTGGCACTGACTATCCCCTCATAACATAATATTTAGTGTTCTGTGTATAAATTTGAGTACCACAATAATAAACCTTGGCACTATAAATAGACTGAGTCGCAAACCCTGACTTTTAAAAAGCAGAGTTCTATTCTGAGCTGGAACAATATGTTGTCCTTGGAAGCCTATTTTAAAGCTTTACTTTAAGTGCAGGTTTTCCTTGTTCAATGTTTTGTCACGGCAATGTAATGCTCCTATTGAGAGCAGTAGCAAGAGCAGAATAGAATTTTTTGCAGAGAAGGTTATTGTTTGTTTATTTGGGTGTTTTGTACATATAAACATCATTGAATGCCTGCAATTTCATTTGAAGGACAGCAAGAGGTCTTCAGCTTCTTAGATAAAATAAGTGCTAGAAAATTGTTGCACTTATAGTATGTGCCTGTCTGCCCACTCATCTCTTACTTTTCCTGTCTTTACTCAGACCTTGTTGTTACAGAGTAACAGTTTTCTCTGCTAGAGAAAAAAAAAAAACAACAAAAAACAAATGAATAAATATATGTATACACACACACACACACACACACACACACACACACACACACACACATACATATATATATGCCTTGTAAATTTTTTGCAGTCTAGGATTCTCAGATAGTGCAATTTCCCTTTAATTTCATTTTACATTCTGTTCCTCAAACAATGTATGGAATAAGAGAGAAAAAACATTTTACCAGAAAATGCTTTTTCAAGTTTGGTAGTTCTGTGAGCATGGCCAGGCTGTGTGTTCCAGAGAGGCCCACATGCACTCGGGTTCAGGTCCCCAGCTGGGGCTGCCCACAAGCCCCCAGGGACTGCCACCTGCCTGGTAAGCAGCAGGCAGTCCCTGGAGACTGCTTCTCCAGCTAGTTTCTCCTTAATGAGAAGGGGGAGGGGAGGAAGTGTTCTGAATTATAAAGGCAGAATGGGAAACCCCTGAAGTGACAAAATGCTGAATTATTCATTGTGCAGTTTCTGATTGTTCTTGAAGTTAGTGGTACCATTTGTAGGTAAATCACTTCAACATTGCCATTTTTCCCTCCTCTCCCTTCTTCCACAGTACTAGAGAAAGGAAGGAGAAGGAGAGACATTCCTGAAATGCTCTCTGCAGTCCAGCAGTGAGCCAGAACTGAAAACTAAATGCAGGTTAGTTAAATGCTCTGTATGTTGCCAGTTATCTATGGGCATACATTACAGTCTCAATTCTGAAATTTAATTAAATTTCTCATTAAAGGTTGCAGGAATTGTGGGTCCACATCAGACCACTATTTTCATGTTGAGTATCTAGCATTAAGAGCTTCAGAGAGAGCAGCAAGAAACCCAGTGCTGAACATTTATTGGCTAAACTGCCCATGAGGAAAATATTTTCCTGTCCTTCATGGAAGGAGATGGTGATTGGACAATGACCAGATGCATAGAGATGTGCACCATTAAAACAAGAGAATCACAATTGCACATGGCATTATCCAGATTAACCTGCAGCTCCAGTCTGAATAGAGCTCAAGTGACATCAGTCACAGTGACATTAGACAATAACAGCTCAATCCATATATTAAGTAAGCAGTATGAGAGGAAAAATTACATTTCAACTGCTGTTTTTGAATTTTTGTCTGCTATGCCCTACATGAGTAAATAGCTAATTAGGGACATCCACTTGACACAGTCTTTGATGTCATTTTTTCTCATTTCTTTATCATTTGACATCTTGAAACCATGTTTTCCCACCTAAATTAATTATTCCCAACCTTTGAATCCCACATTTATGTTTTCAGAATTTCTGTCCTCTGGCTCTAAGCTCTTTCTGGCTTTACTGTAGCCTTTTGAGATGGTAAGATTAGAACTCATTGATTCATGTAATGGCATTATACATGCTAACATGTTGTTTCCTTTTTGACCACCAATGCAGAATGAGCAAAGGTCAATTAATCTGACACCACTGCTTATCCTTCTGATCAATACTGCCTCATTGTTTCCTTGTTCTCTCACATCTGCCTGTCTGTTGGTACACTCAGTTTGCCAGGTTTTTTAGGCTGCAGGCTTTTTACTCTCTGTATGTAATGGATGTGCACAGTAGAGGCCTGATCAGTGTCTGGAGATTTTGTTGCAATACAAATAGTTAATACACAAATGACAAAGAATAAAGGGTTCACACTGGTGCCTTAGAATTTTTTTTATTTTTCCCAGAGTGACTTTAGCTAATTTAAAACCCAGTAATGTGTATAAATTAAATTATTTACTGGAATATACATTACTTAGCATTTATCTTTATTGAATTTCCTTTGCCATCAAGCTGCACAACTCATTAGATTCCCTGAACCTATTAAATACAAAGTCTCAGATGGATATTCTCTCTTGGTAAGTCTCTATGCTGCAGATAGCTAGAAGCTAAGAAGGTATACCAGGAGAAATATTAACATTTGCCTTTCTTCTTGGTATGTTCTTTTCCTACATGTTTGCTATTAGAAATAGAGTCCTGGAGAAAGTTGATTTATAATCTGACCCAGTATAGCTATTCTATTGTTCTTAGGTCTTTCTGAAGTTTCCTGAGTTGGTTAATATTAATAGCTGTGTCATATACAGATTTTGCCCCCTTTTTCTCTTTCCTTCAGTTAAAAATGAATATTTTTAACTGTATATTAACAAAATGAAAGACCAGGCAACCTCACTCTCTTTTTTTTTTTTTTGGATGAAATTTGAATGCCTTTTGTATCCTTTACCAGGTTATTACTCCATGACAGTAGTGCAAAGCTGTAAACCAATTGTTAATTAGCAGCCCCAAGGACTTTCCAAGTGGGATTAAGCAAGCATTTTGAAAACCCCATTCAAGGTTTCCAATCCTATTTTTCTACCTTTTTTTTTTGCATACACTGGAAAATCTTTAGAGCCAAAAGATTGTACTCTTGTGTGAAGTCATGCTTGTTTATTTTCCTTTCACCAGGACGTTTCAGAAAATATATTTTGAATTACTCTTTACATTGTACAAGTAATTCAAAGAAAACTTGTCAGTATTCAGTGTTCAAGATCTTTCTCTAAGCAATTTTGGAGAAATACACATCATCCACTCAAACACTCACACAAACTTAAGAATTATGAACTACAAACATCTTTAATTAGAAGTTAAAAACCTCTGTTATACTCTCAGCAGCCTCACTCTTAAACTCCAGCACTCAGACACATGTACAGTCCTGTGCTCAGGACCTGCTGCTCATCAGTCAATCAGTTTGTCTGAGTGTCTTTATTTCTGACATCCCTGATCCTTATTATTTTTCAAGAGGTTATCCTCTGCAAGGGGTAGAAATAATTTATCTTCCCTGTAATGTTCTCTTTAATTGCTCTCCCTGATGTTCATGCAAACCAACAAATTAAATCCCTAGAAGCTTTTCTGTATACAGTGTAGCACTAAATGCTATTTATTTTTTTTCTATTTAGGCATTTGCTAGTCAAACTCCATTTTACCACTACACATTTTCATGGCCTGTTTTATGTGTCACATCACTAGAGTTCCATATCCTGGAAGACATCTGTTTGTCTGGAGTAATTTCAAGAGCCTTGCCTGGTACACATGATACCCTCCCTTCCAAAACACAGGCACATCAGCTTTTGAGGGTTTTCCAGCACTGTACTCTGCTCCCAGTCTACTATCTGTAGTTTATCCACTGTGGCCTCAGGACCCCAGAACTGTCTGATGTCAATACTCAAGAATGGGTTCAGCACCACGAGCCACGTGCCTCAGAACTATACCTTAATACACAATCACAAGTGATTCACAATCTTCATGTCTCTGATGTATTATTCATGAAATTTCTTTAAAGAAGCATCATTTTGAAGGGTGATATGTCTCAGCCCTGTAGATTTAAAGATAGATTTAAAGAAACAGCACTTAGTCTTTAACTCCAGCTTTTCTGACAGTGGCTATCAGTTTCTGTCTGGAAGAATTACTTTATGGTTCCAATTGTTGGGCAGCTTGAACAGCACCAGTATGCTTCAACAACTTATCTAGATGCTCTCTAAATTAGCATACTCTAACTCTGCAGGTTGTCCATTAACTGTCCATAACTGATTCATTAATTAGAACAAGGTAGAGCACTACCTACTGTTACATGGCAGAGTTTATTATGAAGTGAGGATAATTAAATAGATAAGTATGAAATCACTCAGAGCACCATATAAATGCTTCCCTAGAGCACTCCCTAGCTTGGGCAGTTTAAATTAAAGGGGCTAAGATAATTCTTTATGAACTAAAAATTATATTTTCAAGAATAGAAGCAATTAGGCAGGTCTAGTAAAAGGCAATTTGAAGTGCTGCTCATGTTGAGGTGAAAATATCTTGACTACTGAAACTTTCCTGCTTCATCTATTCTTGTGCTGGCCACAGTTCTACTGGTTACATCTACACCAGTAAATTAAATGGGCCATGGATCATTCTGTGGACCTGAAGCCAGCTGGCAGTGCACAGCTCTTATTGGTTCATAGAGCTAAGCACTCTTCCCTCCTAGAACACAGTAGCCAAGTCCAAATAGCCTATTAGGAATGATCTCCTGTCCCTAGTGACTCCCTAAGTGTACCCAGGCACAGCTGGCACAGAACAAAACCAAGCTAGGGATCATGCTAACAAATAACAGTTCTGTTAAACACAGAGAGCTCTTGACCCATTCCTGGACTATTTATCTTCCCAGCACAAACTTAGTGATTGTATTTCTAAAAAGACTCAATAAACACCTTTGATATCTTTATAGTCTCCCAAAATAAAAAATAAATACTTCATTCTCTCAGAAATTATTATTTATAAATTGTAAAAAAAACCTACAAGTGGTACTTGCAAACATGTATTCCTTGATCCCAAAGTGTATATTTTCTCCTAATTCTACCTTAAATTATGAAGGACCTAACTTCAGAGAGCAGTTCAGCTGGAAACACTGTCAAGAGGATAGTGGGATGGCAGGTTTGCTAATAGAGAATAAATTGTCGACCACCAACTGAACTGCAAAAAGCTGGTGTTTATGAGGGAGACAAAAGCAGAGGGTTTGGTGCACCAAACCCACCAACTCCTCTGCCCAGAATTTGTATATCTGTGAGCTGCCAGTCATGGTAGGTCACTACTCTGTGAAGTCAGCTGCATCAAAGAACTCTTTTTGTTTTCCATGGGGCTTAGGGGAGGGCTCTTAGACCTTTTTAGAGTAATCCTCTTTAGACCCATAACATATGCTAAAAACAAGTGCCTCTGAGTCTACTTACTGGTAAGTGAGAGGATGGAATAGTACCTGCAGATCTTTCTCTCTTTCATCATGCTTCAAGAACTTAGAGGAAGACCTTCAACCTAAGGAGAAATAAAATATTTGATTACAGATGAATATGGATGGGAAACAAGTTTTGAAGTCTGTAAAACAGTGATATTGGTCTCTTGGTTCAAGACTGAAGAAAGTACAGAACAGTTTACAAAGCCTTAGTGAGGAGGAAGCCATATATAGAAGAGCTAAAGACTAGGACACTCACCCTGTGAGGCATCGAAGTACATGCTATGAATCCGAGAGAAGAGGAATTTCATCTTGCTTATCATACCTCAGACTTATGACCTGACCACCAGACTGATTTTTAAATGAAATTTTTTTCTCACATTTGGCCAAAAATGTGTTACCCTTTTTCCCCTCACATTTGTCATAACATGTGTGCCAGTTTTGATTGGGGTAGGGTCAATTTTCTTCACAATGGCTGGTTTTGAATTTGTGCTGAACCCAATGTTGATGATATAGAAATGTTTCTGTTATTACTGAGTAGGGTTTACACAGAGCCAAGGCCTTTTCTGCTCTTTGTCCTGCCACACTGGCAAGGACTCTGGGGTGGCATGGCAGGTTGGGAGGAGATATCCCTAGACAAGTGACCAGAGCTGACCCAAGGGATATTCCAGACCATGTGATATCATGCTCATTTTAGAAAGTGCGAGGAAGAAGGAGGAAGGGGAGGAACATGGACTGATGGTGATGAGGGTCTGCTCTCCTGGGAATGGCTGAGCAGCTGCCTGTCCATGGGAAGCAGTGAATGATTCCTTGTTTTGCTTTGCTTGCTTGTGCAGCTCTTGCTTTACTTATGAAACTGTATTTAAGCCTATGGATTTTCTCACAGTTACCCTTACAGTTCCCTCCCCAGCCCTGCTAGGGGGGAAGGGGGCAAGGGGCTGTGTGAGGCTTGGTTGCTGGTTGGGGTTAAACCCCAAGACCTTCAAAATAATTTTTCAGATGGAATCAATAAATTTTCATTGCAAAATTTGATTTACTTGAATTGGCATTTTCCAAACAGAAACAATCTTGGCCTACTCTAGTAATGGGCCCACATTATTTTAGGTTGTTTGAAGAATTTCACTTTGCAAAGTGCATTGTAACAGATACTTTATTCTGAAACACAGAAAAAATTGATTATCTATAAATGTCAAAAAAATCAATAACTAATTTCTTTAATGCTGGTAGAATTAAAGTAATTAAAACAGCAAGGAGAACTGTTAGTTCCCTTGTGTTCCTCAAGTGATGGACATTAGCAAAGATAAAAAGAAGAAAAGACATAATCAAACACTTGTTCTCCACAGCTGAATAGTAAAGACACTTTCAAAATTATTTCAGTTATTCCTTATCCAGTCTTCTAAATTCTCTTGCAGTTCATTTTTTTTTTCTTTAGTCACGTCTAGTTCCTCTGCAGTTCTATTTCTTAGATTTGTGACAATCTGATCTCTTTTGTTTTTATGGAGTATTAACGTTTTATGTTCCCTCAGTACTTTGACCTCTCTTTAGCTTTTGTGTTAGAAGGTTGAATATCAGGTAATATTCAACTGAAAGATCCATGTACCCAGAGAGATTTCAAGGAAATGGCATGTCACTTTCAGAGGTATTACCAATCACTAATGGTCACATTTGGTTTCTTTCCTCCAAAAAAATATAGTAAAAGTTGTTTCATATGGTAAAGAAAGCAGTTTATGAACAGCTGCTTTCATGTGCATTGTTTTAACCTTGCCCTGGTCTAGGGAATAGCTTAATGATATCTCTGTCTGTGCCACAAAAAAAAAAAAAAAAAAAAAAAAAAAAAAAAAAAAAATTTATAAAATCCAGCAAAATATTCCAGATTTGCACTGTATATTTTCTTGAATTACTTTCTTGGTCATGCCACTGAGTTTTCAATATGTTGAGTGTTCAATAGGTTGAATGTTCTCATTAGCAAAGTATTTATAGCTGTTGGAGTTCTGGAAAATAAAATTCCTCCTTTCTGTTGTTCATCTTCTTTTTTCATAATGGTTTAATAGTTCAGGTTTGAAGGCATTGGAAGTAGTGTAGCACAATGTGTATTTTAAGAATACTTTGTATATGCCAGCCATTATCATTCAAATGACAATCTAAAATGTGTTAACAGTTCTATAAGACATTTCATTAACATTTAACAGTGAGCAAAATTAATAAATTTTGTTAATTTTACAAAAATTAACAATTTTATTATGATACTAGCAAAACAAGTAGCATTTTTTGCGTTCACGTGCTTTTTCGTTCATTATTGAAGTTCATTATTAACCTTGTCCAATATAGCTACACTAAATGCATTGTCATTTCCCCTCCATATCTTCAGCCAGTACTTAATTCTATTTTTTTGCAATATTGCCAACATTATCAATGTCATCATATTTTTATGTAAGTTATACTGACAGATAATGACCTCAATTAAGTCATCAGGAAAACATGAAAAGAACATAATGATTAGATTAAATAACCATAGTGAGTGAGTGAGCATCCTATGCCTAAATCAAAAGTTTCTGCTTGTTCTGACAGAATCAAGCATGACAGTATTCCTGTCAATAAATAGAATAAGTCCAATATATTGGCAGGTATTCTTTGCAGAATGAGGTTTATAGGATTCAAATGCATCATCACAAGCTCACTGTTGTGACTCCAGTGGTGCAGTGGTGTCTGCTGTCATCTGAAGGAGAATTGAAAAAAATCATTTGGAATAAATTATGAAAGGGAAACCAGAAGAAACCTTCAACAATTATTATAAATTTGTACTGTGTAAAATTTACAATGCTTTTTTTTTTAAAGTGTCTATAATTCAAAGGTTATTCTCCTTTACACTTCGTGTCTTCTTTTTAAAAATGTGTATTCTTGTAGCTGTGATAGATATAAATAAACTTTTCAAAATGTCATCAAGTTCTTGGCCTCCATCATGCCTCAGGGTCTTAAATCTTCCTTCTTTTAATTAGTAGTCATTCTTCTTGCACTGACATGATGGAAAGAAAGGTATCTGACAACTTCCAGTATCACTATTTTTAACATATTTTTAACATTACTTTAAGTCTTTGAATTTTAGCAGAACTTGAATTTTATCAGGCAACACATATGGAAATGTGCTTTTTGAGGGGTTTTTGGTTGTTTATTTCACTGGGGTTTTTTTGCCATTTCTGAATAAGTCTTCATTCTTGCAAGAGTGACATACTAAACAAGGAATTCAACATCTACCTGCTGGGTGCCTGGCCAGTTCCTTTCTTTCATTGCAATTAGAGTTTTGGCAAGTTTCTGACACAACTATGCAACCATGCTTCTGTCTGGCATATAGTAAAACATTATATAGAGTAAATTACTATTAATGATCACTGAAGTACCTCTTCAAAATCCTTCAGTCATACTAATTGATTAATACATAGCACTAGCACTGGAAGTGAAATGCCTTCAGAGTGAAGTCACAATGTACTGCTAGAAGGTTGTGCTGTAATCACATAGAGCTCTTTCTATAATATTTATTTGGGATGAGCATCTGTTTTCCCTGACTGTTTCAAAACATAGTCAGCACTTAGTTGCTTTATTTGCAAAGCTACTAATCAAAAATAGTCAATTCCTTCTATTTAAAGTAAGTAAGATTATATTTTTACAAACTGAAGGAAATGATAAAACACCAAAATCCTACCAACTGTAAATAGGGTCCAGACCTCTGCAATGAGATTCTTTATGAGTTTAAACTAGGGAAAAACAGTCTAATCTCTTTCTATTTATCACAATCTATGCCAGGAAATATATTGATCATATTTTCTTGAAGGAATCAACAACTGGAAGGATCAACCTATTTCTCAAATATTTATATACCTCCCAGCCCAAAATTTTTTGTCTTTTTATTTAGACTACTATACTGATTGTCTCCTCCCTATAACAGATGACATTTATAATATAAAAAATACAGAAGTTCTACATACATGTCCATAAGCATGTAACACCTGCAAAGCTGATGCTAAAAACAAAGAAACACATAGCAATTGCAAAGTCGAGCTTTCCAAACTTAAGAAATGTCAATTTGCCTCAGTATTCATAATGCAGTTCTCCATTATATATCCAGTATAGAAAAGCCTTATTTTTGGTTAGTGTAATATTTTTCTAGAAGACTGGGAGCTCAATCCACAGGATGAATTGTACTCACTTAACAAACAGCTCTTTAATATTTTTCCTTTCTATATTTTTCCTCATGGCATTCTGTGCTTTCTCTACTACAGGCCATTAAAGTTCTTCACAGTGAAAGGCATCCCTTTGCTCACAGCCTTTTCTACAACGAGCACCACTGTCATATTTGAAAGTTTGTTAATACTTATGCACTTTCATCCCAATATTGTGAGCTAAACAATAAGGATTATTATTGCAGATAAGGAGCTAAGAAAGTTAGAGACCAAAATGCTCATTAATTTTGCTTGAAAAATCCTGGATGTTTAGAACTATGCAGCCCTGCTCAGGGCTACATGTATTCAAAGATAATTTACCAACAATTTTGCAGAGAACTCATTCAGAAGCAAAAGTTTAAGGCAACTTTTAATACAAAACAACCCTAAGGCATAACCAAGAAAGATTTTGTCCTAGTGTTTGAGACAGGATTTAATCATATTACTCACAGGGCAGGCTTTGTGCAGTCCTGACCACACCTGTTTTATATCCATCAAATTTTGTAAAAAGTGACACAAGATCCTACAGGCAAGAGCATCTTGCCTTACATAGCTTTGATTTTCAGCCTGCAAGCTGAATGGAAGCCTGAGGGAAAACTTTAAACTACTTTAAAGCCATTTCGGAAATCTCAGTTATGATATGTGTTTTGAAAATTATATTCCTGACCACTGAAGGTTTTCTGACAACACTGCTTTGGTTTCATTTCTGAATTTTACATATGTGGTGGGAAAATTTTCATTTACAATAACTGTTATATTAGCGTTACATGAAAAGCACTATTAGAATTGAATTTCTATCACATGGTGCATTAATAATCACATTTCTGAAAACCTATCAAACTTATGCAACTAATTAATTCAATTCAATTTAAAGGATAGTGCTAACTGATCTGTAAAGTAACTTCACATATAAAACAAGTAATACAGTGAGATGGGTGGTCAGACCAAAGCAAGAGTTTAAGAGATAAATATGTAGTCTTCTCTAACAGAAAACCTTACAATATATTTTTAAAATATATTCAGGGGATTGCACTTAAGAAGGAAAAAAAAAGAAAAAAAATAAGGAGGGGGAATTATTTATGTCTGTGTGGTTTCAACAATGAATTTTAAACCATTTATACCATGATTGACTGATAATAAGTAATGCCTTTACATCTGTTTCTGCTTTCACATAAAGAGATGTGAAGAAGAATTTAAAATAAAAGTGAAACTAATAGATATGCTTTTGCTGGTTTTCTACTTTGTGTTTCACCCAAGTGCAATGAATGATCTGAGATCACATTTCTGCTATAGAGCTGAGAGACTGGGTAAAAAAATTTCCACTCCACTACCCTGACCCTAATAATTACTTGCTTAAAATCCTACAATACTGTACATGAGAAATAAAACACAACAACAAAAAACAAATCTGTTGTTTCCAAAACACTACTCCAAAACTGCTTTTAAATATGCAAATAAAATTCCATGCAATAGCAAGCACAGTGCTGCTTTTTAATCAAATTAAACATTACCATTTCTAGAAAGAGGTATTTATAAGATAATTTTACAAAAATAATAAAGACCAACATAAATCTTTGGCAAAAGTGGGCATTTTTTGAATGGAATATGTTGTGAATTAAGTTTATCAGAGATATCATGGCTCCCTGATATAGGTCCCAAGCAGAATACACCTTGAAATTGCCCAGTTTCGAAAGATTTTTCCGACACAGGAAAGGATAAAAACTTGTGCAAGTGAATCTTGACATTGGTACTTCGTGTCAGGCAAAAGTTTATGAAAACAGCTTGTCTCAATAGATTTCTGACACATTGAAACTGGCTCTTGGAATCAGCTCCGTGAGCTTCAGACACTAATTTGACTTCAACTTACAACCAGGAATGTGAGTTTCAATATGGGAAATTTTTTTTAACCCACTCCTACCCTACTGGAATCTTCAAGTATATTTTTCTTCAGTTTGGTCTTTTCTCAAACCATGAGACATCTCCAATTTTTCACAAAATCAACATGCAGCTATATCTTCTATACGTAGAATGTAAGGAAGGCCACATAAATAGGTGTCAGACACTTATTTTTAATTTTGATTTATAAAACAAACTTGAAGGAAGAAAAAAGGAACAAAGTGCTTCAGTTGTGTGCATTTATAACAGGCAGAACTAAAGATTCTGCTAGGCTGAAATGACTTTACCAATACTTTTTATTGCATGCAATCTCTTCTGTTTTTATTGCTTTGCCTGATCACCAGGGATGAAATTTTCATTACTAGAACTCTTTCTCAAGTTTTATCTTTTACACAAAGTTAAGCAAAAAGAAAGGCTGTTGTTTTAGAGGATTAAGACACAGAAACACATATTATCTTGCCAAAGTTAATAAGAAAGTTTTTACCTTTTTTTAGTTCTAGCATTTTTCGTAGTTCTGGATGAGGGAAGGAAAAACTAGTGATATGAAAAAATTGAGACAAAGGTATTTTCCATCTTCTTAATAAGCTATGTGAAAGTTCCTGGAAAATCCCTGTTTAAGTACTCTTTAAGTGAAGGAAAAAAAAATCAATTTTCCACACATCCATCCTCCCTTGAACATCAATTAGAGAACTGAAAATATTTTCCTTCAATTTCTAGGACCTGTTTTGTTGCCAAGACTTGGAAAGGAGGTTGGGGAACTTCCCTGAGATCCTTGATAGCCCTATCAATGGCTAGATAGTCCAACAAAGTAAGTTCTCCAACACTTTACCTGTTTTGAAAAGTCCTCTTATCTCATAGATGATTCTAGAGACACAGAAATCTCAAGTGTTAGTTTAAAAATCATAGCAGTGCAGTAGTACATTAGATATTAATCCTGATTATCATAGCTAACCTGTTTTCTCTCTCTCTCTCTTTCTCTCTCTCTCTCTCTATATATACATATATGAAATTTCAGATGGAAAATATATTTCTTCTGTCCATCAAAACTCACATTACTTTTGGCAAATGGAAGCATGGAACTTTTTGCAGTTCAAATCTTAGAAGATAATGTGAATGTGCCTATTTTAAATGTCTCTCATGAACTTTCTAATATAATTAATTGCACTTCATTTTTAAGTGGGCACAAATAGTCAGCAATTGGGACTACAGTGAATATTGCACAATGAAGCAGAACTCTGTTAGTATGTAAAGAGTTAAGAAACACCAGGTCCAATGACACCTGAATGTCTCATGCCCTGAACTCTCTCTTCAAGAGTGTTCCTCAATTTTTTGTGTTGCTTACAAGTTAAAAATCAGAATTACCTTCTTTCGGCTGTAAAAATAGTATTTGTTCCATATTAAATTTAATGTCCTAAAAAATCTTAAGGGGCCCCAGCTATTGCCTTTGAATGAAGAGTGGCCAAACTTGGAAAAATATCCCAATACCACCATCAGCTCTATTATCTACTCCCATGTTTTAGAGCCCTCACTACTGCTTAGAGTATCAGTAGACAGTAAAGAAAAGGGAAGGAGAAGAAAAACAGTCCTCCAAGTAAACAGTTCATAAGAAGTGACTTAAAATATGTATGATCATTTAAAAACCGATCTACAGTGGCATCCTTAAAATGCTGTATGTTTGTATGGCCTTTATTTAGCAAAGATAATTTACAAATTAATAGCAGAACAATCACCACTTGTATTCCCTCTATGGTTTCTGCATTTTGCCTAGCAATGTATTTGCAATTATGTGCAACATTTTAATTATTGACTTTACAGTAGATCATTAATTTTCTAGTTATTAAATGGAATTTCCAGTAAGGCCTTCATAAATTATGAGAGTCATCAAGGACTCACAAGTAATCTTTTAGTGCTGCTGAATTCATAGTGATAAAAATTTGCTGCATAAGTTACTGACATTTATAATACCCCCAAATCATCTTTAACAATCAATTTTCTTATGAAAAGTTATAGCTTATTTTTCAGTTTATCATGACCACTTCAGAAGAAAATGCAAACTGTTGGTTGGTACTGGGTCTAGTTTTGGCCAGAGAAACTGTAGGTGTCCCATCCCTGGAAACATTCAAGGGAAAGTTGGATGGGGCTCTAAGAAACCTGATCAAGTTGGAGATTTCCCTGCTCATTACACAGGAGCTGGACTAGATGATCTTTAAAGGTCCATTCTAACTCAAACTATTCTATAATTTTATGATTTCAGACTAAATGAGTTTTATGGGTTGCTTCCAGAGCTAATTGGCAAGTAAAACTCTGAAAAATAATCAATCTGAAAAATATATAACTAAAATTATAACAATGCCACTTAAGGGATTAAAAAAACCCAGAAAATTGCAGTTTATAATATATAACTCACTCTTAGAAGCCTAAAGGATCTCTCCAGTGGGTCAATAATTTCTTAGCCTCAAATCTGAAATTGCTAACTATATTTCAAATAAGATACAGTACAACAGCTTCTCAGCCTCCTGCCTACAGACTGCTTATGGTGTATGGTATCAGAACACAGGCATGAAGTCAATGTATTTTGTTTTGAAGGATGTTTATCAGGGCAGCCTGCCTCAGCACACCTGGGTGGCTTCTATGGGTGCTGTGTCTATCTGTAGGCATGCACCATTAGATAGTTAAACCTGCAGGCAGGTCACATGAAATAATTTTCAGTCTCAATAGTTTCAGTGGAAACACTTGCAGCTGTAACAGTTACAGTTTGGTACTCAAAAAAGAGATGTTTTCTTAAATGATAAGTACTTTATTTGTCATTCCTTCTATACCTGCTGAATCATTAACTGATCATACATTTGCAAACATATTTCATAACGTTTAGGCAAAACAAAAGCTGACACATTCCAATATAGCCAAAGAAATGGTTTCAAGGGTGGGCTATCAATACCAAACAGTGATGCATCCTATTGATGTTAAGCTTACCAAAAAAAATAAAAAAAGGTCTGATATCACTGTACAATTGGCTGTTTATTCTCTGAGAATACCACAGTCATCATTAGACAGCAAATGTACATCATTAGCTGCCCTTTCCTACCTGGTATGCTTGAGAAAGCAGCTAACATTTTTTTGTCACTGGGGTCAGATAGCAAAGACATAAAGCCAGAATTTATCTAGGATTTGATTTAAATAGGAGAATATTGTAATTACCAGTGCAAATTAGGACAATTTGTATAATATTTTTTTCCTGTCTTTTTGTTGTTATTGGTGTGTGTGTGTATGTGTGCAAGAGTGGAAGAGAGTAGAGGGGTTTGGGTTTTTTCAAAGCAACGTCTTCTTTTTTTTCCTTCTCTGTGTTTGATGCACAAAGAAATGAGAAACATGCCACATTCTCTGTGGCTTTTATCCTTTGTGAAGGTTACAGTCAATGTAACTGTAGTAGAACATGATATGTTATTCAGCTGGGATTCTTGAAGTCAAGTTGTTTACACTTCTCCTGTGCACCTGTAGTCTCAGTCCATAGGTCTGTTTATACAGTTCTTGCCAAGCTGAGAGTAATTCTGTCACTGTGCCATAGGCTCCTCCATAAGATCTAGCACTGCACTGAGTTGAGTTAGTGGCCCTGGCAAGCAGCCAGATTTCATTACTGCTTCAAGTTTTCTGGCATTTTGCTAGTGTCCAGGTTAGGTTGCTATAAGAGACATAGCAAAGAAAAGATGTGTCTTCTTTTCAAATTTAGTTTGTTAAAGCTATTCTTTGCCCAAAACATTTGGTATATAGAAACCCTCCTGAATAAATTCATTAAATGTAATAAAGTTGTACAACCCTGATTTAGAGGCCTAAGCATCGCATATGAATTTTCTCATCTATGATAAAACTAAAAAGGTAAGATACATTAAAATAGAGAAAATCAGGATCTTTTTCCAAGTTTCCTAAGTATTGATTCATTCTCTGCAGAATAAAAGCTTGCAAGGAACATATAGTCTGGATTTAACACACAACTCTGTTAAAAATTAGGCAATTATCACTGACTGATGAGATTTTCTGTTATACATTCATTGTGTTAAAGCTTGTCCCTTAAATTTACTGATGCTTATTCATTTCTAAACATTATTAAAGCCTACTGATTATACTAGCAATTTCCACTTTAGTTTTCTTTTCCTTGATGTTTCAGTCTGAAACTTTGTCTGAAAACTTTGACATTTTTCCTAGAAAATAAAAAAGTAATGTTACCACAGCTCCCCTTACTGTCTCTCATGCTAATATTTGGAAGAATTTGTTCAAATCTCTGCCATAAATGAAGCTTTAAGCATCCTAAAGCAGTTTGAGGTACATTTTTGAGCAGCTAGAAGTTTAAGAGGTTAAAAAGAAACTTCTGACAGAATTTTGAAGTCTTGAAAAGTGAAGCAAACTGATAAGAGAATGAGCCTGTTTTGCCCAAACTGTTCCAGAGAGAGAACCAGAGATTTTCATGGATCTCTGATGTATTCCAAATCAGTTAAAGCAACCAGTGTGGTACTAAGTGTTCACATGTGTGTGACAGTGACCTTTCAACTGCTCTTGGGAAGCTTGCTTCACATCACTTTGGCTCTTCTGCTAACCATAGCTCTCCTGTGGGAAATCACAGAATTCCTCTTGGGCAAAGTGCAGCTGAAGTACAGAGCACTCTGTCTCAGGAAATGGAGAGAACAAGGGGAAATAGAATGGCTTACCTAGTTCTCTATATTTTTTTAAGTCATGCCCTCCCCTCCCCATTTTCCTCACTTCTGCCTTTCTTGCAAATGTTCTATCCTTTAAGAAATTTTTTCCTACACAGCAACACACAGAGTAGAATTTACAGAGTAGAAACTCTGTCTAGTTTATACACCAAAAATAATTCAAGATGCATGCCTAAAATTAGCATCATCTTATTTCAGTTTGCCAGAAGTTCTATGTCTAGTTTAAGTTGTTCATGTAGACTCCCTCTGTTAAACAGAAAAGGAAAAATATATATCCTGAAATCAATCTCACCTGAGACACGTTTTTTCTGAGAAAAATCATTATCTGAAATTTCTTTTTTTAGCTGTTAGCTATAGAGGAAACCTAGACAAATTGAGCAGATTAGACATCAAAATTTTAGGTGGTTGAAGATAAATGAGCTGAAACTTTTCCTGCGTTTTATCCAGACAAGCTTCATTCCAGCCAAACAAAAAATCATCTCTGTAACACATTTATTAAAAGAGAGAGGGTGAGTACATTAAATGCTGCTAGAAGCTTTCAATACAATATGTGAAAGTGTGTGGATGAATTGGTCAGTGAGTGAGAATAAGAGAATATTCTCCTTTGCTGTAGAAGGGTGATCGTCTTTCAAGGTCATATCATTTCTCTACTGTAAATACACAAATTGTTTTTAATAAAACAAGGGCATGGCAAGCATTGTTTTGAATTGATGCCAAAGAAGCACCTGTAAATTTCAAAAGGGAGGCATACATCTTAAATTCACTTAGTGCCTTATAAAATTTTAACAATTGTGGGAAGGGAGAAAAGAAGCCAATTCAGTCAAAATAGAACTCAGTCTTATATTGAATCCAAAATAAGTCTATTTATAAGATTATAAATAGACTCAGAAAGAATCTTTTTTTTTTTTTCTGGGATATCAGACCATGTAAAGATCCAAATCTTATATGCCATACTGTGTCTCTAAAGCCAACAAGGGGAGCCTCAGTGGTCAACAAGCAGATCCACATTCTGGAGGAGCAGCTGGACACTGAGCATGATTGCTTCTCAACCCTGTTTCACTACATCTGTCAAAAAGATGTAACTGCATTTTATTTGAGCAAGAACATTAAAGACTTCTAATTTCTGTTTATCAGTAATCTAAAATCTAATTCCAACTATACTATAACTAAAAGGAAAAATAAAACTTGAGACAGTCTGCTTTGCTCTATAAACTTCTTTTTTGAAAGGCATGAAAAAAAATTAATTTTGCATTCCATAACATCTCTGTTTTCTGCTTTATTTGCTGATGTGTCCAACAGACAGACTGATATTCTCTGATATTCTCTGCAGTTGCTCCAGAAGGCCCAGTATCAGTGCATGAGCAATTTTTCTTGAGATTTGAAATCAAGAGTAGTTTAGCTCAGTTTTAGGCAGGAAGCATGTTTCATTGAGCTACAGCTGTTTGCCTCCTACGAGGCCAGCTCTGTGGAGCTGGGTCACAGTCTGCTCCAGGGAATGGACCACTCCTTTTGTCCAGTTATACACAATGCCAGGTAGTAATAACAATGCATGGCCAGTGGATGCAATAAAGGCATTTCTCTTAGAAACTGAGAAAAGACTATATTTGGACTGAGAACTGACACTTTGCTTTGACAGATCTTATTAGCTCAGATTAGCTGCTGGAAGGACCAAATGTTCCCAAGAACTGAACTTTAATTTATGAATTCAAATAAGAAACAATTCCATACTCAAGAAAAGTGACAACTGGAATTATCCACAGAAAATTGAAACCAAACACTTGCAGTCTTGCATGCTGGATTTTCTCCTCAGTGAATCTCCAGCTGAAGGTCAGATATGTCTATATAAACACACAAACACACACACAAATCTATGTATTCAGATGACATAGAGGGAGACCAAGTAGAATAAGGGAACAATAAGTCAGACCTTTCATGAAGCTACTTTACCCTGAAAGTACATCAAATTTGGCTGATAAGGCAGCCTATCCAGCTTCAAGAGGACTATTGAGTTAGTATTTTAGATCTCCTTCTCCTTTTTATGGCAGCAGAAAGGCAATCCATAAGGGAAATTTAACTGCAAAATTCAGAACTGGCTGGTATTTGTAAAACTGACCCAAAACTGCAAAACAAAACACATGAAGAGTCTATTAATAATGAAATTACATTCAGTAGCAAAAGGTTTCTATGGAAACCAAAGTAAGACTCTTGCAATGGAAACACTTATTCTGGCTGCAAGGAGTACTAGAGTATCACATGGAATGCTGTTTTCATATGATGTGTCTGCTGAAAGGATTATTTATACATGATTAAATCCTAACCATAGTTTTGTGATATTTTGGTGTGAGAAGCCAGTACAGTAATTACAGATAATGTACCTGAATAAATGTAGAGTTCAAGCAGGCAAGAAAGATATGTTACATCTCTGCCTAATTAAAATTGTGCATAATTTCATTTTTTGCAATTGAAATTGATTTAGGAGAGATGATGCACAAACTCCAGCCCAGCATACAATGCTAAAAGCAAGAAAATTAACCAAAAGCACATTAGAACTGGTGTAGCCATGAGCCAACTCAAAGAAAAATAATCACAATTTCTCAGGGCATGTACTACTCCATATACATGAAGATGGCTTAGGTACATGAAGATCTGATGTGGAACAGCAAGTCTTCACACTGTGGCAGCTTAAAGAAATAGATTTTACTTCTTCCAAAAGGGTAAGGAAAACAATCTTAAAGTCAGCTTCTGCAAATTGAAGAGGTTTCAGCAAGGACACCTGATGATTAATTCCTCTCACAAACTCCAATTTCTTCATTACTGAGCACTTCAAAAGGTTTGAAGTCAAATTAAAAAGTTGTTGCATGTTTATGTTTCTCATGTATTCATGTAAATTGAGAGAGTGTGGTTTCTTATTCAAGTATATTTCTCTCTTCCTAAGGTTTCCCTCCCTCCTATCACTGTTTTCCCTCCAGCCTTTCATTCACTTCATTTCTTCCTTAAACAAATAGAAGCAAGGGGGAAAATGTTCTATATTTTTCTAAAAGAGTATGACTTTTCTGGTAGTGAATAGCTTCTAGTCTCGGGGAGCTGGAATTGAGCTGAATGTAATTTAGGCACGCAAAGAGGAGCTGTAAAGAGAACTGACACCTTTCCTTCACCTGTGTTCTGAGAAAAAAGCAGCAACAACTCCTGCTATCTGAGGTATAGCCATTCTTTTCCATACCATGGAACTGGGAGGGTTAGAGTGAAGGTTTCTCCTCTCATTCTCAGTTTCTCCGACCCTTGGTTTGCAGTAGGACGTGCTGGACAAACAGACTTTTTTCTCTCCTCTTTCAAGTGGTACATGTTAGCCCTTATTTAGCTGAGGATAGCTTTGAAAAGTTCTTACAGCCTTTTCTCAAAGGAAACAATCTTCATATAAAAGTATGTCAAGAGTTTTTTCTGAAGCATCTTTTACTAAGTACAAGTTCACACTAAGTACTATTATATACCAAGCAAAAGAATTCCAGTTCCTAAAAATAGCTTTAGTCAGAGGTTCAAAAAGCTTCCTCTCTGCCCTCTAGTAATACTTAAAAATGAAGAATTAATTTCTTACCTTATTTTTTTATTTTTGTCTAGCAAAGAAAATGAAGCCACCTATCTTATTAGCTAATTTTGAACATTAAAATATATCAATACATATGTTCTGTTGTCAATAAGCTGCAGTTGGAAATTACTGAAAAATGAGAGGAAATAAATCACATGTAATTTAGAAAAAGCAGTCTCTGGTGGAACCCACAAGAATTTAAAATACTGGCATTGTATGGTAACTAATATTTGTGCAATGACCAGCTTTAGCAACTTGTGATGCCCACTTTGACTCTCTGCCAACAGTCCCCTACAGCCCCACTGGAACCTTGACCCCTTCACCAACTAATTTCCTCCAAAATTGCATGCCCAATAGCTGGATGCTTGTTCTTGGGACCCAGACTCCCAAAAGAAGATATCCCCTTCTAACAGGAATCAAGATATCCCACAGGCTGTGCAGAAGAAAAAATCTTCATATATGCAGGAAAAAAAAACAATAAAATTCATTTTTGTTAAATTATTTTAAAGGGGACAAATATAGCTTCATATATATTTGTCCATATACCTTCTTCTTTCTCTTTATTTTTTTTAATTCTGAAGTTTCCTCGGTAGTAGAGGGAAGATTTCATTCATCTTGGTTGACACTGAAAAATAATGCAAGCAGTACAACACATGATGCTTCTATTTGGTTATTGGAAACATGCAAAATTTTTATAGAACACTTGACTTATCATTTTCAAACTGATTTTTTTGTTGTTATTTTTTTAACATATGTTTTTTAAATTGTAATCTGTAACAATTTCAGCTATTTTCAGTTTGTTAGTGGAAGAATATTTCACCAGCTATCTTCTTGGTGAATATAATGGTGCATTTTTGATTAGGAATTGAGGGGGGAGGGGAGGTATGTTGAAAAAAGTGCTATTTTTGACATCATCACCTGGTGACACCATAAAAAGACCAAATCAAAGTTCGGTGTGCAAGCACTGATGACACCACAGTTAGAACCAGCACAGCTGGAATGACTAATGGTCAGAAAAGATATATTGAAACCTGAACAGGTGCAGAGAAAGATTATTAGAATAAATAGAGAAAATGGGAAGACTTGTGATGGCGGAAGTATTTAAGTTTCAAAGTCTAGCAAAAAGTATTTCATAAGAGGACTGTATGGCTGGGTTATATGCTGAACACATGATTTAATAAATGTGAGTTAGTATGTCCAGTTCAAAGAAAATTATAGACTTGCATAAAATCATGTCAGCTCAGCAAACATCACCCAGGTGCATACAAATGAGTGTCTTAAGCAATTCTCAGACTCCACAATCTGCCCAGTAGCTGTCATGTACCCATCCTTCCAGCAGTCAGCCTCTCCCCAGACACACACATATATCTGTCCTAGACTAACAAGCACTTCAAAGCGTGGCTACCAAGCTACTTAATGTACTTGGGAGCTAGTCCAACTTGATATTTACCAGCAACCACGCCAGATATGCATATCCTCATTCCAGGTGCTGGTCCCAGAAGCTCCAGCCCTTTGAGAGCTGTTCCAACTGCAGTTACTGACACCTAGGCCTCCACTAACACAGATGCATGTGGAATAGACACCCCCTCACCCAGGAAAATAGAAGTGGAGTTTACTGAGCCACCAGGTCAGATGGCAGTGACTGGGAGCAGGACACTGTGACACAAGGGTACCAAAAAGTCCAATTAAAGCACATTCAGACCCTTTTAACCTCTTATCCTTTTACTTTCCCTTGCCTGATCCTCCCCTAATCACCTTCATCCCTCTCTTTCCTCATCTTTGGTTCCTTCCCTTGAACAACCCATACTAATCTTTGAACAATCCCTAAATGCTCTTCACTGTATCCTCTAATGTCACTCACTCTGCACAGTCCTCCTGAGGTCTGCTCTTGTTGACTTGAAGTGTTTCACAATCAGAGCTGAAGCTCTCCTGGAAGGAGCCAGGGCACAGTGTCCCTGCCTCTGCAGGGACAGAGGTTGTTTTCCCTGCCACTGCATTTCTGTGCTCCTTCATGATTGTGTGGATGAACCTCCTATGGGCCAGTCACGCCCTGTGAGAGCCCTGGGAGCAGCCCTGCGTGCTGGAGATCTCCTCCATAAGACACCCTCTATGCCTTTCCCTTTTTCTGTGACCCAGGCCTGGGGCACCCTGGAGAGCTGTGGTTTGACAGGCAGCACTGCAGGAGCTGTGCTGCCCACCTGGCACGGGCACTGCTGCTTCATGGCTTTCCCTTTTCCTGACATGCCACCTGCCTTTAGCACCTTTCTCTTCCCTGCCTCAGTTCCTCTTTGAAAGAAAAATGAAGGACTACAAAAGCCCTACAACCCCACACTGCAAATCAGACATGACACATGACAAAGCAGCTGCTGGAGCCAGCAGGATGCACAGGAGAGCCACAGGTACACGTGATGTGCCCAAAGCTGCATACTGTGTGCATTTCCTGTGCATGCAGGGTCAAATCCATGCAGTTTCTTGCTTTACATCAGTAAGACTCAACCAAAAAAAAATAAAAAAAAGCCCTTGGCTTCTTTGTCTTGAGGTGTCTAGGTGCAAAGACAGAACTTTGCTGATTGGTGTTAATCAGAGAGAAATGATAAGCCATCAGAACAAAACTGAACTCACCCACACATGTACACATACATCTTGGCCAAGTGAGACATGGATTCTCACCAAAATAAATTGGTGTTTTGTTGGTTGGTAGTCTGAAAATAAGCCATTGCATCTTAATATTCAGCCTACCTTCATTTCAAACTATTATAAAAGTGTAGATACACACTGTACATATTACTCTGGTGTGAATACTACTTTACATAAAAATAATATTGTACAGGCACATACTTGTAATTTCCACAAGCTTGCAACAATTTTGTGTCCTGTAATAAATATGGGTAGCATTTACAAGAGGTGTAAAGGTAGTCTTTATTCTAAATTTAACATATCCATTTCAATCCTTCTCCAGAGAGTCTCTCTGTGAACTACCCCTGAGTATACCTCTTCTTTGAAAGATACCTCAACAAGCTCAAACACCTCTTTAAAAACATACAAAAGCCAGCCACAAAGTCACTCTTTGCCAGAACCTTATCACACTTTCTGCTCTGCATGCATGACAATCCTCAAACTACTGTGATAAGTTATTTTTACTGATCTACTTTTTTTTTCTAAATGAGCATATTATTAAACATAAAACCTATACTTAAAACTTCAATATACATTGCTCCTTACAAAAGAATTTTTTTTTATAACAGACAGATCTGCATTTTATACAGAGATATCAAAATAATTCCATAAATTCCTTACCAAAAAATGTTTTCCCATAAATGAGAAGAGACTATGCAAGGCACAAATCTGGCTCTGGGTACTGTACACCAAGCTGAAGTCACTGGGGTAAGTGACTATTTGTTTTGAGGGAGCACCATCACAAATGGGAGAGCATGAACAGGAGAAAATGGTAAGACATGGAACACAAGGACTAAAAGGCTTCAGAATATGAAGCAAATTCATGAGAAAGTTTTCAGAGATGGAATAAATGCCACTATCACTCAGCAAGTAAACTTTGGAGATTCAGAGGTTTTTACTTTAAAAGCTGCAGTAAGAATAGTTTTAAAATCTGCCTGAAATTACAGGAATTCCAAATGAATTACATGTATTCCAAATGAAGAGGAAGAACTTTCCCAAGCTTTCTTCAGAAAAGGAGTTAACTACTCCTCTTGCCCTCACCACCATTTCCTTATTTCATTTTGTGAGAATCTGATACACTGAAACTTCCCCACTTAAATATATTACATTTCTTGTTCTGTAAACTCCTTTGAACAGTGGATTAGCTATTCCAGTATTTCAGCTGGTAATAATCTATATCTATTGGTCAGTTTTTGAATATTAATATACTTAGAAGAGTATGTTTGGACTTAAAGTCTGTCTTAAAAAAAAAAGGCCAACATGAAAAATGAATAACAACACTTCTCAACACTTCTTTATTTGACAGAGCTTAAGTGCTTTGCAGGAAAAAAAAAATAAATTATAGAATTACATCTGCTTTGAAGAGGAGAGGAAAGGAAGCTTCCTACCCAGAATCATGCAGCAAATCAATTATGAGCAGGGAATTGACCAAGCTCATAACTGAAAAGAATGCTCACACTACGTATATGTACAATAACAGACCTCTTTTTTAACTAATGGACTAATGGATTAGATGGATGAGAACCTTAGGACAATATTTTAATTCTGTAGTTTAGAAACCATCTAAAAATAAAAGCATCTCATATTTCACAAAAATATACAAGCATTCAATATTTATACAAACTAGGATACTTGCAAGTCTTGACTTAGGATAAACATGACTTAGCAAAAAATCAAAACATCAGTGTGTTATCAACACTGTCCTCAATAGAATATACAAAATACAACACTGTAACAGCTACAGAGAAGAAATTATCTCCACCCTAGCTGAAAACAGGACAGTAATGTAAAAGTCAATTCTATTATGGACAAAGAGAGACAATTTTATTAAAATATAATCAAAAAAATGGAGACTAGTAACTAGAGGTTGTCATTCAAACCCTACCACACCAGAAAGAAAGAAAAACAAGAAAAAAAGAAAAGAAAAAAATACTTGTATTTTGGAACATGAGTTGAGTGTCAGCCCTTATTTTTGTTTTCAGGCAAAACTATGGTCTGAGACTGTGACATGTTAAAACATAATGAAAAAGAGAATGGATGTGGCAGAGGGGTAGATTCAGGTACCCTGAGTCTTATCAAAAAGGAAAGATAGCATGCAGAGTGGCAGTCTGACCTTATTAAGCAGGTGAGTGCTGTATTTCAGTCCATGGAGGGCTTTCTGAATTCTCAAAAGTGCAGCACATCTGTCAGTCTTTTCAAGTTTCCCTTGAAGTCTCATCTAACAGCTGTTTTCCCTCTGCACTTCCTTCTGTCCGTCATTCTCACATTCCTCCATCTCTTTTGTGTTGCCTTCTGGTCCTGTTGCCAGGTTTTCAGGAAAATCCTTTTCTCTTGATAAAGGCAGCCCAGAAACCGATGATTTCAACAAATGCTTTTAATTTGAGGATACGTGCTTTTAATCTGAGGATATATACATAAATAAGCTTCTTTGAAAAGCTATTTCAAGTATTAAATATCAGTTCATTGTGATGAACGTGGAAGTGAAGATATACACAGTACTTTAAACTGAGAGGGAAATGGACCCTCTCTTTCAGAATTTATAGTTTGTATGAATAAGAATGTAGCACATGAGCCTAGGAATAAAAAGACAGATTCAAAAGTTACTAGAGTTTTAACAGCAAAGGGAAAGAAACAATTATGTGCATAGATAGATGATAGATAGATAGATAAGATAGATGAAAGATCAAAAGAAATTTTACTGATTTTACTCATTATATATTCATTATATAAAATAATATTTGATTTTAATATTAATAAATTGTATGGTTTTTATTTTTTCCTAAAATCTAGCCAGTCATCAGAAATGAAGCTCACTGGCACCTCTTACTTTAATTCTGATTACAAAAAGAAACAAAATACCTATTTGAATTTCTAATAATACATAGTTAGCCCTTGAAGAAAAGAGGAAAACAGCCTTTTTTGTGAAGTTAGAACATTATTTCCATATATTCAAGCATAGAGAAAGCCATGTAAGTTTTAATAAGTAAATTCATAGGTATCATGTTATGCTGCTGGAAAGCTAAAGGGGTAGAGGCTAGATGTGTCAAGTAAATTGAATTATTCACTAACTTCCTCATAAATGGAAGCATACATCTCATAAAAGACAATCATTTAAGTGAACCTGGAAAGAGAACTGGGAGGCAGGAACAATGACAGCAGTGCACTTCCACAGCAGTGCATTTCCACAGAATATACAGAATACTCATCAGCAAATTTTTATTTTTTAAATCACTATCATGCATGTCTATTTTGCTTAATGTGCATCTGCCTCCTATGAAAACCATGAATATACTCCATAGCAAATCATATCCAGCACTAAATATTTTTGCCACTTTCCTCACTACATACATGCTGTGTGTGACAAGTTTTTTCAGCTTGAGGAAGCCTTTCCCACACTTCTTTGCTTCCCTTGGAGGGTTTTGAGTTTTGGAGGTTTTTTTGCCTTTGGCCACACTCATATCCTCTTACTATCAGGAATAATTTATACAGATTTATTCCAAGCATCCATAAGCACCAGATCTAATCCATTAGGTGAAAAAAAGATCAGTTATTAAATAAGTAGTGTGAGCATTCTTTTCAGTTACGAGCTTGGTCAATTCCCTGCTCATAATTGATTTGCTGCATGATTCTGGGTAGGATGCTTCCTTTCCTCTGCTGTTTAAAACAGATGTAATTATTCTTCTCCAGAAAGAACAGACAACCAGAACTTCTTGTAAATGATAGCAAAACATGCACAGTTCAATTTGTAACCTCACTGAAAAGACCTATATGTCAAAAATACAATCATCTTCAAGCTGCCTAAATATTAAACCAAACTGCATAAAAAAATCATCTATTATATATATAAAATTTATTTTCAAATTTCAGTGCCAAAAACCCTTAATTATTTTAAAATACGTCAAGGAGACTGAGTTTCCTTTGCTAAAAAAACAAGGCTTAGTTCCAGCTGAGCCTAATCACACTAAATTCAATTATAAAGAGTCCATTCACTTTAAACAGAGTGCAAGATTCCTCAAATATCTAATTATGCCACATTTCAGATTGTGCTGTATCATTAGAGAACAAAACTGGCTTAGCTTTGTTTGCAAAGCAACTATTTGCATGTATACTGCTACATCCTTCAGGGATATGGACTGGCCCCATCCCCCGAGGATACCTGCAGTGCACCTACAGCACTGTGTAAGCGTGCTTTTAGTTTGAATATTCTGATATCATGGCATGTGTGCACTAAATTCTTTCACAGCAACATTTTTTAGAATGAAACTAATAATTCTTTGCATGGGTTAGGGTCACAAGTATAGTAGTGGGCCTCAATTTCCCTGGCCAGCCTCTATTGGAACCTCTGCCAACAGCTCCTCTCCATTGGCCCAGGAGAGCTGGACAGTCTGGGTAGCTTTCCAGAATTCATTTTTGAAAATTGTTCTCTGTCCTCTTCACTACTTCATATTCTTCTCAGGAAGAATTAGTGAAGGAAAACACGTATCTGAAATTTTATATTTAGCATTTGACTAGCACCAGTAGATAAAGAGAAATCAGCAGGGTTTACAGTTCTCAGAGAATATATGACAGCTCCATAACTACCTGAGCAATAGTCAACACTGTTACTCATTTATAACAGTATTTATTGTGTGTGATGATATTCACCTTCAAGCAGGAACTTTCCACTGAGCAGTTATGGGAAACTTTCATGCAGATGACCAGTGAGCTCAAGCATCACTCCTATGAAGACAGTCTGAGAGAGCTGGGAGTGTTCAGTTTGGACTAGAGAAGTCTGTGGGAAGTCTTCATTGCGGCCTCCAGCCAGAATAAGGAAAGCATGGCACTGTTAGATTCCCTTTCCCACTGCCCAGGTACTCATACACCCAGTATCAACTCAGTCTAAAATCACTACACAGTCATACATGGGCAGCTGCCTTAAGCAGTGAAGTAAAAAGTGGACAGAAATTTTCAATTCAAATTTATCATTTTTGGTACTATGAAAAAAGAAAGACACTAGGAGCAGATTTTCTTATTCATTTGTTCACAGGAGAAGATGAAAGCTGTAAGTTCCTGCAATACCATTGGCCAGGATCCTCCTACACCAACTCTGGTAAAACCTGCAGATGAAAGAATTTATTTTCCATCCTAAAGAGTTTACAGTCTTTTTTTCCAATATCAAATTTGTTACAAAAACAAAACAAATCACAGCATAATAGCCTCAACGTCAGTTATCTGAGAGGTTAGTGGCTATTAGATTTCTCACAGGAAAACTTTCACTGATAATTTAGAGAAGGTGGTGGGTTTTTCAGTATTACAGAAAGTTCTTCCTAAGCATGAGAGGTAACACGAGAAAAAGTGTGAAGCTAATAGAAAATTCAACATACAAGTGATCCAAGCTGACATCAGAGAAAGATGCTGCCTGCAGTTTGTCCTGGTGTGTGCATGAGGATAGTCCATCAACTGTCCTAATGATGATAACACTTCATATATGTGTAATGTGAGCAGAGGGACATAACCAGAAATGAAAGCTGGATGAATACAATCTCAACACATTCAAGTTCCAATGAACCTCTTTATGACAGCTTTAGTCAGTTTGGTTATAAACACAGTGAGGAAAATCAGAATGCTTCAATAGAAATAAGGAAGTACAGACTTCAGACAATATAATATGGGACAAAATAAACATGTTCTGTCTACAATATCTCCTCTCCAACTTTCTTGTGTTCCCTGGACTACTGCTACATCTATAATTTTTTGTTTTCTTCATAGAATCCAACTACATTGAAGACATATCTTTAATTCTGCAGACAAACTTCTTTCATACATAACTTAAAAGAAATTCAACTCCACGTGGTAGTAACAAGTGCCAGCTTCCAATTTTTAGAGAGGTGAGAACTCATAAAAAGGCCAAAAGCCTCCCTCTAACAAATTGATAATTCTTATTTTCAGGAACTTCCTAAGTTGTTTATTCACATAGCATGACAATTTCTCCAAGCTGAAAAGTGAAAGAAAGCAATTCCTTCCATATGTCAGCGTTTTAATTATCAATTAAGTTAACAAGGGCTCTGCCATCTGCACCTGATCCAGTGACAGAATAGCACTCCCAGAGGGGAAGCATCTTCAGCTTGCATTCACCTGAATCACAACTAATTAAGAAGATAAGCAGAGGAATCAAAGGGAATGAAAGAAAAAGCAAGGTAAAATCCCAAATGGAGGGAGGAAGCTGAGATGGAGCTTTATCTGACCAGCAGGAAAACATTCAATCTGAGGTGTTTCACTGTAGAGAAATAAAACTTCAAACTTTTAGTAGTGGTAAAAGAGAAACTTCAGGCTGAATGAAAGGCCTCATTTACAAAGGCTGGCCACACACCAGTCAGATGCAGCTTTTTAAACTTAATAACAAATTTAAGCCTGAAGAGGATACACAAGGACAGAACACTGGTCCAAAGCTCAGAGTACCAGAGGTCAATTTTCCACTCACCTGTAGGGATTTACTCGACTGTAACTCTGTATGGCCTACAGTGGTGGGTATAATGTTGTCTGACTGATCTATTGTACTCTTCAAAAAAAAAAAAAAAAAGAAAATTCTTGCAAAAATAACTTATGTCTGAATCCAGGTAGAGAGGAGACGAGCAACAGAAGGTATCTGAGAAACATCAATGACAATGCAGTTCACTCAGGCCCTGAGTTGCCTTTTGACCCTACATCGTTAGAAAAATAGCTGTGCACCTCCATTTTACAGGGTCAAGGAAGATGTTAGAGCTGAGAATCCACTGACAGCAAAAATGCATAAATTACAGATGACTTCTGTGGAGTGGCCTCTGCTGTGGTTCAGTGCAGTAGACTGGAGAGCAGAGGGCAGGCAGAAGGAAGTAGCTGCTACACGGCCACAGTGAGCTGTTCCTACAGCTGTGCCACAAGTTGGTGAGTGAGCTGAATATTTTGGAGAGCATGAGGGAGGTAGAACTGGATGCAAGAGCAGACACTGCGCCCCTGTACATGCTCCACACTGGCTGAGCTGAACTGACTGCCATTCAACAAACAGCCCCTGGTAAGCTTTTGGCCTGGGCCAACTCACACTCCTCCAGAGAGTCATGGTTCAGCACGTGAGCAGCTCATCAGAAGCCTGTCCATTTTGGTGGTTGATACAAATACTACCATAGGTGCAGGACATTTCCCTTATTCTGGAATACACCTGGACATATTGAACTTGTTAGTATAGAATATGCATTAAATGTACTTCACATCATCCAGTTCCCTCTTCCAAAAGAACAGAAAACCATAAGGACACAATCAAAAATCCTTTTTGAAAACTTTCTAAAAAGGACATAATCACCAAGGCATCAGGAGCAGCAACTGAGCCTCAGGCTAGCCACCAACCACAGCACTGTAGGCTTGGTGCTCCTTAAGCTTTTTAGTGAATAAGTACAGAAAGACTGAAGTTCTTGCTTCAAATCCAGATGGTTTTAAGTTTCTGATGTATGTGAAGTCAAATCAGAGCTAGCACACTTCAGCTTTATTTTGATCCAAAATTAATTCATGTTTTGTACATGTTCCTCACACTGATGACCACTGCCTCTTGACTGTGGCTATGAGCGCCTTTAGAGAACAAGACAAACATCTTTCACCTCACCTAATTAGGATCTGTTCCATTACACCATATGAGAGAGAAAAGGACTCCTATTTATCAATACTTTATAAAAAAAATATAAAGAAGTTGCCTACATACTGAGGTAAATGTTTTCCTAATTTCCAGTGCGACAAAACTAAGATAGATGACCAAAATAACTGAAAGACATAGATACCTTGACAGAAATTGTAGCCAAATAATATGTGGAGCCTTCTTATGTTTTCTAAAAAGATGTGGCTATAAAATATTCAGAGCTCACCTTTCTCTAGTCAGCTGAGTTAAGGATAGAGAAAGACAGCTTGGAGATAAAAAGCAGCAGCAGCAGCAAACAGCAGGTATTCAGCATATATTAAAAATATGTATCTCTCCCTGTAAAGGCCAATACACTTACAAATTCTACTATAACACAAACCAAGCACAGACAATAAGATCATTGTGATATTTTAAACTCTTTACAGTGTCCAGGTAATATTTACTAGTCGTTATCATATCTACAACTGGCTTTCAAATAAGATTTTTCTAAGGTGAGAAAATTGTTCAAGATACCTGCATTTATTACAAATCATATCAAAGATCCTCAAATTAGGATTGAAAACGTATGGCTCTGCTACTTTTAAAGTCTGTGCTAAAGAATTTATGGCATAAATTCACAGATTAGGAAGAAAACTCCTTATTTCTGTAAATTTCTGTTTCAGCCTTAAAACATGACAATTCCCAACCTTAATTTTATTTTTATCCCATCTACTCTTTAAAGTTCAGAAGTTTTTTGTTTTTTTTTTTTTTAAATCTGAGTAGTTACAGCCTCAGTGTTAAGGCAATGATTTGAATAGCAAACTTTGGCACTAAAACAAGGTCCTTAAATACCAAACTAAACCAAACCACAAAAGAGCACAGAAGACTAATTTTCAGGAAAATGTCTCTGATATTTAAGCTCAGCTGAATTCTTTCCTCTGAGCCTTCAGATGTTTTTCATATAAAGGTAGATCTTTTTTCAGTTTCATAGGCAGATCTCAGACAGATTCATTCCAGGGCAGTATCAACATGATTCTATTTAGTGAAGATGAGACCCAAAATCTTATTTACTTACCTAAACATGTTTCTACAATACAAAAGAGGGAATTGTTTTCCAGTGAAATCTATCCCCACATTGAAGGCAGGACTTGGTAGCAGAGTATTATAAGATGACTCTTGTGCTAGACTGTTTTATGAATTGGAATATCTTGAGAAATTCCACATTAACTATGACAAATAATAATCTGCTTTATTTTCCAGAGATTAAGAATGCTAAATCTGAATTTATTTCTTTACCAGACATAATTTACTTGTCCTTTTTCAGCCTAGAACTTTTATTAGCCGTACCTTAATCTACCCTCTACTTATAACCAAGGACTATTACTAGTACAAATATGTAAAACAAATCATCCTCTTAATTTTGACCTGTTCAGAACTCTTTAAAACTGAAAAGTCATTTTACAGTCTTGCAAATCAAAGCTAAGTAGAATCACAGATGCTTTTAGAAATATCCTAAACATGGACATTTTCCATTCTTGCACCTCAAAAGAATTAATACAGATTCTATGGCACTATGTTGAAAGGCAGCAGCAGCTGCTGTGCTGTCTGCTATGAAAGCTAGCCTGGAAGTCTCCCATGTAAATGGTCCTTAGTCTTCTCCTTTAAGGTTTGCAAATCTTAGGCAATCTTTTCATCTTTTGCTATGCTGGAATATTGACATGCCTTAATTCAAGGCTGAAGAGGTGGAAATTTAGGCAAGAGTGTATAGCCAGGCCTGTAGCCTCTTTATTTTGCCATCCCATCTTAAGCATGCTATGTGGCAGGAAGACAAAAATTTGTCACCTTCTTCCTAAGTGTTTCCACTTCAAAAGTTCTACAAACTGGTGCGGTTCACTGAGATGAAAAGAGGACATGGAAAACACTGCAGTATCCCAGCAATTCTATAATGGACTATAACATCTGCCCAGTAATCTTAAGGAGTTCACAGGTTCATCACTCACCCCTGCAGCATGGTCTGCTATCACCCTGTCTGAGAAAGGTGGCAAACAAACAGGTAACAAAAGAAACACTAAATAGCTGACCTCTAGGACATCTGGTCCTCTAGGACTCCTTTTAGCTCAGTAAATAATGGAAAGGCATATGATTTACTAGAAATTTCTTAGGGAGTTCCATTTATGAAAATGTCTGAAAGGGACAGATAGGAATGGGAGAGTAAGAAGAGAAGATGAGTCCGTCATTGGCAAATTGTTTAGATGTAAAAACAGGTTTCACGCTCCAGAAATTCTCTGCCCAAGAAAACTCTTTGCACATATTTATCAAAGACATTATTAATTTATACAGATAAGATAAGCAGCCATCCAGAAAATATCATAGGAACTATTGCTACTATTTTCAAATAGGGGACTGCTGGACATTTAATAATATTTTGTCATATTTTTCCATTATTCTGACAAAATATGCTGAAGAACCTTTTACAATTTCAAAAAATAGAATCCATTTTGTCACTCTTTTTAACATTAATTCATTGAGTTAAATTTATGAAGCATATTGTCTGTAAAAACAAAGATAGACAAGTATGAAATCACATGTCAGCCACGGGACCGAAATTCAGTATGGAGAGACAGTGATAATTCTGATTATGAACTTAATAAGCCTCTAAAATATTTTTTAAATGGCAGAAAAATCAAGAGTGTAATTTTAGCTTATCAGCAACCAACAGCAGCAAGATAGCTAAATTTAGCTATATAAATTCTAGTCCTGCTGCAAGTTTATAGTGCTTAAAGTTAATCATAAGACCTTGCAGCTGTATAATGTGGAGAGCTATTCCTCAGAGGAGAGCAACAAAAAATATTCTTTTCAAGCAGTGTGATAAACGTTGCAGGTTTTAAAATAAGATTTAACATAAGGGGCTTGTCATATGCAACCTGCATGTTTGGCACCTAGACTTTTCTGGCCTTTCCCATCATCTGAAAAGGATAAGCTCTCACATTTTCCAAGATCATGAGGTTCTGGCTGGCAAAAGACTCTATACTGAAACTAATTTCAAGTCACTTTAATCCATAATTAACAATGCCCACTCAAGCGTTCATACGCTTATGAAATCCAAATCCCCCAATAAGGTCTTCATCTTAGGTTTCTTCAGCTGCCAGAAGCTCTTCCAATGCCTTTGCTGCATTTGGTCAGAAATCCAAATCAATAGGAACAAAAGCACAGGAAAATTTCTGTAGGTCATGCATCTCTAGGACAAATGTAATATTTTTCTTATGCAGAAAAAATCCATAGAATTTAAGAGTAGTGTTTCTTTCAGCTCTGTTAGCAAATCAGGGTCCTTCCATGTTTACAGCAGTGGAGGTGTGCTGTATATTGCAAGCCAAACAAATGTCAGGGGAATTTTGTGATGGATTTTTATTCTTACATAGCAAAGTATTACAAGCAGCATATAATGAAGCTTCATGAAGCACAGGGTGAGCCCTGAAAACTAGCAATTTTGTTGAAGGCAAGTAACACAACTAAGGAAGGGAAGACTCAATGTCAGACTTGGACTTAGGACTCGATCAACAATCTTTCCACCTATAAAGTGCTGAGAAATTGAATCCAGCCATGCTTCCATTTCAACAACACTTGTGATTCATTTTCAACCAAACTGAAAGGCAATAGACATATCTGGAAGATTACATGGCTTATGCACATGTGATGGATAACCTTGACTTGCAGCCAGATACTCCCACAGCCACTTTCTTATTTCCCATCTTCAAAAAAATAAAAGAAGAAAAAACATGAAAAGGCCCATGGGTAAAGTTGAAGATTTGGAGGTCAGCATCAAAGGCAAAACAGACTTGATCATGGAAAAATTAATTTATTTTATTGCTCATTACAATAGATTTGGATAGCAAGACACAGACAAAAACTAAATACCTTCCTCTCCTCCTCTTTTTCCCAGGATGGATTTCATGCCTTCATTCTCAGCTCCAAGTGGCTAATGGTGGTTGTAGTCAGCCCACAAGAGCTCCTTTCTGCTCGTCCTTCCTCTCACTTTTCCCCTGCTACAACGTGGGTCCTTCCCACAGGCTGCAGTCCACGAACAGCTCCACTGTGGATCCTCAAAAGTTACTGAATAGGCCTTCCCAGTGATGTGCATTGTATGAATAGAAATTTATTTGCAGTCAAATACACGAGAGAGAAAAAAAAATAAAGGAAAATGGAAAAAAAAAATTGAAATCCAGATATTTAGTTGAATGGGTCAACCTGACCTTGCAGAAAGTAGTGATGGGAGAGAAAACTTGATGATAAATATAGCTGAGAGAATGAAAGCCTGGGGAATGAACTCAGAATTGTGTGAAGCAGAATGCAGAGTAGAGAAGAAAGCAATGGGTGACATCTCAGCTAGCTGGACACAGCATTCACCCAAAACACAACTGCTGTTGAAGCGGTCTGGGTGAAAAAGGATCTGGCAGCCATTTGAGGAAGTGTCTGTGACAAATTCATTCCCTTAGATAAAGCAGTAAAGCACATCAGAGAAGAAATATTAGTAGATCATGGTGGGAAAAGAAGCAGAGAGGTCCCTGATGCTGAATTTTACTTTAGTTTAGTGTGCTCACATAAATGGTTGCATAAGGAGTTTCAGCAAGGGTTTTATGTGAGATGTATGTTAGATTTCTGCAATAAGGAGGGCCTTCTCCTCTGTCTGTGTATGTCCTTTTGCTTTCTTTTATATTAGATATAATAACAAATTAGAAAATCAGTTCTTTTCCAAATAGTAAAAAAGATACTAAATTCCTACTTTTCATACAAAAAATAAGAAGTTTTTGCAATATCTTCAATCTGACACTCCTGTGTTTTTTCTTCCCATTATTCTGTTTTGGCTTGTCAATTTACTCTACAGCTACAATGGCTGGGGGTTCACCTCCTGCTCTGTTTGGACTTTTGTGCAGAAGAACCTGAGCACTCAAGTGGAAAACCAATATCAGTTTTGTAGTCAGCAATCTTCCTCTAAGCCAAAGCAGCCACTGCCGTGGTCTTCCAAAACATTTCTGTGTAAACAGTATCTAGTAATTGTATTCTCCAAATGACTGAGTAGTTCCTTAGTGGAATTTAGATAGTGTATGTGTTGCATTCCCTCTAACTCATGCACAGCTTTCAGCAAAGAAGAGGGAAAGGAGTTCATGCTACTTTTAGGTAAGACCAGAAATACAAGTGTGTCTTCTGCTACACGCTTTAACATGTGCATCCACAGCCAGGTATGCTGATCACAAGGCTACAAAAATTGGTCATTTTACCCAATTAACTTTTCAGGCAATGAAGAGAACAGGTTCACAGCAAATAATCAAAGTTATTAGAAGTGATATTCTTTAACTGAAAAGATTAGGAGACCTTCAAAAAACTGACATTCAATAATATTGTTCACAAAAATGCCCTTGACACATTTCTCAGCCACAATTATCAAGAGAAAACCTCATTTACATGTTCAGTATGTGATGAATCATATCTTTTATTACTTCCAAACAATATAAATAGTTATTGCTATTTATTCAGCACAAATTTAATCACTTTTTCATAGGAAAACATTTCTAATATGCTTTATAAATATCTTGTAATGCCAGGTGTTGCCTGAAGTGTCAAAATGTTCAGTAGGAGTATTATGATGCCTACCTTAAAAATTGTTTTGTAAATATTATGGGTTCTGTCAAGACAGGCAAAATGTAGATATCAAGCTGTTTAGCAAATATCTATTTTTATTGCTGTTTAACAATTAAATATTTTGGAAAGGCTTTTAGATATTTCTGTTAAATTTTAAATTTGTGCTATAACTGATTGCTTTCCTGATTTCAGCAATTTTAAGAACTAAATTTAACATGTTGGGTAATTCCAAACAATTAAATATATGTTCATTTTCAGGACCAAAATCAGTAGTCTGAAATATCTGTCCTGAATATTGAAAAACTTAAGGCACCATAAGATATATCCTAGCATTGATATAGTCAAATGGAAGCTACAAGAAGGGCAGTGTTAAATGGAAAAGCATATGAGTTATTTTAAATAGCCTTCAGGAACTTAATTTAGAAAGCTTCTGACTCTTTATTATAATTATTTTTAGCATCCTCTCATTTACTTCCTGCTTCCTTCAATCTGAAAATGCAATCTTTGCTAAAGAAAGCTCATCACAAGCAACAATTAGTTTATGTAGGATCTTGAACAGCTAAGCTATTTCTGGCCTACAGCTACAGTGCTCTAATTCCAGATACACTCACATGAGGGTACTATAATTAAAAACAGAGTAGAGAGTGTAAAAACAATGCTCAGTCACACTATAAAATATGTTTTCAGTAGCTACTGAAGAGGCACACGTTTATAATCACAGCAAATTAATAAGAATCTAAAAATACTTGTGCTTGTTTCCTGTGCATTGCACATTGCACATCACTAATAACTAATTTTTACACTGTGTTGCAGGTCACTGATAAACTAGCTGTAAACATTCTGTCCTCCTGAATGGATTTGTTTATCATTAACTACATGAATGCTTTTCCACATGACTCTTCATCAGGAGTTATGAAAACTGTGTTGAGGAGTTATAGCATCTAATCCAATATATAAAAACAGTGCTATAAATACATTCTTTCAGTTTATTACTATAATAGAATTAATTGATTTATTACAAAATTTTTATATATAGAAGATTATGGTGAGTGTTTTATTCTTGTACGTCACAGTCCAAACTTAGAGTGTAAATAAAACCACGGCAAAAAAAGACATTTTCTAAATGATTCCCCTTGGCACAATTGAAGTCCTTTAAAATACTCAAGCTGGAGTTTATACTAAAATAAGAAGCATAGAGGCCTTTTTAAAAGAGCATAAAAGTTACTGAAAAAGGTTTACTGCAGTGGGCTGTAAGTCTAGATGAAATGTGGAAGGGTAATTTCATGTATCACATTCACGTTGTTTCACTCAGCAGCACCTCCCATGATTTGATACCTGTTCCACTGAGCAATGGCCATTAACCAGGCTGTCATTACTACTGGGTTTTAATCTTCCTGACTTCTGTCATGGACAAGGAATTTTTTTCTTCAGAAGCTCTAGATGATTCTCAAAAAAAAAAAAAAAAAAAAAAAAAAGAAAAAGAAAAAAGAAAAAGCCACACTGATAAACTCTGAAGGAAGAGCATTGGTGAAAATTTTGCCTAGCAAGGAATATAGGTGTGGTCTGAAAGTACATTTCTGGTGTGGGATTGAACAGAATTCTCTGGCCACTTCATCATTCCTGCAGAACTGAACCAAAAAATGCTTCATTCAGCAGAACTGTCTGATAGCATTTCTTTCAAACTTTTCCTCTGGAGTGAGGTCTACCTGTCTTTAGAGAAAGTTCTTTTTAAATTTCCAATGGACTAGAAAAAATTGAATTTATAACTTATTCCCTCCATTCCAATTGTTGCTTCCCTTCTGTAACACACAGTATCAGAGCATCACAAAAAATACATCAAAATCCAAGGCCTTCAGCAGACAGGAACCTCTGGGCTGCTCTGTTATACCCAGATTTCTGGTAGCAAAAGAACAGGGCCATTTTTAACTTATAACTATGGTTTTAAATTACAAATGTTTGAGATAAATTATCTATACAGGTTATATGAGCTGAAAACTGAGTTGAGATTTAAGATTTTCTCAGGCTGAGGAGATGAAAGCTTTGATAGCAAATGAAAGCACTTTTCTGATAAGTGTGTCTGTGCCAATCATCAGACCCTTCTCATAACAAAATTGCCATAGTTTTTCTATAAAGAACAAGTTAAACATATCAGAATAGCTTCAGACTTTGAATGGCATGGAAATATATTCTAGTTTAAATGACACTTGAGATTTTAGCACACAAACCATAGAATTTTCTTCAAAGTCAAAAGGCACAATGATAAAACTAAAGAGAAAGGGAAACTAAACATCACCTCTACACATACAGAAAAACAAGAGCTCCTCCCTTCCTATCTTTTCCTATTTATCTCTTACTCCTGCTATTTGACTCCTTGTTTTTTGGAAAAATAAAGATCCTACTTAGTCATAGGTAAACCTTATTTTACATTGTCTTCTAAGAAGTTACCAACCAAAAGCAATCAGTTGCAAATCACAGTTAAACAGATATGTTTTACTGTTATTGAGGTGCCTCTTGAATTATTTTTTGTAATTGGAACAGTTCTCAAAACCAAGCCATGTCATAATGGTTGCAGAAAAGAGGAGGCAAAAAAGAGGAAAAGGTATCTCTCCAGACATCTAAGCCCAGATAAGTAAGCATATTCCAGAAATGAAAGAATTCAGGCCAAAATAATTTCAGCAAACTGTCCCCCAGAGAGAAGCCCAAATTGCTTCTTACTCTGAAACTGTATTTTCTTCATGCAACAAACAAAATAATTGGGGGAAAAAGTGTCAAAATAAAAGGTTTGGTTGTCGTTTCTTTTTCATATTTCTTTGCATAGAAAAAATCCCATAAAAATTGTTGGTGTTGCTGAGCAGTAAAAACCAACTCAAAGAGATTTGACTTCAAACAAAGCCAGCTGTTCTGGCAGTTAGTAAAAATTAGGTTAAAAATGGCAACTAATTATAAGAATTTCAAATGAGCATTTTTTCAACCTTACTTGACACAAAAACATTGTTTTAGGCTGGTAAGACATTTACCTAGCAATTTATCTAGCAAAATGGAATTAAGGTGGTAAGAAGTGGGACATGGGCTTGGCACTGGAAACCTCATCACAATAACCAATTTGCCAGTGGTGAATTAACAGAAGTATAAACCTGGAGCCAGACAAACCCATTTTCAGAATTAACAAGGAGAATGAACACATAATATCCAACAAATATAGATGGCACCATCATGCCATTCATAGTAAATTCAGGTGTAACATGTAGCTGCACACCAGTGAAGAAAGAGCAAAGGTGTGAAAGCCCACCAGCAAGCATTTAAAATTACTCCAGGTGGGCCCTACAGTAAGAAAGGGGAAACTGATAACATGAACAGCATTTTATTTTCAGTGACCAAAGCAGCAGGTGAATATGGGGCATAACACCATGATGAGGGATAGAAAATGATATGCATAACAATTTACATTTTTTTTTCCCCATGGTTTTTTTTTGCAAAAATTGCAAATAACTTTGGCTAAACATTTTATTAACAATTATTCTTTAATTAGACTGCTAAGATTTCATTTTTACTGACAATAAATCCTGCCTTTATATGTCAGTGTACTATCTTTTTGCCCATTAACAGGATTTTAATAATTACGTTGGACAAAGAAGCTTCCATTTAAGCAAGATACTCATTCAGGTGATGCAAATAAATTCAAGAAAATATTAGGAAAGCCTCCATCTTGAGTTTTTTAAGCTGCCCCCTCACATTATGGATGTATAAATTTAGTCATAGCAATATTTCAGATTTCACCTGCCTGAAAGACACAGACTAGGCCCTTCTGTGGCTGAACTGCCAATCCCGTCTTCTTCACAAATTATAGCTCTTTTTAGAAATAGCAGTTTTACACAGCTCAAGTAACAGGATATTTTGTGTAAACGTATATAGTTTTGTATAGCACATTTTAGGCTGAAAATATTCATAAGTTTACATATATGGGAAATTGCTGGAAATCACTCAGTCCTTGTCTGAATGCACTGTCTAAAAAGAATTCTCTCTTTTCTTCAATCTAACAAAAGAAAGTAAGTTTTTCTATTAAAGCCATTTCATTATTCCTTGAATGCATTGCAAAAAGGCTGAGTAAGGTAAAATGTTTCTGACTGGTACAAGCTCAGGATCTCATAGTCAGCCCCATGGAGATCATTGCAGTGTCCAGTGGTTGGCAAAACAGCCTTCAAATTCCTTTAGGTTTAGAAGAAGAAGGAGTATTACATTATTCGAATATGACTGGAGCAAAGGTCCTAAGCAATCCTTAATGTGCAGTAAGTGACAGGTCAGCTCTTTTTTTGGAAGAAAAGAATTACCATTCCAACTGTTTCATTGTGCAAGAATGGGAGCAGAGGGTAAGGTAATTAGATTTCTGCTCCTTCTGAACAAAAAAAAAAAAAAAAAAAATTAAAAAAAAAAACCCAAACGTTATTTTGTGTTTAGCTGGACTGAAATATCAACACTGAAAGTCTCTATAAGTCTTCCCCATAAGGAACTTAATCACACATTAAAATTAAGTTAAAGAATCAGCCTGAAGCTCAAGAAGCCAGACACACAGCTGGACACATATTCTCTTTTATTGGAAGGAAGAATATTCTGAGTCTACATCAAAATCCCTAGTGATGTCTTTTGCAGAGGGCCCAGACAAGTCAGCATATCTGAGGAACAGGAACGATCTAGAGGAGAGTTAGCTGTCTGAAAATTTTTAATAGGAATATATTTGCCAAGAATCTCTGATGTGAGTGTGGCAAAGGCAGCAAGAGAGGAAGAGAAATGTTCCTACAGCTGGAGTAGACCCAATATTTAAAACTTGCAATGTCCTTGTATTTGACAGGCAACAAAAAGCAAGGTCCTTAGTTTGTGTGTGCAAGTGCACAATTTCTTTTGCTTGGACTAGTGCAACTCCTAAAGTGTGTACGCAGTACTATTTCGTTTGAACCAGTATTTTTAGATTGAAAAGTGAGAGGACTCTGGTGTCAAATTGAAAAATACCCATTCACTCTCAAAAAAATCCTAGAGATATTCAGGAATGTTTGTAATTTTAATGTTAGTAATAAAATTTTATCTTCTTTAAAGGACATCAATGCAATCTCAGCATCAGGCTTCAATACACATTAAAACATCTACATGCTAAAACATCATTAAAACTTTCAAAACATTTCATTTATAAGAGATTACAGTAATATGTTCTGGATATTCTATTGCTAATATGGGCTGCAGTAAGTACAAAAGCATGCCTGGTAATCATTATGGTTGCTTTGTTGTAAGCTGTTTGCAAATTTATCAAATTTATATAGCTGTTTGCAAAACACTGTCAGTGGTAAATGTTCTGCAGCGCTGTCCTTAACCAAAAGTGTGCGAGAATGAACAGGGATCAAAAAAATTACAAAGCTCAACATTTACCCTTTGGCACCGTGCAGCCCTGAGAACCTGCACCTTACTCCAAATTTGCATTTCCAACATCTGAGTAGGATCTTCTCAGTTCCAGCTGCTCTGAATAAAGACTGCCTCCATCCATGCTCTGTTCCATCTGTCTTACTAATTTCCCTTTTTCTCCCATCAAAGGGATAGTTATCCACCTATCAGCCCTGTATGTCTCTGTACATCAGTCACCCTTCAGTCTAGCACAGGCCTGTGCAAGTTTTCTACACATGATCTCAAAAGCAATGTACTTATCTCCCAGCACCTGAGAGACACTGAACACTGTTTGACCTGCCCTGACCTATGTCACAATCAGAAAACCCTCTAGTAAGAAAATATATCTATCTAATTACAGCTGGCAAAATTCATGGCTTCCTGGGAGTTTCAGCTGGCACACATTATGTGGAGGGAGGTAAAACTGAGTGGGTGCTTTTGTATCAGGAAAGGTGGAAGAAGGAGATGTTGAATTTCCTGAAAGGAAAAGGGATAAAGAAGGGCAACAATCTTAGGAGAAAAAGGGGAGCAGGACTTTAATGGAAAGGAGGGACATAGTCATGGATAAAGTATTGTGGGAAGAGATACTAATGCAGAAAGGGAATACACCAGCCATGTTTGTTGTCAGCGCTTTTCTCCAGAAATAGAAAACAGCAGATTTACTTTGTTGCTTTTTCACTTTGCAAAAGAAAAAAATACATTTTAAAATGTTTTCCAAATGTTTTCCAAATGTTTTCCAATGTGTGTATGATAAGGTTTTGAGGCCTCAGGCCTAACTTGTATTATCATTTCTCTCCTAAAATGTCAGGTGTAGAAGACATGTTGCTTAAACTGCACTTAGATCTTTCATCTCCAATCCTACTTGAGCTGCACAGATTAAATACCTCTTATTTCAAAACTTTACAGCTCCCAAGGTTCTCCCAAGAAGAAGACAACATGTGTATGATAAAAGACTGGCCTCTTGCAAATAGCAACAGGAAAATAGCCTATGGAAAAATTTAGGACAGAGGCCCTTCAACAGATTGAAAGAGTGTCAAGTGGCCTTATTTTTCATGCTGCAGAATCCACAAGAACTCTGCCAGGGTAGCAGAGCACTGCTGTATCCAAACCTCCACTGTGATCTGTAATCAGTAGGTAGAGGCACTGGGATTTCTCTTTGCTTCTGAGCTTTCTACTGAACAAGTAATGAGAAAAAGCTAATGAAATGAAATCACATTTCTGTTGACTTTTTTTTTTTTTACTATTATTTAAATACAGGACAGATTTGGAGTGAGGTATGCAAGTTCCTCCTCCCTATGCAGAATAAACTCTAATTCTTCCTCTTAGGAGACGATAGAAGAAGGCAGTTAAGACAAATATACATCCTTGGAAATGGAAGTGATATGGCAAAACTCCTTCTCCTGTTTCTCTGCTCTCAGGAAGGACACACCAGGCTGGCTTTGAAGTGTCAGCAGGATTAGAAGACAGCAGCATGCCCTTGCTTCCTGATAAAGAATCAGCTTAGCCAGCACGGGACTTCATATCCAAGCAGCAAGGGCAGCACATACTCTTCTGAGCTGTTTATTCAAATACCACTGTTGATAAATAAACCTCAAGCATGTTTGAAAGCTATCAGTGAAAAATTCTCAGGCCATTAATGTTCTCCAGTATAAAATTTGAGCTTCAATGTAAAATTAGCAGTGCCTCAGCTGTCCGCCTACTACACTGCTCCATGACTGATAAAATTAGTCTGTGAACATCTTGTACATACACATCCTACTCTTGTAATCCATTCATAAAAACACCTTCACAACTGATAGTCAAGATGATTCTGAGTTACAAGAAAGATGGAGAGGGGTTTTTTACAAAGAGCCGTAGTGACAGGACAAGGGGGAATGAATTCTAACCAAAAGAGAGTAAGTTTAGACCAGGTATTAGGAGGAAGAAGATTTTTGTTTTCAGGGTGGTGAGTCACTGGAACAGGTGGCCCAGAGAAGTTGTACATGCCCCATCCCTGAAAGTCCTCAAAGGCACATTGGATGGGGCTTTGAGCACTGAATATTGCAAATAGGGAATCATTTATCAAGTCTGAATTGATATTCTTCAGTAATTACAGTGGCTGTAGAAAAAAAAATCACATTTTGAGAATGCCTGTGATGTTCTTCAAACTCAGTTGATTGATAATGAGTTTACAAGAATCCAGGACAAAATTTGACACAACAAAATCAGAATGTAACATTTTGATCAATTTCTCTATTTTATGGTTTTATACCCTTTTTACATGCTTCAAGGAGAAAAGAGGCATTATTAAAACTCACCATTTAAACAGAAGCCTGTACCAGTCAAACTAAAATTATATTTTATTACAATCCAGTTTTGCTTTGGGACATAAACAAAAAAATCAGCTACACAGCTTCTCATGAACACCACCAAAAGCAGATAGAATCATACCATCCTCCTTGTTTGCAAAAGATCTCCAAGACTTCTTCCCCTCAGATTCAAATTGCATAAGTAAACTTATTTTTCTTCTCTCTCACAAATAAATGTTTCTCAGTGCCCACACCTCATTTCCGTTTCATCCATAGAAATACATGCACTAGCAAAAAAAAAAGTTCAAAATTGAAAGTAGGTATGGCCACAAAAATATTTTTCCTATCTTTATTCCAACAATGAGCTTTTTGAAGATAGCTTACTCTAATATTTTGCAGTAAGAAAAATCCCTTCAAACTCCAAACCAGATGTTTGCCTTCTAGTCTCATTTAAGAAGGAATAGGAGCCTTTAATTTCTCTAGGATTAGACCTTTTAACTTGGATTAAATTTTCTGAAAAACAGTTGTGTGGGAGAAGAAATTTATAAGGATAATTTAAAGTCTTGAATGCTCTGATTCTTAGACTCCATTAAAAATTTTGCAAAAAACTTTTATCATCAGTACTCCTGTCCAAGGTAATTTTAGCAGCATCAAAGATGTAATGGAGAGCAGCAGAAACCAGCATCTATAATCCACCCTGAGTAAGAAAGCCCTGCATTTTTGTAGTAGTTTAATTCCCATTAACAGGCTATGTTCATTATTTAATTACATTCATTAAAACAGGCAAGTCTGGGTTAAAGCAACAATTCTTTCCAACTGCTCATTCATATTCAGGCGAAGGTAACAGTATGCAGCAACACTTCTCACTTCACACAGGAAAATGAAATAATGACCTTTTTTTTCTCACCTCTTAACCTTTATAGATGGGAAGACTGTAGGGGTCAAAATAAAGAACTGAAATTGGGTGAAGAATGACAGCTGCCCACCCCCCACCTGCTAGGAGATGGAAATGTGCAAGACAGAAACAAAGACTTATACTCTAAGCAGCACTGGGAGGCGATCCCTGGGGGAGTTAGACTGACAAAGTTATGACCTAATTAAAGAACATCTCCTACACGTTGTCATTGTTCCTGCAAGTCTAGGACAAAATACTTCTTTCCATAATGTCCATACAAAGACTGGAGACAAGGTGCAGCATTGCATTAACATGTCATGACTCTAAGGAGTGTGTGTGAGGCCAAAACACAGCCCCCAAGATCACCTTGCATTTATTTGGTTTCTAAAGGATTTACCTGAACTTGGAAAACTGTCGTGTTAGTTATGTTTTATTAGCCTGCCAAATGTAAATGAAATAGTGGTAAGCTACATTTCCTGTTAAACTCTGTGGAAATGCTGTGGCATAGGTGCTATTTTGCTCAGGAACTCAGGTATTAGAGATGAGCATTGAAATGAGGAACTACTGCAAAGCTGTAGTTCCACCACCACAATAAAACTTTGTAATATGGCACTGTAAACAACCAAACCTCTGCTTCCTATTCTTTTTTCTCTCTTTTAGTTCAGCAAAGTCCATTGTGCAGCTGCAGTGTGAACCACACAAGATGTCTGATCCAGATCACATTAGACCAGGAGGAAAGAAGTCACTTAACAGTGCTAAATGAAAAACCATGCCTTTTAATAATAGGCAAATGTAAGCATGCCAAGGCTATCAAGTGCACTCGGTGTATCCACATTGCTAATTAAGTTATGGGTTTTTTTCAGTGTGAACTCTGCCATGTAGCTCATCATTGTATCTGTAATACTTGTCAGTCTCTAATTTGTTTCATTAGCACTGTACAGTCACAGTAAGTAATGCAGATTGACAGGGATTTTTCACTTTTCTCTATTGCTCTTTCTTAAAAAAAAAAAAAATTGTTTTTTGGAGTACCAGGACAATAAAAGTAAAGAACTTGAAAGGGTCTTCAGACATTTTTCTCCTCAGGAATATTTTCCTCCATCAATATTTTCCTCCATCAGGATATTTTGTAAAAATTGACAGAAACTAATGAAGCGTTTACACATTTTTTAACAGAAAAGTGAACTAACTCTAAAAAAGTTTTAACTAATCAAGAGAATTGAACATTAGATGTCAGGTATAGTTTCTTTGAGAAAAACAAAAGGTGCCAGCCAATTGTGGAATAATTTTTCATTCATAAGAATTTTTATTCCAACTGTCCAATAAACTAGGATGTCAATAAATGTCAACATGACCTTCCTATATGATTTGCATAATGTCTGACATGACCTTAAAATAGAAATTGTACCTAATAAGCCCAGTAAAAAAGAGGCCTTTCCTATTCTAAAAATGGGGTGATAAATTCTTTTCTCAGTTTCAATCAATTATCAAGGTTCAGAAATAGTAGGTTACATTTTAAGACTTACTATTAAAAGATTTTTTACTTTTTAGATGAAAACAAAATTAAGCACACTTACTAGGAAGAATTCTCTACTATCAAATTGTACTAATTGTGGCTGAGATATCCTCACCTACAATTCCAAACTGAGAGTAGATGCAGAGTTAAGTAGATGGGCTTGTGATGCCAGAAAAGACCAGGCAAAGATTCGCCTGCATGAGGAAAGAGTGGAATACTTCATAAGTTATCTCGATAAGGAGTTGGGGGTGACTTTTGAATACCAGCAGTAGAGGGAAGGGTGGGACTGAATCCAACTAGACAACATTTAAATGAGCACTTTTTCAGGCTCACACAATAAGATCCGTAAGACTAGGCACAAGGGTACAAGGGCATTTTGCTCATAAATAATAGAGTAGTAGATATAGTTGAAGTTGGAGATAATTATACAGAGTAAAAAAATTTTCTAGAAAACTGAAAAAACCTAAAGACTATGTTCTCATTCATGTCAAAAAGCATATGTAGACAAACAATATCATGGGCTATCAAAGAGAGTATCATAGATCTCATCTTTTTTTAAGGAAACCTTTAAGCATCCAAATATCAAAATCTGGAAGAGGGACAGCCTTTGTCTCATATTCTTTCTTGAATATATAATAGTTGTCACAACCACGGACAGGTTTCTGACCTAGAAGGACTCCTCACTTCACCAAAACAAACATTCTTAGGTTTTACTACATTTTTTTCCATACTGTTTTTGACAGAAATTCATTTGACCATCGGAAATTTAACTCACAATCATACATCTTTACTGCTTGGTTTGTTCAACTGAATGTATAATCAAAGTAGTTGTGTTAGGAACATCTTGCTATTTTGTCAAAGATCCAGCATGGTATTAAAAGAGAAACCAATAGTTACTTATGTAAATACAATGCAGATGGTTCCCTATTGATGAACAATATCTTTCAGAGAATAATGAGTTTGTCTGGTGCCAATTAATGTTCAACACATGCTGTTCCCTTTGTCCACATTTCATGTACTCCAGAGGAAACTAAATGTAAGTTATCTTACGGTAGGTGATCATTGTGTGGGGACAAAAAGCACTCACATGGTGTCCATATGGACCACATAGAGTGCTTTGTGAAGTCCGTGTGATTGTGGCTAACATACATATGAACCTCAGTCCACTGTCTGGGAATGGTGGAGACATCAATACCAAAATCCTTATCTCTACGAAAATCAGAATAATTTGTCCTATTACATCTGCGTCATTCTGGTTTGTTTGATTTTGACAAGTATTGCAAAAGCCTATATTGCCTCTATCTGCCAGTGGAATTAAAGATCAAGCATGTACCCCTATATAAACTGGAAGTGGATATTTAAGACCCTATAAAAATCCTCACTGATACTACTTCTTTAAAGCTCATTAATTTTATTATGATAAAAAATAAATGCGAAGTTCTCAAAATAACTTTGTGCAGCTAAACCCAAGGAAGTAGAGCTGGAAGACACCTGCAAAAACCACTTTCTTGATTCCCCTATTTAAAGGACCCTCTCTGTCATTTGCAAGTGCAGACAAGCTGTTATTTAGTCTTGCTAATCCAGGACAAGAAATAAGGTTTTTAAGGTATTATAAGGCCTTGCCTCTGAACTTTGCTTTTCTAAATTTGTTTTAATGCTAGTCCAAGTTGAAATTACTTTTAAATTTTGTTTTATTTGTAAAATTTAAAATATCTTTGACTAGACAATTTTAATCATAACCTTATTTACACAAAAACCAGCATAGCACAGTATAGCACTGAGAAGTACATTTTTCATTTGAGGTTCCACATAAGCAAGGTATATATCCACATACACAAAGTAGTGCAGGCTCTGGTACTGAATTCTGAACTGTTTTAGGTTTTTCAGCTGGTAACCCATGCCAGGTTAATCTAACCTTAAGCTTAGGACTCACCAAGTGTTTTACTTCAGGCAAGGACTGCATTTCTGACAATCTGGATACTGTCCACATACCAGAGCTCTGCAAGCTTGAGCTGAACCTTCTGGAAGGGAAGACATTAATCTGCAAAATGTGACCAAGGATCAAACCACGTGCCCTCTAGTCACCACTGGGCATTTGGTCCAATGGAGCATACTGCAGTGAGCCTAAAGTTAAGGAAAACATGAAATTGATATTTGTAAAATAGTTCCTTGTCACTATTTCATTCTGCACATCTTCTCCCACTTGTCTGTTAATATAAACTTTAGTTTTAAAATTTCTACTTTGTATAAAGTGCTTGTAAATTCAGCAAATTGACATGCTTTTTCTTGAGAATGCACATTCTCCTTATTTTCTAAGGAAATGTCATCTGTAAGCATTTAAAGTAAAAGCTGGCTTTCTCTAGAAGATTCCCAGCTACAGCATTGACTTACAAGAAAAATCATCATACTTTCAGAACAGGCCCCAAGCTTTGCTTTGAGTCTGGTATTTAATTCACTATGGATCAATGAGAAAAAAAGCACACTTTGCATATTAAATTGTAATCTATATTACAGAAGAGTAGTTCTCCTCCAAGAACAATGCTGTGTTGTATAATTTCCTAAGCAGGGAGTACCTGCAAGTTCTGATGGTGAATTTCCTTCCTGAATATTTAACATCTGCTAGCTTACCTTTTAGAAATAGTTAGGTAAGCAACTAGTCCGAAGACAAACAGAAAATAGGAAAAAAACCCAAGGAATAAGCAAATAAAATTATTTAAATATAATAAATTGCTTGTTTTTTCATTCCAACTTAGTACAAAATGCCAAAGTGTTGGACCTAGAAAGGCAAAGAAAATTCTTCCCAAACATAGTCTTTGAGTTTTATCAGGTTTGGTTTGGTTTTTTTCATACAGCTAAAGTACCGTTTATAAGGAGCACAAAATTTTTTAGACTCGCATTCTTCAACTTGCTATCCATCTCACTTTGGACCTGGGAGCTGTCTCTATTCAACAAAACACCCAGAGCTTCATTTAGGCAATTTCTAACACGTGCTGTGAGGAGCACACCACCTGCTGCTACTTCTACTTCTAATACTTTCCTGCAACCACCTTTGGTGCCAGGAAGACTGAGCAAGGGTTAAAGAACATGCAGCACAAGATAGGGATGTCTATAACTGAAGATCTCACACCTTATTTCTGGCTTTACTGTTGTCCACATTATCTCTGTTCTGTTCTCATCAGCACTGTTTTGTAGTTTGTAAGCTTCTGTGAGCTACAGCTTCTTTTTATAAGATTCTATTAGGGTAGACATACCCAAACATATATACTTGTTTCTTGTATATATCAGTTTAAAAACAAGTAAACAGAAGACCAGCTGACCAATGATCTATTGGAAAAGGGCAGAAAAAGAGGCCTCCACAGTAGATTTGTCATCTTTCTCCGTTTACACCACTAAGGAGTTTCATTGTAGAGGCCAAAATGAGCCACTTTTCCTTACCTTATTGGTTTTTTCTAATTGCTTAAAAAATGCCTAAAAATATGTTAATCATTGAAATAAGCAAGCCAAAGAAGGATATGCCTATATATATAATTTTAATTGTTTCTAATTATCTCCCAGTAATTAGACAATGGAAGCACTGATTAATTTATTCTATGATTAGGAAGCACAAAGTGGTACAGGACACCATCCACAGAGGACCCTTCTCTTTGCATCACCACCCATGGAAGGATAAGCTAATCCTCTTGACTAACTGTGGTGAGACACGCTTTTCACAGAAAAAGGTTGTGTGGGGCCCAATACATAGAGGCTTTGTCCAGCTGTGGTCTCTGGGCCTATGCTTATATTCTCATTATTTAAGCACTTTGGGAGCAGGACCACATAGGTGTCCATTCAGAGATCTCTTTAAACAGCAGCAGAGTTGAGGCTTTTGTGGCTATATACTAGTAAACAAACCACAGCTCACAAACATCCACACCAACTAAATATCAGCACGGTCCTCAACACAAGCTTGACTCATGCAAAAATTACTCCTCATTCAGATTACATTTGGACATTGTTTGGATGTGCTGTACATGTCAGAAACTATTCCTAAAGATGCGTGACAATTGTGTTTAGGAAGGTGAAATTCTCTGTGAGCTAGGACATGGACTCAAGCTAGAAAACAACTACTGTCCTGCTTTATTAAGGAATAGTCAGTAGGTCAGCTCAAGCAAAATCAAAAGAAGCTGTTGGGCTGTTGATCTGTAAAGTACTCAGGATCCTTATCCCTGGAGCTAAAGAAATTCCCTATAAAATTCAAGAGTCAACTCTACAGCTGCCTCCTAGAGGTTGGAGAGTTGGAATGGGTGACTGCTCCCAAGACATGAGCTGGTGCAGAATAATAATTTCTGTTAGCGTCGTCTCGAAGAAATCTGTGTAAGATCAGGAGTTCATGTCCTCTGTACAGAGAGTTATCCTGAACTAGACACCTCATGGCACTTAGCGTCACAGAACACAGTACAGTCTGGTATTTGGGTTCAGTAGGTGACAGCGACAAACAGCAATATTTTATAAAAAACAGAAATTGCTTCCACCAGGTGAAGGTTTATATCAACAGTTGTTATTTGCTGACAGTCAGCAAATAACAGTACTGGGTCAGTAAAAGTACTGGGTCAGTACTTTTTGAAGTATAACAAAACCAACTTAACTTCTACATTACTGAGAAAGTAGCTGTAAAATTTTTAGTCCTTGGCTATTTTTGTTCACAAGAGATATTACAGTGTCTTGATAGTAAAATGAAGAACGTTTCTGTCTGCACTGCTGTCGTGAACTATGTGTCCATCAGCTGCACAGTCTTTACACGCAGCTGGGCCCATACCTGGTGTGCCTCTGGACCCATTGTCACCTGCAGAGACATTAACTTTCTGGTTTAAAACTCCATTGATCTATAAGCTTTGAAGATCTATGAGTATATGGGGTTTTTTAATAAAAACCAATACAACATGAAATAGTCTGAACATTTTAATAAAAAAAGGTATAATTGCTTTTCTGTGTTACTTGGCTGGATTTCCAGCTGAGACACTGAAAATATGAAAACTCTTTTGTATCTGTTGTGGGATCTTGCTTTATTCCCCAGCAGGTTTGGGCATATAAGCGGATTATACTGCTTAGCCCTTTGCCTAGTTAAAAACAGCCCAGTATTTCCATTAGAGACCTCCCTTTACAAAATCTTCACACAACATAATAATCTTCAGTATTTCTTCAGTTTCTGTTCATTGGGAATCCATGAACAACAACAAAAAAATCCACTGGAAGTACAATGATCTCAAAGACATGAATCGGGGATATCAAAATGTAATTACATTTAGGAGACTACATAAAGCATAAACTTTTGTTTCTTTTTATGAATGCAATTTCTGATGCTTTTGTTTGCTGAAGTTCTCATGAAATAGACTGTGGAGTTCTATGATGGCAATTAATGCAAGAGACAGAAAAGTTATCTTTACAGCTGAATATTATTGATTTTTTACCTCATAGTACTCATCGCAATTTTGTAGCCTTACAGATCTAATCATTATAGCACTTAGTGATTTATACTCTGTGGTGGTAATAATAAACATGAAGAGCTTTTTTCAGTCTTCAGCAGTTTTAGTGCATGATACTAAATACACCCTAGCCTGTTGTAAATTCCATCTTGGAGCTTCCCTATAGTTGAAAGGCTTGCTTCCACATAATATTCTATAATGGCAAACATGCAGAAAGCTAAGTCTGCAAAACTGTATACAAACAGCTATGGATTTTAAGCAGAACATACTGAAAGGTAAATGAGTCACTTTGCTACTCTGCATGATTTGCAGTTCTGGAACATAACTGCCAAAAATAGATTTATTTATTTATTGCTAAAGATTCAGCTAGTTAAAAAAAAAAAAAAAAAGCTAACAGTCAACCCAAATCATGAGTTGATTGAAATCATATAAACATTATTAAACTGAACTTATATGGACATTTCCTTTAGAAATATTATTTTTATATTAGTTTGGGTTACAATTTTTAGGCTGATACTTTTCCACATCTTTTGCAGTCCCCATCCCTGGAGTTATGCAAAAAATGTGCAGATGTGGCTCTCAGGGACATGGTTTAGTGGTCAACTTAGCAATGTTAGGTTTGCAGTTGGAATCTTTAAACTTAAAGCTCTCTTCTGACCCAAATGATTCTAGGATTCTATGAAATATAGACTCTCCTCACTCTTCAATTCTGAGATAACCTCTGCTGAAGAAATTCCTGTACAAGACTGCTGTAGTTCCTGCAGTCCTGCAGTGTTGAAAACATTGAATAGTAATGACTGACAATGGACTATTCCCTTGTTATAGCATGAACAAATCAGGACCCTCAACACTGAAGTCTTTGTGCTTATTTCGGTCACTTGCCCCTTAAAATCAAGTCTGTTGGTACTCTACAGTCCCTACTGTCCTGAAAAATGTCCCAGTTAAGAAGAAGATGGAGAAAGTAGGGCCACCAGTTCTCAAAGAGGTGAAAAACACAACCTGCTATATAAAAAGAGGGCCACACCATTTGTCATTAAGCAGGTGGGGATGCATTACAGAAAGCCAAGCTAACCATAGTATGGGGCTGCAGCTGCAGGAAAGCTCCTGGGATGTGCAGTTAGGTCAGGATTATTGCTTTTGGGGAGCTGAGAGCCCTGAAGTTCTGCATTTGCAGACATGGTGTGCCTCACTAGGGTGAGACTGCTGCACTGGGAAATGGGCAGTGGCTTGGGGCCAAAACCTCCTCAGTGTTCCTGGTTTATTAGCACCAAAAAAACCACAATGCTCCACACAATCCCCTTGCCTGTAATGAATCCAAACATCCAAGAGTATATGCACGTACATGTGTGTGTGTGTGTGTGTGTACATGGGTATGTATGTTTGTGTGGGGTTGTCTTTACATATTTCTACTTTTTTTTTTTTTTTACATTTTGTCAGAAGATTCAGAATATATCAGATCCAGGGTCATTATTTTCCTTTCTTCATCAAGAAAACCTAGATGATTCCACTTTCCACAATCTTTTTCTTTTTTAATTACACTTATTGACGGCAAGGATGGTTTTAGATCTCAAAACCACCACTGAAAGATCAAAGCATAGTTTAAAAATCCCTTTCTTTTACAAAGACCATGAATTTAAGGCTCCATATGGAATTTAATTGGTATACTTTCAGCTGTAACTTTAAAACTGAGCATGAAATCTTATTACTATTAAAGTAGATTTTTTTTTTTAAGGAGCAATTCAGGTAGAAATTAGATTTTATGTTGACCTTCCATCACCCCTGAGCATGACTAGAGACATGAACAGCATACATATTTTATTTATTCACAATTTGTGTTGGGTCCTTACACTATTGTGCTAGGTGTTGCACAAATGTCTGATGAGACCTGGTTCCTAGATAAGCTATTTAAGACAACAGGGAGAGGATGAGTAAGCTGGGTCAATGTCAGTGCCGACAAACAAAAAAGGAGAAAGTGAAAATCATTAAATAACTGAGACAACATTCATAGAAAAAGATGGGCCAACTGTTAAGCATGACTAGGGTAGGCAACATTTAAAATTCCTAGTGCAACACAGCCAATTATGTGTTTAAAGCATACATTTCACCATTCTTTATTTCATTCAAGCCTTTTCTCTTTTTCCTGATCTACTTCTTTAGTTACTTCTCTGAAGAAGGTGGGTTTTTTCACTTTTTATCTCTTGGTCACCCTACCTGTTTCCAGCAATTGGTGTGCATCTTACCAGCAAATTGCTAGGAATAGTACCAAATACATGAAATTGTATTTCTCAACTGTTTACTAAAAGGACCACCTAATGACCCAGGAAATAAAAATCCACCAGCTATTTTATGTTTTAGTGTGTTGTGGAAGCTTGCGGGAAGGGGAATGATGACATTGAAATATAGCACAACATTGCTTACCTGTTTCTTGTTGCAGAAGATGCAGTTGCAGTAGCAACTTGGTTGTGACTAATCTTTTGACCAGTCACCAGCCAATGTGTGGTGGGTAGTGAGCAGTCTAAAGGGTTTTGTTCTCTTTAACACACCACCTCCTACAAAGACTGTCTAGACCATTAGTACTGCTACAGAGGGCAAGCTGCCCCTCTGGGATTCTGAAAGTTGAGATGTTGGCAGCACTCAGGTGTAGCTGCCAAGACAAATTGTGGCTCCAGAGTTCAGTAAGAGGAGACAAGTCACTTAATCTACTTCATGCAACGTTTCACATCTAGCTGTTCTGAGGCAGATGTGAATGAGGCAAGGAGATAAAAGGGATGGTCAGCTACCTCAAAACTACCACTTCATTCCTTATTAGTGTGACTACCTCAAACTTTAGAATTGTTAATACATGCTGTCCAGAATGAAAAATAAATGTGCTCACTTCAGGTCCTCATCTTTGCAAGCAGAGATGTTGCAGAGATGCTGTTCTTCTGCTTATGGATAGAACTCAGGGTGATTTGGACTTTTGTAATCCTTCACAAGCTCTCAAACAAGTTCACAGATGCAGTTTTTGAGGCATGACTTCTAATTTTGACTACTGAATTGAAAACTTAAGTAATAACAGGATTAAAGCTTTTCTAGCATTTACTCATTTCCCAAATCTATGCAGGTGTAAAAAGTCATATTGCTGATAGATTTGTTAAATTCAACCTAACTCTTTGCTTTACATGATCGTGCCAACAGCAAATCAAACTGTGTGTTGAACCATGACTAGACCATTTATATGGCATCATAATGACAGTACCAATAGCAGTACTTGTACCTCTCTAAGCTAAGTGGAATACCAGCAAAATTTTTCAGATACCTCAAAAGAGTGTGGATATCTACAGCACAACATTTTGTACCCACCAGGGCAAAGAGAGGACCAAACATCAGATTTTGCTTTGTCCTTTTTATTGGATTACCTACAAAAACTTTGAGATTTATTTCTAAAAATTTATGTGTTCAATTACTACAAGTTAAAGTGTCTGGATTCTTGAAGATTTGACATATGTTGAACAGGCAGGCACAGAACTGGATATTAACATTTTAACATCTGTTGCATTTTCTTGTCCAAATACTGGCTCCCTATTTTCCTTCCTGTGGTTTTATTTGTCTCAAGACCATGTACAGTATGTGACAGAACAAATTGCCACAGGACAATCAGAGACAGTAATTTTCTTTTTCACAGATAGGAGAGTTTAAAAGGGATCACAACGGCCATTCAGCCTAACCTTATTTATTGCTTTCCGACAATGATTCTTGCATCTTCCTAGATTGATGACCAGATTTAAAGGCTTTGCCTGCCTGAGATTTAGCCTACCCTCTGGGAGTTATGCTTGATATCTTGTTATTCTCACTTAAAAAAAAAAATAAAAGGTGTTGTGGTGCGAAGCTAAATCCTGTCCCTCAGCTGTGACTACTTCCTCCTTGCCTTCCCCCAGCCTTCTTCCTACTGTTGTCTGTCCAGTTCCACATTCCAGCAAGGGCATCATGTGATTGGCAGAAGTTCAAAAGATGCTTCTCAGGCCTGGGGTCATTGGCCTGTCCAGGTGTCATTGTCCCCTGAGACCCTCCCCCTCTTACCTGGTTGGTGGCTCACCTATCCTCTCCCTCCCCCCTCCCTGTGAGTTAAAAAGGCGTTGAAACCATGCAGTGCTGTTCTGTTGTAGCTGTTACCGAGATTCCAAACTGTATCACCCTGGAATAAACTCTGGATTTAACCCTCCGTCAGAACCCGCTCTCTTTCTCTTCACCATAGCCTGAACTTTTTCCACTAGAGGTAAACTGAATTTCTACTTTGCATGGGCTCATTTCGAGTGCCTGGCTGCAACTGCCTGCGAGCTAAAGGTGTCTCTGAGGAGAAATATCCCCAGCAGTCATCTCTAGCACAGTGCAATCAATAATTGGTGCCCAACATAGGGCTCGAACCCACAACCACTGAGATGAAGAGTCTCATGCTCTACTGACTGAGCTAGCCAGGGAAATTTGGTTCTGATTTTGAACTTTGACTTTAAATTAAGACATTTTACACATTTGTTTTGTTAGGTTATCGAATCCTTCACATAATTTAATGATCTAGGAAATACACAATAAAAAAATTCTTCCTATATATCATGACCCATCCATACAAAAAGTTTCTTTGTGTACATCAAAACAATAGCTTAAGAAATGTATGCTGTGTACAAAATAAGGAGAATTCTAGTAGATTAGGAAGCCAAGTGTATTTCAAAATTGACAATGTCAAATGAGTTAGTTTTTACCTTTAACTATAAAGAGTGTGTCTCCACCTAATTTGATGTGAGAGCATATTGTGTGGGACAAGTTTAGTGGGCAGCCATGGTTGAAATAATGAACACAACAGATCAGAAAACACTGACGTGAATATAACCATTTAGAAGTTTAACAATTTCTTTCTTCTTTGAAAAAAACACATGGGAACTACAAGTCCTGTCTGAGAAAAGGCCATTTGAATATAACAACACAGACAAATTTGAACACAACTAAAACAGCACCGTTTTCAATGATAGAAATGTTCATAGGAGCAAATAAAGTACTAGGGAATGAGAATCCCTGGGTCACCTCCTTGGACTAAAATGACATTAAACCTCAAACATGAGCAGTGTTAATACATTCTTTGTACATTAAATGCTAAGTAATGCATATCTATAAGATGTTAAGATTAGAAACTAAAGAGAGTGCAGAAAGTAGCATATAACAAATGATACCACATGGCCAATAGCCAGAGCTTAACATAGGATCACTCATAGGATCACTCGTTTTTTTAGGGAGTTGATTGAGTAATGTGAAAACAAGAAGTTTTCTGGCTTGAATCATCTTTGTTTTAAAGCAAGAAGATATACAACTGCTATACAACTGCTTAGCATTCCAGAAAAAAAAAAGCATATATACATACTATACATATGTACTATCTATATATATTTACATATGTCTAGATAGTGTTTTATATTGTATTTTAATTTCTGTATTTTGCATCTTATGTTTTTGTTTGTATTTTATATCATACATACATCACAAAGACACTTCTGTTGATATGACTACTCAGGGCAGATTTTTGTAGAAAGTGACAGACCTCTGCAAATGGTGACTCCTCAAGTAATTCTGTGTTTCAGAAGATGGGGCAAAAAAGGTTTTGGCTACAAAAATATTTTCCATTGGGATGGCAGGCACACACACAAAAATATCATACTGTTTAAGATGAAGAGAAGATGGTCAGTAGGCCAGTATTAAGTCAGTAGTCTAGTAGAGGGAACCATTACTCATTAATAGTATTTATGCACTTGGCAGAGTTAACAAAATAAATCCTTCTGCAAGTTGCATGCAATAACCTGAAAACTGCAGGATAAGCATTCAACTTCAGTAGGATATTTTCCACTACTGAATTGAAAGCTCACTAGCATTGACAAGGTTAAAAACATGCAAACATGATATCAGAAGAAAATCAGTGAGAATTAAACAACTTTTTGCAAATTGTACCCAGCTACAGCAGAACAAAGGACCCATTATCCTCTGTTTATTTCCTTGAGCCCTTTAGCATACATTATGCACTCCACTGAAACTAAAGTTTCAGTTGAGCAATCTGTGCTTTGTCCCAGCTTCAGGACTGATGGATGGAAACAGCAGCCTTGAAGGTGCTGCTTGCTACCCAGCAGAATTATACATGGGCACAGAAAAAGTCAATTTTTAATGAAATGCTAATAGGGTTCAGTAAGAGAGGAGAAATTTTGCAAATATTTTTTTCTATTTTTGTTGGGTTTTGGCAAAGTGTTCAGGCTAAATGTTCCACTTTCACACAGACCATCTCATAAAATTTAGGTCTATCACTGTTTTCTCAAAGCTGTACAAGTTTCTGAGTTTTCAAGTCTGTTGATCAAGATGGCTGACAGTGTGGCAAAAAGTAACAGATGCCTGGAGTCTCAGTCTGCAGAGCATAAGCAATTATCTACAAATAATTTCTGATAGCCTTATATAGAGGTTTTATCATCACCTAAAGCAAATTGGCAGGATATATAAACTGCCAAGATTTAGTTCATCTTCATAAATTTTCCTGATGAAAAATATTTGCAGATTAGAATAAGTACAAATACTTCACCCCCAGTTTTAAAAATTAATATTGTATATGGTACATACACATTTTTGAGACTGCTGTGTGCTTATCTGTAGCAGAAAACATGCTTGACACTTTCCTTTAGAAAATCATAATCAATTTATGTAATATATAAATATATCTTTCATAAACATAGTAAATGTATGAGATAAAAATCTTTAACATTTTTCTAATAAGCTGAATAATTTCACTTGCTTTACAGAGGATTGGGCCATCAGATTTATTTTTCCAAAATAATATTAATTTAAAAAAAAAGCAGTGAACAATATTACTCTGTCCTATTTTTAAAGTTCTGAAATGAACTCCTGCTCTGTGATAAAATAATGAGTCTCCTTGGTTTCCCCTAATACATATTTCACATAGAACTACTCATATTTGTACTTGCTTATTGATCAGGAATTACACTCAAGCTTTAGAAACATCATTTGAAGGAAAATATAATTATGAAGGAAAGCTTAGAATTTAAAATGCCTTATTTTTTTTTTCCTAAGCATCTGATTTTCTTCCTCATCTACCAAACAACCAGTGATATTATTTAGTGAACAGGACAGAACTAGTCACTCTGAATAAGCAGATCAATACATATTGAAGACACGTGAGACATGATTTTAATTCAGTAAGTTTTAAGACCAAATATTTTGATCATTCATCATTTCCCTCTACATCCATGTAAAAAAACAAGAATTAAGTTTTATGGAGTGAATAATGTCTTCTGTTCTCACTCCTGATTCACACTAATCTTGCCTTTAACGAAAAGAGATTAATTTAGAGGGGGAAAGAAACTGTCCAAGAACCATTGGGTGGGGGTCAGGTTGTTACCTGTTATTTCAAATTTATGTTTACCACTAGACTGGTAAATAAAAACCATGCAAAGCTTAAACAGATGTGGAAGGAGTGAGGGGACCTACAGAGGCAACAGGAAATAATTCATGTTAATGTGTTTCCTTCTCATCTCCCCAGTCTCTTTCTGTACCTGTAGTTATTAAGAGAAACAGAGATTTGGGATCAGAATATACTGTTTCAGAAATCACACACATCAATGAATGGGGTCTAAGCAGGAGCCCAGGGTCAAATCATGTAATTTCAGCAGCTTGATCAGATATTAATGGGAACTGTCAATTTTTCCAACCAAAAATGTCTATATTTCACATAAAGTCTGAGGAAAGGGAAGAGCTGGCATAACTATCACTGCTGCATTTAGAGGTTTTATAGACCATGCAATGTCTCTGTGCCATTTTTCAGAACACTGTAATGAAATTATAGCTCTTGTCTCCGGGGAGAGGGATATCTAGAGCCATATATAGAGCTATCAAAATGCCATCTGCTAACAGGGAAAGTGTTCCTACCACTTTTATTCACTTATGAAGGGTTTTACTCCTTAAATAGAATGATTTTTTTCTGAGCCCAAATTTGTCGGAGTAAAGGAGGGAGAACCTGGCTTTCCATAAGCCGTTTGTCACCCCTGAAATTGCATTTACATTTACCAGGGTATGATTAAAACCAGAACTTTTGCCAGAGACATTTGAAGTTTAAATACATGTTATTGCAGTTTGGTATTTGTGGAGATTACTTAGGTGTATAACCTTTAAAAGTGGAAAAAAGCCAACATTTTCAAGTTGTTTGGATTGTAAACATTTAAGATTACATGCTCATGTAATAAAAAAAAAAAAAAGTTATTCTATTTACATAATCAGCCATTAAATATGTTATAAAGAAACCTCTTCAAGCTGATGTTGTGCAGTCTTAAAAATGACTGCAGTGTTGCACACATTATGTTGCTTTTTATAACTAATACCTTTAGGCGCAGGTCTGCACTAGAAAGGCCAAGGAGCAGAACCTCCACAAGGGAACCCTGGGGGATGAATAAATGGCTTTAGAAGTTAACACACTTCCCTCTCTTTCCACTTATTCCTAGGAGGTGTGGGAATTGGCTGACATCTAAATATTAGTGCCTTCAAACCATCTCCTTTTGTATCACTTCAGAGGCCATTTCCGAGGTTCCCCCTGCCTGAGAACATAAGTACATGAATGAGAGATATAGAAACACATAAATCATAGAATCATAGAATAGTTTGCATTGGAAAGGACCTCTAGAGGTCATCTAGTCCAACCCCTACAAGTGAAGGTTCTCAGAGCCTATTGCCATCTAATATTGAATGTTTCCACGGATGGGGTATCTAACACGTCTCTGTTTCAGTCTACCATTATAAAAATTTCCTCATTACAAAAAAAACCCTTCTTCCTTATATCTAACTTAAATCCACCAATCTTTGGGTTAAAACTATTGCCTCTTGTTCTTTCAAAACAGCCCTGCTAAACTGTTTGCTTCCATTTTCTTCTAAGTCCCCATTTTTCTTATAAAGTCTCATTGAAACCTCTTCTTCTCCAGATTGGAAAATCCCAGTTCTTATAAACTCCATGTCCCTAGTCTGGACCTGCTTCAACACAATGCCTTTTCTAGTCAATCTCAAAAAACAATTAGTCACAATCTTTATATACTTTAGAATCATTTCCACTGGACATTAACTGAAAGTCTGGAAAAGATTTAGCAGTGCAGGCCATAAATGCAGGGGGCAATTTCAGCCATAAATTTTCTTTACTGGGTGTGAGATTAACAGTTCCAAAGAATACATACAATAGCATCCCATCCCTACAAGGAGCTTAATATGGTCAAGCAAACAGACATTCTCTTTTATATGATCAGAACAAATTAAAAGCTGCTGATCTGAGTATCAGACAAGTTACAAGCAGGTAGATTTGCACAAAAAAGTACTATTTGTCCCTTACTTTTGTAGAGGTTCAAGTTAACCATAGACTGAACCTGTGCTCAATATTGCAAACCCAAATCTAGCAGACAGTTCATTGCATAGCTCAAGGCACTTTCTGTTTCCAAACATCTAGATTAACTAAGTCAAGCTGACAAGAACACTTACTGATGTATTTTTCTCTTTATGTTGTGCTCAGCCCACAGCCATGGGGTCAGGGAATACTTTCCGTTTTGATTTAGGCTTTCTTGCCCTTTTATGTATAGTCTAGTTGGTTTGTTCATGTAAATTTTTAACTAAACCAGGCTTAACCTAAGCTTTTTCATCACTTCTGTTCCTATTGCTGCTTGTCTTGGACATAAATCTAGTCACAGAGGGCATCCCTTCTCCCAGACATTGTTCTCAAAAAGACATGTCTTCCTTGCTTACCTGTTACTGCAGACAGTCTTGTACCTCCATCTCTTGTATTGTTGAAGGAGTGTAAGAGGCAATTCTCTGGAGCTTAAAAATAATCCTTGTTTGGTAAATAAGATTTGTATATTTTCTATAGAATCCTTACCTTTTCCCATTTTTAACCATGTATTTTTCGTCCAACTTTTTATTAAAAATGTCCCTTGTTTTGTCTGCTTTTTTTTTAACACCTGCTGTGTTTTCAGGAAGACCAATTCTCTTGAAGGATAAAAGTATACTGTAATAAGGAACCATGGGAACAAGGCCAAGGTATTAGACTATCAAATAAAATCTATCTGAGGAGATGCTGAGCTTTTCTTTTTGAAAAGGACTGAGCTTTCTTTTTCATTTTGCAAATGGAGCTAATTGTCTTAAATCGTGCATTTTCATTACATTGTGAAGGACTACATTAGAACTCTCCCAGAAGAGCAAAAGTGACCGTTTGCTGCATATACATAGAAATTTGAGCAGCTTTTAAGAGGAGTTTCTCTCTGAGAGATCTTCACCTTGCTGTGAATGGGGGTAGATTAAAAGGGGTGAAAATGTTCAGAGAAAATAAAGGATTTCATTGCCACGCTGTTAACCCCTGACTCCGGTGAATTGCTGTACTCTGCTCATGGCAAAAACTAAGCTTGTACTAAATTATGGGCAGACAATAAAAGGGAAGGTTGTCTCAGTGCAGGCTGCCAGACCAAAGCATGTGAGTACTTGTGTGTACACATCTGTCTGTGTTTGTATGGCCTCAATATAGTACTGACTCAAAGGGCAAAGTGCTGATCCTTATGGTGTACATGTCAGGAACTGGTTTTATAAAATGTAGGGGGAGAGCACTTCAGGCATTCTCTTGTTTAAAGATTTGAATAAGCAGGTTTTTCATTTTCATAAGGTGAATTGGTATCCTACAAAAAGGAGATTATTCTGCAAATGCATAGGTATTATATCATATCACATTCTGATTAGTTTGTATTTCAGAATATTAATATGGACAGTAGCAAAGGCACTGGATTGTTCCAGTTAGATACACCCAGTGAATATGAATAGCATTTGCCCCAGGATTTAGGCAGGACTTGAAGCTGAACAGCAGAAGAGTTAATTTATGGCACACAGTAGGATTGCAACGCCTGGAATTCTCTATCAAGAGAAGAATCGTTGGAATAATTTAACTTAAGGAAACTGGGCATGCAACATGATCCTGGGGAGCTATGCAATTAATGTTCTGTCTGCCACATTAAAGATTTACCACTGAGATGGTCCATTTGCATACAACATACCCCCAGTGCCAGGAAAAGCTTCACTTGCTTTCACCACCCAGTACGACACCAGACAGCAATAGTGAGATGCTGTTTTGATTCAGTTACTGCTCAGCTGTATATCAAACATGTTAGAGAAACAGGCCTTGACTTCAACATGTTTGGTTTGGATCAGTGAATTGAGTACTTGCTGAGCTCTGGAATACAAATGATCAACCTATCTGTCCGAGCACTTTCCCTGTTGGTGCCATCCTCTCGCTGCCTACGGCTAATGCAGTAATATGTATGCAGTGCACAGCATCCTATGTGACTGCCACTTGACAAAATGTGCCAGATCATCATTGTCTCCAGACGAGACAGATTTATTATAATTCAATATGTTCCTCGTGAGCACTTTTTTCTGTCTTATGTTACAGTCTGCATAGCATTCAGAATAATAACTACGTGCTCTTATGACATTGCAGCACTGAATTCTTTCGGCTGAAAAAATAATTTCCTTGGCTCTGACAGAAATTCACCCACAGCAATATCTTCCTGTTGCTGAAAATTAATGTGGGATTTCCCTGCTCCATCCCAAAATAATAAGTTTATGAATTAAAGCTAAGTAGAGTGATTTCTAAATTTTTTTAATAAAATGTATTCAATATTCAAAAACTGGAAAGCCAGCTTTTCTGCGTCGCATTGCAGATAAAAGCCCATTGTACAAGGGAGTGAAATGATGAGATTCTAGATGCATTTTTTTGTGATCTCAAAGTCAAATAAGGCATAACAAGAATCAAGAAAGGCTGGGCAGGACTAACAGCTGTTCTTGCTAAATTAAAGCTACTCTATATGTTGAGACTGTCACTTGATAATAGAAACAGAAGTGTTTACAAGTGGTCCACATAGACTACTCAAAAATGCACAGGTTTCACACTTTCTAAGAGAATGGTGATCTTTTACAGTGAATCAGTCATTTCCGTTGACTTTAGATGCCAGGATGACCTTTACAAAGTGGTATAGACAATAACATTGAATATGCAATACACCAAACATGAATATTGGCACAATTTGGCTCATGAATATTTACCATCAAGACTGCTGCTGACAGCATCTCAGCAGCCCTAATCTGCAGGCTGGCAGTCAGCCAGGTTTCCCACTTTTCCCAGACATAAGGAGGAATTTCAGCCCTACTGGCCAGGAGGCAGAAAAGGATCTGGCATCGCAATTTGATTTGCACTCCATCTGTTATAAAAAAATAAATCTCTTATTAGAGGTAATGATGAAAGTAGATTGTCTATTATGCACCACACCCAGGATTCCCCTGCAAAGCCTGTTAATGCCACAGAAAGCATTGGAGCATCAGGCAAAACTGTACTTTGCATCCTTTTGAAATTGCCCTAAAGCATCAACTGTACCTTGAACAGATCATAGAGATTTTTTTGGGTGTGGGTGATCAAACCCCTTTGCGAATATCAGGCCTAGACATTCCTGTCATATGTTCCTGACTGTATATGACACTTGGTTGCTGTGCTTCCCTGACAGTTGTTTCCTGTATCCACCACAATCATCACCCCCTTTTCTCCCTGACCATGGTTCCCAGCCTGGAATTGATGGGAGTGATCCAGGCAGTTTGCAGTTGGGACACACCACCCTAGACCTTGGCTCAGGGCCAACCAGCCCCGGGCAGCCTCCTCACTGTTTCACAGCTATTGCTCTTACCCACTTTCTTCTCTCCTTTACCTTTGGTGTTGATAAATAAGCCCATTACTTTTCCCACTCCAATGAATGTAAAGGACAATGAAGCTGGTGATTAGTTAATTGACTAATTAGTAATTATTGGTAATATTCAAATTCCTTGTCTCCCTCTGAAGATTTTGGTGGGTTTTTTTTTTTAAGCACCTCATCTTCCATCCCCCTACACTGTTCTCACTATATTAAGCTTCCTTCACATGTCATTTTATTTCTGTTATTGCTGCTCTCCAATCTGGAGCTCAGATCTGGAGTTGTCAGATGAGACTTTACTTATTTATGACAGAATTATCTGCTGGATGAGGTGTAACTGGATGCTGGATGTTTCACTGAGGCATCCCAGCAAGGTATTTGCCTCTTTGAGAGAGCACTGCATTAACTAACACCTGTGAGTTCAGAGCTCAAGGCTCAGTTCAGTTTCTGCAGCACAGATCATTAGCTGGTTATTGCCCATTTTGTATTTGCACATTTTGTTTGTCCTACAAAAGAATCATTCTGCATTGCTGTATTGAATTTCATCTTATATATAAAAATCCTTTACCACATTTTCACAAAATTTTAAAATCTTAACTTGTATCTCTCTGCTCCTTCCTCTGCTAATTTTATCTTGCATTGTATTGGCATTTTAAGGGATATTTCCTATTATGCCACTCATGTAACAGTTATGATCAAAGGCCTCATTAAATTTCTCCTCCCATATTAGGCCAAAAGCTAAGGATAGCTGCATAGGTTTTTAAACAGCTGTTTATCTACACTTATTTCACCCAAACATGTCTTCCTATTTAACATGTGCAGGGCATGTCAGCAGTCCTACTGAAGCCAAAGTAAGTCTCATCTCTTCTTTCCCTCTACCTGCTGGACTAATTAATCAGACAGGTAGAAAATGAGACTGCTTGACTGACCAGTTCTGGTTTCCATAACCAGACTCTTTAGACATACACAGATAGATCATACCTTTTGTTTTGGCACTTTTCTGGTAGGGGTGGATTTCTGTCTTAAAGGCTAAACTTGTCCCCTTCTTTGGAACTGTTTTAAAACATGCCCTAAAAACAGTTGATTTACTAAAGGAAGGAAGGAAAGGATTCCACACTACAGGGCAGCATGCAATAACTGATTCCTAAAGTACAGCTACATTACTTTGAAATCAGCAGATGCAAACACATCAGCTACTTTCCCTTTTCTGCAGCAGTATCACATTCAGCATAATTAGTAAATCCTGCTGGGTAGCAAGATCTGATTTAAGCTGCCATTGATCTTGCAGTGAGCCTTTCTTCAACAGCCACTCCTATTCCTCACGAATCTTCCTGTTCCTAGTCCCGCTTCCACTGGCTGGACCTTTCCTTGCCTACCCTCCAAGCCTCTCCTGCTAGCTGTGCAACTCTAATCCCTGCCTCACTAGCTGGAACTTGGATGGTAGGCTTGTATTTTTCTTTGTTGATTCTCCTGACAGAACTACCAATGAGCAAACCGAATATATAGCATTTTTCTTTCCAACTTTTCACAGCAAAGGCAAAAAAAAGAAACTTGAAACCTGAAGCCTTTGTGAATTATAAATTTATTTTTTTCTTTGTATGGTAAGTCCATATGGCCTCCTTCCTAATTCTATACCAAATAATCACATAAATGAGCATGTAATGAAAGCAGTGACCACAATGGCCTGACATCACTTATATTTGTCAATTTACTTTTGTAAATTGACACCTACAACACTCAGAATTGCTAAGATTTAAAATGGTTGAATCCCTCAGTATATGTTATAAAAACCACAAAAAAGTTTTAGCAGAAATGTCATAAGAGAATAAGTTAGGTTGGTTGTACAATAGTTTAGTAATGACTCATTTATAATTTTTTTCCCTTGAGAATCACCAAATTCTATTGAAACACAAATGAGTCTCTGAAGTAAACCTCTGAGGTCAGATATGGCCATATATTACATAACACAAACACTATTTCTCTTACCCTCGGTCCCAATCCTCTCCCTCCTCTTTCTTCTTCAACTCAGTGAATATTTTTTCTTCTTTTAAAACTTTTTCTATGTTTTTATTAATTAAGATTAAATGGTATTTTCCTGCTTTCTCTTACAAAGCAGAAAAGAGATTTCATTTTTATAGGGAGATATACTGGTGCCCATCTAATAGAACAATGGCCTTGAAAAAGTAAACAGGATTTCTATCCCATAGGAAGCGATAGTATTTCAAGATCATCTGTTAAAACAAATTCAAGAGAGAAAAAACTGTATAATTTTAAAACTGATACATGTCAAAGCTTGTTTTTAACTTCAACATGAACATCCAGAGCACTGTTCTGATAAGAAAGAAGAAAACCAACTGAATGACAATTGACACTCTTAAGGATAAGGTAAATTACAGAGTGGAGAAATTTCTCTTGCTCAGCCTTGAATCCTCATTTCAAGAAAGCTGTACAATCAGCTGGAGAGAGTTCAGAGAAGATACTCATGCAGAAGGGGTCAAGCACTGAAAAACAAGGTCTCTAAAGGAGGGTTTCAGGAGTTATCAGAAAAGAAAAGGTTGAAAGTGATTACTCTGTAGAGATATTTTACATTCAAAGAAAAAAAAAAAACCTGTGACAAAAAGAGGGACTCTTCTCTTGTTGACAAAAGGCATAAGGAAATAAATTAAAGGAAGAGCTGGATAAATTCAACCTTGAAAATCTTACTCATAAAGACAGACATTGTATTATAGAGGCAATGAAAGAAAATGCATCTGCAGGTTTAGAAAACTTGAGCAGAGAAGATGATTTTAACAACAACAAAAAAAATTCTAATCCAGTTTCTAATATCGGCTTTTGTGTGTTTGCACTATTCTTGATTGTCTCTATCTCCACTCCCTTCAAGAAAGTAGAATTTATAACTGAACTGAGGTAAACATAGTAAGGATCATGGTTCAAACCCAGTCAAATAAGAAAACTCATGAACACTGACATTTTCCTCCTGCATCAGAAATTCAATTTATGAAACAAAAAATCCCTTCAGCGCCCCTGCATTTTAGGAGTTTACCAAATATGCTCTTGTGACTTAATCAGTATTTTTACACAGCACAGATTCCCAAGATCTTTCCAGAGAGCAAGGACTGTTCACTTGCTCATATCTTAGGCCCTCAAGCCCTAAAGCAGCGTGCTGCCAAGATGGGACTTGATAAGAGAAAATAAATAAACTTCACCTCTTCTCTTCACCCTTTCCCAAAAAGCAATCATTCTCTCTAAGGCTCCTAAAAGAGGATAAAGAAAGGGAAAGCATATTTCCAGCCTTTTGCTTTCAGCTGGGATTGTTTTTTTCCTAAGGATTGCAAATATTTCCTAGAAGATGGAAATTCCAGTTTTCACTTGGTTTAATAGAAACACATGCAATGATGTAAGTAATGAAATAATTATCTCTGTGAGCAATTGTTTAAAATATACCACGAAATTTTGATTCCCAGCTTTTAATCAAGTTTGACAAGATTGGCAAGACCTTCATCTTTCCTGAACACTGCATATGTCTACAAGTCCAAAGTAACTCTGAAAAGAGCACAGATCAAAATACTTAATTAAAAGGCATCAGAATTATCTACTAGCTAGAAACTTTGTGATGAGTGACTGCAGAGCTGACCTTTGGCAAATGGCCTGGATGTCAGTGCTTGTTAAGACATGGATATACATCCAATATCCAATGCAAGTGGCTCAAATGCTCAAAACTATCTGGAACAGCATTCACCTCCAAACAGATCAGATTAAAGAGAAGAGAATTACAAATATTTTTGAAAAACAGGAGGTGTCAACTAGAAAAGAAGCATTCAAGTGTGAACATTGGTAGTGGAGGAGAGAAACCTTTTACCAGAGTCAGCAGCAGGCAAAACTTGGATTGACATTGGGGCAAGCTGCCTCAGCATCTCAACCTAAGCCTGGATCAAGCAGAACTGCTGCTCTGTTGGACATTATTCACTGATTATTGGCTAATTACCTGTCATTAGTAGATCAATAACCAGCTTTGATACTGTTTTCATTTGAACTACATTATTTCAATAGGTTCTACATTATTTCAGTAGGTTTTCCTTGAGACAAGACCTAATAAAAATCAAGAAATATTTCCAATTCACTGAAGCCTTCCATAACCTCTGTTTTCCAGTAGTCCCACACTTAGAGGGACTCCCTTAATTCCATTACTGAACAAGTGCAAAACCTGCTGCACTTACCCCCCTTTTTAGGCTGGAATATAGAAGTTCAGGTGCTAGACCTCGGAAATGCAGACAAAGTTGTTTTTAATAACATCTTCATTTGGGTGACAGAAATCAAGAAAAATTATGGTAGATTTGGAAAAAACACTCTCCAAACCAAGCAACAAACACATTGGTTAGTCTGGCATCTATTCATCCCTAATACACCTACACTTTAATTCCAGACTACTTTAGGCTTTTATTTTTCCATCCAGGATGTGTTTCACTGTATCATTGTTAGGCTGTTGGAGAAAATGTTTATTTCTCACATTCACAGTACCTTTAATTGAAAGAGCTTATTTGAACTACACAAAGCTGTACTAAAACTTGGCACTATGCAACATACCACCCTAGCCATTTTCTTTAATATCAGTAAATCATCTTGTTTGCTGCATGCATCTCTGTGGAAATGTGCTCACATACTGCCTCAAATCTCAACAAATTCCATTCCAGCACAAGTAAGGGAAGAAACAGTTTCATTTAAAGACAACTTTTAAGACATCATGACATTTTGTGCATCAGATATCTGCTACTAAGATATTATCTGGTGAGTAAGGATGACCTGACCACCAGCTAAAAAGCAAGAGAGAATAATGTCATGAGAGAGAATATATCTATTTTTATCCTCCAAAAGTTCTTTCATTGCACTCACAGATCCTCCACACATTCAGTGGGGATCTTTTTTGTAGACAAGCTGCCTCTATTAAGGTTTTGTCTAAACTAGGTCTCCTCCTGACTTTAATTGTGTCTCCATATATTTAAGAAAGCTTTAGCTTTACATTAATCTCCTCCCCTTTCCCACTTCTTAACCAAGTGCTTCCTATATTTGAAGAGCAACACTGATCATTTCTCAGCCCAGTGAGCCAAGAACAGCTGCTTAGCACACCAAAATATAAAATGAAATTTATATCTCATTTCATTCTCATGAAATATACCTGTTACAAAGTCTTTCAGAGCAAAAAATATGATCCTGCCAACCCCTGCCAGTATCACGTCCTTTTCTCCACCGCAGCCTTGAGCTGTATTCCCTCCTTTCTGACCCAGCCAGGAGGAATGTCTCATAGCATAAACCATGGCAGTATTCATCTTACAATGTGATGACCACAAAATATACGTCAAGTCCTCACTCAGTTTAGAGCAGTATCTTCCTCGTGCTTGGCAGGTCACCTTGTTGCAGTAACTACTACAAAGGTATGATAGATTGTCTTAGAGTACTTATGAATTTAGAAGAGCACTCTCAGTGGGAGAAAAAATTCAGGCAATTCTTTTTTGTTAGGTATTAATTTAATTTATTTGTTGTGGACTTCTGGTACACAAATTTATTTTTTGTGATTCCTTTACTCAGATGCCAGCTAGAAAGAGATGGAGAATATTGTGAGTCTGTTTTAGAACTTAAAGTAACAGCAAATCCTTGTTAAATGGGGTAAATGTGAGAGAGGGCTGCAGGAGCTGAAAACACAGCAGTGCTGTAGAGTTAACAGCCACAGAACTTTTGGCAGCACTGACTTATTTGTCCTGTCATCTAACGGTGTTCAATTTATACAGTCTGAGATATTTTAGACATAACAACTTTGAGTGGAAACAAGTATTATTAGGAGACTTTAGTGTGTATCTATTATAGGACAGAAGTATTAACCTTTCACCTAGTAAACTGGAATACTCTTTAATCATGTATTTTATACTGTATGTATGCCCTCTAATGGTAAATAAGAATAATTCCTATTGTTTTAAATGGAGCCATATCCAGCTACTTCTTCACAGCAAATTCGATCATTTTTTCACCCTTTTCTTCTCCCATCTCAGTGACAATGTGATTGAAGACTTCTGAGAGACTTATTGCAACTTGTGAGATTTTGTTGCTAATGCAAGCCCTGCTGCTGAAAAAGGTCTGAGCTGAATAGAAGCAGTGCCGTGTTGCAGTGGAAGGGGCTGTGACCTGAGGGACTCTAATCAAAGGAATCCTTCTAGTAATTCTCAGTGTCACACTGCACTGGGAATAAACCAGCATAAGCTGGGAAATTCAGCATTTCAGCACCAACTGAAACTGAAACACATTTGAGAAAATGGAAGTCCAGGATCACAATATTCTTCTCTTTGTGTAAATTACACCAAGATTGCTCCATTTGACTAAATTTCTAGTCTAAATTAAGCTTCAAAGATAAAGCACTGAGGTCAAGTTAGCTATATTTCAACTACAAATTTTTGGGTTTTTTCCTGTTGGTGTTACTACCTTAAAACTGAAAATTTCTGGTTTTAGTATATCAGCCTATCATGACTTTGCAAATGTTTGGATATTATTTCTGCAAAGAAATCCTTCCAGCACATTATATGACATTATATCATGTTATTAAGAACCCACTTTTTCCTGTTACTTTCCCCAGTATAAAATTAGGATTATATTGTATGGGATTATTTGAGTCCAGCCTCAAAGTTCCAAATTTCTGTCAATGATAGGGTTATGCATGAAAATATTAAATTAATAATAAATAAATAAAGCTAGTATTTTAATGGTTAGTAAAAAGTAAAAGTAGATTGTGAATGGTTTGAGGACCAGTTTTTATTCTGAATTTAGCCACAGAAGGAATGATTCTCAAATAATGCAACAGAGCCTGAATTCATTGTCTCCTATATAAATCTGCCACTTCACACATTCTTTAAAAATACAATTCCTCACTTCCAAAGATAAACACCATAAATATTCCAGCTCTTTGCAACTGTAAAGGTTTAGGAATTATCTATATTATTCAACTGTCTTAAAACTAGATTTTTAGCATTTTAGTGTAGCAATAGAACCAATAAATATTTTCAGATTGTTTTCACTGGCATTACAGACCACTGTGATCCAAGTCTTTTTGTTTTTCTTTTTTTCTTTTTTTTAACATTTTCATCCTTAACACATTTTTACCTTTTAAGAACAATTTTCCTCTTTGGTAGCTGTGTTTGTCCCTTCATGATGCTGCCTCTATAACTTCCTCCAGGACAGGGAGGAGTCATGGTAACCTTTTTTTCTATGCAAGCTGTTGTCCAAACATGAGTATTCAACACAAATAGAGGAATAAAAAAGAAATAATTGACTTAGATTGAAACAGAGACATGATAAAAACTTCAAGCATCAAATAATGAAGTGCTGGAACAGCCTTAGAAGGTGATGGAAATCTCTATCATAGGAAGACTACAGAGACAGGTTATACAAACACCTGGGAAAAGTAATATCAGTGGGCTTAAAAAGCTTTTGAGAGAATTCTGTCCTTACAATCTTCCTTTTACTTGTTTTCCCTTTCTCCAGAGTAATTTATTTCCATACCTTTGTGAATCAGACATTATTTAGTACACTGTAAAGAAAGTGGAAACAAAAGGGTGGCTGGGGGGATGGAAGAATAAAATGGATGGAGGGTTGTATGCATGCTGCTGGATTTCAAACAATAGACTCTAAACTAGAGGATCTCAGTTAACTCCTGTCTCACAAGATTAGGTAATTTAATTTAACTATGCTTCAAACTTCTGTCTATAAAGTGCCATTATAATAATTTATTTTTCCCTTTTCAAGGAAATTACATGTTTATATTGATATTTCAAATAAAAAATTATATTGTATCAACTGGGAATATTTATATTGTTTCACTAACTATGCCATACTATTAGGCATGACAACCAAATACCACAGCAGCTATGCTTTATTGTTATAATCAGATAATTTACAGTTCTGTAAATATGAAATTAATAGTGAGAACTGCAGAATTATTTAACTCATAAACATAAAATATTTGCGTAGAATATTTCAGCACCAAGTTCTGGTAAGAATAAACTTGTTACTCAACCATTGAAGATAATCTGTAGGTCTAATATTTTAGACAAGTTAATTTGTATTTTTTGATCCTTTATGAAAGGTGTGAAAAGACCTCTGACTCGAAGGCAAACAAATCTGAAAGCAACAAACATATTTCCCATTATTTGAAAACAGAAATGTCATTACTGTCAATAAAACTACAGCTGCAGTGAGCGTCTGCCACAGATTTCCTCTCAGCTGAAAAGAGCCAGCTCAGAGTGAGCTGACAGCATTGGCCTTTCCTGCCAGGGAGGCCTGGGCTGCTGACGTTATGGTTGAGTGCTCACCCTCAGCCCTGACTCCTCTAATCTGTTGGATTCTACAGAAGTGAATTTCTGAAAGATTTGGGAAATCAATTATTCCAATGAACTCTTTCAACCAGTATGAAATCCACAACAGAGAATTTGCCTGTGGGAAAGAGTGTACATATAAATTGCACTTTCCACAGGTAAGTTATTTCTTAAAGAAAGGACAAATAGTTTTCAAACAGTAATATTTTTTTTCCTGTTAAAATTGTTCAACTAACATCTGTTCATGGAATTTGAGTCAAAATTTATTGAAATGGATGTCATGGTATGAGCCAGTCAACTTACTATTCATCAGGATTTTACTAATGTCTATTTTCCTGACAATTTAGAATTTTTTTCTCTCTTTTTCTGTCCTGAGAAGCTCCATTTCCTTTCAGCAGCTGCTTCTGGAACAAAACCTGCCTTTGACTTAATAGCTCTTGCAAGAATTTAGAGTCAGTTTCTAATCTCTGACAGCTGCAAGTATGGATGAAACAGATTGGTTCCAGGAGAACAAGTTATATTTAATGGAAGTAAAAGAATAAAGTTCATGAAATTTGAAAAATATTATTCATGCAATGTCCACCTACATAGCTTAAACTCCTAAAGATGAAAGAATGGAAGATATTGATGCTTTAGAGACAACATTGTTTCAGTAATGTCAGTGTTTTACCATAAGCCTTACTTGACTCCATGTGCACCTTAGCAAAGGGTATTAAGCCACACTTCTTAAGATTCCATTCCTGAGTTTCACTATATTTTACATTACATTTCTGAGACCATACTATATTTATGACTATGCCTTAGTTACAGCTTGAGAAAACAAACAGTAACCAAAAAAATTAGATCCATAGGAAGAGAAAACACATCCGTGATGAGCTGGTCTGTGTTCCAGGAAAGATCAGCCAACATGAGGCAAAATAAGAAAGAAATCCATATTTTTTTAAAGATATTTCATTCCTCATAGAACTACAGTTAAGGATTATTTCTGTTTTAGTTTGATGACATAAAGAAGACAACTGATATTTCAAGGTCTTTAAAGCCCGTCATGGCCCTTAATAAGACTTAGAATCAAAACAGGTAAAAGAAAAATTTGTATGCCTAGCCAGCATCTGTGATTAGAGAACAAAGGACCAACATGGAAATACAACAAGTGATCTTTGCTCTCAAAAGTACATTAGAGTGACAGTGAGGAGCAATGTTATTCTTGTGCTCAGGTCAGTACCCTACCAGCACTGAATCCATTGATTACTGCACCAGCCAACTCTAAATACCAGTCATAAGCATATTCACCATGCAAAATATAATTTGAAAGATACAAATTCATATTTATTGCATGTGCTGATGATACATAATTGTAATGTTAGGTTTTTTGTTCCTCTAAAGCAGTTCTACAATTAAGAAAGAATGTAAAATATGATTATAACCTGACAGTGAAGAAATGAGTCCATGCTCTTCTTAGTCCATGGGCGAGTATTAACTCACTTTTGCAAACTGTCCTCATAAGCATCTACATAAGATTATATAAGAACAGCCATACCATAACAAGTCAAGCACTCAGCCTGCTATCTCACATTCAAAAATAATTAGTATTGGATGCTTAAAGAGGAGTATAAGAAATAGGCAGTCATTCAGTGATATATTTCAGGCTACAATCCCTTAGGTTACAGGTACAATCTCCATTCTGCAGTTTAGGAGGTGTCAACACCAAATTTAATACTCTTCTGTTCAACTACCTTTGATGATTTTTTTTCTCCAGTCATTATCATATTGTTTTTTTAATCCATCTAAACTTTTGTCATCTTTAGTTTAGAGTCACAGAGAGGTTCACCATTTAACCAAGTGATATATTTATGGCATAGGTCACAGATTCCAGAGTTGGGCATACAGCCCCCACAGTTCATATAATGCCTCTATAAAATGATTTTATGAGGATCCTCAGCTGCAATGGTAAGCTGGAGAGATAGAATTAATAGTAGGGAAAAAAGGAAAAAAAAAAAGAAGACATTAAATTATTCTGTAGGAAAAAAAATTAAAACCAAGACAGGTAATAAAGCTAGATATGGTGAAATTGAAAGGAATAAAAGATTAGTATGGCAAAGGAGAAGACTAGAACATGTTTACAACCCATGGGGAATTAATACAATCCTGATAGAATGGGTTTTGTTCTATACAGAGAATAATGTATAGCATGTTTTCATGTCCACAGATATGATGGCTATTTTGCTCTCTGAATTAAGAACAAACGTAAATTTTCAGCCCCCCGAAAATCCATGGTTACAAAACACGATTTACATCAAATAGGATTCAGACAAAACAGTATCTGAAGAGGAATGTGAGGTTTTTGACTTCAGCTTAATTCTTTTACAGCTTCTTACAGTATTTTAGGACTGCTATTGCATAGATTCAACACAGTGCACATAGAGCATCAATGAGTATTGGTGCACTTTTTAATGCACACAGCATTGATATGTAGTCTCCTCTTCTGCCAGGGAGTTACAAAAATAAATGGTAGGTGGATAAGACAGTAGAAAAATGTGAAAGATCAGAAAAAGAATGAAAGCAAATATCAAGGTGCTAGAGCCATGATTTCCACATGAGGAACTTTTACTGGTACCTATTGTCCCTGGACACAGTTGCCAACACGGCAATTCTGTTAGAGCACACTTGGCTGCCTTTGTGCCTTTGTCAAGCCAGCACATTTCACAGCTATAAATATGTGGGCACCCCAGCATAACTCAGCATTGTTGCCTTTCTTTCTTGTATATTTTGCATCTCCACTGCGATGTCTGATTAAATGTCTTTTTTTTGGCAGGTATTCAATCACTGGGTCTGCTCAGGGAAACCCAGGATATCTTTCACTGCCTTTGGGGAGGGGGAGGGGAACAAGAAGTTAGCTGAGTTTTTTTACGGAACCACATTTGTGGGATCACAGGGACTGAGATGCTAGAAGCATTGAAAACACATCTGATGGCCAGTCACTGACATACTAATGCAGCTAGTCCAGCCCTGTAGCTACAATGATCACTTTTTCCAGCATCAAAGGTTCTGTTCCTACAGCAGAACTGGTTCTTTGTCCTGGGGAAAAACAGCTTAACTTGCATGGTTTAAATGAAATCAGGATGAAAGCAGTTTATTCACTTACTAATGATGAAATTAACCAATGGGAGAACTCTACATTCAGGAAAGGAATCAGCAATAGAAAAGGCACTGCCTGACTTACATAGTGTGGGCAGTGCCTGCCCACCTTGTCTGCCCCACTTTCTCCCTGGGGTCTCTCCCCTGTTAGAGATCTTCATATTTCTTTATGCTGCTTTGAAAGCTGTCTTTTCCTGAGACTTTTATTGCTACTCCCTTGGTTACTGTTTGGATACTGGTCAGTTTAAGCCAATCAGAATTTTTTTTGTTGCCTTTTGGCATCATCAGTTTTGGGACAAAGCCCTTTTCAGAACAAAAAGTTTGGAGTGCTCCTCACACACACCTAATATTTTCATTCATTCTTCCTACCCAGGCCATGCTACTTTTCTAAAATACGCCATTGTACCAGCTCTGATTGCTTACCAGATTTGGTCTTCCATGGGTCAAGTTTAAAAGTAGTATAATGCCCTGTTTTCAGCATGCTTTCATAGCATGGATATTGTCAAACAACTGCTTTCAGAGAGCAAATATTGCCAGAAAATTGTACAGAGTATACCAGCTCAAGAAAAATCATGACATATATTCATTTATAGTCCCCTGGTAAAGATGGATAAAGTTTAACATTTTTTGAGTAATTTTTGGCAGCGCAGCTTGAATTTCAATTAGGCCATTGAACAGATGTAAAGCTTTGGCTTTGTGGTTGGACATCAACATGGGACTCAACATTTTGAATATTACACAGTTATCTTCCTTGCACAGCATCTGGCAAGTCCAATCATCTGCGCTACTAAGTAAAAAACGGAAATAAAGTCATGAATTTAGATTCCTTCAAACAGATTTCAATTCAGTGAAACAATGACAGTGCATATATTGGAGATTTTTTCCCTACAGGAAAAAGGTTTTACTTCTTTATTCTAACTATTTCTTGGAGAAACTGGTTAGGTTTCAGCAAGCACAGCTTGAGTGGTGTTAAACTATTTCTGAATTGAAAAAGATATATAATTCTGTTGACCTATCGACTATGAAATTAAATTAGTCATCTGTTAGAAGAGTAACAGTTTTAGGTATGAGAGGCTGTGGGGGGAAAAATATAACAGCTGCTACATTGGTAAATGAAATAAGACAGGAAAATTTTTGGAAGAAGAAAATTTTTGTCCCTGAAAGGGAACAGAATAGAATATAGAATTTTACTTACTATATCAGTATGCAAAATTCTTCCTGAGAAACAATGGAAGCAAGTTCATTTTGATTGAGAAAGGCTTGATGTATCTTGATCTGTCATTTCCATACAAGACACCTTAGCTCAAAGGATGTACAGCTGGATTGTAAACTTCAGTTTTGAATACCACATCGTACTTCTCAGTTCCTGACCTCCATGGACTTAAAAATTTAGAAGTCACACATTATTTTAGACACAAATTTGTACAGAAGATTGCGCAGTACTTGGAGAAGCAACTGTCAAGAAATCTCAAAAATGGGAAGGGCTAAAGGAAGATATATTCATAGAAAAATGCAGAAGGAAGTGAACACATGAAGCCAAATGAGGACCTAGAAGGAATTCAAAGATTTAGACTAGATAGGGACAGGATTTAAAGAAAAAAAGGACCAGGCTATGCTGGGGGTAAGCATTGCAACCTTTACTGAAGCACACTTACCTACTTTTCTGGATGTAGGTCTCGTATCCCTTTTGACTAAGACTTCCCAGATCAGCACCATTATCAAGAAAAATATGCAACTGAGATCACTGCAAATGGTTACAAACCACTTGCCTGACGCTGCTCCACCTCAGTGAATGAAACCAACCTATCCTTGAAATGTGGCCATTTTTTAAATTGAACCATTCGTCAGAATTGGAGTATTGTATGAGATACTGATTTCCCACACACAAGGTGAGAAGTACTTTGTCCTTTCTCTCTTCTTCCACAGTCCTGCAATATAGCAGCCTTTTATAGCAGTGATACTGCATGGAAAATTAGCTTCCCAACTAAACAATCTTTACCAGCTCCTGCCACTGCCTGGAAGTGTCCTGCATTGAGATCACAGTATTGTGCTCAAAAGGATTCAAAATCCTTTGACTTGTGTCCACTCTTACACAGTGGCACAGCTGAGGGCACTGGGGTGTCCGCTGTTTTTTCACTAATGAAAGGACCACTGAACACAGAAGGTGAAAGGGGGAAAGCACAGCAGCAGCTGCTGTGGGAGGGAAACATGACCCCTCCAAAGTGGTGTTCAGTCCCCTGAGTGGGACTGACAACCCAACCATGCAAAGGAAAGGAGGTGCAGTAGGGAAAGGAATGGTGCCACCACACAGGGACACCATCGTATTTTCACTTGTCACATGGGCATAGCAGAAAAAAGGTTTCATCTGCTGCTTTAGCTGAGTGCATTGGAGTGTGATTTCATTTCTTGGGTGCATGTGTGAGTGCATGTGTGCAAAAGACAGCAGGAAGGAGCACTTAGTTTGATTGCACTCTAACCATTTGCTGATAATGTGGTTGAAAGCAATTGTCTCATAATTTACGTTTTTAAAAGCCTGACTTGCAGTAACTGCTTTAAAAACACTGAACAAGATTGAAAGAAAAAGGCGGGGATTGGGAAATTAAATCTGTAAATGGATGCTGGAATTGGTAATCTTTCCTGCAGTGGGATGAAATTACATACAAATTGTTTTGTATGTTAAAACTTCATGTGAAAACAAAGATTTTGGGTTTTATTATACAGTTACCTAATAGTCTCAAAAGAAGGATGTCTTTCCAAAGGAAACAAAAAAAAAAAGAAAGAAAGAAAAAGTGGTTTGGATGTTGGCTTGTCGAGTTGTCTGAATATCTGAATAAAGGTATTGAAGATATTTACTGTGAGGGTCAGGAGGCATTGGAAGAGGTTGCCCCCAGAAGCTGCAGATGCCTCATTTCCCCATCCTTGGCCAAGTCAGAAAGGGCTGTGAGCAACCTGGTCCAGTGAAAGGTGTCCCTGTCCATAGCACAGGGGTTGGAACGAGATGATCTATAAGGTGCCTTTCAGTCAAAGCCATTCCATGATTCCATGATTCCATGATATTCTCCTTGACTCCAGTGTACCTAAGTCCAGACAGCCATGGGATAGATAACAGATTCGTAGGAGCAGGGTCAAGTTCATGTATCAGCTTGCTCTGTACAAGACCAAAAGGAAAGACCTTTTTCTTGAGAAAGGAGAAGCACAGAGAACAAAACCTCCCATGAACTGGTACAAGTAAGGAGACCTGGCTTTCTCACAACCCACAATTTTAGGGATGCATAATTTTCCTAGAAATTCCATCTTCTCAATTGCTGTCAGAACAGCATATTAATTATCTCTAATAAATACATGCAGAGCCAATTCTATTGTCCTGCCCACTTTCTCTGCAAATATGGGCTCCTGGATGGAAAAGAGCAGAATGATTCTTATCTGTGCAAGACTGCACATTCCTTACCTCAAAAATGGAGCTTCCAGATGGAAATAAATGGTCTGCACATACACTGGTCCCAGGACTACAGGTTTGTATTTAGGATTTGTGCTTCAAATGGGCACCTCAATGCACGTTTGTTTTTCCAGAAAAAAAGAAAATTAAGTGGTGACAGTGAACCTATTTTTAAAACAATGTCTATTGTTTCACTCAGCTGCTTCTCTGTATTTGGAAAACCTACCATATTTCAGATATCTCTAGTAATATAATTCAGGTTCTAAAAGCCTAAAATATAGAAAGCCTTATGGCTATACCATTTCAGCCTTCCAAATCTTAAAAAAAAATATTGTTTGAATTCAGAGGCTACAATGCTGAAAAGTTTCAAGGCATAAGTTATATTTGGTTGAAGAAATAAAGTTTAATTATAAGGGAGAAAATATAGGGAACAGAAAATAAAAAGAAAGTTGGGCAGGGCTTGTGGATATTGTAATGAGATTCTTCCATTAAAAAAAACAGTTAAAACCTTTAATTCTAAAAGGACTAGGTAGCTAGTCCTTTTACTTACTTTTACACTTATACAGTGTCATATATCTATATTTTGTATTGCTTTTTAAGTATTAAGTAATTTAAAACGTGTTTTTAAGTTCTGAAATGAAAGCACCGAGAAACCCAAAAACCATAATGATCACCCTTTGTTATGAACATCACTTCAGAAACAGAATTAATTCAGATTACAGAAGAGCCTCAAAAAATAGTTTCCTTAAACGCTCATAATTTTGAAACGTCTTTAAAAGCAACTTCCTGAGCTATGGCTTTCTCTGGGAGGAAAACCCTGAGAGAAAATTGGATGTTACACAAGTACTTTAATCCCAGATATTTCTGTCAGGACCTTTTCCTGTCCTTCTCCAAGTCCACTTTTACTGCCATTTTGGTCTTGCACAGCTCCCAAACCCAGATTCGTAGACCATCCTTGAACAACCAAAGTTCAGAAAATTTTGTCTTTACATTCAGACACCTTATTATTGTACTTCAGATAAACTTTACTTCTTCACTTTTTAATAAATATCCCTATGTTCTGCTTTCCAGTGATCTGATAGCTGGCACTAAACAGCTGCCCTGTTTAATTTTTTCAGCTATCTGATTTAAGCACAAGCTGTTCAAATTTAGCAATAAAATCTAGGTAGGGGTGGGCAGGGCGAGGAGGGGGGAGAAAGAAAAAGAAAAAATTAATACCATTCCATCTTTATTTTATGAGTTACTGGATGCCAATAAAATTATGACACCTCCACACTTCACACAGGTGCAACATCTCTATAGGATTTTTTTTTGTTTCAGATACTCAATGATCAGACAGGAATAGCCACCAGTGAGTGAGATCTGGGCTATGTGGTCAAAGTACAAAACCTAAAAAAATATCCCAACTTTCCTGTTTACTGAGGAGGATGCCCAAGTTTTAAATGATATTGAGTGGCTTGGCAGACCACACAGATGAGACAAATACTTGGTCGAGTGTTATGGCTACAGATTTCTTTATACTGTTTCAGCAGATGGCTTATAGTGACAGCTATTTATCCTCCTGACCAATGTTGCCTTTTATTGCCTTTTGTTTCATCACTTTCTTGTCATCTCTACCTGTTGCCTGCTTTTGTGTGTTTGGGATTTGTCAGGAGCATTCCTGCACTGTACAAAGCAGATGTTTGTGTTGTTCTCAGTGTAAATCTGCATTCAATAGTAAGGGCTATTTCCTCTGTTCTGGAAAATCAAGGTGGATTATTTCTACCAGCCATGAGTTAATTCTCTGAAGAATTTGGATGCCCATAGGAGAAGGTAGAGAGAACAGTTACAACAGATCTGTGTAACAGACTTTTTTTCTCTACAGGCAGACAAAGCAATCAAAGATATTTCTCAGCTCTGCATTGCTCAGTGAGGACAACACTGGGGAAAGGTCTGCTTCATAACTGGGATCCTTCATTCATTTAAAGATATATTTGCCATGGATAGTTTATGAAGGACAAAATTTATTGATGTGTCAAAAGACAGCACAGGTCCAACATCACTGGCCACTTTTTCTCCTGCAGAAGTACTGGACATTGTTATGTACTACATAAAGATTTAGTTTAACATTTTCATCACTCAAACAGTTTATATGTTTGTGTATCTATAGCAGTCAGACCACCATATTAATGACTTTTCATCAGGCTTCACAGTGTGCTGGGAGAAAATGTGTCTCCTGCAGGTCACTACTAATACCATTGCAATGAAATGTATGTAATCACTTTTTGCTGTCAACAGTGTAATAGCAGAGGTGTTCACTCTGTAGATGATCTATTCTATTTTTATGGGTCTGTCTGGGAGGTTTTATAGGACTGAACATAATCCAGGTTGCTGAATTACATGAAGCTGGTCTGAGTGGACAACTTTAAGTTTAAAAAAATTCAAAGAAAAGATGTTATTAGGAAACACATCAATTTTGATTAGTAAAGATGTCAAATAAAAATTACTCTTTCCTTTAAATTAAAGAATTCCCTTATTTAAAATATAAATAAATACTTTATTATCATATCACAACAAGGAAGCTGAATTATTCATGACCATTTTGTATGTGACAATATTTTTAAACAAATGGAACAATCTAAAAACATACTGAAAAATTTATCCTACTAAAAACTAGTGTATGGATTTTTTTTTGCATACATTGTGAAGCTTTCTAGTCTTGGCACACATGTGTATGCTGTACACATTAATCACTGCACAGTATATTTCAAGGTATGCATTATCCAAATTCTAATTCTAAAAAAAAAAAAGATTTTTTGATGTACAGACAGGATTTCAGTTAACACAATACAATAAAATATAGAAATAGTAAAAAGAAAAAAAGGGAAGGGAAGGGAAGGGGAAGGGGAAAGGGAAGGGGAAGGGGAAGGGGAAGGGGAAGGGGAAGGGGAGGGAAGGGGAGGGGAGGGAAGGGAAGGGAAGGGAAGGGAAGGGAAGGGAAGGGAAGGGAAGGGAAGGGAAGGGAAGGGAAGGGAAGGGAAGGGAAGGGAAGGGAAGGGAAGGGAAGGGAAGGGAAGGGAAGGGAAGGGAAGGGAAGGGAAGGGAAGGGAAGGGAAGGGAAGGGAAGGGAAGGGAAGGGAAGGGAAGGGAAGGGAAGGGAAGGGAAGGGAAGGGAAGGGAAGGGAAGGGAAGGGAAGGGAAGGGAAGGGAAGGGAAGGGAAGGGAAGGGAAGGGAAGGGAAGGTGTAAGCTGAATTGAGTCCCACACACTTTTGAAGGAACAAAAGTAAACACTACTTTGTATAAATGAATTTATCCAATTTCAAGAGAAAAAACCAGGAAATAGGCCCTATTATTTAAAATACAGGCTAAAGATAAGCTTAAAATGACATGGGTTGAAAAGAAGCAGGATGGATTAAAAAGAAACAGGTCTGGCTTGACACAGATCACAAATGAATATAAAAGAGACATCTAATTAAGCTTTCCTTAAGCTCCATATTTCATTTCTCCTGCTCGTGCTAGAGTTGTCTTCAGCAAAGATGCTGTAGCTGTCAGTGCATCAGAGGCAGTCCCAGAAAACTTGTTCCCATAATAAATATCCCTATGTTCTGCTTTCCAAACAAGAGAAAAATGCAGGGACTCCACAATCAGATTGCAAGTTTAATATTCTCTTTTTTATTTATCCTGCTGAGGGGAAGAGTAGCTTCAGTGCATCCTAATCAAACTTTAGTTGGCTTTCAAAGGAGTGGAGAATGATAAAAGATAATTATAGCAAGATGAGAAGCAGCTGTCAGCCAAAAACTGAAAGGAAAAGGTGGCCATTTGTAAAATCAAGAAACCAAGAAGGAAGGCTTTTACTGAACTTGGTAACTTTCCACTGGGGTTACCAGGAGGTAGGACAGAGAATTTTCATATAATGCAGTAAATGCAGACTTGCATCTGAGGGTTGGGCCTTCCAGGAAAGTACTGCCTTTAGGGGCAGTACAGTCAGGGCAGTGACTCTGAATATGCTGCCAGACCAACAGGGATAATGTCCATTGTTCCTGTGCACATGGACTTTGCAGGATACCCAAGGAGTCCAAGGTCTCAGACATACTGAGTACACACCACACAGTGGTCTGTGCAGGAACAGTAAGAGCCAAATGCCAAATACCTCTTGAATTTACTACATGCTGCCTATGAATGTCTCTCCAAAAAAATAACAGAAATAAAGTAGGAAACTGAAATGCCAGCAATGTGCCATGGTTTTTTCCAGAGCTGCTTTACTGGAAAGCAGAACCTTCATTGATGGCAGACAGCCTCACTCACATGTATTGCGGGAAAAGCTGGGAGAAAAAAAAAGGGGAAATAAGAGTTTGGAGGAGAGGAGATAATGGTGAGTAGGGACATAGATTAGTATCATAGGTTAGTCCTTGCTGAACATTTGTCTCACATCACCTTTATCAGCTACAGAAGAACCAAAGAGCAGAGTCATGTAGGTTTCAACAATGGAATGACAGTAGAAATCTGTGTAAAGTCCAGAATTCTGGAATCTCAGTATCTGTCTATGGGGTATTTTATACCTTAGTGTAAAGTTAATTAAATCAGTATGCATTTACATATTTTAGGGAATATTTGCTGATGATACAGCTCCAGGTTTCCAGCATTCAGACAATTATGTTAGAGAATGGCTGGTCAGATGACACAGCAAGCTTATTCTAAGCTTTTCTGAAATGGTTTAACCAAAATGTCAATATACTTACCACATCAACCTCTTAGCACCTGTAAAGCAGCATGGCTGTTTTCAGTCCTGTGAACTTGCAGTGATTTGTGCCAATGAAAGAGTAGGCACTGTTGTGAATTCACAGAGCTCTTTTGAATCCCATGGACTTACATCCTTTATGCAAACCAGTAGCCACATTATGCAGAGCTGGTTGTTTACAATCAGTCTGTGTTGCAAGTATCAATCAACTCAATGCATTTCCAAGCTAGATTTCCAGTCTAAGCTAATCATACCAGCCCCTGGATAGGGAATGCCAAGAAATAGTATTTTTTTTTTCTTGCACTAGGGCATATTTCTTTTCTCTTAATGTGGATTCATCTGATCTGTTTTAAATGCTTGCTTTAGGAGATATGAATCTTACTCTAAAACTCTTGTCTCTGTGGAGATTTACAGCCATCTGAACAGATTAATTCCACATCTAGCCTTAAAAGAAGGTGACTCACCTTTTGGAGGTGTTTGTAGTTTTTACTGTGAGAATATCCTAGGATACAAATCAGATGAGTAATTTTCAGACACTTACATTTGGGACAGAAGAACTCTTGCCACAATTCCAGAAGCTTTCAAAAAATCAGAGAGCCAAGAGCTCATCAATGTGTTAAATAATTGCTTTTTCTTTCAAACATACATGCCACCCAAGAGGATACCAGAGTCATTAATTATATGGAAAAAGTGCTAAAAACATTACCTTTAAATAGTACTAAACAGCAAAAGTCCAATGGCCAGAAGTCCAATTGTACAAAAATACACAGGAAACCAAATGGATATCCTGAGGGAGAAGAACCACTTCATCTTTTCTCCTCCACACTCACCATCAATTTAAAAAAATTAAAAATATCAGTAAATGTTCATACTTATGAATGACAGAGATTGTGATCCAGTTGCTTTAGCCACTCTGTGCTTATTGCCTTCTGCTCTATTGAACGTATTGAAAATGAGTATGGACAATGATTAGGTACACGGGAATAAAAACAAAGCCTAAGAGATTTACTTTATTCCTACAATGTGTTCTGATTTAAAAAATAAAAAACACTAAAAAAATCACTAAAAAAAACAAACAACAACAACAAAAAACAATTGAAACAAACTCATTATATACAAAAGAAATAAAATTAGTAATTTACATCCCTGTAAAAGATGGATGAAAATATAGTGTTTATATAGAGATGCTTTTAGGATAAAATGTTTGAAAGAAAAAACAAACAGAAAAAATAGCCAACAAAAACCATCAACCCCAGTGCAATAGAAATTTGTAATAGTTGAACACACATCTCTCCCACATTCACATAAACAAAACCCAGTGTGTTAGGGTTAACACCATCCCATTGCTAGTAATCATCACCAGTAGGAATGCAGTACTGAACAACTATCAGTCGCTGCCTTCTGTAAAAGAAGGCAGCAACTGATAATTTTATATTAAGAAACATTTTTATGTCTACCCAAAATATTTATGGGATTCTCTCCAGGTATTGAATTAGGAGAAAAAGATTTAAAGGAGCCATGTCAGAACAAAGAATAACTATTTTATGAGTTTACTGCTCAGCTTATTACTCTGAGCTGGCATTTGCTTTACCACCTTGACAGACTGAAGTAATTTAGTAGATTGTATACCATCACTACTTTAATTACAATGCTTCACTGAGCAGCCACTTGTGCACTTGCTAAGAATTTTCTGCTAAGAAATTGTTCTGTCCACTGCCATCAAGTCATAACTTGAGGACTTAATAACAGCAGTACATGTAGCCAAAAGCTACTCGTGTGGAAAGAATGACAACCACTACCACACAAAAAACCACTGCAGTCAGGTGCAAAAGTTAAATCTCAGGCACCAAACCAATGCAGCAGCCCCTGCTAAATGACTCTGTTAGGTCTCAGTTCTGCAAAGACCCAGGTAGCCTCCTACTGCAGTGCCTCTTCACTGAGGTGCTTGTAAGGATTGATTTACCTAATCTCAGGCCCTCCTGTTTTCTCCACAAAGACACAACTCGTCTATCACACTCCAAAATCCTCCATTGCCTAGCTTTAAAAAAAAGAAAATTGGGTGTGAGAAACAAAAAGGGTCACTGAGAGAACCCCAGTTGATCATTTCATATAAATAAAATCTTCCTTAGGAGAATTCAAAGTGGCTCAAGGAACACTAATTAATAGCTTGCTATTAGCCTTAAAATGGCCTTTACTTGCCCCAGTTTCACAGACAGAGAGGCAGAGGTTGTTCAATAACTTGTTCAACATTACTATCTAATTGTACCACCCACTCTGACTCAGATTTCTACCAAAAAAATTGTTACTTCCCAGCATTTATGGTGAGGGTAGGAAGAAGACCAGGAACTTCAAACAACTTGTTCTCGTCTTTTATGCATGGAAAAAAATTCCAGTGTTTCCAAATGGAAACTAAAGACTTGAATTTTTCAGTATGAAGATATGTAGCAATAAAATTTCCTGGGGCTATTTGGATGACAGTCCAGCTCACTTTGGAAACAGTTCAGGAAATTTGGCAGGATATTAAAAAGAAAATTTCTAACTCTCATAACTGTAGGGGGGGAAATCCTTCTCTCATAAACAGTTGCATCTGTGTAATTAAGCTTGGCAGGGATGTTGTTCTCTGGTTCTTGTACCAGAGTTATCACCAATGGGAGGAAGTTTAAAACTTGTGAAATAGGACAGAGGCTCCTCCTTCACCATGGAATATGCAGTGAGAACACACATCACTCTCAGTTTAATCAATCAAACTCAGTTAGAGTTAAGCTAATTCATATTAGGGTATAGGACAGGGGATGATCTGCCAAGAAAACCTTGAAATGAGGATGCAAGTGATCCCATGAGAAAAATGTTTCCAGCCAGAGGGACTGGAGCTTCTTGTGCTGGCACAAAGACAGTGCGGGGCATAGCAGCTCCAGTTCCAGAGTAACTGAAAACCCATCTGAAAGACCTTAAGGATTCTATCCCTTTATGTGTCAAGCCCTGCAACATAAAGGGTAGCAATTACATAATTTTCCACTCCAGATCAATTTGGATTCCTGCTATGTATATCAACATCATTTTCAGTTAACACTTTCTTCCTGCACATAAACCTATATGTATTTTAATTTTTTTTTTCAGTTCTCTTCCAAATAGATTCTAATCTCTCAGCTGTTTTTTTTTTACTTAGCACACATTACTTTAATGACAAGGTAAATTTTCTCGTATTAGGCAAGACAGAATTTATTTAAAGAAATTAGATATCAAATGAAAGCAGAGATGAAAAAACTTGGATAAAAACATAGGAATTAGCACTATATGCATCAGAGCTGTCTATACACATTTTCTTTCCAGCTGGTATCAACTTTTTAGCCATTCACACAATCTATGGTAGGTAATTTTAAAATTTCCTTTACTGATTAAGAACCCAAAATATCGAAATAAATAAATGTCTGTAAATAAACAGACAGTAAACATTTCTATCAGCGTCCACTTTTTCCTACATAATATCCAATGCAATGTTAAGGAAAAACATCATTCTTACAAGAGTGAATTACTCAAATACAATTAAAAATTAGTATCTTTGAGGTTCAAGAAGAATAGCTACACCAAAAGCCTGATATACTCCTGTATTAATGGGCTCTGACACATTTTCAGCAGGACTCTGCACATCTAGCTTTTTGTCTCTGAAAGTACACTTATAAATATACTTTCTCTGGTGGCACGGAAGTTTTAGGCAACTCAGTCCTCCCTTATCACCCTCTCAAGTGTCCTGGAAAGTTTGTTTCTGGTTCCAGAACATAAGAAAATACAACTGAAACCTGGGACACATACAGTGTTAGCCTCAGCCAGTCCTTTGCTCAGTTCTTTGCAAATTGCCAGAATAGTTCTACCAGGGCAAATGATGCTGATAAGCACTGGAGAAAGGAAAGGTGCATATGCTGCCAAGCAGTTGGTAAGTGTAGCAGCTCTGAGAGAGGGATTTCAGTGTCACCAGTGCTGGTTCAGCTCCAGAGCATTCCTGAGGGATTTGCTAACACACTGGGAGGTAAGTTAGGGCTCCAGCCAAATGGTGAAATGTAAATCCTACCATCTGTACTAAGACAACTGTCTTTGGTTTTTAAGGCAAAGTCAGAAAAAATAAGCATGTATAAATTAGTACCCTTCTGTATCTTTAAATTGTCATTTATCTTAATTTAAAGATAATAATTAATGAAGAAAAAACAGAAGGAGACAACACTATTTTAAAATGTTTTACTACAATTACCATGCAAATAAAAAGTACTAATACAGAAATTCAAGCATTTTTTCCAATTCAACTTATCTTGAAAAAAAAAACCAATTAAGTTTGATGTGTATATATACAACATGTTCTTAAACATTTTAAAAACAAAGATATTTAGATAAAGTTCCTGGTTTATTCTAATGAATGGTTACAACCAAGTTTTCTCATTGTAAATGCAACCACTTTATGAGGTCAATAATGCAGAAACAAGTGAAATATTTAAATACTTATGTCTACATTTTGATCTACAAATTAGATACACAAATCACAAGAATGTAAAAATACTGCAAAGTATTGTTGAAGATTCCTGTTGCAGTATCTCTACAAACACATTTAATGTCTGGACCATTTCCAATAGTGCATTGAAATACAATGCAATGTTTCATAGCTTTTTAAAATTAAAACAATGGGTCATTAACACAAGGTTCCTTCAGATTGTCTTTGCAGAGATAATGATAATATCAGAGAAAGCCTGGAACTCTTATCTTGCTTTTCAGTGTATTCTAAAAAACTCAGATATATTAAGTAAGGCCATACACTTCATGCAGTCAATTCTCAGTGGTATTTCTGGAGAGATTTATCGAACCAGTGGATTGTTTCCTCTCAGATACCACTGAGACATGCTCATGGAATTCTAAGATGTTTACAGTAAATTAGAAACTAATTAGTTGAACTGAAATGCCAGCACCTGCTCCTGCATTATTTAAAAGAAGAAAGGGGGAAAAAAAAATCAACAGAACAACATTTAGGGTTTCACAAATGGAGATAATACTTCAGGGCCTGGATTTCTCCAGGCCCATTTAATCATTTGAAAAGGTTGTCAGAATTATTGGGTTATGAAACTGAATCAATGCATCTTAGATATTTTTCCTTCCTGCAGCTTTATAGTCATTATTGTATTAAGATTCTGGCAAACAAGGCGAACAATATTTATGGTTCCTGCCATAACATTAAAAATGCATATCCCATTCAGGTTTTATGAATCTTGAATTGCAGCAGGAAATGAGCAGTTTAGATGATAATTGACTTGTAAGGATTAGAACAGTTCAGGTTTCCCCCTGTGCAAAGAGGAGGTTCATCTGAGGTCTTGCAGATAAATGATAATTCCTTCAAAACATCCCATCTGTCTTTACTAAAAGGTGCTTTTGTTCTGCAACTCTATATTGTGACAATAACAGTTATTAGTAAATCAGATAGAGCAGGCACAGCTAGCCATTTTGTGGTTGGAAAATGAGGGTGAAATACAATCAAATATTAGATACGTGTGGTATTTCATATAATGCATAACAAAATAACCTGCCAAACCTAATGAGTTTGTAATTCAATCAGGAAAATATAGTGCCTAAGTAATTCTGGATGGGAATGTGTACCATCAGTGAAAGAATCACAGTAATAAAAATGCTCCGAGAAGAACTGTACTTCACATGGAGAACAGAAGGGGAAATTTTCATAGCACAGGAATTAAGAAGCTTTTCATATCAGAAAAAATTCCCCAAATTACAGAACTTAGAAGGAAAAAATATATGCTATTTCATATGCTATTTTGGTTATAGCCATATTTCATTATTCCATTTCAATGAATAATTACCAAAGTATAATCATCTTTTCTTGCTATCAGTGTGCAAGAAGCAGAAATATCTTCTTTTACTTCTTTTGTATTCCACCTCAGTGTAAGGCACAGGAACCAAATACCCAGGTGGAGCTTGCTATCTCAAACAGAAGCTCAGAAAGCATCCTCAATAATATTAGATTTGATAAATTGCCTAAGATCCCTGTTAGCAAATTAAATATTTTCATTTTCCAGTAAATTTTTCTGATCTTTTTTGTACCCTTTTCTACACTTTTTTCTCAGCTTACCCATATGTCCTCCTAAATTTTGTAGCTACTCTAATTGCTTAATCTGAACTTCAATCAACCCATCAGATCTAATCTGCAATGCTGGAATGCTTAGAAGTCCCCAAAAAGCAAGAAAACTGGTTTTGTACACCTTGCTGGCTATAAATTCTGCTGTGACTTTTCTTCAGAATTTCTCTTTTAAATCAGATATCAGACTATTACATTTTTCATTTTAACAAAAAGAATAAAAATTATTTTGAGAAGCTCTTAAAATAGATTGGGTTATTATAATATTCTATTGGAACATGTTTAAAACTATGTTCACGATTGTAATTTAACTGAACCCTTCCATTCAACATGATATTAAACTGGTTATGGTGCCCTGACATGTTCCAGTATTCACACATCAGGTCCCATTTCCCCCGTCAGTGAGCCTAATGGAAACACACACCATACAGTGTTATCCTGTGTTCCCCCACACACTGTGCTGTGTTCCACGGAAGCACCACAGGGGATGGAGAGTGTAGACCCAGCTCACAGGAGGCCAGAGCCACAGTTTATGTCAAACAGAATGGTCCCACCAAAAAAGTATAAATATTTCCACATGACAGGGGTGGAAGTCAGTGATGGAGGTACACTTTTTCTTTTTGTCATCGAGCAGAAACCTCAGATTTCTGTCACAACATATCCCATGAGTCTCACACACAAAGTCTAACACATGGACACCTGGGACACCTCTCTAGAGTGCACCAGCCTCTCTACATTTATTATGTGACAAATCTGAAGGAGCTCAAACACCTGAGGATTATGTATAAAATATGCTAACCTAAGTTTCTCATGGCTGCAAATAAAAGGTTAGGTTACAAGAATATAGAAGCTTTCAAGTGAGGTGGAGTTTTTTTCTCAGAAAAAAAAAAAAAAAGGATGATAAGGAAAGAATGTTGTCCACTGTTTTTGTTTTTTTGGTTTTTTTTTTTTTTTTTTTTTTTTTTTTTTTTTGCTTTGGAATGTGCTGGTGGCTTTGGAATAATTTTACTTGAAAAATAAATAATCATAGGAAAAGAAGAACCAGGCATAGGTTAATAACATGGATCATAAAGAAAAGAAGCTTAAAGAGAAATACATGCTGTCATAGAATTATAAAAAATGTGACTTCAACCATGAGCAGGGGCACAGGCTCTTATTTTTCCTATTTTCATTAAAATTGAAATTTGCATAATATTTCTGGAAAAACAAAATAAGGATATGAAATAAACTCAGGCTTATCATAGCATTCCAAACTGGAACTGAACCAAGTTCCAGGCATTATTTTCAAGATGTGGTTGAACTCTGCCATCCTCTCAGAGGCTTGCAGTTCAGAGGAATGGATTGACCAGGTGCTGACATTGTACAGAGGGATCTCCAACTCTGAGCCTGTCTGCATTGCTTGGAATCTCCCTGCCCTAATCCCTATCTATCACCACATGCATGGACAAAATCTTCAACAAGGACCAGCATCTTTTCACCATATTTGCTGTTCTTTACAGTTCTGCAAACACTAGCAAGGAGATCAGTTATTTGGTTGTGCTTCAAGTAGAGTGTTTGCTGCTTCTAACAAGAAGAGTCTTAGTTTCCTAGTCACACAGTGGACACCTGTGTTGAGCTGGTAACACAAAGCCAAGCCCTCTCCTTGCCTGAGCACGACTGCATACACACATTCATACACACCTGCATGTGCGTGTCCATCCAGTGGAAGGGACAGGCAGGAAGGTAAGAGAAGTTTTAAATCCCATTTCCCAGAGCTGTGGAGCTATTCTGATTCCAAATTCCAATTCCAAATTCCAATACATTTCTTCAGTTATACAAGACTCTATGCCAGCCTCAAGGGCACTTCAAAGAGGCTGTGATTCTCCATTTGTAACACTTCATTTCCCAGCAGAGGTAAAGAAACCCTCCTTGGCTGAAGCCTGAGCAGCATGCCTGACTGTACCACATGGCCCTTTTGAAACCAAAATATTGTGATTTCCATTATGAAACCAGTTCTGGATTCATGGGCTGGTTGAAAAAGTAGCCTTATTGGCTTGAATTCTAATGAAAATAGCATCAAAGGCACTGGAATCAGACAGAAGAAAAAAGTTTTCTCTCTATTTCTTGAAACAGAAATAGCTCTATTATTAATTAATCTCCCTAACTGGAGGAATCACAAATAATCCAGGTTTTTTGCTAATCACTTGGCAAGAAAATCAGAAAACCTCATTATGTTTCATCAGCAGATAATAAATAATATAATGCAAGTTTCCCAATCCAGACATGTGTAAGGAGTTTGGGAATGAAGAGCAAACCTTTTAAAACAATACTTTCAATACTTAAGCAAGTCGTTATTGTGATAATGTTTTATTTATTATTACTTGAAACATGACTAAGTTATTTTTTGTTTCACATCAACATGTACAAAATTTGTATAGCGATTCCAAGGCACTCTCAAAATCACATTGCTACGTTTTTAATGTGGGTGGATTAACTGCTCCTCTTCTGAGTATTGCTGGCTATTCTTTTTCCAGCTGAAGTCAATGCATTAGTCAGGCTATCACCACCCTAAACAAATGTAATCTATTTCATGCATTGATTAAACCAGCAGAGCCTGAAGGAACATTTCACCATCCAGGAAACCAAATGGGTGTTTATAACTTCCATTTGTGCTCTTTTTGCATACAGATTGTGAAATTGTAGAGGCGACATTTTGGTTTCTGACCTAATGTATTCAAATAGAGGGATCAGTCAATTGTGCAAAAGAAGCAAAAAGAATTTAAATAAATGTTTCAAAGTCTAAGTCTGCCAGTAATATGCAGTATATTTTAATATAAACATTACACAGGTCCCATTCTGAAACTTGAAACACACCTTCTTTAAAGAACATTTTGCTTCAACTCCTGGACCTCAGTGCTGTCACAGTTCCCCAGTCGCCTGGCCCTGTGAAAAGCACAGCACACCATTTGCTCTGAGAGGGGGACTAACAAAAGATTAAACTGATTATAATCCCCACCTGTGGATTTTAAGGGAGGTAATGCAAATACCTGTTTTTCCAGCGCCTGTTTATTAAAACTGAATACTCTTGTACCTACTTATGGCCCATTTGCAAGTACAACTTAACTCCACTAAATCATATTTTTCTGAATAAAAGATTTTGTCCGTACTTTAGAGTCTTCGTTTTCCTCATTTCCAATCCCAGAAGTTCTGAATCCAAGTAGTTCTGAACCTAGCTGGGATCACAAATTAAAAAAATATAATAAACCATGAGTTTGGGTAGGTTGTTAGAGTTTTGGTTTTTTTGGTGGTTTTTTTTTTTTGTTGTTTTTGGTTTTTGGTTTGGTTTTTTTTTTTGAGGAAACAAATGGCTAATACAAAGAACTACCTTGTCTTCTTTAGAAAAGTTATCTCCACAGCCTGCTGACCTGTGGCTAGGAGTAGTTACTTAAGGAGAGTCACAGGAAAGCTTGTACCCATTGATTCTTCCCCTTCTGTTTTGGAAGATTTTTCCTCTCTCAGAATCAGAATTGTCTGAAAAAAACCTCTAAGCTCATCAAGTCCAAGTGTTAGCCCAGCACTGCCCTGTTCACCACTAAACCATGTTCCTCAGGGCCACATCCATTGGTTTTTTGAAAACCTCCAGGGAGGGTGATTCCACCCCATGCCTGGGCATCCTGATTCAAAGCCTGATCATACCATCAGTGAAGGTGATGACTAATGACTATAAAGCTGCAATGAAGAAATTCTTCAAAATATCCAATGTAAACCTCCCCTAGAGTAACTTGAGGCCATTTCCTCTTGTCCTGTCACTTGTTACCTGGGAGAGGAAACCAACCTTTGTTTGGAAAAAATATAATAAAATCCATTTTGAAGTGCAAAAATGACAGAAACAAAAAAAAAAATATAAAAAGCATTTAGAAGATAAAAAGCATCATTCTTTGTTACATTGCCCAGAGTGACAGACATAAGATCATACATCTGCTTATGACACGTGAGGAAAATTTAGGTTAATCTATATGCTGCATGTAATTATGCAAAGAAATAATAAAGAATGGATAGAAAAATCAGGATCGTCGTGTAATGACACTTGGGAGAAAACAGGAAGGGGAAAGGCTGGACAAATCACAGGATCAGAGCAAGTCTGAAGTTGGCAAAGAGCTCTGTAGTTTGTCGAGACCAGTCTCCTGCTCACAGCAGAGTCAGCCAGAGCTGTTTGCCCAGGACTGTGCCCAGACAATGCATCTCCAAGGACCAAGACTCCACAGCCTCTCTGGCCCTGCCACCACACACCACACTACCCATCACCAGGTGCACATTGATAAGTTTTCTCCAGGGTGAACAAGCCTGGCTGTCTCAGCCCATCCTCCAGTGCCAAAGGATTATACCTTAATCAACTTTGTGGCCTCCAATGGACTCTCCAACCTGTCCTGGTATGTCTCGTTAGCATATCATGTTCCCAGCTTTGTTCTCCATTTGGTACACAAGGACTTTTGGACACGCAAATTAGTGAAGAGATAACTAACCAAAAAAAAAAAAAAAAAAAAAAAAGCAGCAAATCTACAGTCAACAATATAAAAAGGGTTAAATATTCCTGACAGGACTACTCACAACTCTGCACAATTCCAGTCTTTAAGTTATGTTTACTTACTTGAACAGAAAACATTTTCATCTCAACAAATGGTACTAGCATTTTTTTTTTGTGCAGCCTATGTTCATTATAATTTAGGTATTACAGTATGCTGTCAAACTTTCATGAAATACATGTTTGTCTGGAGAGAGGAGAGGAGAGGTAGCCCTTTGCTTTTCATTTTTCCAAAGCAAAGCAAATGTGTATGATATAAGTGTACAGACTAAAAGAAATCTTCCCTCTTCTTGTATGTATTTTGGAAGTGAAATATAGTATGGGGACTTTTTAGAAAAGAAAAAAAAATACAAGTAAAGGGTATACTGAATTTATTTGTACCATAACAGGCAGCTGTAGCTTTGGATACATAGATAAGAAACTAACAGTTTGTAAACCCTAGTACCTACAATTTTATGATGTCTGGTACTAAATCCCACCTATGACATTTTTAAATTGAGCAGTGGGAATATTCATAGGAAGGATTTTTATTTATTAAATTGTGCACTCTTTTGAGAAAATCTGGAAATGTAATTTTTCACATCAGGTTTCCAGAAAATGTACTACAAATGCTTAGAGCAAGTGTATTCTTCAATGAATCACTGCTATTCACACATGTAAATCCAGTAGGTCTCCTCACACAATTAGGCACCTAATTATGTGGAGGAGAAAAAGCAAAACAAACAAATGAGTGCCTAAATAAATATCTGTGATAGAATTGCCCATTCATTTCTTACTCCCATTCAATTTTTAAGTGTGTATTCTTGCCTGTACTTGCTATAAAAATATTAAGCATGTGGCAGTGCAGGGGGCATGCACTTAATATTTCAGTTTACATCTGCAATTATTACTTCAGCAGGAGCAACATATACAATATTTCTCTCATGAAATGCACATGAAATAATTTGCCAGAGCATTTGACCAGTCAAATCTGGTTCATTCTGTTGACTGGTACTGATTCTGAACAAAGTAGACAGTGCTGCATTTTTCAAAACCTAGACTCAATAAATTCACAACACACCAATTGAGCTGACAAACCAGAAGCCATACAATACATTTACATTCACAGCTAGCATGCCTTCTCTGATCTTTTCCCCCCAGACATGAGACTGTAATATGATTTATTCTACTCTATTATTACTTTCTATGTCCCAGTCCATGTTTTTGCTTAGGGACGCATGATGAATCAACTGCCAGGGGCCAGCACACTGAAAAAGTGAGAATATGAAGACGTGATAAGGTGAAAATGTGATTACAGCTCCAAACCGCCCCCAAAAGAAAGTCCCTGTCATCACAGCTTACACACCACAATTCAGAAGAATAATATGAATCAAGAGTGAAAAGTCAACCAGAAATTTTAAGCAGACTACTGAAATAAAATTACACAGTATGTGCCAAAAAATGAGTCAAAATGGGAGAGAAGAGTAAAAAATCCTGTAAGCTGAGAAAACCTAGCCTACAATTCACCTAATTTATCAAACACTTCCATCAGCTTGCACAGAACCGTTATCACAACATTTGCATTTCCATAAACTGCTTTCTAGAGCAGCTGAGAAAAAAAAAATTTAGAAACAGTTATGATAAGTGTACCTCTCCTTAGCACTGCCAGCTTACTAGAAGTTGTTGCCTGCCCCACTTTTGGCAACCAGACACCCTCAGAGCTGCAGCCAGCCCTGGCAGCATGGCCCTGCAGGCTCCCCTTGCTGGGCAGAGGGGTCAGCTGAGGGGAATGGCTGGATGCTCTTGATAACAGAAGTATCACAGGCACTGCTTCTGCCCACAGCATCCTGCCATCATTACCACGCTTTATTAAGAAAAAAGAGAACCTTTCACAGTGATGTGGAAACATTTCCTGCAGCGTGAGGCTTTGCTGGAAGGCATCACACCCAAGTACTGCTCTGCCTCTGTCGTGCTGGACCTCTGAACCTCAATAGGATTACAGTGATAATCACTTTTGACTGAAGGCAGAACAAGACTAAAGAGGGCAAAAGCTCACAATGTGCAAACTGTGTCAGCCCTTGTCATGCAAACAGCCTGGGAAGCTCCTCTCTGTTAACTGGTTGAGTCCACTGTTGTTCCTGCTTACCACTGATAAAAGCCACAGACAGGCCAGCTGTCCAAGCTGAAGGATGAAAATCACTTTCAGACAACTTAGATGACAAAAAGCAGGATTTTATGTGTTAGTTTGCTTCTCCAGCTCTCATTACTTAAAAAAAGTTGTCTTCAAATGGTGACTCCATTCATTTATTTTAGATACATTACTTAAGCTGAGGTGAATCCTAGATCATAGAATATCCTCTGTTGGAAAGGCCCCACAAGGATCATCAAAATCCAGCTCCTGGCCTTGCATAAGACTGTCCCAAGAACCACATCTCATGCCTTAGTGCATTGTCACCCCATGTAAAAATTGGATGAGCTGTTCTAACCGTAAAGATCAGCTGGTAAGAGCATGTTGAATTTTTGGAAGACAGAAGAATCCCAACCATAAGACAGAGCAGATGTAAGCAGAGCAGCAGCCCTATTGGACTGTACAGACTGCCCTCAGTGCCTCTGATCCTTCACCTTTATCTGATGAGCTGAAAGGCTTGTGGGTGTTTAAGAGCAGACACCAGAACAGTGAACACACCTTCCCCACACGTGTCCTCAAGACAGGTGACACTGCTTTGTGAAGTACATAAAGAATCAGACCCAGAACAAGATCTTTTCTACATCTGGATGTGATGATGTTGAAGGCAAGCAGCCTTTAGACAAGTCAGTCAAAATCTACCTATTTTTCATTATAGTGTGAGGAGGTTCAGCTGACCCTTGTCCTTCTCACATTCAAAGAGAGGTAGACAGTTTAGGGAAGGACTCTAATACTTGCCATGCATTTTTTAGCCCAAAACTTATCTACTGACATGCTAGGCACTCCTGCTCTCCCTCCCATCTATCAACAAATTTAATCTGACTTTTTTGCGTGGCTGATGGGGGTGCTGCACACATCTGCATCTGCAGGGAGCACTTCCAGGAAAATGTTTCCCCAGCACCACAAGGCCAGTTGTGCAGGTGAAATGGCTACACTTTGGCAGAATAAAGTACTCTTGCATTATCTCAGCATTGTATTTCTCCAAATGAAGAACAAGGTGACCACTTATTTTTAAATCAGATTTTTTTCCTAAAGCTCTCTTAATAGTTTCCAATGAAACTTTTCCAGAAAGACCATTTCATCCATGAAATATCTTTGGCAGAAATGTCAAACCTCTAGAAAAGACTGAACAAAAGTATCTAAGGAATTCATAAAACTCCAAACTTTTCACAAAGTAAAAAGCTACTTTCTGGTCAGCTCTTTTCCCTCCTCATCATGCCAGGTTTCATGAAAAATAAAGTTATTTTCCAATAAAAAGCACTTACCTCAAATCAATATCAAACAGTTCACCAACAATAGAAACAATAAATACTTATATAACTAGGAACCATCTTGAATATTTATATGGTTCCCCACATTAAAAAGTTTATATTAACGTGTCTAGCAAAAAAGGGAGAAACCAGAAGAGATGGGAGGCAGAGAACTGACAGAACAGGATAGGTTACAGACTTCTGTAACCTATGGGACTTTTATTATGGTTTGTGAGTAAAACAGTCTGACTTTTCCATGGTATCTGACCTCTGGAGATTGAGACAAAACAGCAATACTGAAAATTAAGAATTGATTTTATAGATGATAACAGAAGTATCATCTATAAAATCACATTTACTAAGATAAAAGCAACATTCCTGCAACTGAAAAATCCTGAGTCTAATGTGGTCCAGTTGATTTTCTTCAGTTAAACAAATTACATTGCTCCCAACAGTACAGAAAGTGTCCTATGATGACCCAAGTGTGCTCCTGTGTGCGTTTATATTGTATTTAATATTATGCACATAATATGAATAAGATACATGAAGAGTATTTTCAGCCCAAATGCCAGTTGCTGTTGATCTGGTAGGTGAAACCTCTAGATAAGAAAAAAATAGAAAATTATGAAAGTATCTTTTAAAGCAAGTAAATGTAGTATCTTTGACTGCAATTGAAAAGTATATTCTGATCCAAAAATTTAAGATGCTTGACTAGTTCAGCACAGCCCCATCTGAAAAGTTGTGCATTGGGAAAAACAGTTCTCTCCTTTCCAGTGTTCTGTCCTCTTTTCCAAGGAGGAGTGAGTGCCCTGAGGAGCCAGTAACAAATTGCACACATGTGCTCATCATATTTCTTTTATGATGCAAATACAGCGCATCTGTAATTTCTGTTGCACTCAAGAAACTGGTTATTAATTTTTATTTAATACTTCTAGTTTTATTTCAACCGTTAAAATTTACAGGAGAACATTTGCACTCTAAATTCGTCTACTAAATAATTTACAACTATGGCAGAGGCCTCCCTTGAGTTTATTCATTTTTAGTAGGCACTAGCACAGAGATTTACAGATGTAAACCCCAAAGTCTCTTCTTCAGTTGCAGAGTAAACCCACTAAAGTTTGAATGGCTGGTAAATATTTATTAAAAAAATATGCTCCAAGAATTTTTTTTTGTAATATTTCTTTTCATCTGTTGTGCCTCAAGAATAATTTCACAGATCAAAATGCATGGAGTAATTTAAAACAATTTTCAAGTGTCACATTGATTTAAAATATTTCCTCTTAAAAGATTCAATTCTTCAAACTGTGTCATGATTAAGCAATAATTGGAAGATTCTCTTTACTTCCCTAATTCTGCCTTTTAACACTAAGATATGTGATGATCCATATGCAGAAGATTAAAGTTGTTTTGTAGGATATGCTTTTGTGAAATTAATCACTGATAACAAATATGCATAATGAAATCTCTGATTTAGCAGAGGCTAAAATTACTAAGAGAAAAATAGGATAGAAGGGCATCTTGAAACCTCTATCCTTCACATACAGTTTTAAGTCAATTGGCATTTCTGTCTTACTTATTGCAAAAATCCATATCTTTAAATGGTGATACAGCAAGTCCTCACAGTAACAGAATAGCAGCCATAGAAAGCATGTTAAGAGAAGAAGTGGAACAAAACTTATTTAAATTTTCAGTGGATATGGTTTCCTCCATGGGTCTAATGTGCAGTTCTTCAGTATAAAGATGTTTTCTTTCAACAATTGCTGGAGAAAAACCTAGCCATATACACTAAAACTCCCTGCATTTACAGTAAAATCCACAAATTTTAAGTTTGATTAATCAACTTTAATGAACCCATCTCTCACTTCAGTAACAATCATTAGCGTCAGGCTTAATCAGGAGCTCCAGATTTTGGACACGTGGCAAGGGGTTATCTGGCTTTTTTATATTTTCCAAACACTAGAAAGGATTTCTGCACAGAAAACAAAACAAAAAAAAGCTAATATATTTCTAAAAATGAAGTTTTTGGTGTGACTTTATAAATAACCAGTGTCAGTCAGCCAGAGTTCAAAAACGTTCACTCATGGGTAAGTAGCTAAACTGAAACTATCAAAAGCAATCTCCAACAACACTCAGGGACATAGGATTATATAGGTCTCATAAAATTAAGGTTTCTGCATCCTGTTTAAGCATTCTGGAGCATAGGCAAAGTTCACTGATGTCCACTTCAACCCCTCCTTACATCCTTCACCAAAATGTTAAAAGCAAGACAGTCCAAAAATCACAAGACAGAAAATTAATTTTTGTATGCCTCTGATGGCTTGTTGTGACTGCAAACATAAAGCAATCATGAAGCCAGAATATCTGATCAGAAGAGCATTATCTGATTGAAGGAATCTCTGGAATATGTAACATCACTGGCACAACTCCAACATTACTTCTCTAAATTGCTCTGAAGACATTTATAATAAAGAGGAAAAAGCAGGCATACTCAAGGTATCAAAATACTGACATATTTTTAGCAGGACACAATTCTGCTGCTATATGACAAAGACCAAAGTGTAATAATTTAAGTTTTGAACTGACTTTCCTATTTTTTTCCACACTCCCTTGAACCACAGCAAACCCTGCTCAGACACCCATCATTCTAAGACTGACTGGAATAATGAAAACATAGGCTGGGGGTAGAAAGAGAGGTATTCACAAGTGTAAGTGCTATCATAGGGACATTCTTAAAAAAAAAAAAAATTATGCCTCTGCTGGCAGTGTCAGTTTTCCCCCAGTGTTAAAAAATGCAGTTTTACACTTTGTAAAAACAGATCCACCCTCAGTGACAGAAGAGCAGGTGTGTGAACTATTGCAGGAGCTCAACCCCCACTAACTGATGGGGACAGACAACATCTGCCCAAGGGTTTTGAGAGAGCTGGCTGATGTTATTGCAAGGGCTTTCCATAATATTTCAGAAGTTTTGGAAATCAGGGGATACACTGGAAGAGTGGAAGAAGGCTTATGTCACCCAATCTACAACAAGGGTTTAAAGGAGGATCTTTTGTATACGCCTTAACAGTGGAATTCTTTAGCTTTATAGTGATGTGCAGCTGTGTTGGTCTGAGTGCTTTTTGTTTTTTGTCTCTGATATTGCATGGGATATAACTAACCTTAAAAAAATATGTTTAGATTTTATATCCAACACATTTGATTTGCATCCCAGTGTGTGACCACTCAGGCTACCCAACTGGGTTGGTCATTATCTCACAGCAATCTCCGTATTGCAGTTTTCAAGAGGATTTGTCTGCTCTTCATTAGCCAAGGTCAAATAGGACTAATGCTTGGAAGATTTGTACCTCATTAGCATTATCTTTATTGCCATTATTTCACAAGCTAACAAAACAAAAAGGAATTATTCCCCAGTTAGTCCCAAACATTCCTACCCTTCTCATTAGTATTGGCATAGCCCTTTTCTCTAGGGCAGCTCAGAGCTCAGTTCTTGAAGGAAAGGCTGACAGCAGCAAAATTATGGTACCAAAAGGGACAGGCAGAAAACACTCTCCTGATTTATAATCAGATTCCCTTATTGTAACGAGCACTCTCTCATTGCTGGACTACTTAGATCAGCCTATGTAATTTGTCACGTACTAGAAACTACTTCTTGTTCTAACTGACAAAGAAGGGCGTGTTCCCTCCCATGCTTAATCCAGAATTTTAACCATCAAATGCTGTGCAGGATCACTGGCATGGTGTTTTATTTCAGCTCCTAATAAAAAAAGAACATTCCCATTCTGACATATGCAAGTATGATCTTTTTAGCACCTCTGAGTGACAGGCAAGCAAAATATATAGTTTCAGGATGAGATGTGACACAGGATCTCACATGCTTCAGGTTCTCAGCATGCTTCCCATATAAAATTTGATGATCTTTGCAATTCATTCACGTCTAAATGCATTCAAGAGATAAATCTGAGTTATGATCAGCTTTGGAAGAGATAGGCCTAAAAATAAGGCATCTCAAGTGAGTAGAAATTTCTACAGAAATTGAGATAGATGTACTCTCTTAGCAATCAGTGGTCATTTTGTGGAGCATCAGAGGATTTAGGCACAGTTTGCCTTGATTTCTTGATTCTCCTAAGAGGATCCTAGCTGTCAAGATTAAGTTGACACATATACAGGCACAAACAGAAGTAGAAAATAGCTATGATGCTTGGGGAGTGCTCAGATAATGGAGGTATCAGATATTTCACTACAATTACTCAGAGCAAAATGGGGGTTTAGGTAAATACGGATTCAAAAGTGGGATTTATCTACTTCATTAATCAGTGAAACAATCACCTCCAGAGACAGGTTCATCTGACTTAATTTAGATAAGATATTGTAGCAGAAGATAGATCACTCTCTTTAGGTGTTTATTTTATTAACTGTGAAAGAAGCTTAATCACTTGCCTCCACATTTTTAGGCATTCCTGACAGAAGGCAGAAATCCCCACCTTGGGCACCAGCAAGGGTTTTCATATCACCAGACACAGATAGATGCCTAAGGATCTAATTTCTTCAAGTCTTTCTATGTAGAGAGGAGAAAATGCAGAACATCAATTTTAAATTACAGTTTTGCACACTTTGTTTGTTGATTCTTTTTTGATTCTTATTTCTAAGAATAAATAGAAGTTATCTCAGGGTGGTGTTTTTTGGACAAACATTTGTGTGAAACACTCTAATAGCATAGTATAGGTATTTAATACAGTTTCTCTCTTAGGAAAAAAAACAACCCTCAGGGCAGAAATTCTGCAGTTCATTTGTGTTCTTAAATACAATGTCTCCAAAAGCCAAGTGCTAAACTCAGTGCTCTTCTGCCAAGCCCTCATTAAAGGCTTTTGTCTCCCCAAGAAGAAATACGCAAAAGGCTTGCAAACACCATTTTCACATAACCAGGGCTGCAGCACCTGCTCTTAGAGTGAGAGATCATCTGCTGCTTCTACATCCTCTTTCACCCAGCAAGGTAGCTGAGGATAAAGCCATATCCTACCAGCTAATCCCCTCATGCCAGTGACCTAGGAAGCTGACAAGTACACTGGTTTCACAAGTGAGCCCTACTCAGTAATGACCACACATCTGAGTGATAACAGCCCTGTGATAACCCCCTGTCCCAATGCCCAGCTCAGCTTTCAACTCCATAGAACACACGGGGCTCCAGGAGTTTAGCTTGTCATTGTGTAATGCTCTTGCTGCCACGCATTAAAAACACATAAAAATTTTAAAAATAAAGGTCAACTGGAATGCAGGCTGTAGCAGTCTAGCAGGGGTTTTATAAAAGCCTTCTCACGTTTACCTTACACAGTCTTCTTGTCCTGTGAGAGGGTTTGATGGATTACAGGACTTCTGAGTAGTTTCATTCCTAAAGTGGGGGAGATGATTCTGTCCTTTATCATCACCATAATTTGAAAGAATCCAAGTTACCAAAGGCAAAAGATAGCAAAGACATCTTTACTCCTTAATACATAATCTTTATATGACATAGCATAATAGGCAGCCTGTAGGGAAAGCAAGGAGCCTGCAGCTGATGTGACTGACTGACACAACCCACACATTGATTTCACAACAGGCAAATAGACACTGCACTTAAAAACCAGACTAGAAGAGTAAAAAAGAGGGCATGACAAAATTCTTAGAAGCTGGAATTTCACACTTAGATTTGTTTTTTTATTTATTTGGCTTTGGTTTCTTTCCATCTTGACTGACTTAAGGTCACCTAACTGACCTGTTATTTAACTATAGAGCTAATTGAGATAACTTTTATTTGACTCTTCTTGCAACCCCTTCAAGGACCATTCAGAAATGGCTGCTTTTCCTTGCAGCTACAAATATTGTATTAATTCACCCAGGAGAAATGGTTTACCCAGCACTGACAGTCTGTCATGTCCTTATCTGACCTCATCAACTGCTGTTGTAGAGGACTGCCAGAGGAATCATTCAGTGCCTTTCTGATTGATTACAGTATTGATTTGTTTTCTTCTCCTTCTTCTGCTAAAAAAAAAAAGGTAAAAACCCCAAACCAAATAATCCATCTTACCAACTGCAAAACCATTTCAGAAGTTTTTACAGAAAAAGTTATTATCCCTTGACAAAAATATGCAGGTCTAGTGTACCAAGGATTGAGCAGGTATTTGGAGTCTGTTCCTCACACTAGATTTTGGCCTCTCTTAGTTTTTTAGAGCCCACTCCTCTCCACTGAAAATACACAACAGTCATTCTTACAGCAGGATAAATCAGACACTTTTTGAAATTGTATACTCATGACATACCGAAAATAAGCAGATTGTAAAATTGCAAAAAGCATGGCACTTTTCAGGTCCATATACAAGGATCTTAAAACCATTCTTGAATGCAAAGAACCAAACAAACCCAGTTTATTTCTAATAGATTTTCCCCATAGTATGTTTTATTCCTCTTGGAGAATTTTCCTAAAGCTTGGTAATCATTTTCCTCTGTTGAAAGTTTTGCTGTTCTTATATGCACCCTATTTATAGGTCATGCAATTAGAACCATGCAAGATTTTAGAGTGAAGCCATTAATATAAGCTCTAGAGTGAGGCCATTAATATAAGCTTATAAGATGCCTGCATAGATCCCCTGCTAGAAACAATCCATCATTTAGGGTTTCCATTTGAAAGGTGTTATGACTTGATTATTTTTATTTAAGAACTATACTGCTTGGTGAAGCTTCACTGGTACTGGGAAGACTAAGAAGCATAAAAGAGCATGGTAAGTGGTATTTTTTGTTCTTATTATAGGATTTAAAAGTAATAGTTCAGGCTATTCTATTAGCTAAACCAAAAAAAGATTCAACAAAATTCATGAAGAAGAAAACTCATCATAATTCAGAATGCCATAGCTGTAATCAAACAAAGGACTTGTGTGATTACACATGAAAAAAAATCCTAAATGTCTTTTTATTAAAAAATGCTTAAAGGTTGAGAAGGATTCAAATAAAGAGGATGCAGATGTGCATTAAGGAATTTGTTTCTATTAGATTAGATAGGTGCTCTTATTAAAATTCAGTAAACAATATATTATTCCTGATATTTTGATTTTTTGCACTGTCACACACATTATACCTAATAAAGCATATTCTATCTTTGCATTAATTATGAGATTGAAAAGTGCTAATTTTAAATTACTTTAGTCACTTTACATATAAGTAACCAGGTGGGACTCTCTGGTAAACAATAAGAAATGTTGCATTTAAATTTGAAGATACTGGTGTAGTAAATTTTACACTAGTGAGGAAACAGGCATGTTAGTTAAGATTAAAAAAGATTATTTTGCATTCCTAAACTCCACTATTAAAAAGGGATAAATTTTACAGATATGAACATTTAGTGATTTTGTAATCTGTATTGCAAGTCCTAAAAAAAATCTCTAACAACCACAAACTCTCCCCATGCCCAGAAGAGTTAAAAAAGACTGATAATAAAACATCAGTTTAAGGAAAAAGTTTTCATATGTATGCAAAATATGATTTCTGAAACCTGTACCTTTTGATATGTTGCAACTCTATCACTTTCATGAAGTACAAGATTTATTTATTGCTTGCTGATACAGTTCAAACTCATTTTGCATTAGGACTCAAAAAAAAGCTGCAATTGTGTCCAAACTAAGGAATATAAGAACATAATTTTTTTTCAAGATATGAACATTAGCCAATTCAAGAAATTATTTTAAAAAATATCTCATTGGTTTTAATGATGTTTTCTCATTAAACAGGCAGTTGTGTCAAATGTGGCAGATTAGACTATTACAAAATGGATGTTTCTAATTTTGACTGGGGATTAATATTGATTTTACCTTCGAAGCCTTAAAAGTTTGTGATAATCAATCCTTGCCATTCAGACAAACAAGAAGAATCTCCTCCAAAATACTCATTTTGGTTAATATATATTCTAGCATTCTTTACTAGCATATAATTAATTTTTCCCAGAAGACATATGAAACTACAAAATACAGGAAAACCACAGCAGTCACACATGCAATTTTTAAAAACAACACATGCAAAGACAATGAAAATGTTTCTGTCATTCTCAATTATGCTGAAATATAAAATATTAGTTTCATAACTAGACTCAAGGAATCTAAGATAATTCATGGCATTTTCATGACAGCTGATATTTCTTTGGCTGGACCCAGACCAAGATTCCAAAAGAGCAGATCTGGTCTGAGGATTTTGAGGTGATCTGAGAAGTTATTTGTTTTTACCAGTTTTTCTAAAATGGTTTCTTGAAACTGGCACAGGAAATTGTCTTAACAGCTATAGAAGAGTGATGGCTGGATAATATAAGCCCCCAAATTAATTAACATATAGGGTGACATATAACCTCATTCTCAAAGGAAGACATTTAAATAGATACATAGAGGACACTAGCCAGGCTTTGAAGGCTAAAATTAACCTTTCCTCTGTTCAGCTTTCAGACATCATTTTTCTCTAACTCATATTTGCAAGACTACATTTGTAAGGGAGAGAGCTAAAAATAAGTTATATGGCTAAAAATAGAAACCCAACAGTATTTCTTTGGTATTTAAATTACTCATGTGGGCAGAAAGCTGAGCAGTGCCCTGGCAGCAGAGAGCCACCAATGTCCTGGGCTGCATCAGCAGGAGCAGAGCCAGTAGAAGGAGGGAAGGGATTGTCCCCCTCCTCTCAGCACTCCTTGCACCACTGCTGGAGCGCTGTACTTAGCTGTGCTTGCCTGATACAAGGCACCAGGGTGATGGACTGGATTAGCAGCAAAGGGCTGCCACACTGGCAGATGGGCTTATCCAGCCTGAAAAAATGGCTTTGAGCAGAGCAAAGAACAGCCCCCAGCACCCACAGGGAGGCTGTAGAAGACAGACCAGGACCTTTGCAGTGGGACATGGCAAGTAGATGAAAACCAGAGAGCATAAAATGAAACTAATGAGGTTCAGACTGGTTACACATTTTTCCCTCATGAGAATGGTTAAACCTTGGAAGAAATTGCCCACAGAGGCTGTGGAGCCTCTCTTCATCCTTGGGAATTTTCAAGACCCAGCTGGACAAGACCCTGAAACACCTGGGCCAGCTCAAGCTGACTCCTCCTTAGGTTCCATCCAACCTGAACTATCCTGAGATCCTACCACTCCTTTGATCAAGAAATGCAGCAAAGATTTTGTTTTTAGACCTGGGTCCAGGACAATCCCTCCACTGGGTGCTACACTTCTGAGGTAGGTATGTGAGATTTGACCTCACCCCTGGTCAAATCCCACATACCTTCCTCAAAACACACATGACCACCCTTTTCCACACATCCCCCCACCAGAGGTATATGATTCAGGCATTCCTGCAGTGCCACACTATGCACTGGGGTCTCTGTCCTGCAGCCCCAGCTGGTGGGGCCATGCCATCAGCAGAAAGCCTCCTGCAGGATGCCCAGGCTGGAGCACTGCTAGCTCTGGGTCGAGGAGGGAAACTGTCTAGTTTCAAATCCAGGTGCTTTAAAGGGACCTGTTGCCTTAGCCTCAACTTTTACTGGTAGGCTTTCTAGCAGAGGAGTGCATAGCACTGACAGTGAATAAACCCAAGCCTGATTATGCCTTGTTTCTTCTGGTGGCCCTTTAAATAGTCAGTGATCCACTGTGTCATCCTGGTTATCTTCAAGGTAGCCTAACTGAAATGCCTGAGAAATCTCAAAAGGACTTGTAATTTATACAGTTACTCAGAAGTTCATACACCCTAAGAACTGGACTCTGGTACTAGTCTTAGTTATATAATGGACTGGTTTTGTCTGCAGAAACAAGTTATTAACAATTGCACAAAATAAATAAAAAATGCATGAAACAAAATCAAGGCTTACATATAAAAACTGTATCCAAATAATAGACAATGTTAATCATAAGAAGCTCATGTTTTCACGACACTGAAATTTTAAAAAGCTTAAAATCTAGCAAAAAAATTCACACTAAGAACCATGTAGTCTGTATTCTTACCATAACAATATTCTTGTCTCCAATAAAATTTATTTCATATACAGACTTACATATGCATGAATCACCACCAAGGACTGGAGTTTTGCTTTTCTGCTTTTCTTTCAACTTATTATTTTGACTTCAGAAAAAAAAAAAAATCCCTCCATATTATGACCAGGTAAAACTTCACGTAATTACAGCTATTCAAATCACAAAGACATGGCACAAAAAATGTATCTACAATAGATACCACCTCTGCAGGAAAAGAGGATTGTGATAGAAAATATCTCTCTGATATATAACAGATAATACTTTCACTTGAACAACATTCACAAAACTATACTTGTGTTTCAAAAGCATTAAGAAACCCTCATGTACCAAGTTTTCAAATAAGGCGTAAAATCACAGAATCTGCTGAGTTGGAAGGGCCCCACAAGCATCATCCGGTCCAGTTCCTGCCCTGCACAGCACCATCCCCAAGAGCCACCATGTGCTGAGAGCATTGCCCAAGTGCTCCTTGAGCTCTGTCAGGCTGGTGCTGTGACCACTTCCCTGGGGAGCCTGTTCAGTGCCCAAAAACCCTCTGGGTGAAGAACCTTTTTCACATATCCAACCTAATCTTCTCCTGGCACAGCTTCAGGCCATTCCCTAGGGTCCTGTCCTCAGTCACCAGAGAGGAGGAGAGCAGTGCCTGCCCCTCCTCTTCCCCTCGCAAGGAAGCTGTAACTGCAATGAGGCTTCAGACTTGGTCTGTTCAGACCCCTCTTCTCCAGGATGAACAGAAAAAGTGCCCTCAGCCACTCTTCACATGGCTTCCTCCCAAGGCCCTTCACCATCTTCATAGTCCTCATCTGGACAGTTTCCAACAGCTTTCTATGTTCTTTATATGCTGATCACAAAGCCACACACAGTACTTGAGGTGAGATTGCACCACTTTATCATTTAATGATAAAGTGGTGCATGAAATGCTAACATGCTCAGAAAATCTAAAATGATACAAAAGGTTCAGGAGGTAGCTCTACCTCCTCTACAAACTCTACAGAAAGCAAATGGGTTTTTGACTTTTTGCATCTGTATGACACAATCACCTAAGGAAGGCTTATTAAAAAAATTCTTTTTTAAAAAATTCTGTAATATACATATCAAACTTATGAATATAAAATGGGTTTTCCATGATGGGTTTTCCTATTTTTTTCCCTTTTCCTGTTCTCCCATCTCAAAGAGATCTCAGATTCACAGCTGGAAATTGTATGCTGCATGTTGATCTCTAAAAAAGTAAGTGGTATAAAGTGTCTGGCTGAATTGCTGTAACACACCACAGCAGCAATAAAAGAAAACATTCCTTGGCTGCCAGTAGCTTTTAGCATGGACAGCCCCCCACCATGCTGCCCCGACACACACTGCCACAGTGTGCAGTAATGTCTAGAAAGATATTTTGGCAATCAGGGGAAAATGGCTACACACGTTACCATTATCAATGTGAAAGAAACATCTTAAAAAAAGCCCATAAATCTGACAGTTTTACGCCATCTGGCACCAAAAGAAATTAATTCTGATTAAAATTTCTAAACTGTATCATTTGTATTTGGCTTTACAATTTAAAATGAAACCTTTTTCCATGCTGTCTAAAAAAAAGCACTCAAGTCTTTTAAGTAAAGCACAGAAAGTCATTTTTTTTAAAATAGAGATAAGTGCATTTCACAATCCATGAAATTTTTTTTCTTGGAGCAAAAGCAGTCCTGTAATGTACTATAATTATTGCTACTATCTGTATGTGCTAAAGTTGCTCTGACAGCTTTCAAACAGGAACATAACCTACTGCTGGAAAACATTTAAAAATGCCCCAAACATTACTAATTATGAGATATTAAATTAATGGAATTAATTACTTAACTTTAGTTTTTCAGGCTAGTCCAAAGAAGCTAGAGAGACTAATCAAAATCTAGAATTTAAAACAAATATTTCCAAGAATTTATAAAGATTGAGACTTTTAAAAGCAAGAGGTGGGCTAGATTCTGCTCTTACTTCTACCAACCACAAGTGTAAATTCTCTTACTTCAAAATTACCATCATTGTTGCAGACGCTGAAAGAGATTTTTATAGGGAAAGTTCTCCCACTTTGGCACTATTGCCACAACTCATCCACAGTCCTTGTCAGTTTGATTCACATAGCTACGACTCCCATTTGCAGCCCACTACACAACAAAAATTCATGGGGTTTTTCTTACCTATTAAAAATACGTGAAATAATATTACAGATAAGGAGCTTGTAGACTTAGCTTTCCTGACACCATAAGCCAAGTCTTACAGTTCTTCATTGAGTTTTTCTGAAAGCTACTAATGTACAATTTGAACTATTTGCCAATCTTCGACTTGTGACTACTATGTGTATGAAAAACGTACAGTTGCTGTAGCTACACTTTTAACTGTGGAATTTCATTTATAAAGTTGATTTTAAATTTGAAAATTATAGTGATAAAGTACTGAAAACTTCTCCCACCTTCATAGGTTGCAGCTTCTTCCTTCCATCAGTGCTGCAGCCAGAGTATGATTCTGCCAACACTGCAGTTGAATGACTCTTTACAGAATTTTATTTTCCATGTATGTGTTCTACTGTTAGCTTCTTTTCAGAAATTCCAATGAAGTTTAAAATGAACTTCCAACAGAATATGGAATGTGCATGTATGAATGCTGCAAGCAAATCAGATGCTTAGTTACACACAACTAACTTCTTCACATAGGACTCGCCTCACCTAGATTGGAGTTGATGGAAAGAACATGTACTTTTAATGATCTGTTCATTATATCTGCAAATAGACATCTAAAAAAGATAGACTAATTATACCACAAAATTTCTGAGTTATTTTTCAGACTCTAAAGATGCTAGAGTTTGTAGAGGTCCAGGTTTGGTCAGCTGAGTCCTCTGTATCTTGCCCTAATATATCCTATTTGCAATATTCTCCCAGGTTCCTGGGAACCAGGAGGCCCCACTTCCCTACCCCTGAGGGAGATGCACCAAGTAAAATTTCTTAAACAGCCAGTGGGATTTGCCAAAAAAATTAGCAAATCTCAGCAAAATTGTGACAACAGTTAAGTAACTGTTTCTGTTCTAGGGGCTGTGGAAATACACACAAAGAATTACAATTCTATATTTCCTGGAATCATCTCTCCCATGAAGCTGTTAAACAGCATTAAATAATACCAGAGGAAAGAAAGGGAAAACAATCCTGTAAATTAATCATCTTCTGTAAGATTATGCTAAATGCCATACTTAATTTCCCTGAGACAAGTCACAGCCAGGGATTCCAAGGTCACACAAGCAAATCTTCCTGCAGCTTGGTGCCTATTATGTTAATTCAGCAATGTTTGTTTTGTTTTGTTTTCTCCTATTATCAGCACAGTGGATGTGTTCCATTCAAAACTGTTACTAAAGGAACTCTATGGTAACATATAAAATTTTCTTATCTTTTGGATGAAAATATCAGAAAATTGATGGATAAGTTGTTTAGGTAGAACAATAGGGCATTTGATATTTAATCTTCAAGCACTTAATAAGAAGTATTCCAAGTAATGGCACAGTGTTATTATCATATCACTTAGTAAAATGGCAGCAAATTATTGTATTATTCACATCTCGTTGGGTCCATGCTATTATCACAGAGATGCCTTTAAAGATGACATTTAACATACTCCTTTTACACAGTAAAATGGTTAAAAGCACATTCAAATTTTAAAATGTTTCTGATCTCTTGACAGCTCACCAAAGCATTCTGTGGGCCCCCCTGCCTCTCCAGTGGTTAACTGTAGCTCTAAAACTTCTTGTAATTATGAACGTTGCAGTCACACTAAATTAGACTGACAGTTGAAATACTGATTACTAAGGACTTATTAAGGACTACTTTGCAACCAATTACGCTGACATTTGACTTGATTTGACAGTTGAATTGAGTGGAAGATTCCTCCAAAACAGTAGATAAAAATTTAATTTATATCCTCATCATTTTAAGATAATTGTTCAGGACAGATTCATTAATATGCCACTACAAAATTTATTTTTATCCCAGATTGGAGCACCTATGATTCAAATGATAGACAAATAGTAAAAGCATGAAGTCTTTATACCACATCTGAATTCCCTTATATTTGATTTTTGGTGACTGTTACCATGGGATCTCTGGATCAAAAATAGGTTTTCAAGTTGTAAAATATTTTTCCTGTGAAATTATCAAAATTATTAAATGTGATTATACCCAGCTTCCGCTGCTGTACCACTACATGCAAATTTATTGTCATTATATCATTTCCCTGCAATTTTTCAAATATTCCTGCATTTTAGTGGATTTCACCTGGAAATTCTCTGAAACTTAAATTTCATATTTTTTTTATTCTCCAAATAAAAATTAGCAGAAAAAAATATTGCCCCCTACTTTAAATTCAACTACTATACATTCAGAGCACAATGTATAGCACACTTTGGTTTAGAAGAAGGTTGACAAACATTGATTCCCAAGAAAACATCTTCTTTAATAGAGGTGAATATACACTTAGGGAAAATTAGGAGAGGAAATTTCCTCAATGAAATCTCTTATGTCAGCTGAAGGGGAGGAAAAGGGAGGCAACAGATCCTTTCACCCACAAAAGAATTAATGAAATATTTTTACAAGATTTTAAAAGCTACTGTAGGATATAAGAAATGTCAATAACCTGTATCAAATTAATAAATGAATCACAGATATTGTAGGTACAGTTTGCTTATTTTTATTTTCAATTGCTCCCTTGTAGATTCCAATACAAAATTCCATAGAGAAGAAGACTTAAGTACAATTCAGAAAACTATTCTGCTTCTTAGAAGGTACTGATTTCCTTCCATGTTTTCAGGACCAAAACAATTTAATAAGTGAACAAATGAAAAAAACCCACCATAACTGACACAATTAACAGAAAATAAAGTGCATAATATGGAATGCATGGCTAATAGTCTTCAGGTTTCAATAAAACCTGTTTTATAAGGATTGTTATTTCTGAAGCCTGGTGAAATACAGATACCAAGCAGCAGGATTTTCTCAAAAGACTGCATTTCAATTCTTTCATTTCTTGTCTCAGGACAAGCCCCATAAACACAAGTCTGTTGTTCTTCAATACTAATAATGACTAGATTTTTTTCCCAAACTCAAGGGTTTTATAATGAGCCTAATCAGTTAAGCTTTTCCACAGCTTCAGCACATAGGCAAGGAACAGGATAGCCAAAAAAGGCACAATCTAAATTGCAAAAATTATTTCTTATGTTGGATTCAGAAGTCCTTATGTCCATTAAGATAATTGCATAAATCAAAAAAAGCTGCAAATCCTTCCTGTCAAAGACATCTAATCACAGGTAAAGAAATAAATAAATGAGAACAGATCTTTCCATTTTCCCACTTCTACAAAGTTATTCATGTCTCTTCCCTATCTGAATTATAAAAATCACTTACATTTTTATACTTGTCTCAGCAAAACAGGTGCTTTGTAATTTACAGGGATATTGAGAATATTGATTAGAATTCAGAGAATGCTCTGGTATAGTCATGTGACACAGCAATTCCAGAGATGGTACAGTATTTCCATTACTAAATGAACATGAACATGTTATAGTATTTCCATTACTACATGAGCTAGACAGGCTAAGTAAAGTCCCTGTGAATTGGCCTGTTTGCCTGTACACCACGGAAACATTTTCTTATTCACTCCTGTGTGATTTATAGGATGAGATTATTTATATGTCAGTTGAAAGAAATAATTATTTAACTTCAAAGTCGAGTTAAACTTAACTGCAAAATGAATGTTTAAGTTTCTTGGATATAATCTATTGATGCTCATCTCCAAACACTGATGTACATAGCTGGTTTCGCAGATTCATCACCATGGAACATTTCCTCAAGTGTAGGTTCACACAGGAGGTGATGTGGCAATTCCTTTCCACTGACAGTGTGGAAATACAACCTTTAAAACCTTGGGAAGATACCAAACTGAGGTAGCCATCGTTTGCTTGATCCTAGAGACCAATTGCAAGGCCAGCAGGTAAAATTAGGTCACAACTGAAAGTGAACAGAATAAGATGCTTTGGTTATTCATTAAGCTCATCGGCCACCCTGAGGTTGGGAAAGTGGGATCTGACTAATTTTTGTTTACCTAGTAACATTTTTCCTTAACTTTAATTAGACGTGATTTAAATAAAAAATTGACAAAGTCTTTCCAACGGCAGTTGAACATATTTCTTCTACTATTAGTTGTCCTTGAAGGCCTGTTATTCCATGGGGCTATGCCTCTACACCTCAAAGAATCATTTGTAAGTGTCTTTGTAGGGAACTTGCATAAATTACACTAACTCCCATAGAATCATTCAGCAAATATTTTGCATTTATTTTTTCATCTTTCTCTGTTTGAATACCAGCTTTGTTGGTGGCAAAGGTGGTAATAACTGGACTGGAGAAAAAAGGCAGCTTGTGAATGGAGAAGAAAATTCAAAATTACATCTAAAAGCTTCCTGGCAGATTGTTTGAGCATAAAAAATAATTTCTCTTCCCAAGCTCACTAATGCGGTTTGAAAAGAAAGTACTCAAAACAAAATAATTTGGCTTGTGGACACTGAAAAATCAGCCAGGCATTTCAGGAATGCTTCCAGCTTCCTTAGACAGTTTGGCAACTAGGAAATTCTATGTCTAGAGGTGAAAATTAGGGAAAATAAGCAATAATTAAAAGTGGAAATGTTGTTTGCTCTTCACAAATGCTGGAAGGGAAATTTCAAATTAAAATAAGTTTTGAAAATGTGTGGTGTAAACAAGAAATACAACTGTTTTAAAGAGAATAGAAGGAACCTAGTGATTTAGGGAAGCTGAGATGATTAAGGGATTAGATCATCTGATACATGAGAAGATATTAAGAGAGGTGGACTTTTCACCCTAAAGAAAACAAGGCTCAGGATTATTTTATCCATGTGTATATAAACCTCATGGGAGACAGTAGAGAGGATGGAGGCAGACTCGTGTTAGTGGTACTATCAAAGGACTAGAGGCAATGGATGGATGTTGATATACAGAAAATTCTACTTTAACATCAGAAAAATATTTTTTATTGTGAAGGAGGTTAAAAAGTAGAACAGATTACCTAGATAGGTTGTTGACTCTCCATCCCTGGAAATACTTAAAAGCCACCTGGACAAGTCTGTGAACAACCCAGGTGATCCTGTTTTGAGAATTCTGGAAAATTCAATTCACTGTCTTCACCTCAATTACTGGTAACAGGAATGACTGTTTATTATAGCTTTAAAAATGCCCACATGCTGGTAGAACCAGGTCCTGGTTCTGGCCATGACAGGGTTAATTTTTGCAGTAGCCAGGATCAGGTACAGCTGGGACAGGAGGTGATCCTAGACCACCTGATGTCATTGCTGGGCAGGAAAAAGGAGTCTTCCAGGGAGGTGTCCCCTGGGGCTGGCAAAGCATTCAGTGTGAATCATTTGCCCCTCTCTTGTACCCTCTGTCATTAGCATTGTTGCTGTTACTGGTCATGTTCTATCTCATTGCTGGTTCCAGTAAATGGTTCTTATCTCAGCCTATGATCTTTATTTACTCTTTGCACCTCCAGTTCTCCTCTCCTCCAACCCCATTGGGAAGGATAGGGGAAGGGGGGCAGTGAGGGAATGGCACATGGTTTAAATGGGATCACTAAATTAGAGAAAACCATTCCTAAACCACAACAAACCAAAAGAAAAGGGGGATCAAGAGAATTTTTCAGATGGAAAAAATGACAACTGACAACTACATAGCCATTATCTTATATTTAGGAATTTAAACTTGATACTAAAATTTGGTCAGCTGAGTAATTCTCTGTGTCCCTCTCGGGGTCCCTAGTCCCTGGCTAGGGACTTGGTTCAGTTGGCTGAACAAAATCATCTAACACAACTGAGATTCCCTGGGTTTTTAAGGTCCTGGCAATGTGCCACTTCCTACGGAAGACCTGAGTTCCTTCAGATTGTCATCTGGAGTCTACTTGTGATACCATAGACCATCTCACAGGATATTTCATATCCATATTCCTGCAGCTGAGGCATAGTGCTGATACCCACTGACTATGATTACAGCAAGGTGGAAGTGCCTAGCACAAGTATATGTGGACATGCTAATTCATGTCTCCTGATTTGTGAACTAAGTATTATGGATTCTAAAGGGAAGTAAATATTGAAATATTTTGTAAATCTGTGCTTAAGCATCATAAGGTGAGAAATATTTCCTGAATCTTTAATGTCTCTCTTAGTAAGACTGATTTTATTAAGACTTTTATTCCTACCTTTGTATGAATATTGCATAATTAAGACCAAGAACTTCAGCTATAATTTCATACACAGTAAACAAAATTATCCTGTGGTTTTGTGCAACTAAACTCAGGACTATTCTCAGTATCCTTATTTAAACTTTTCTTTCCACTGGAGAACAAAAATGTTGAAAGTGATAAAACTCATAAGCAGGGGGAAATCTATCACTGAGATAAGTGAAGTATGTCCCAGTCACTTCAAAATCTATTGGATCATGTGCAAATGTCTATTTGTCTTCTGGAAGCCAGTTTGGAAGTGTAAGGAGATAATTAGGAAGAATGATCACATTCTAGATGGTAAAAAAATGCTTAATCATCTTCCTATTGTCATTATAATTTGCTCATGCATCAAGTTCTAGATGACAAATAAGCTATAGCTTAGGATGCAGTAGTTGCATATCAGTCTATTCCAAGAAGCCATAAAAAAGAGAAAAAGCATCAACAATTTTCTCTACAATAAGTACAATTCAGCCATAAATATAAAATAAACATTTCTCATCATTTTGCATTGTAAACATTTCTCTGTCAAAAGATTTATAGTCTTCATTGCTATCATATCTGGAAACTTAATATTCTGCCCTTTTCTCTTTGGTTTCTCCTGGTCTCATACTAAAATTCTGCAATTAAATGAAAAGAGAAGGATTAGGCAATTTTCCTGGTTGAAGTCCACTATCTCTGCTGAATCAGCTAAATCACTCCCCCAAAGGTAATCCTTACTTGTAATCCTTACTTCACAGAGGAGGGAGCTTTTTCCTGGTGATTAGTAAAGCTTTGAAAAAAGCAGAAATTTAAACCACTGAAAAAGATATCCTTTGGAACTAGGAGGTACTCAAAAATTGCTCATAATGAAGGCTGCACATTAATCAATATAACCAATTAACTTCTTTTACAATCAAATTGAAACATTTTTACAAAGGTCAAATTGCTATAAAACAGTTTGCCAGATGTCTTGCCACTCCTGTTGATTTCAGGTGCAAAAACCCCTGCAATTTTCATTTACATGGAAAAATAATTATTTGATGCTGTGCACTTCCAGCTACCATCTTTAAAAGCCTTTGCAACTTCTGACACATGGAATTATCACAGGCCAGCAGGAGAGAAAGAATTTCATGGAAGCCTTTTTTTAAAGCACTGCAGAGAAAAGCACTCAATGAAGAGAGTTGCATGTCTTAGCAAAGTCCACAACACAGAACAGGCTGAGTGGCAGGGAGATGTCTTTTTAGCCTCATCTGCAATAGGCATTTTACTCAGATGCTGAGCCCACACTGAAAACTCAAACACAAGGTATTAACTCCATGTACCAAGAGAATCTCTCTCTCTTAAGTAAGGGGTTGCTTAGTGGCAATGGACTTTGTTATATCCCTACATACACCATGGCTAAATACTCTAAAACTAATGCAGCAGTGAGTGTTTGCTGACTGCATTGCTAGCAGCAGCTAGCAGTTTAAATGGTAACCATGATGTTAAGTAGACACTTTTAAAACAACATTAAAGACATCATTTTCAACATCCTCATTATTTGCCTTAGAAAATGCCATGTCTTTCTCCATCCAGAAAAACTTCAAAATCCAAAAAACAGGGCTGTGGTATGGCAATTATGAAATTATCTTCATACGAGATCAGTATTTTGTGCTAGTATAAACTTATTTGTTTTTGCAGGAAATTAAATCCAAGCTAGGGAGAGGATAGTGTTGCATTATTCTTGGAAGAGATTACAAGGGGAACTCAAATTCTAGATGTGGGAGGAAGAATAAAATAATCCCTCTTGTCTTTCAGGTCTGGGTTCTTCACACTGGATGCACCAGTCAAAAGTAGGAATGGGCAGTTCATGCAGCCATGAACACTGCTACAGTGATACTTGTTTCTTTCACTTTCCACACATCAACACACCAAGGGCAAGAAGGGAGAGGACCAGCTATACATAAGTGATTTGGGATAAATTAAATTGCCATCTGGTGTATTCTGTGTGAAAGAGTAGGCAAAGAATACAAAATTGCCCAGACAAAATCTACCATGGCAGAGCTTCTTAGCTCTTTAATAGGTGTACAAAGTCACTATGGACTCTGGGTACAGGATCTGAAATAAGAATACATACTTCAGTGTGGATAGAAACCAAGCCTCTGATATGTTTACTAAAAGATGGTAAGTGATTTTTTTCATGTAAAAATTATGTTAAAACATATTAAATGCTATCAATAAACTACCAAAGTAAAAATGTGCAAGACTTTTTTTCCTTAAGGTCATGTAACTTAAGAGACATTTAACTATGCTAAAAGCTATGTTCACAACTATTGCAACCACATTCACATATTTAGTATCTAAGCATGCAAAAGAGTCTGTTAGAGAGCTGGGAGCTCTTGCCATGAATAAATACAACTGTGAAAATGCACAGGCCCTTTTACAAAACACTTGGCCCCACATTAAAAAAATACAGTAATAATCTAATCGAAACACAGGAGCAACAGAAACTTCAGAGAAACAGATTGCCATCACTCTCATGTAGCAGAACACTACCACCTTCTTTCCTTGGTTCAATAAGGTACTGATCTGTTACAGAGTTCTTACAGGGAAACTGTGCACTGTTCAAGAGGAGAACTGAACATACATCTCCTTACATTAAAGTAAACAGCACATGTCCGAGGGCCTTTCAGCAGGGTATTCATCTAGAGCTTAGTTAAAATTTAAATCATAGGAAATCTTCTCCAGGGAAAGATAGCAGGAAACCAATAATTTTGTGATAGGTATTTTTCAATCCTTTCTGAAATAAATACCTCAATATTCTTTTTACTTAAGATTATAATTTGATTAAGCTATTTCCAAAAGCACTAGATATAAAATCATTACTGTTTTGCTCAGATACATTGCTGTCCACTAAGTGCTGTGCAATTTGATCAGTGTGCCATATACCAACTAATGTCTTCAATTCAACTTTAAATAATTAGTTGATTGTTCTATTTGATGGTTCATGCTATCTGGGCAAAATGTTAAATAAAAATTGTCATTAATGATTCACGTTCCTGAAGTCTTAAAATATTTCCATTGTAGTTCTCAGAAGATAGCAACAATAAGGGAGATAAATAGCAGGTCTCTTTTGCTTATGAATAAGACATTGAGCATTAGCAACTAAGTGTACCATTGATGTTCAAGCTGGAATTTGGGAGAAAACACAAGGGTTTGATGGAGCTGCAGTTTTCATTTGGCAAGTTTATTTTAAAAATAAAGCTTACTGTGTTACCAATAGGAACACCAACTTCTCCATAAGAAAGTTTAAATGCTCCACAAGGGAAAATTATGTAATAAACTTCTAAGAGAAAATTTCTTCCAAGCCTGAAAACCTGTCTCTCAATAATTTAATCTGCAAATTAGAGTAGTACCAAACCCAGCTCTTGAAGCATACTGCCAGCAAAAAAACAACAATAAATTGAATGTCTTCATTATGAAGCATTTATGAACAGTTTTAATTTCCCTTGGGTTTGAAGAAGCAGTAAGAAAGGACAATCAGAACTACCAAAAATGTGAACTAGGAGTCATTGAGGCAGGATTATGGGCTGTCTTGTTTCCAGATACTGCCTGGCACATTTTCAGCTGCTCCTGTGCTTTACTGTGCCCTCTGTGCACCAGAATGAGGAATGGAGCACCACTTTCATTCATGATCAATGCCACTCATACTACAAATGCACAAGATTCAAGAGACTCTGGTATTCTAGAGAGTGATATAAACAGTGCATTAAAGAGAGCATGGTAGTAACCATTAAACCCTGATAATTCTAGATTTAAAGTCACTTGACGTGTTAAAATTTTGCCAGTTTTTAACCACTGAGTTGGAAATTTTCCCTGCTTAGCGTTTTTTTTTTCAATTAAAAAAAAAAAAATACATTAAATATTTTTTAAAGTAGAAAAATACATTTTTTTTCCAATACTAAAACATTTGCTAAACTGTCTTTGAGCAGCTGAGGGCAATTTATGCTTGTAATTTGGTGAGGCAAGTCACAAATTGGTTTTTCTCCCATTTACAAGAAAATTTGCCTTTTTCACAAGTTTCAACAGTGAGAGCAGCCTAGGAGAAACAGTCCTTCCCTCCTCTTTATTGTCATTTCTGGTCACTGATACTCTTAGCAGGTTGTGGAAGCTACAATATGAGAGTAGGAGAGGGAACTGAGAGGTTCTGGATGGACAGGAAAATGAAGTAGGTTGGGATCAAATTAGTTAAGAATGTGGAAAATGGAAATTAATCAAAAAAAAACCAGGAAGCAAGATAATAAATCGGATAAATAAGGTCATCTTAATGATTTTTAAAGAGAAATATACTGGAAATTGCTGGACTGTCTTATTGTTGAGATGGGCCAGCAGGGATGGGAAGACCTTTGATTTATCATCCGACTGAGCATCCAGAGAAGGGAAAAAGTTAACTGGACAAGGCAACTCTGAGGAGAAATAAAGAAATTGAGCAGGAACAAGAAAGACAGTGCAGTTGCATGTCCCGAGCATGCATCCTCTTTCCTGGTCCTTGCAATGACATCTACTACACTCTTATGCCAGGGTTGGGAGTGCATCGTGTAATAGATCCAGTTCGGGGCTCTTCTGGGAAAGAAACTTATTCCATTGTGTCTCATCCCATCACTATGCAAATCTGAGAAGAGTTTGGCTTTAAACTCAGTGTACAGAGAAAATGTTGTATTTAACACTCCATCTCTCTAAATCTTCTTTGAAAAAATAATAATTGTGTATCACAGACCTTTAAAATCAAATCTCCCTGACTAGACCCATGGCCTTTATTCAGTGGACTCGAGGTCTCAAGACTTGTCTTGTCACTATCTACCTCATTTTCTGTTAAGAATGTATGTAAGTTTAATATTTCTGATTAGCTCAAAAGTAACCAAAGTTCTGTTACAAGATTACACGCATATAAATTAGAAGAGATTAATCCTTTCCCATGTCTCTATATACTTTGCTGAACCAGACAGGCCCTTTGCTGACCCTAACATCCACTGCCAAGGGGCAGCTGCCAAGGCACAACTCTGTTCTCCTTCCTACCATACCAAAGATGTCCATGGTGAGAATAACCTGTGCCCTTGAAAAACTGGGTATTTGGAGCCAAGTCAAGCCTGTGATATATTTTATGTTTGGATTCTGCTAAGTTTTATGTTTGGATTCTACTATGTTATTGGTACAGTCATAGCCAGAAACGGCACATGACTGGCACTGAGTGGTAACAACCTCACCCAGATTCTTCTAGAAGGGCTATGCTTCCTGTTTCAAAGGAATAAATGGGTATGTTTCACATAGGAGTCCTGCACCCTTCAAGGGAAATAAAAAGTTATGGGTACAGAACTAGAGAGCACACACTGCATTTAGGACTGACCATCTCAGATACAGCTGCTATGCTTAGCTTTTCATCCATGGAAAAGAGAATAGCATCTCTTCTCTCTGCACAAATACAGGGAAGTAGACTTAGTGATGTCAAGAAAATAGCAATATCACATTGATAAGCAAAAAAGAGAACTCTAGAGGGGATTTTGAGGTGTGAAATAAATGAGAGGTCAGACATTGAAGAACAAAAACAATATACTGAATATCTGCTCAGTAAGTTAGCAGTGACCGAGATTGTGATCTCGTGAAACATAATGTGTTCCTATAATTAAGGATGATATAATGTGCACACAGAGAAAGAGCAGTAAAAATATGCAAGACAACCTTATTTCCCACATTTCCTAACTTTTGGGTCTTTCCTGGCTTCTATTCTTAACAGGCTTCTAACACACTTTTTATGCGTAATACTCTCTGCTGATCCAACACTTTCTTAAACTCAAAGAGCTCGAGCAAGAGCTGTAAACCATCTGGAACAGTTGCAAAGCAGATTACTGCCAAGAAATCTGTACCAAAGTATGTCCTTTCCCACTCCAGGCCTGCCCTGCATCAGCGCTAAGGCTGCATGACTACAGAAAGACACTAATTAGCAAATAACTCTTCAAGCTGCCTCCAAAGCCTGCACTCTTTCCACCTACATCTAAACCTCATTAATATGTCAACATCCAACCATTACTATGAGACCATTCATGAAAACACTAATAGCATTACTTGCTCTGTCACTTAGGGTCACCAGCAAAGAAAGGGTCAGCCAAGTATGTCAAAAAGAATTTTCTAAGATGCTCTAAGATCTAGGGTGTTCCTCTGCACCTTATTAAATATCATACAATTATGACAATCAAGCCATGAAAAGACACCATATTTCCCTCTTACATTGTCATGTGAACTTTTTGTTAAGTATTCCATAGAAAAATAAAATAGTAAAGGGGGGTTTATATTAATGGCCTCACTTAATTTCTAACTTACTGCATATTATACATAACTATTAGTTTAATATAAACTGAATGTAAGTCTGAAGACTATTAAAGATATGTATAAAAGAAGGCTACTAAAGCAGTTTGTTCAGACAATTTCACAATGCTAGATGATAATCTTTGACTGATGGATATTATATTGACATAGACAAATTAAAAACATTAATATCAACATATCCTTCATATCCCCCAAAATCCAAAAGCTCAGAGAAGTCTAGAGTTGTTTGGATAATATATAAATCTGCTTATAAATAGTTACCTAACTTCAAATACAAGTTTTTATCCAGGTTATTCAGACTGACTCATTCCTTGAGAAGGTTCCTACTTGCAAAGCTTTATTTGTGCAAATGAATTTCATGAACACAAAGAGAAAGCAATCTTTTTCTCAGTCAATCTTCCCTTAACTAGAAACACTCTTTCCTCTAAGAAATGTTTATGTCATGCAGGGAAGAATTCACTTCATCTAATTTTTGGTAATTAAGAGTTAAAAATCTCAGCTTGTCACCTTAGGCTAGTCCCTGGGAAGAAAGTGGCCCTTTGAAGATTACATGTGACTTACACATCAATTCAAGGTATTTAAAAAACATATTGTAGGCATCTGTAGGGCAACAAATAACAAAATGAAAGACAGAGCAGCCACAGTGGATCAGCCCAAAAGCACATATAATCCAACATCCTGCCTGTAAAAGTGGCCAAAATCAGATGTCCAAGGAAGAGTACAAGAAAACACAAATTACCCTTGACCTAGCTAATCTTCAAGCCTCTAGTTACCAAGGCCTCAATGACTTCCTGACCTTGATGTTTATCTGTTCAATGTGTTTAATAATGCCTTTTATTTTTTCCCGATGAAATGTACCAGACTCCTGTTGAACTGCTGTAAGCTTTTAGTACACCCAAATCATGTGGAAAGGATTTCCACAGCTTAGCTAGACACTGATGAAACACTTCCATTTGTTCACTTAGAGATTTCCTCCTTCTAGTTTATTGTAATAACCCTGAGTTCTTGGATTGGAAGGGAAGGTGATTGGTCCCGATACAGATTCTTTATGCTTTTCGTGGTTTCACAGATCTCTGTCATATTGCATATTAATTTGTTCTGCTAAATCTCCAAACTCAGAAAATGAGGATTACTGTATTAAAATATATGCTAAGTTTGAATCATGCTTGTTAGCAGAATCTGTGAGCTCAGGATCATTAACTCTCCAGAATGACCTAAACAAGCTTTCAGATAGTCACAAATACCTAACAAAAGTCTAGTCCCAGACTTTGGGGGAGAATTAGGAATGAGAATTAGATAAAAAAGGAAAAAAAAATCTTTGAAGGAGGGATTTTCATTTCTTTTTTACATTGAACTATTCCTAATATATACAAACAGCTTCCTCTACTGAGATTTAGGAGTCAGGTCACATTACTCATAAATCTGTAGATTCAAGACAGAAGCATAATTTCTTGGTTGTCAATATTTTAATGGTGTCTTTCTGTGATAACTTGATCCTAAGAGGACACATGATTGAAAAGACTGAACATTAAAAATGTCCTGCTTATGTGAAACTTTTCTCAGGAAAACAAATCCAGCACACTCGCGATTACCATTGTATAAGATTCCTCAAGTGAGGCCTAGGAGACTGAAGGCTTGCTGATGGAAGAAAAATGTGACTGCTTTTGCTGCCAGTAGTAGCAGTTGATGTGGCATATGCTCTTATACCATGCAACGTGATCAGAAAAAAGCACAGAGGGCTGCATTTGCACCCTTGGCAGATGTCTCTATTTTCAACTGCCAGAACAACTTTTGGCAATCCAAGTGTAAATTAGATTCGCCTTGGAGCTGCTGTAATTCAGGCCAATCCCACCACCAGCCAGAGTGCAAGTACAACAAAACACAAAGGTGGCCTAAAACCGCACTTGTTCTCATTCATTTGTAATATCTGTATCTCAGCTTGAGCTGAAAATCAAGGCCACAGCCTGTGGAAAAGGGAAAAGAAGTGTATTCACTACCTGGAGAGCCAGCCTGCTCTTTTCAAATCCCAAAACCGAGGCTGTTCTTTGCCAGTGAACACCTTTCCTGTCCATTCTGCATGCTCATTAGCTATCATAACAATCATTAATTAGGATAAGAATACGACATATAAAACATTGTGAAGCTGAAAACTCATTTTTCCAAGAATCGTGGCTCTTCTTTAAGACATGGGAATGCAGTAGTTCGGGTCATTCATGGCTGGTTTAACATACATCTGGGAGAGCAAGGCTTTCCTGGAAAATCTATCTTTCACAAAAAAACCTTAGCAAGCCACTCTTCTTT